>NC_072794.1:137950064-138607252 GCF_028583425.1 Eublepharis macularius
TAAGAAAAATTGAAGGCAGTAGGGAAAAGAAGAATACCCTAGATGTGGTAGATTGACTGCGGTTTGCAATACATGGACAAGGTTTTTGGGATACTGTGGAGCTCAATATAATTCTAAAGTACACCACAAGTGATTTGAATGCATAAAACATACAGACACATACACATAAAATGTATATACCCCCTCCCCACCAAATTAAAGGTTTATCTTATGCCCCGGTTTTCTCCCCCATGGGAACCTAGAGTGGTTTACACATTGCTGTTCTCCCTTGATTTGTTTCACCCTCATCACAACCAGGCTAACAATAGACAGCTGCTCCATGCCTCACATTGGAGTGACTCCACCGATGGCCTTCTTAGTTGTTGGAGGGGGTGGAGGGGGGGGAGGAAGGAAACAACGCACTCCTGCCCACTCTATCTGGGGCCTAGGTGACCAAATTGCTTGGCCTTGGCAAGGAGCCAGTGGTGGGGCGGCACTGGTTCTGGGGCCCCGTCCAGAACATTTGTCCAGGGCCCCAAAATCACGTAGACTGCCTCTGGAAAACACAACACAATTGTTTACTTAGGCTGAGCCAAGAACATCCATCAAGCCTACAAGGCACAGAATCAGAGTCTGCCAGATTCTAGACCAACTCTCTAGCCATTGCACTACAGTGGATATCTAAAAACTGTTCATACCCCCACCAGCAACTTGAACATTTTTCTCCAAAAGGCACAACTTGGCTGGGTCTCAAAAAGGACTATGATGCATGGGCCTGTCAATGCATACTGGTACTAAGGCTCTGGCCGGGGGGAGGGGGGCATTGTGCCAATGCCACCCTGGCTTTGGAAGGGGACAGTAAAATAGAAGAAATAATCTAGCTTCAGTGCCTCCCCCCCTTCTCTGTCTCTCTCTCTCTCTATAATGTGAGTGAAAACATTACTATACCATCACTGAAGCCTACAGGATACTTAGGGTCTGTTCACACACGCATGATCATTTAATGGCAATGCTCTGGCATGATGATGTTTGTTCTAGGAGGTGATGTGATCATCACACAAGGCTGGGGAGCACGCACAATTCACAGCAGGCAGATTTGGGCCACAAGGGATCCTGCTTTGGCCTGTAGGGCCCAAATCAGCCCACTGCAAAGCACAGGCATACTCTCAGGGCAGCCAGATGACATCAGTGACATCACGGCAGCAGCCCCTGGAGCGTACCTTGAAGGCTCATTCACTGACTTTCCCCCTTCGGGGTGATAGGTGAGAGTGGGGGATCCCCCACCAAGGGGAAACGGATCCCTAATTGTGTCTGAGGTTGTGGAAATCAAATGGGTCATTACCTCCATATTGCTTCTGTCTTTGAGGGACTTACATGCACATTATATTTAACTCCAGATTTCTTGATTGTCAAGGAATGCATGTGGTGGGGGGTAGGGGGGAAGGGTGGGAGAAGGGCGGCATTTGGCATGCAAAATGCCACCCCTGGCAAGACAAGCCTCTCCCAGCTGTCGGTGGTAGAGATGAGAGCAGAGCACCCACTTGGGGAGGCCATGAAATGGCCCCCCCAAGTGGGAGCAGGCTGAGCCTTGGTGGGGGGATGGGAGGAAGGGTGGGAGAAGGGCCCCAGAGGGTTGGGGGGGGGATTTTGTTGCTGTGGTTCCCCCCCATTAAGTCATGTTATGGAGGGAGAGTTGTATTAGGCTGGTAGTTATTATGATCATCTTCTGTTTCCATGCCCTGTTGTGCCCGCTCACTATGTGACCTGTTGTAATGTTCAAAACTTTACTGTTTGTCCATTTCAAAAAAAAAATTGTGTTTAAGATTCTCTGATGTGTAGTTAATTGTGTTGTGTTGTGCTATGAGGGACAATAAGTGTAATATGTTGTGATTTGTTGACCACTTGTAATTTGAAAATGAGAAAATAAAGGTTTTTTAAACTTAATGATTGTGTGTCTGTGTTCCCTTCTTTGATGGGAGGTTGGTTCCCAGCATAGGGAACAATGGGGCAGGCTGGCCAGCCTTCTCTGCGGGTGGTGGGGGGGTCAGGGGGGTGGTTGTCTGTGTGCCAGGGCAGGTGCTCTTTCCCAGGGACGATTTGGCACTGCCACCATTGTGGCACCCCTTGTCTGTGCAGAACTGCCCTGGGAAAGAGAGTTTAGGGGTTCCCAAAAGGGGAGGGCAGGCCAGCCTGTTCCTGGGGTTATGGTGGGTGTGGGGCAGGTGGGGGTGGATTTGGGTCTGTGAGGGGCTACTGGGGGGATTTGGGTCTGTGTGTGGCAGCTGGGGTGGGGGAACTGGGTTTGTGTGGGGCTGTGAGGGGTGGACTTTAGGGGCTGAGAGCACCTACTTGGGGAGGCCATGAAATGGCCCCCCCAAGTGGGAGCAGGCTGAGCCTTGGTGGGGGGTGGGAGGAGGGGTGGGAGAAGGGCCCCAGAGGGTTGGGGGGCATTTTGCATGCAAAATGCCACCCCTGGCAACACAAGCCTCCCCCAGCTGTCAGTGGTAGAGATTAGAGCACCTACTTGGGGAGGCCATGAAATGGCCCCCCCAAGTGGGAGCAGGCTGAGCCTTGGTGGGGGGTGGGAGGAGGGGTGGGAGAAGGGCCCCTGAGGGCTGGGGGGCATTTTGCATGCAAAATGCCACCCCTGGCAAAGGAAGCCTGCCTCTTCATTTTTTCCCCATAGGAAATAATGAAGAGAGATCAGCAGCAGCATGCTAACAATATGCTGCTCCTTTGCTTTCTTATGGGGAGGATGGGGGGACCTGCTTTGGGGGGCCATAACATGGCCCCCCAAAGTCCAATCTGTCTGAAACTTGGGTAGTTGTTAGAGAAGGGTTAGAGGAAGGTCCCCACCAATTTTGGGCTTATTTGGTGGGAAAATGCCTCCTCCAGGCGTCCTGAAAGACGGAGGCATTTTCCCAGCAAAAAAACCCGAAAGAATCCCGAAAGAATGCCGAAATAATGCCGAATCCCGAATCCCGAAAGAGATTCTTGTTTCGGCTTTCGGCTAATGCCGGTAGAGAATCTTGTTTCGGGTAATCCCGAAACAAGAAAGCCGAAAGTTTTTTCCTTGCACACCCCTAGTATCCACACATTTATAAATAATTTAAATATATTTTATCTAGAAAGTACGATGTGCATTTGACTGTCATATTCACACCAACTTGGTGATGTGACAGAATTCCCTATGGATTTGAATAATTTAATGAGCCTTTGAAAAAGTTTTATTGTGGAATGGGAGGTTTCAACTATGCTGGCAAAACCCGTTAGGCTCTTCAACTACATCCCAGCATGATATTCTGTTCTTTGCCTTCTTTCCAGAGAATCTCTTCATATTGGGAGGAACTCCACCTGAAAAGACATATAAGACATTGTGATACAATTGGGGGGGGGGGATATTTACCACATCAATATTTTACCTTGATTGATCCAGAATGCTGTGTGGACAGTAGTCCTCCCTTGCAGGATTGTTTTTCACCAGTTGGACTTTTTGATACCCTAAGATTCTTTATGAGGAAATTGCATATATTTACTGAATGTAACTTATTGCATTATATTTATTGTGATATTTATTGTGAGAGCCAGTTCACTGTAGTGGTTAAGAGCAGGGGACTCTAATCTGGAGAGCAGGGCTTGATTCCCCACTCCTCCACTTGAAGCCAGCTGGGTGACCTTGGGTTAGTCACAGTTCTCTCAGCCCCACCCACCTCACAGGGTGTTTTGTTGTGGAGATAATAAAAACATACTTTGTAAACCGCTCCGAGTGGTCATTAAGTTGTCCTGAAGGGTGGTATATAAATCGAATGTGATTATTATTATTTACTGATTGGAATTAATTTGGAGATATAGTAGACAGTGGATATTAGGATTATTGTGATGCATTATATACCTTTAATTTTGAGTTTAGCACTCCGATTAGTGGTTTTGTTGTTTGGGAGCTCTTTTGCACCCAGAGGAGCTCTTTTGGATTTTTTGTGTAATGTCTACTCAGTTTGTTGGCATTTTTGCATCCAGCTAGCTTCCTACTGCTCATATCTGACTGTTCTTTGATATGGCGTTCCTCTGTGTTGGCATGCCTAAATGCCTTACCATCTAGAGTTTCACAAGGGATGTACTGGAGGGTACCATACTCTCTTAGAGTATGTAATTGTGGTGTAGGTAGTGTAGACTCATGTGTATCATGTGACTTTTGAATGCAGTCATTTTGAGGGGGCTAAAAATCTTTTAATTCTTCTTTTACTCCAAAAAATAGACCATATGGAGACATTACCTATTTTATCAGCAGACGATCACTCTTTCAGTTGTGAAATTTTATGCGCTCTTCATTGATTTTTGCAGCCAGTTAAATATTGTCTAGGTTTTTTTTATATTTTAGTAGTCTGCTTAAAAGTAATAAGTTAAGAAGTGGTATGAGGGAGAGGGAGAGAAAGAGAGAAAGGAAGACAGCAAGGGATACGAGATGATAGGTTTTGAAACAGGGCCAATGAGAATGAACTTACAGTGCAATCCTAAGCAGAGTAACTCCATTCTAAGTCCATTGAAATCAACGGACTTAGACTGGAGACACTCTGTTTAGGACTGCACTAATTCGACAGTCAAGAGTGAACTGGCAAAACTTCCAAAGCCATCCTTCAGCTACAGACTTGTTTTAAAAGTGAAAAGTAGACATTCAGAGACACAACATTTTTCAATGGGGAATTTATTCTTGTTTGCCACTTTCCTTACACCTATGGTTTCCCTTTATTTGTTTGTTTGTTTATTTATTTATCTATTATTGTATGTATAGTCTGCCTTTTTCACTGAGACTCAAGGCAGTTTACATAATATAAGTCAATAAGACTTTCTGGAACATTCAATAAATACTACAGTAGAGTAAGGATAGAAGAAATTTGAAAACAAGCAGAAACCCAATTCAAAATACTGAAACAAAACATAAAATAGCACATGTGAGACTAAACCAGAAGCAGCTGGAATGCTTCATCAGATCAACACTTTCTAACACTTTAAATATTTTGCTACGCTTGAACTTCAGTCTTGATACTTTTTTTGCCCATATGCCTTTGCTACACAGTCCTCCTGCCTCTTGCCAGTAAATATGAGGCTGTGTGAAGAGGAAACCGGGGCTTCTGCGCTATGTGTGAGGATTAGAGTTTGTTTTTAATAGCTTTGAGCTTAAAGCAGCCTGAGAAAAGAGGGGGGGGGGATCTGATTCCAAGAGAAGAAATATGATAATTGAGGGCCAGAGGGAACTGGGAAGAGCCTTGGCCAAATTGGAAATTACCTTTTGGTGCTCTCTTGCTGTAATCCCTACAATTCCAATTATAGCAGAAAGATAAACTGTTTGACGGTGTCTTACAACATCTTGCCTTGTACATGACTTAATCCATCCAACAAGTCTTAATGAAATCATTATTCTTATGATGTCTAATTATAGTTTTTCAGGCCTCTAAGCACAGAATCGTATAAAGAATGGTATTGAACTCCCTGCTAAATGGGGAATAAAAGAACAGACTGAAGCTCAGCTCTGACAATGTGTTGGAGACTCTGTGTTGTGCTTAATTCAGCAGGATGATTTGATGCAAGGCACATATCAGGGGATGGAGATAGGAGCTGGTTTTGTGTATGAGGAAAAGTCGATTGCTAGATTTGGCCGGAGCTGATCTGCAGCTGTTTTGTAATACAATCCTCTCTTACAGATGACTGGCTGGGCACAGCTTTGTTTCATGGCCTTCCTAATCAATTATCAATCATCCAAGACAGAGATGATTAGTACTGGCTCAGAAGTGAGTCCAATAAAACTTCATTAAAAATTAGATATGAAGAGTTTCATACTCCATTGTGCTGGTATCAAAGAGGTGAGGGAGAATGCCCAAGCCAAAAGACCCAACTACATATCTACCTGTGCTAGGAAAATGAGATGTCTCTAAACTTTTCTCAGAAGTACAGAGAAGTATGTATGGCTAATCTAATCTAATCTATGTTCTGCATTTTTATCCTGCCCTTCTGCCCAAGACCGCATTGTTTTGCATGTCTCATTTTATTCTGACAAACTCTGTGAGTTGTGTTAAGCTATTGTTAGCCCAAGGTCACAAAACAAGCTTCATAACAGTGTTGGTTTTTAATCTGGGTCTCCCACATCCTCCTTGTCCAGCAGTCTAACTACTGTAACTCCATCACACTGACCCGAAGTTGATGTGATTGCAGTTACTATTACATCAGGATTTTTTTTGCATAATATTTTCCTGATACACGCGTACACTCCAGATCAGTAAAACATCACACAAAAATAGTCTTGACGTGATATAATGCAATATGCAGTGCAATGCAATCACATCAAGACTGCTTTTTATGCAGTGCTATATTACTGGGCCCACGTATATCAATAATATTGAGAAGCAAAGAGAACTGAAGAAACAGAAAGCTCTGGCACGGCACACCACCCATGCACAAAATTCTTTATAAAATCAGGAAGTAAAAAACATACCATGGAGAATTTCTATTTTATCAGTAGTACTTTGGATGCAAGGGCAGGTAGTTCCTCTAACATCCTCAAAGAAGTTTAGAGAATTTTGGAAACATTCCTAATGGAGATTCTGAAGGAAGTCTGTGAAGTGGGTTGGGGATTGTCTGGCATTATGGGGAAGGATCAGAGGGTCGTCTTCCCTGCTGGATTGAGTCCTACTTCAAAATAATTTACATGTTGTTAACAAGCTATCAATATGATCACAATCATATTGACTGATCAATCAGTCATTATGAGGAAACTAAATGTGATTACCCAGTGAATATATGTGAATATATATATATTATATATGAAAACTAACCATCTCTAGTATAATTTAATGGAGTCTATAGTTGGGGCTGGATGGGAATATACATGCCAAGCCAATCCCAATAATAAAAGAATGTGGTTAATACTTAAATTCATTAATGACAGGACAAATTCATGTTTCATATTACCCAGATCCCTACCAGTCTTACTGTCTCCAGCCACTGCTTTCCATGTCAGGACAGAAGATGTCTCCTGTTCAAGCAGGAATCCTCTACCTCACAGACTTTTGTTTCTGACTTATCTGTCCTTATTCAGAAACTGACGTTTAGACAGATGATTCCTCAAGGCTGTCTGAATCAGAAAATTAATGCCTATGGCTAGACTGCATGATAGAAGGCCCAGTCTCCAAAAACTGGCAGAGAACATGGCTTTCTTTCCGTATCAAAGGTTTCCTCCAATGTTCCTGCTGCTTGCCATGACCTTATCAAAAAATTTCTAATGATTTGGTGATTGCATTTTATTTCAAAGACATCCATTTATCTGCTTCTGCCTTTCAGCCTGTTGGCACCTAATATCTGTCCTGGGAGGTTCTGTCATTTGCTGTTGACTAACTGCTTTAGCCATTGTGTCTGATTTTCAAAATGCCTGTAAGTACACCATTTTGCTCTAAAACAACTTCCTGAAGTCCTCCTATTAATGCACTGGAAGAACATAGCCAGAGGATTTGTAATTCATTATTTCTTTTTAATTATTGCATCTGTTTTTCACTCTCTCCCCCGCATCATGTCTATCCCACTGTTATCCCACCCTTTTCCAGAAGTGTTCTCAGCAGTTTAATTTTTTTACTGTCTTGCAAGGCAGGTTATATTGAACAATAAAGAGTAGCCCAAGGCCACCAAAGTAGCTAGATCTCCTCGGGTTCAGGAACATGTACAAGAGTGATAATCTATTTCATTCATTTCAATTTTTTAAGCCTAATATCCAAGACTTAGGTCAGGTAACACACACACACGCAGTAAAATATAAGACAATCAGCATAATCAGTTCTCCTGCACATGGTTCTTGAGGGGACTGGGGCCATTAGTGCTACATGGAGGTATATATGGGCTTTCTAGAGTCAGTAACAACTGTTCTATTGCAGTGTACATGTTTTAAGTCAAAAAGTGGCAAGGGCTACATATGAAGGGGAATGCATGATGCCAATGTCTAAAATATATATTTTAATAACATTTGGCCACATTCTTTTAAAAACAAATCTAGTAAATTTCAGCAGTGGTGGACAGTCACTGGGATCAAGAGCCTTGGCCTGCAGCAGTCACTGAATTTGAGAGCCTTGTCTGATGATTGTTCTTAACAGGTTCTCTTCTACTAAGCAAGGAGGCTTCTTCTAATGGTTCTAACTGTTCCCTGATGGATCAGAGCTTTTTCTGCTGAGGAAAGGTTCCTCAGTTGGCAGAATGCAATCAGAGCAGATCCATCCCATTATGTTTCAACTTTAATTACAAACCAAACAAACATTTCAGGGCAAGAGTGCTTGATTTGGCATAGACTATTGCAAATCTAGGGAAATTCTTCATTTGAAGCCTTTATTTTCAATCTTTGGTGACATCACTAGTTACATTCTTCTAATTGTTCTTAAACACACACATATCCACACTATCTGCAATATTTCTAAAGGTATTTTGGGACAGGAAATATCCCATTTTTTAAAAAATGTAAATTATGCATTTATCAACTAGCTGATTATTTGTTGTAATACATTAAAATATAGCACCAAAATGTGCTTGAGATCATGACCTGATTCATCACAGAAAATCATCAGTTGAGTATAACCCTTGATTATCTGGCTTAACTTCCAGGCAACACCTCTTTCTTGGATAGAGTTCTCCAAGTGTTTTATTTTTCTCCTCTGTTCATTCACTAAATGTTTACTATCTACCCAAGACTCAGATACATGTTTAATCTTCCATGTCACATCTAGTTCTCCTGTTACCCCTTTATTAAGGCAACAAGAACTGCTTTCCAGACCATGATTTTAGGGGTTTAATTTACATTTTTAGTAATGTTTGTTGAACTGCTTCACACTTGGTCATCTTTTCAAATGCAGTCTTTAATTCATGTTTATGTTCCAGTTAATCTTCATATGTTCTTTTCAGCGGATTTATTGTTAGTATCACCCTTACTCTACAGCAAAGTCATATAAAGGAACCTGATTTTTCTTTCACTTTACCCTTACCCAACCCAAGAAATATGCGCTAATAAAATGAATAGAAAGGTGATACCCCCGAGAAACTCCTGATGAAGGTCACTGCTGCCCTAAGTCCTGGTGTTCTGAGAACCCACTTTAAAGTGCCATGAGGCAGAGTCCTGGTGATGGCCAGGGAAGGAGGAAACTGGTTCATGGAAGCCCTATAAAGGCATCTGGTATAACAATGACAAGAAGATGTGAGATAGGGTGGATGAGCTAAGCCCCTTCCTGGTTATCGTTGAGAATGATGATGGTTAAGTGCAGGTTGGTAGGTGCAGTTTAACTGCCCATCTCTTAAGCTGATCTTGTCGTTCTGTGCTAGAATCCTGAACTGGTGCTGTGTTCTTCTTGCAAAGTGGACATTCAATAGCACATGTGATATTTTCTCTAGAGACTGGCATGAGCAAAGCCACAACTAAGTACGTCTTTGGGTCTATTCTTGCTACAACTAATGGTGCTTACTTCCCCTCATTTTTCATTGATCTGAGTGGATCATAATCCTCTTCTTCTCAAAAATATGCTGTCTGTTGCAGAAAACCCAAAAACAAATAAGGCCACTGCAGCATCATAAAGACATGTTTAATATGGCATATCATGGCTTTTGAGGACTACCGTCCATATTATCAGATGAAGTGTTTCCTTGGCTGAGAAAAAATATGTAGACATGGAGTAGGGAAATTTTTAAATGCTGCTGTCAAAAGACAATGTCATGCATCAAGTACTGTCAGTGATATTTGAACGAACAGCTCAGATGTCTAAAGCACATTAACCATTCACAACCACAGTGATAGTTGATAAAACATTTCTGTACATATTGTGATCATTTAAATCTTGTAGTATGAGAGGAACCCATGGTCATGATTAATTCCTAAGTGGATAACATCAAGTCTAATTCACCACTTGTGAGTTGAAATGTTTCTATGAAGTTCTTTTGTTGAATAATGGTGACTTTTAGGCCAGGCCCAGAGCATTCTAGGAGATTAAAATATTTTCTCACTGGCTTCCTAATTTGGATGTCTAGCTTGTGGCCATTTATTATTTTGTGAAGAAAATTCGGCCATGCCTCTAGGCAGCTTTAGCTGCTCACAGAGGGGGGCATACATTGCCCTCCTGGAAGGAAGGAAGACAGAGCAGCTTTCCCGAGCATCCGGGGCTTTTTCGGGTGGGCAGAGCCAACTGCCTCTTTAGGTGGATCCGCACACCCGGCTTCAGTTTTGCTCAACACTCGGAGGGGAAAGACGTGTCTTTCCACTCTCCCGAGTGTTGGAGCAGTGGCAGGTGGTGGCAGCTGGTCTCGGAGGCTGTGGCTGGTCCAGGCAGCGGAGAACCTTGGCAGTGATCTACGGCGGCGGCAGGGCTTGGCGGCGATTGGGGGCAATGGCGGGACTCGGACGCATTCACCTCACTGCGGTGGTGGTGGCATGCTGCACCTTCTGGTTGGCTGTGGTGGTGCGATCAGGCCGCCGCAGCTGGAGGTGGCTGCATTTTCGGCGCTTCCCAGTTCTGGGTGGAACTTTTGTGACACAGTGCGGCAGCACCGGCTTGTGCTCCATTTAGCTGTGGCTGGGGGTGGAGCTCGATTGCAGCCTTGGTCGCACCTTGGCCCAAAGCATTTCGGCCCAAATCACCCTTGGGGTTCTTAAGTGCCTCCCCACTTCTTTTTTCTGCCCAGTGTGTGTCTTCGGGCAGTGAGGGACTTGGTTTGTAGGCTTAACGGGAACATGGCAGCTTGCTGTGCCACATCCCTCCCCCCCTTTTTTCTTGGCATGCTTGGGGGCCTCGAGTGAGCAATCCTTCTGCAGGGGCCATAACTTGTACCCCTCCCATTTGCCTCTGGCTGTTGGTTCTGGCTGAGGCCAGTTTGGTGTGAGGGTTAAGAGTGTGAGACTCTGCGCTGGAGAGCCGGGTTTGATTGCCCACTCCTCTACTTGAGGCTAGCTGGGTGGCCTTGGGCTAGTCACAGTTCTCTGGGACTCGCTCAGCCCCCACCCATCCACAGAGTTTGCACCTCTTGGAGTTGTATGCCCCAGAGTGGGTTTGGGCGGCCATTTTGTGCTTTTAGGGAGGCAGCCATTTTGGGAGTCCTGGAATAGGGGCATGTGCCGACAAGTGAAGGGTGGACAACTTGGTGCATGGCATCACTGTTTGTTTAGGCAGGTGGCATCATGCCCCCTAAAAAGGGTGCCGGCCCTTCTAAGGGCAAGCACCCGGCAAAAGGGGCACCAGCTAAGCAACCTGCCCCTGTGCTCAGTTCTTCTGAAGATGAAGGGGAGCAGGTTAGCCAGCAGGATATCTTGGAGAGGCTGGCAGCACTTGAACGGAGCAAAGGGGTTCCTCTGGCAGCTGCAGCTAGTAAAAGCAGGGCACGGCCCATCAGGGGGGCTTCTAGGGATGCTATGAATAGAGAGATTCTTAGGCGTCTCTCTGTCTTGGAGGATGTTGCAGGTTCAGCACCGGGTGGTACCAGTGGAGCCCAGGTGGCAGCGGCACAGAGGGATGAAGAACCGGTGGTGAAACTGGAGCAGGAAGCTGTCCTGGAATCTGCACCTGTGGCGATGGCAGTGGACTCTGTGGAACCTGCGGGTAAGGACCCTGCACCTCAAACCTGTTCTCCATGGCCATGGGGGCCTTGGGGCACCCACCCACTCGGGACATCTTGGGCAGCTCGTGGTGCTACTCAAGCAGTTTTCTTCCACCTGAGCTGCTTTGGGCCAACAACCTTGGCAGCTGCAGGGCTTGGGGCTGGCTGGGATGCAACAGGCTATGCCGTCACAGCCCCCATGGGGTAGTGGTGATGCTCCTTGGGGACAGGGGCAGGCTGGTATGTGGCCCGGTTACATGGGAGGGCTTTGGGGTTGTTACCCATATTCTGCTTTCATTTATGGGCAGGTGCCCTTTAATGCACTTCCCTTTGGTGACACCGCACTGCCCCTGGGTGACCACCCGACACAGGCAACTCACCACAAAATTCTCAAGGGAGAATATGTCGACGTGTTTACCCTTCTTTTCCAGGAGTTGGAGAAGAAGGATAAAGAAGAGTTGGATGACAGGGACAAGGAGTGGCTTAAGCGGCGACATGTGGATTGGACATGGGCCAATTGGCTGCGGGGTTTCCTGATCTATGCGGGTGTACTGGTCAGGGTGCAGCCTCAGAGGGCTGCTTCCTTGCTGCAGTACCTAGATATCATTTATAAGGGGTACACCGGCTTCTCGGGTGCTGCTTGGATGCAGTACAATGAGGAGTTTAGGATGCGGGCCACCCTTAACCCTGCTATTCCTTGGGACCGTATTCACCAGCAGCTTTGGCTGCAGGTGATGTCACCAGTGAAGCCCAGTCTGGGGGATCGTTCCAATAGTTGGCACATTGTACAGCGTGCGGCTACAGCCCCTTCGACCAATACTACCTGCTCCGTGGTGGGGCAGCAGGTTCAACCCCAGCTGCTCTGCTGGGAGTTTGCATTTAAGGGACAGTGTAGCCGGAAGCCCTGTAGATTTAGGCACGAGTGCCCTTCTTGTGCCAGGTACCACTCCTACAATGCCTGTCCCAAGCTTAGACAGGGTAGTGGGGGAAGGAAACCCGGAGATGGGGGACCTGACAGCCAGCAGGCTTCTGGTAAAGCGACCCAGCCCGGTAAGGCTGAGGGTCCTTGAGCGGCTGCTTCAGGCTTATCCCAAGAGGCAGGATGCCTGTTTCCCTTTTCAAGGTTTTAGTTTTGGTTTTAGAATCCCAGTTCAGGGGCCTTGTTCACCATTTATGTCCAACAATTTACGTTCGGTCCTGGGGATGGAGGACGTTGTGAGGGGTAAAATAGCTAAAGAATGTGCAGAGGGCAGAGTTTTGGGCCCTGATGAACCTCCGGTTCCTAATCTTAGGGTGTCTCCATTGGGTGTTGTACCCAAGAAGGCTGCAGGCGAGTTTCGCCTGATTGATCACCTCTCTTTCCCCAAAGGGGGGTCAGTGAATGATGCCATTCCTGAGCAGTTATGCTCTGTTAGGTATACATCATTTGACCAGGCGGTCAGAGTAGTGTGTCGCTGTGGGAAGGGGGACGAGATGGTGAAATGCGACATTAAGTCCGCTTTTTGTCTTCTCCCTGTCCACCCTGATGACTTTGAGCTCTTGAGGTTTTCGTTTGAGGGGAAGTTTTACATGGATCAGGCTCTTCCCATGGGCTGTTCCATTTTTGTGCGGCATTTGAACGCTTAAGCTCATTTCTGGAATGGGAATTACAGTGTAGGGCACGTAGTCGCAACTCTGTGCATTATTTAGATGATTTTTTGTTCATGGGGATGGCGGGCAGTGTGCCTGGCTGCTACGCTTATTTACCCATTTAACCGAAGAGCTGGGCGTTCCTTTGGCGCACGAGAAAACGGATGGACCCTCCCAGGTACTGAAGTTCCTGGGCATCGAGCTTGATACAGTGCAGCAGTGTTTTCAACTCCCTTGGTGAAGGTTGCTGACCTTAAGGCCAGGCTCCTTGAGTTCAAGACCAAGCGAAAGGTGACCTTATTAAAGCTGCAGCAGCTCTTGAGACACTTGAACTTTGCTTGCAAAGCTATTGCTCCAGGTAAAGCCTTCTTGCGGAGACTTTGTGATGCCATATCATCACTTCAGGCTCCCCATCACCATCTTAAAGTCTGCAAGGAGATGCAAGAGGATTTGGACATGTGGTCCGAGTTTCTTGAGGACTTTAACGGGGTTACCTTTTGGTGGGATGACCTGTTGCTCGAAGCTGAGCTGCAGGTTACTTCCAATGCATCTGGCTCTTTAGGCTTCCGTGTTTATTTCCGAAGGCACTGGTGCGAGGACTGGTGGCCGCCTGATTGGCATGCCTCTGGGTTGGACAGGGATTTGACCTTTTTGGAGTTCTTTCCCATTTTGGTGGCAGGCCACCTGTGGGGAGGAGAGTTGTCTAACCATGTTGTCCACTTCTGTTGTGACAACCAGGCCATGGTTCATATGGTCAACTCCTTGACTTCAAAATTGTGCCGGGTCATGAGGCTGGTAAGGGCCTTTACATTGTTGTGTCTTTGGGGGAACATTTTATTTAAGGCCAAACACGTTCCTGGGGTTAGTAATGGGGTGGCAGACACTTTGTCTCACCAACAGATGGAGCGGTTTTGGCAGCTTGCCCCAGAGGCCGACCCGGAGCCCGCACAGATGCCCCCGGAGTTATGGCAGCTTGGGAGGCCGAGGTGTCCAGAGCCGAGGTGTTCAAGGTTTGCTTTGGCCCCCAGCACCCAGTGTGCCTACGACAGAGCAGTAGGCCAATTTGGGGGGTTTAGGAGGGATACAGGCCTTCAGTAGGTATGGCCCATCCCTGTGGAGCATCTGTTGCACTTTTGTGTGCATCAGAAGGGTCGTGGGTTAGCGGTCAAGTCCATTTGGGGCCTGTTAGCAGCTTTGGCATTTATGAGTAAGGCACGGGGGTTTTCTGAGACCACGGGGGACTTCCATGTCCGTAAAATGCTAGAGGGCTGGTCTCGTGAAGTGGTGGTCTGTGTTGACCCCAGGGAACCCATTTCTCCCCTCATTTTGAAGGGGCTTCTCAAAGCCTGGGGTGGCATTTGCACCTCAGGATTTGAGGCTAGACTTTTCTATGCGGCTGCTTTGGTAGCCTTTTTTGTTGCACTGCGCATTAGTGAACTAGTTGTCCAGTCAAAGACGGTCAAGTCTGGTTGGGCCTTAATGGCGCAGGATGTTCAGTTGAGGGATGGAGGGATTTCCCTTACAATTCGTAGGTCCAAAATGGACCAGAGGTAGAAAGGGGTTGTTATTAACCTTGGGACTTGTGCAGACACGGGATTGTGTCCAGTAGGTGCTCTCCATAGGTATTTACGGGTGCGGGGAGAGGAACATGGGGTGTTGTTTCAACATGAAGATGGGTTACCCTTAACTCGCTACCAGTTTTGGACAGTGACCAAGAGGGCACTGGCCAAATTGGGGTTGGCTGGCGTCAAATTCGGTACCCATTCCTTCAGGATTGGGGCTGCATCTATGGCAGCAGCCATGGGGTATTCAGCGCAGGCTATTCAGGGCGTAGGTAGGTGGAAGTTGTCAGCCTATTGATCCTATGTTTGTCCTCTCATGCTGTTTTAAAGGTTGTACTAATGATGTTTTTCTTAGTTGCTTTGTCTTGCCATGAAAAATGACGGATTTTGATCTGCGGACACAGCATGGTGTTTTGGGCCGCTCATCAAGCCAGGAGGACGCAGTGTGGGTCCCAGCTTGGTTTGTCTGAATGGGCAATGGTGGAGTGGCAGGGTCGTCGAGGCCTTCATTTGCCCAGTTTGTTGCCACTCTGGTTTAAAGAGCGGTGGGGCCCTGTGCCCCATATATTGGTCATTCACTTGGGTGGGAATGACCTGGGGTTGGTTCATGGTAGGGCCCTCTCACTGCAGGCTAAATAGGATTTGCAGGAGATACTCCAAAGTTGGCCAGGAGTGCTTATCATGTGGTCCGCCATGTTGCCTCGGCGGGTATGGCAGGAAGCGGCAAGCTGTCAAGCCATTGAAAGGGCTCGCATGAAGGCCAACAGGGCTATTTAGAAAGCCCTGGGCGAGGGATTGGAGGTATACCTACCACACCCCGGGATCAGGGCCGAATTTCCTGACCTCTATATGGGTGACTGGGTGCACCTGTCGGAAGCTGGCAATATTTTCCTCAATGACTTGCGGCAAGGGCTTAGGCTGGCATTAGGCCAGTAGTGGGGCATCAGGGCCTAAGCAGAGGCTTGGCCCTGGCGTTGGCGGGATAGAGTTTGGTTAGAAGCAGTGGGCCAGTGAGCACCCTTGGCGTTTCCCTATTGGTTGGGAAGAGGAGTCTGCTAGGAGCAGCTGGTACTGCTTGTGATGGCTGCCAGCACGCGTGGGTAGACTGCCTGGGGGAACCCCATGTGCAAGTCCTTCCCTCACTGCTGTATGGCTGAGGCTTAGGAGCTTGAGAGGGGGGAACCAATTTGCCTGGCTGGCTGGGTCTCCTAGCCATCCACATGGAGGGCTCACACCCGGGGCTTTGGGGCTCGCTCAGGCAGGTCAAGGCAGAGGTCTAGGTAGGACCCCGTGGCTTGGCCTGTACCGCTTTACCCTTGCTGCAGTTATGGTTAATGTTGTCATTGAATTTAATTAATAAAAGTGGCCCTTAGATCCAACACCTGTGTCTGTCTCTTCATTCCAACTAGGGGGGCAATGACATTTTTGTTCTATGTAGAGAGCAAAAGAGCGTTGTTAGCATTGAAGATGAACAAGTGAATGAGCTTCTAATAGTATGGCTAATATTTTTAAGTCTTTTAAGAATGCTGCCTGAGTTGTTATGGGGACAGAGTTGGGCTTTAAATTGGTCAAAGGGTCTACTATCTGGGTTTACTACAGTCATAGTTGTTGTAGCATAGCCATTAATGAATCAATACTTTTCTGATTTAAATCCCACCACTGCCACAAGCTTAGCAGATGGCCTTGGGTAAGCCACTTCTTGCAGCCCCAGCTCCCCAGCTGTATTGTGAGGATAATAATAACACTGACTATGTTCACCACTCTGAGTGGGCACTAATCTATATAGAAGAGCAGTATATAAGCACACTGTTATTATTAGTTAAGGTCAAGATGCAACATTTTACAACCATGTGCCCACTCATGTAGTGAATCAACCTGAAGACATTTCCAATGCATTTTGTTATTAGTATTTAACATAGCTTTTATGTATGGTACTTGTAAGTTAGAGATCTGATTATCCTTGTTCTCTGATCCAGAGGAGTTAGCCGTGTTAGTCTGTAGTAGCAAAATCAAAGAGTCCAGTAGCACCTTTAAGACTAACCAATTTTATTGTAGCATAAGCTTTGACGAAGAGAACGTGATTCTCGAAAGCTTATGCTACAATAAAATTGGTTAGTCTTAAAGGTGCTATTGGACTCTCCTTGTTCTCTATTATCCTGTGCTGTACTTTCAAGTAGCTAATGTATTTGCAGGGACTTCAACTTTTTACAGCTCATCTTCCTCTCTTTGTCACACTTGTTCCTTCATCATCTTGCCACCATGGATGCAGGACACTCCATCTTGCCATCTGCCAACATCTTTAGACTGGATTCCTAGAAAGAGATCTATCTCTTCCCTTTCCTAACCTATATAGAGTTCCAACAATAAAAGAATTCATACTTCTTGTCTGAAGCTTAAGCGAGGCTCTGAGTGTAAGTATGTTTCTCTTTCTATGTATGCACACACTCTCTGTAGCCCAGGCTCACATGCACACACTTCACTGCATAGTATGCAACTTTGCTAACAGTAATTTTAAAAAAGAATCCAAAGATGCAATGAATTCTACAGTGAGTAGACAAATGATGGATATTCGTTATGTTATTTATTGATCCAACATCAACTGACAGCATGGGATTCCCCTCTGGAAAACGTCTGCAGTAGAGCAATGGGGGGGGGGGGAGATTTTCTTCCCTTGATCAATATTTGTGTTTATTACCTTTAATTAAGTCCTCCCAAATCAAGTGGCTCTACTACCTGCTTTGGATCATATCTGTGCTCTTGTAATTACCATAAAAAAGCAGTTCCTCTCATGATTATTTCTCAGTTCCCTTTCACATTCCCCATTTTGTCTCATTTCTTGCAGGAGAGGATTGTTCATATACCTTGGATATTTCATATACTACCATAGAAACTAACTATTGATAGTTTCAGGTTGGTAACCGTGTTGGTCTGTAGTAGAAGAGCAAGTTTTGAGTCCAGTAGCACCTTAAAGACCATCTAGATTTCCAGGGTATGATCTTTCAAGATGTAATATTGATGTAACTTGGCCAACAAGTTATATCAGTGTCACATGCAATAAATTATCCACAGACGGTCCTCTCCCCCACCATATTCATGATAGCTAATAGCTGGTTTATGCTTTTTACATGGTGATGTGTATCACTAACTTGTTTTTAACTTAACTAAAGTAAGTATAGATGCTGTCATTATCCTTAGAAATTAATCTTTTGTCTGAGGGGAAAAGGATAGACAGAAAGAAAAGAAGATCCAATTAAAAGATAGGGCACAAGCTATATCTAACTTCTTATGCAATCATCTGTTACCAAACGTCCATCACTCAAGTTAGCTCTCTGTATCTTTTGATTCCATTTTAAAATGTGCTGAATGGATGGAAACAGTTTACTTTTCAAAATGGAAATCAGTGCAATGGCTGTACCTTGGGGACTGTTTCAAATACTCTCTGTTGGAGGTGGTGCAGTCTCCCTTTAGCTTTTTTACCTGATCTAAATGTGGCAATGGACCCCTTGGACAGGTCACCAAGAGCAGTGATGGATTTCATGAGGAAAAATAAAAATGAGTGGGAACAACATGGACTTATTTATTTAACCTTTCCTTCTCCCACAGCTGTTTTTCTACTGGAATGCTATTTAAATGGTGTACAATAATATACCTCAACTGATAAAAGCAGCCAGAAGTAATAAAATCAGTAATGATACCAGAAGAGTAATGCTACAAAAGCAGAGAAGGCAGATAAACTGAAATAGCAATAAATATCCATAAAACGGCATAAAACAATCAATCAAAGTCCTGGACAACAAAACAGTTCTTATCTTACACTTAAATGAAACCAGTGTTGGTGCCTCTTGAATCTGTCTGGGGGATAACATTCTGCCGAAAATGCCCTTTCTAAACTTACTGAATTTCAGATGACAGGGGACCCGAAAAGAAAGTCAGGTTCATATAGGAATAGAAGCCCTTCAAGAACTGCAGTCCCAACCAATTGAAGGTTTTAAAGAATTCTGCTAAGAAACATCCAACACTGCCTCTGGTTGCTAATTTTATATTTATGCTGCCAAGTTTTATTAATGCATATTTTATACTGTTGAAGTCCACTCTGAGCCCGCTTGAGGGGAGAGCAGAATACAAATTTAATCGATCGATCGATCGATCGATCGATCGATCGATCGATCAATCAATCAATCAATCAATCAATCAATCAATCAATCAATCAATCAATCAATCAATCAATCAATTAAATAAGTTGTAATGAGAAAGTGGATTTCAATGGCATATTAATCATGCATTATTCTCATTCATCATAGTACCATATCTAGTGCATTTGAAGTAAATGTCCAGAGCAAGAGACCCCGTGCAGCAGTGGTTTGGCGGGGTGCCTGCCCTTCCGGTGCAACAGCAGCTTACACAGCCCGTACCGGGAACACAACATGTTGAAGCTCAAACACACAGCCAGCTCGGAGAGGCGCCTGTCTTGCAACCTCCATGCACCTTGTTACTGGCGCGATTGTCACCCGTGCCCATGCCTCAAACAGCATTTGGAGAAGACAGACCTCTCAGCCCTACGAGACCGCAAACTTGGACAAAAGACTCCATGCAGTGCTCATCTGGCAAAGCGCAATTAAAGCAACAACAACGACTGACACCAGAGCTGGTGAAAGGAAAACCTCTATCGCCACCAAAAACTCCAGCCCTTAACCACGTAGAAAAGGGGGAAACCCTGAGAAACTTGTTCAAGTTGGAAAAGACTTTGAACAAAAGGACCTGCATAATAGAAATCTTTCTAATGGGATTCATGATTATGCAAGTGTTCCAATCTCTCCTCCAGTGGGAGGAACGCTTCCCTAAAGGAGAAAGCTGTGCGAAGTTCCTGGAGCCTAAAGATGTCATGCAAAATGGCGGAGTTAAAAACCCTCAATGGAAGCTAAATTTTTCCGTGGAA
The DNA here is from genome assembly GCF_028583425.1 of Eublepharis macularius. Lineage (NCBI taxonomy): Eukaryota > Metazoa > Chordata > Lepidosauria > Squamata > Eublepharidae > Eublepharis > Eublepharis macularius. Next base: position 137,969,775 of record NC_072794.1, read on the forward strand.
GGGAATCAATGTAAAGTGTTAACACTGCAACACACGCCAAACAATACATGCCACGGTCTTTCCCCGGCGCTTCCAGACCAATCACCTCTGTCTCTGCGCTGGAAGCAAGAAAAGGGGGTGCGAAGCAAGAAGCATCCGGAGAAGGAACCGGACACCACTATATTAAAGACAATGCTGAATTTTCAACTAGTAAAACAAGACCTCATCGCCAGAAAACATGCGGAACCCAACCGGATGAAGCCTCAACAGCAGTTTCTAAGGAAACTCACAAGGGGAAAGGTGAGAGGCCTGATGACTGTTGTAATTATACCAAGAATATTCCTCATATACAAACCGAACTCTCAAATTGTTGCAGTATGTATGTCTAGCCCAAAGGCACGCCCATCCATATAAAACATAAGGAAAATCCTAATAAAAAATTCAAGTTCTCCACCTGATTTTCCCCAAGCAATAACAAGATTGGATAAGAAGGGAAATACAGGAAGAATTGACCTTAGTCTGGAAAGGAACATCAAAGACTTTGCCAACAATTTCCCCGTCTCCCAAATTCCAGTGCTGGCAAAAGGTACAGTTTGGAAAAAAGAATGTCCCACAGCTAACTGGAATTGGCATGGCCACCTGGCCAAAATACAGGAAATTACCATAGAGACTACTGCTTTCCCTACAATTAAAACTGTGCAAACTTCCCCTACTCGAGGGCGAGTGCAACTTTTTGTGGTCCCGACTGAGTCCGGTAAGCCTTTTACTTCTTCCTCCTTTATGTGGAACGGGGGCTCCCAACCCATTCTCCCGCTTACTAACTCACTCAAGCAAGAAGGGAGGGGAAAGTTAGCAAATGGAATTTGCGAATTTGCAGGGGTGTCAGACGACATTGCCTTTACACTAATCCTGCAGACTTTCAGTGGAAACAATAAATATACCCAGGTTGCTTGGAAGCCCAGAATTATTGTGATTAAAAAAGCCCTCACTATAAAGCTGGAGGAGGTGTCCTGCAATTGTGAATTAAAACGAAATCTCAAAAATCAGGGGATTCTGTATATGATCCATTATAAACAAACTCCATGGACCGAAGTTCTCTCAAGAGTTAATTTCCCCCTCACATCTCCTCCCGGCCAACCCAACTCTTTGCGCATGCCCCAAAGAGGGAAAGCGAAGACAATCACTGATAACTTCTCTGTTCGAGCAAGAGAAGGGGGGGGGGCGCCAGAAGTAACCAAGCAACCCTCCAGCCAATCAGATGAGGAAGTGGGAGCCTCAAGGTTGGAGCTGCAGACATAAGATAAACTTGCATTCTCTCCCACGGAAGGAGCTGTCCGGCAATGCCTGGAAGGAAGGAGAGGCTAACAACTAATACATTAACATGGTGTAACTGTCGTTCAGTACTCAAAACATGGAAAGGAATAAACTAGACGGCTATACAGTTTAACATGGCGAATTCTAGACATGATGTATAAGAAAGACACCACATTGTTCAGGTGAAGAACTCTGCCAATGAGATCCTGACAACCTATACCCAACCCTAGCTGGCTGGCCAAAATAATACCGTTGTGAAGAATACTACCAAAACTCATGAGAGTGCACTTGTCACCCTTTTTCCAAATGTAGGACATCCATCACAGAGATCAAGACAAATTCAGTGTACTGAACTGAAGCATAAGTTCAGTGCAGTAAACTAAAGGCCTTGGCTGAAGCAGGGAAGGCACTGACTCTACGCCCTAGTTATTAGCCTTCCAGGGAAGCTGGCTGGCCACTGTGTGTAGCAGAATGCTGGATGAGAAAAACTACTGTTTGATCTAACAGTATTCTGTAGGATGCACATTCATTTCCAAATGTATGAGAAAAACAAACGAAATTGCTAAGTCGTTTGCATAGCCTCCCCTTCCCTGCCACCTCATCTCCATCTTCATTTCCCATCATCCCTCCTAAAAACAGAACATCTTTTTAAAAAACATGTATACTTTTGGCCAGAATCCATACTGATAATTGGTACCTTTTTATTATTTTATTTATTTTATTTGACTTATATCCTGCCCTCCCCACGAAAGGGCTCAGGGCGGCTCACATCATCATTAAAACACAATAAATTAATAATCAACTTCAAAAACAGATTTTAAAACTTATATTAATATACTCTGGTGCCATTATACATAGGCTACTTTGGATACTAATAAAAGACCTGCATAGATCATAGCTATGGGTAAAACACATAGCCGAGGACAGTCATAGAAGAGGTAGCGATCTTAGATAGGATAAGGGGGGGACACCCGCTGGTCCTCAACCAAATGCCTGGCGACCATCCAAATAGTGCCAAGATTTATGTAGTTACCAATTGCTTAAGCACTTTAATCTGAAAGGAGAGATTACTACTCTATACTTGGAGATGGGTAGACGTGTTAGTCTGCCTGTAGCAGTAGCAAAGAGCAAGCATCCAGTAGCACCTATAAGACTAACAAAATTTGTGGAAGCCTGGAAGGGTATGAGCTTTCATAAGTCACAGCTCACTTCTTCAGAGCTGTGACTCGCAAAAGCTCATACCATATCACACATTTTGTTAGTCTTATAGGTGCTACTTGACTCTTCCTCTTTTCTACTAAATACTTATCACTTCTATTTTGGTCTCAAAAGAGTTTCTTAAGGAGTGGCCTCTCAGCTATCTTTCTCAACACAGCTCATGAAACTGTATACTTGGATCTTCATTTTAACAAAATTATGTGTGTGGGCCAAGTGTCACAATTGTCTTTATAATACTCTTCCTAGATCACACTGATCACTTTTTTCTAGGGGGGTAACATCAGCCAAGAAAAACAAGGGTTGAAAGGACAAGCGGTTGGCGACTCAGTCCCACACCACTTCAAGCATTATCTCCACAACCTCAGTTCGCAAAATCTGAAATTCATCCATGCAAATGTGGCCAGATTGTTCTCTCAGAACATCTTGTACTTGAACTAGGTGATTCAAAGTGAAGTTTAAGGCAGATGAGATGCAAGTGACCTTATCAACAAAGTGTTTTTAAAACAAGTCAGAGCGACCTGCTGAGAGTTCCATCTGATCATCCAGGTTGTTCTTAACAAGAAATTCTGTTCCATCCAGAATAATACTCCTGGACTATATGGTGCTAATGGAATACTCTGAGGTACTAACCTATTTGTTTCATATAGAGTGCTATCGTTTGCCTTGCTAGCAAGAAAATACAAGCCAAAGTTGTCCCTGTAGGATGAGTTTTTTTTAAAAAAAAAAACTTGATAAGCGCTCTCTGATTTGGTTGTTTTAACAGTTTTTTCCCTTCATTTCCCATGTTGCATTTTTGTACTTGAAAACTTTTTTAAAAAATTCATTGTTTATTTTTAACTATTTTATGGTTATAATTATAAAGCATTGTTGGACCTATTTGTGTGGGAGTGGGGATGCAGGATACAAATGGACAAAGAAATAAAATATGACCTCAGTTTTCACATGAAATCCCTAGCTAATGAGTGTTTGAAGTGGCTTGCCATTTATAAGGCAGGTCCTTCAAAATGCCATCTGCTGGAGTACTTGACTAATAAAATAATCCAAAGGTTTGGAGGGCTTTTTTCAACAGTGTCTTGAAGATGGCCATATAACACTGTTCAGGATATTCCTTATCACATGTTACTTCTCAGTAACTTCCTCTGGAAGAGCAATTTGATTTCAGTTTTGTTCACACTCCCACAGCAATAGATTGTAAATGTTAGCCTCTAAAAATCTGAGCTACAGCAACAATGACATCCTGCGTAACCCTCTTGCTTACAAGCCAGAAACCTGCTGGCTATAATTCTCCAACCTCAGTCATCAATCAGACTGTTATTACTACAGCAAATAGCCCATTTGTCAACATCTAATGTGCTCACAATCAGGGCATGATGGATTATTCTTCAATTTAAAAAAGCAATCGGGTTGCATCAGGATTAGATCAGAGAATCCAAAACATCATGCCAGGCTATGATAATGGCCCCAAATCCACTAATGTGAATGCCATGTGATAAAGCAATACTAGTGCAAGTTGCAGTGATCTTTATACTGTTTTTTTTAATTAAAAGAGAGGGGGGGATGCCTATTATAAAATACCATATAATAGCTATTAAACACCTGGGGCATTCACCTGAAATTTTAGAAGGTCTTTTAAGCACAACAGTTAGTTGTCAAAATTAGTTCTCCCTTCAGTGCTACAGAAATATCAAGAAGAAATTCAAAAAACAGGAGAACAGATTCTCTCAAGAGCTGTCAGGATGTTGTCAGGAAGAGTTTTTTATACAGGATGTAGTCCTTGGGGGAAGCTCTTACCAAAGTAAGTGCTCCCTATCTCTGTCATGTTTAAATACGCTGATCATGTGTGCTTGCCTATTCATGTGATGCCACTGACATATGCACCCAAGCTGTCCATCACTAATGAGCTAATATTACATGCGAAGAGGCCAGCATGTGTTATAAATGCACTTAGATGTACCTAGGTATGTGTCCTTACACAGGCTTACACAAATTAAGTTATTTATTTCTCTTAACTGCAGGCTACATTCTCAGCCAAAAGGCTCTTGAGGCTTTATTTGTGACCTGTATAATGTACACTACTGTTATAGAAGATCCAACATTCTACAGAGCCCATACAGTTTGCCCAAGTGAGGCTGGTCAAACATAATCCAGGTGGCAAATTAGCCCAGTTGTTCTGCTATAACACTGAAAATGACACCCTGGAGAGTAGGATAGGTAATGTATTTGCCCCTAAAAACATCATCATCATAATTATCACCATCATTTACACAGCAGCAATGCATCTGGTTCCCTTTACCAAGTTTACTAAGCAAAAAGCATCTGCAAAGATTTGCCCTATGGCCATGTGGTGACTCACCCATTGACAATTTGTTCTCTGGACAAATCTTTCCTGGAGGAATAGATTTTGGCAGGCCAAACTAAGATGATGGGCCTTAAACTGCTTGAGAGCAGGTGTAGCCGTATCTGGAAAGGGACTAGCAGAGACAGGGGAAAGGATTTATTTTAGAACGACATGCAAATTCACATATTCTAGGAATTGTTCCTGGCACTGAAAACTAGTACTATCATTATTGTTGCAAAATATCTCTAGTTTTCATTGTATTTGTGTCTGTCCTTTAAAAAAAATCATCAATTTTTCACCCATGTCATGGACACTAAAAGAAAATATGCAAAATGCTCGAAATACCTGGTTTTAAGAATCCAGGGAATTGTTCAGTTTTGAGATAGAACCAGAAGTTTCATTAACCCATTAGGGTCCCCACCCCACTCCTGTTGCCTGCTACTCAGAGTGGTGACAGGAGAAAATATAAACTCATAGTGTCACGTGAGGCATTAAGTCACTTCTGCTGAGAAAAAATGGAAGTGACATAAGATAGTTCTAGGAATCTTTGGTAACTCTATGATCAGTTCAGCTTCTGAAACATTTGTTATGCACACATACTTAACCTAAAATGATGAGAATGAGAGTAGGAGAGCTATAAAGGAGAAATCTTAAATACCAAGCATTAATATTTGACCAGAATGTAGACCTCATGCATGCATAATATCAAGAGTGCCCATCCAGTAGAAATGTATATCCTTTTAAAGGAACCATTTCAAAGTATTTCTGGAAAATTTGAGAATGAACATAAAAATAAGGTTTTTTACGAGTTTTTACAACGCCAAACCTCCTACCATTTGAAGGCTAAGAATGCAGTCTTCCACAACAGGGCAAAAAAAGGTTTAGAAGACAGTAGGTAACAAAAAATTATATAATCAGTTCCCTGATATCATCTTGGGATTAATTAGAAATACTATTTAACTAAAGAGTTCTTCCTGCTCTTCAGTTTTGCTACCCCTCCTGGCTGCATAACTTTTAATTTCTCATCTTACGACAAATCTTTTCTCCCTTGACTACAGCCCTTAATTTCTCTCCCTCCCTCTCGCGTCTCTCTTTCTCTTAATGGCTTTACAACTCAGTGCTTTGATTTATTCAGTATATAGAGCCTTTCTATAATTTCTATCATATCCTCTTGTTTGCATGCTCTTATTTAATTCTATAGAGACACTATACCTAATTAAGTTCTATTGTAGAAGCATTGAATCTATTGGAATTCTCTAAGTGACTAATATGCAGAAAACAAATGGTGAGAAATGAGAATTAGGATGGTGGCAGTGGTGGAAAAGTAATAAATAATGATGCCTAATAAGAAGTCATACAGAGATTGCAAAGCACTTTGCAAAGCCAGTCAGTTTTGAATATTATTCTTATGCAAGCAAGATTCAAATGAGATGGTAGAGGCACGGTAGTTGCCCAGAATGCGAAATGTGTGGATAACTCTCCATACTTGAATCAGGTAGGGGCTTTTTTAATTATGTGAAATGTTTTCACTTTCAGCTTTGTTTTTCAAGTTTAAAAAGCCATTTATGTGGCATAGCCATCCCCCAATCAGAAAACAGCTCTTTAACTCATTGCTGCCTCCAACTGCTGTTTCTGTTTCCTTATTTATTATGATTATCATCCATATATCTAATTCTCAACATGGCCCCAACTTAAATCCAGAGATTAGGATCACAAACAAACAGAACAGGGAAAGCCCTAGATTTGCAGAAAAATCTGAAGTCTAATGCAAACAAACAAATTTGGGGAGGGGGAGTTAAAACTCCTAAATGCAAAAAGCACCTGTCACTTTAAGAAACAGATGCCCTCATTGGCTATTTCTAGGCAACCACAGCAATATTACCAGCCTTAAAACCTTAGCTTCTGTCTGAAAAGGGGCAGGGCTTTCCAAGAGGCCTCATAGGGTCTATGTTTGGCAGCAGCCACAAAGCAACTGGCTACCATGTGATTTGCTTGACTTGCCCAGGCCAAGTTGTTTGCTACTGTTCAACAGCAGCCACCCCACAAAACCAAGTGTAGCAGTTAGAGTCTCAGACTAGAATCTGGCAGGGGAGAGGAAGAAGGAAAAACTGAAGATGTGTGCCAGATAAAGATAGGTTGGCTGATGGGTGGGAAGGAGAGAAGGGAGAGAGGCCATGGGAGCTTTCATGGAAGAAAAAGAGGGAACAGTTGGGGAGGGAAAAATAAGATGCCCTCCACAAGTCCTTGTGGATCCCCCTCTCGTTTCTTTCTGTTTCCTGGATTTAGGGATCATGTAGTGCATACAATAATGTCACAGTGCTATATAGGCAACAACATTTGTTTCATAATGATCTCACTGATGGTAAATGAGGATGTTTAAGAGTGGCAACTAGAGATGGGCACAAACCTAAATACGAACCAACCCCCCCCCCAAAAAGCGAACCAGGGTTCGTGGAAGCTCATGTTTGCGAACCAGAGTTCATGGAAGCTCGTTTCCACGAACTTCCATGAACTGGACTACCGGCTCGTTCAGTTCATATTAAAGGGCCAGTTTAAATGGCCATTTAAACTTTTTATCTCACTTGCAAGTGACAGGGCCCTTTAAACGGCCCAACCTCCCTCCCCCAACCCCACGAACCACGAACCCCATGGTTCGGTTTTTTTCTGAATCGTGCCCATGTCTAGTGACAACAACAATGGGGAATGTAAATTGGAGCCAGTGCTATCCAGTGTAGTGTGCAGAGTTAAACCCTTTTAAATTTGCTTAAAATTGTACTTGGAGAAGTGGTTTATACTTCAGACTAATATTGGGGAAATTGGGGTTCAAATTGCCACTGAGGTCAAACATTTTTTTCTCTCCACATGATCTATCTGTTAAAAATGTAAAATTTCCCTTCTTAGTTTCCTACGTTCAGAGATCCCAACTGCACTTGTTTTACCCTTGTCATTTCCATTTGATTGTAATGTTTCCTATGTGCAATCTTTGACAACTCCCTTTGTGGAGGAAGGCTGCTTTTTAACTCCCAAACAACAAGCGTCAGTATCTACATGCTTGATGATTCTACAAAGATTTCTAAAGTGATAGTGAAAGTATGTAAGAAAAAATCACAATGATTGAATAAGAGATCTCTTATAGGCTGGAGGGTGGTTAAAATCAGAAAATAGGGAAGGAATAAATGGGTAGTTTTCACCGTGGACAGAAATAAATTGGGGAGGCATCAAATTTTCAAAAACTATGCAGAGATTCAACCTGGCCCTAATTTTATCTACTCTAGTGAAAGGAATAAAAGGAAAGAAATCCACAGCGTTGAAACAGATACCAACAGTGAGGAAACAGTGACAAATGAATGTCTTACTATATTCCATATCACTCATATAATTTTCTTTCTTGGCAAAACCATTTTGTCAGAATATCATTTGAAATAGGGTAGAATCAGGGAATTTTGATACTAGGCATATCCATGAACACACACAAACTTGTGTACAGCTATTTGCCCCTAATATGTAAGATTTTCTTGTTTTATACAGACTCTCTTTGAAGAACATAAGTCAGCCATAGATACGGCCCTCACCCAGCCAGCAGCCAAAGGTTTGAGGCTGGGGGGCCGCATTTGCCGCCGCAGAGGATGAGCGGCAGCGTTCCCCCAGCCTCATAGGGTCACATGGTGGGGGTGGGGCTAGGTGCCTTAAGAGGCTGCCCAGCCCCCATAGTGGCACTTGCTGCCTCATGCTTGGCCGAAGTGGAGTGTTTTCTCCTCCTCCCTGAGCACATTGGGACCTACTGGGTTCTGGCTTCCTTCAGCGGTCCGTAGACCAGCTGAGAGCCGGCAAGGCGGCAAGCAGATTGGGCTCAGAGTGGTGCCTTGGAAGTGGCCGGCTCTGTTCTGGCGATGGAAGAAGAGCAGAGAGGCGGCGATTAGTGGTGTGGTGAGGATAGGAGCTGTCAGAGTGCCCAGCTCCATTTCAGGCTGCACAGCATTTTTCTCTTGTTGTTTGGTGGGCATTTTTGCCATTGCGGGGCAGCTCCTGCTCTTTGCTGTCGGCGCGCTGGTGGGGCTAGGGTTTCAGTAACCCACACGAGGGGGCTTAGTTTTCTAGCATCCCCTTTCTTTCATAAAGGGTGGCCAAAAAGGGTGACCAGCATTCTTTTCTGCATATTGCCGGCATTTAGCTCTCCCTTAGCCCCCCCCCCGCACTCCTCAAAGAGGATTATTGTGGGGAGGGTGTTAGGGGGGAACTTGCCTGGCAGGCTTGCCTGGTTGTGGGCAGCCCCTTGCTCTTTCCTCTGGATTGGGGGCCATTTTTCTGGCTACCTTTGCTGTTGCCCTTCATAATTTTTAATCTTACCTTGTTATGCAGTTTGCCCTATGGGGGGCTGTGGGTTTGGGGCTTCCAAATGGCTTAAAGAAGGTAGCCATTTTATAGCTGTTGCTGCCTCATTGTTGGCATAAGTGGGGGGCATTTTAGTGGGACTCTGTGTTCAGGCATAGGTTGGCAGCCATTTTGAATTCATTCTGGAAGCTTTGGTGGGTATTTTAGGCTGCCTTTCCATTTTGCATATTGGCTGATAAGCCTTTGGGGGCACTTATACGGCTTATTGGGTGTTCTTGTTAACAACAACAACAACAACAATTGTTATTAAGTATTAATAAAGAGATTATTTACACAGCCATGCCACCAAAAAAGGGGTCTGGCCCTTCCAAGGAGAAACAACCAGCCAAGAATCCCCCATCTAAGAGGCCTCCTTCCACTTCGTTGTCATCAGACGAGGATGAAATCTCTAGTCGCCAGGCCATTTTGAGCCGCATAGCAGCGCTGGAGCAAGCTGGGGTGGGGGAATGACTGGAGGTACAAAGCGCAGTAGACCTGCCAGGCTGACATCAGCAGCGGCTTTTCAGGTTGAGGTTCTTAACCTTGAGGGGCCTTCTAATTCTGCAGGCACCGAAGCAGCTGAGAACCAAAAGAAAGAGGGCACTGGGGGCAGCACTGAGCATTCAGGAGTCGATCCAGGCTGGATGGCGGATACCAAACCTGTGGCAGTGGCCGTGAAACCAGTTGTGGAGGGTAAATCATCTATGGTGCAGCAGGGTGGTGGATGGCAATGGGGACCCTGGAGTCAGGTACCTGCTCCAGTGTCCTCTTCCCTGACGCACTTGTCAGGCATGCAGCAAAGCTCCATGCAAAATCGAACTGCATATGGGTGCCCGCTTGTAATACTCAGTTATGGGGTGGTCAGTATGCTACTACTAACCCAGGTGCACTGGCGCAGATGGGCCCGGCTAGTTGGCAGGGTTTTGATGGTCAGACTCTGCCCAGCCCATCCTCCACTTGGCCCAGTTATGTTCCCCCTTGGAGCTCCTCTTTTACAATGACTCCTTATGGCTTGGTTCTGTATCTGGCCCTTCCATTTGGGGACACAGCCCTACCCTTGGGTGATCATCTTACTCCAGCTATTAGGGACAAGATTTTGAGAGGAGAATTTGTCGACGTCTTCTCCCTTCTCTACAGGGAATTGGGTTGGTCAAATGCGACATTAAGTCAGCATTTCGCCTTCTCCCGGTTAATTCCGAGGATTTTGAGCTGTTGGGTTTCTCTTTTGAAGGCTGTTTCTACATGGACAGAGCATTACCCATGGGGTGCTCGGTTTTCTGTGCGGTCTTTGAACGCTTCAGCTCCTTCCTTGAATGAGCATTGTGTCACTGACTTCACTGTTGGGACACTGTTCATTATTTGGATGATTACCTTTTTGTGAGGCCTTCTGGAACTGGCCAATGCGCCTGGCTCTTGGAGGGCTTCATTAATCTAGCAGCACAATTGGGGGTCCCTAACTGAGGGCCCTGCCACTGCCCTCACTTTTCTGGGCATTGAACTGGACAATGTCCATCAAACCTCCAGGCTGCCACTGGAAACGCTAGATGAACTTAGGGCTCTGCTTGCCTCATTTAAAGAGCAGCATAGAGTAAGTCTGACTGAGTTACAGCAACTTGTAGGCCACTTAAACTGCTTGTAGAGTGGTGGCTCCTGGATGGGCTTTCTTAAGGCGTCTCTGCGATGCCATGGGCAAACTAAGGCTTCCCCATCACAGGCTCAGGATAGATGCCGGGATCAGGGAAGACCTTATGGTTTGGGATGAATTTTTGCAGGCATTTCATGGTGTCTCCTTTTGGAGGGATGATCTTTTGCTGGAAGCGGAGTTGCAGGTGCACTCTGACACCTCTGGCTTTCCGGGATTTGGAGTGTTTTTTTTGAGGGCACTGGTGTGCACAGCAGTGGCCAGCAGATTGGGTGGAGCTGAGCCTCAGTTGGGACTTCACTTTCCTTGAATTTTTTCCTATCCTAGTTGCAGTATTCCTATGGGGCCAGGACCTTACCAATCACACAGTGCAATTCTGGCGTGACAATCTGGAGGTAGTTCACATCATGAACTCCCTTACCTCTAAGTCACAAAGGGTCATGAAGTTAGTTAGAGCTTTCACTCTTCGCTGCTTGAAATTGAACATTGTGTTCATGGCCAATCATGTCCCAGGGTTGGATAATGGGGTGGCAGACGCTTTGTCTCACCTACAGATGGAGTGATTGCATCAGCTTGTCCCAGAGGATGACCTGATGCCTGCCCCAATGCCACAGGAACTATGGCAGCTTGGAAGGTTGAAGCCTACAGGTCCATACAGCTAGCCATTGCCTCCAGCATACAGAGGTCCTATGATCATGCAGTGAGGCAGTTTTCGGGGTTTAGGAATGAGCAGGGTCTGCGACAGGTATGGCCACTCCCGGTTGATCACCTTATGCAGTTTTGCATTAAACTGAGGGTGAGGGGCTTAGCGGTAAAGTCAATCAGGGGACAACTGGCAGCATTAGCATTCACCAGCAAAGCCTGGGGGTTTGCAGAAACCACTGGGGATTTCTGCCTTAGGAAGATGTTTGAGGGATAGTCCTGGGAGACAGCCAGACCAAGGGATGATAGGGAACCTATGACTCTGGACGTCCTAAGTGGCCTTAGTGTGGTGTGGGGATCAGTGTGCTGCTCTGGATACAAGGTGGCTCTATTTCATGCAGCTGCGCTGACAGCCTTTTGGGGTCTCTTAGAATAAGCGAATTGGTGGCCCACTCTGTTAAGGAAGAGTCTCAGAGGGCCTTAGTGGCCTCGGATGTAAAGTTTGTAGGGGATAATGTCACTTTAAGGATTAAGCTTTCCAAGACGGATCAGTTACAGTGGGGGTCAGTTATTCAGCTGGGCCCTTGCGTGGACATAGAGTTGTGCTCGGTCTTGGCTCTGAAGCAATACATTGCAATTTGGGAAGATGACAGGGGGTTATTGTTTCATCACATTGACAGAGCCCTCTTGACTAAACAGCAGTTCTGGACAGTTACAGGATGGGCTCTGACAACATTGGGTCTGCAGAATGTTAAATTTGGCACCCATTCCTTTAGGATTGGGGCAGCCTTGACAGCTGCGGCCATGAGCTACCCTAGTCAGGTTATCCAGCAGGTTGGCCGGTGGAGGTCCAAGGCTTATCGGGTGTACATTCGGCCACTGGGTGCTGGGAACCTCAACTGACTTGTTTTTTCTTTAGGTGCTTTGTTTCACCGTGGAAGGCTGCAGATCCTTATATGCAGACACAACATGGTTTTTTGGGTGGCCCAACAAGCCAAGAGGATGGCGATCGGGTCCCAGCTTGGGTTAAGTGAGTGGGCCATGATTGAGTGGCAGGGCCGCCGGGGCCTAAGGTGGCCAGGGCTGCTGCCTTTGCTGTTTGAGGTGTCCTCCACCTGACATACTGGTCATTCACCTGGGAGGTAATGACCTTGGGCTTACAAAGGGTAAGGCCCTTACTTTGCAGGTGCAGGCTGACTTGCAATGGATTAGCAAGCACTTACTCATTTGGTCAGAGATACTTCAGCGCTGGGTGTGACATGATGCTTTGGACCCCAAATGGATAGAGACGGCTGGGTGTAGGGCTAATAGGGCCCTCCAGTTAGTTTTGGGGAACGGGTTGGGCATTTATCTTCCCCATCCCAGGATTAAGGCCCGTTTGGCTGACCTTTACAGAAGTGATGGGGTCCACCTTTCGGTGGCAGGCAACAACATATTTTTAGATGACCTGAGGCAAGGACTGCATCTTACCTTAAGTCACCTGTGGGGCTCAAAGGCCTGAGCAGAAGCTCGGGCTTAGCATTGGCAGGATTTAGTTGGGGGGATATTAGCGGGACGGTGAGTACCTTTGGCACATCCCATATTAGAGGCCTGTCAGGATCGGCTGGCATACTTTATGGTGGTCAGTTGAGAGGGCAGGCTGCCTGGTGGGATCCCCTGGACAAGTCCTTTCCTCATGCTCCACGGCGGGGGTGCTTGGAGCTTTAAGGGGGAAACCATCCACCAGCCCAGCAGGATCCCAGCCATGCATTTGGATGGCTCGCATCTGAGGCAGCAGGTCTCACCCAGACAGGTCAAGGTGGGGTCCAGGGGAGTGACCTCAGGGATTGACCTGTACTGCTGGTTAGGCCCTTGCCAGGTTTTAGTTGTTGCAGTTCATGTTGTTGCCATAAAATAAAAAGTGACCCTTTATTACCCAAGCCTTGTGTCTGCCTCTTTATTCAGACGGGGGGGGGGGGGGCAATACAGTTTCTTTGGGTTTCAGACAAAAATGTCAACATTTTTTTGAATTAGTTAACACCGAACTTGCTTCTATTAAAAGAAAATGAATACTTTTCCATTGGAATTTTGTTACTGATAAGATTAATACTGGAGCATCTAACATTGTCTACACTTATAATAAAAAACAAAAACAAATGTACCTTGCATTGTTGGATGCTAGCAGGATTTTTTTTTAAATCTGGCTGAACATAATGGAGCTAGAATATTCTCTCCCACCCATCCCAAAGGATCATGGGATACCCATTTCCTAATTGGTTTAGGAAGGTCATGTACTAAGGAACAAACTGCACATGAAGATGATATTCTGGTTAGTGCCTGGCTGTCACCACTTTTGGAGATATCTCTTCAGTTCACAGAACTGTTATACAAACAACCTATCTGGCTTTAGGATGTGCAATTTGGCCCTTTTAAATTTATTTCGGTTCTCATTGGTTGTAGTTGAGCCATTTTGGTTTGTCCTATTTTTGTTGCTGTTGTTTCCAATTAATTTGTTTCTTTTGTGGCATTTTACAGCATTTTAAAGATATTTTACACAATTTAAATATATTCAATTGATGCAAAAATAATGTTATGATCATCAGTTATTGTTCTTGCATTACAGTACTTTTCTCCATTACATTTAAATATTGCCTGATTACATTTCTCCCTGTACGTTCTGCATTTCATGACTCCTTAAGCCTACTGTTTACAATTTTTTCTCCATAATCTTGAGTATACAGAGGCTGAGCCCAGTTTGTTAGATGCATATACTGACTCCTCACTAGGCAGACATAGATATGTGAGGACACACTCTACACATGTGGTAAAATGGTCTCTGCTCAAAAGTTAGGGCAACTTTATGTGAAAAAAGTTCTTTCTTGAAATGTCCTCCAGTCTGAGAAAGTCCTTGGCTTTGTTATGCTGCAGCACATTTCTGGATGAGCACCAGAAAGCACACTTGTTGATTGTGCCCTCCCACACATTTAAAGCTCTCATATCACCTCTTGACTATGACATGGCCCTTTTCCCAGGTCCAGTGGAGAGCTGCTGCTAGGAGCCACTTGCCTGCTTTGCCAGAGATATGTGAACTTTTACCTCCCTTCCCTGAAAAAGGAAGAAGTAAATCAGAGCAAGCTGACAGCTTTGTCTCTTCAGTCTGTTATCAATGGGTGAGAGGATGCCTCCCCCGAGATCCCATTAGGTGTGCTGTCTCCGCCACTAAACTTTAAATGAGCACATTCACTAAGACCTGCATGTCAAAAAGAGTCTGCCAGTTAATGATAGCTGGGAATTTGCTTTCTCTTTCTCCACTCCTCCATCATTTGCTTCCTTTTCTCCTACAAGTCAGTTACGACTTGAGGGCACTCTCCACTACCTCCTACTTAGGTTCCACATTTATTAAAATGTGACATCACTTTGCAAAGCTTCATCTATTAAAGACAATGTTTTCAGTTTAGCATATGCACATTATACCAGATTCTTGGTGCCAGGTAACCCTGATGGCTCAGAATGCTACAAAATAAGGAAGACTGTTGGAAACTGACTTATCTTTGCTTCCACTCTGTTGACACAAAGGAGAGAAAGAATGAGGGAAGAGATGGACATTAAAGGGAGTCATGTTTACAGAGAAATCGCTATATCCTGCAGTTTCTCATTATGTATGAAATGTCCACTTTCTCAGGTCAATAGAGCCAACCAGCTGTAAACCTTATGCAGGGAAGCGTGGAAACCATGTATCTCACTCCCAACCTTCTGTGATAGAATATGCTTGCAATGGAGACAAAACCCTGCTAGTGTGAAGAGGAATGTAATGAAATATACTAGACCCAGACCAGAGAACACCAGAATTTATTCCAAAACCAGGGTTACCATAAAAGCAGCATAGCTAATTATTTTTTAAGATACAAACATCTTGTTAACATACAAGTATCTAAACATGCAATATCCACTGTTCATAAATGCAAAATGCTACACCATAAAGTATAAATGTAAGAATATTATCACAAGCAAACATTGCTTGTAATGGTAGATATAAATGATAATGGGTCTTTAAAAACAACATTGTTAAAAAGTTTGCTAACAATAAACCCTTATTTATTATCTGAAGATTTTTAAAAACTTGTCATAACTAGAAAACCCTGCACTGTCTTTAAAAAAAAGAGGTGTGGATTTTGCCTTTGCTCTAAGGAGCTTTGGGAAAATTCTTGGTTATTCACTTTTCTATCTTATTCTTCGAACCTCCTTTTGTGGTAGAGCAGATTAAGAGACAGAGAATGGGCCAAGATCACCCAGTATACTTCTTGGCAGAGATTTAAGCTCTGTTCTGGCCAGTGTCCAGGTCATCCTAGAATCCTAGATCTTATTTGGTGAATCACACTGGCTTTCATTTTATTGATTAAGCATTAGCAACATACACAACACTGCTAACTATCAAACTTCTATGTGACTTACAAACAACTGAAATTTAATAAAAAATAAGATCTCTAGAACCTTTGACCAAAGAACCAAAACAAAATCCTTAATAGAATATTAAAACACAACCTAATGGTAGACTTTTCTGCACCTGCAGACTCCAGATTTTTTGGAAGTCAATCCATAAGCATCAGAATAAATTTGGGCATCTTTTTGGTACAACTTCCCTCCCTCCACGTTTTTATAGTTGTAGAGTCAGTGTCAGGCTATGGATGACAGGATACAGCAGACAGATCCCTGGATCATTGCAGCAAGACACAGGTTCCTGGTTAAATGACTTTTATTCAGAAATCAGATCGTTTCTATATGCACAGGTCCATAGTTTACTTAGAACCAAGAAAGCTTCTAAGCAGTACTGCTTCCTTGAAAGGAATAGGGACTTGAGGAAAGTACAGGGCTAAAAAACATTCCCCTCCTCCCTAACCCACAAGTTTGAGCGGGAAGAAGTCTGGGAATCTCTGTTGGGGTTTATACACCATAAAACAAAAGGAAGCTCCCTTAGCAACAAACTGAGTAATCAAAGTGGAAACCCACAACTAAGGGATACAGTCAGTCAGGTTCTGAAATTCTAGTGTATTAAAGTGGCGCAGTGCAATGAATAAATAACAATACTGTTATAAGCATATCAAATCGCATAAACAAACAATGTGCAATAAACAGCTCAAAGTCAGCCAATACAGAAATATCCAATGGTGCAATCAAGTTCATATCAGAGTTCAAAGCAGAGATGAAACATAGACAGCAAACCAGAGAAGCCGTGAGGACCCCTCGTTCCTGTTCAAGGTAAGTTCTTAGATAGATGTACTCTTCTCATTTTCTTTCAACAGGTGGAACAAGGAGATGGAACACTCTTCAGGACCGAGACCCGACAAGGAACCAGTCATCAAAACGCTTGTTTCCAGACTGCATCAGGGGCCAACAGACCTCCTCACCAAACATCTCTGAGAACTGCAAATGTATAAGAATTTCTAATAAAACAACATTATATCAGCTTGCTATATCACAAAGTTATACATTAAAGATGTTATACCTAGAGAAAAACTCACCACTGCTGCCACTGTTACAAACTTCAGCGGCAGTCTGTCACACCTCTCTTAATTGGCCATGCACAAAGATTAGCCCAACAAACTGACACTTATGAGACACTCTTAAAAGGACATTTACACAGGAAAAATACCTTAAAGGGCCACACAAGAGGCAGAAACCCAAACAAAAAATGTGGTTGTGTCACCACATGCAGGACAATGCAAACATCTAAAGCAAGATCTGACAAGCCTCTACCAGAACACAGTCCCATTATAGAAAACAAGATCGATTAAACTCACGGTTGAGTCCGGAAGGTTGCATACTTTGAAGCTGGTAGATCCACCTCGCCTCCCATTGCAGCAGCAATTGTGAAGCTCTGTGTGCAGAGCCCCTAGGGGCTACAAAAAGCACTGTGTACTTAAAATCAGTTTCGTTGTGCTTTATACACCAGCTAGACAAGACAGAAAGAGGCATAAAAGAAATGGTAACATTTCAGACACTACAAGGTCATTTCGGTGAGCTTCAAAGAAATACACAGATTACCCAGCTGCGTTCTCAGGCAGGGAGGAAGAGAAACGAAAGTGATGCATATAGCATTTGCAACATAAAATCAAACCATAGTATTGACAATTAGCATCCCCTAGAACAATGACATGGATGGAGGGGTACAGACATACATGACAAGCGGTTTGTTTTCTTCAAGGGAGGGTGCTGGAATCATCAGTGGCATCACAGCACACACACCCCTTTTATTTTTTGAACATGCTTACATCAGTATATGATATAATGACTGAATTTTTAAAAAATCAAAAATGCTTTGGGATGAAGAGAAATATGAACTCCAGTGACACATGCAAGGCTCGGGGGGGGGGGATAGCACTCCCAAGCAAGGGGGAGCTGTGGAGGGTGAATGTGAGGCCCACACTATGCCTGTCTGTCTTTGCACAGAGAAGCCTGTAAGAGCTCTGCCACTCTTCTGTTTATGAACCGTAAGTGAAGCACTATGCCCCTTTCAAGCTGTGCTGCTTTTTTCTGATGCCAGTACTGATCGGGGTAAAAGTGCTCTCAAAAGAACCAGAGGGGAAAAAACAAGAAAAAAAACCGAAGCAAAAATTAAAGTCACAAAAATGTGTGCAGAAATCAGGTGACAATCTAAAGTGATATGGGGCCAGAACTGAGGGGGCGAAACAATGTGGAAATGCCCAGTAGCTCATCTCCTCCTAATGAAGGATGAAGAACATTTATCTGCAGGATATTGCAGGGTGTGATATTGTTGACTATAAAAGTTGTCTGACTTACCCTGCATTTGATTGGAATGGTTATATCTGACTGTTACAGTAGAAGAGTCTGCCCTCTTTTCTTCTGCATTCAGCTCAGACCAATCAAATCTGAAAGGTTGAATAGAATGTTGGAGTGAGGGGGGAAAAAGAACTCAAAGTAGTTTAATCGAGGACTAAAGTTAAAGGTAGTCCCCTGTGCAAGCACTAAGTCATAACTGGCCCATGGGGGGACAAGGACTAGGATCATTGAAATTTTAGTGTCATGTGGTAAAAAAAAGCTGCTCTAGAAACCCTGCCATTTCCCTCCATAAGAAACTATGGAGATAAAGATAACTATGGGCACCTTTTTCAGGGGTGCATAAAATTGGACCCTCTTTGTCTGATTCTCTTGAAACTGGGGGGGAGGGACATTTAGTAGAGAGGAAATGGTCTGCAATTTTTGTGCCATTTTGTGGGGAAAAAACTGTTCTAGAAACGTGCCATTTTCCCCATAGGAAGTAATGGCCAGACATCCAATCCAACATGACTTTCCAACACAATAAGTCCACTCCCAGCATTTAATAAAAATATTAACACTGCCTTTTCTGAAATTATGGTACATAATTAAAATTATAATTTTTAAGTGCACACTCCTACAGGATATTCTGATTGCATTGCACAAGCACTACTGCACAGCAGAATGGATCCCAAGAGTGATGCTACATGAGCTTTAGCATGCTGTAATGCAGCATTATCTTTCATTAAATGAGGTTTAAACTCATGTGACCAAGGGTTTGGGGTAAGGGCAGGGATTAAATTCCAAATATTCTTCAATATTCCTAAAAATACAATTCCAAAATCACATAGAAGGGATAAGAACTGGGGACATAAAAAGAGAGTCAGTTAGGATACATTTGACTTGTCTTCTTGGTTTCTGAGTCAGTCATTCAAAATATTTCTGAAGCCATTCTTAACAACTATGATAACTAAAGACTTAGCTCCAATCCAGTTTATGTCAAAAGTATACATAGTCAGTTCTAAGCAGTATCATATCTGAAACTATCTGCATATCATTAGATATTACACTATTGTGGAGCTACAGGAATCATTCAGAACTGGATTTTCCCATGAGGACAAGACAATCCAGTTGTGCTTGACTTCTATAATACAATTGTAGGGCGATATCGAGTGGTGTGTGGATGCTGCCCTAGAAACATGATACATACAAAAAATTGGTGGTTTAAGATGCAGATATCCTGTCATTTCAGTAGGTCTTGGATGAACTTTATAAAGTGGAAGAGATACATGTCTGTTTTGGTATAGTGGTTAAGAGTGGCAGGACTGTAATCTGGAAAAGCAGGTTTGATTTCCCACTCCTCCACTTGAAGCCAGTTGGGTGACCTTGGGTCAGCCACAGCTCTCCAGAGCTCTCTCAGCCCCACCCACCTCACAGGATGATTGTTGTGGGGATAATAATAACATGCTTTGTAAACTGCTCTGAGTGGATGTTAAGTTGTCCTGAAGGGTGGTATGTAAATTGGATGTTATTGTTGTTGTTACCTCCAAATAATTTGTACACCATGAAAACTATTTCCTTATGCAGAGTGGATTGATTACTTTTTACAAGAATGAAAGTCAAGGAAGGATCCAAAAGCAGGACCTTAAAATGAAATAAGAGACTGGTAAAAAAAAAGAGTCAGGAGTTTACATGGGCCCCTGAAACAAACTTTGCTTTCTTTAAGGCTTCCTATTTAATGTCATAGAAAGATTAAATGTTACAGCTGACCTGTCGCTGAAAAGTAAGGTGTGAAGTCTTAAATCTCCCCTGCAGTTGTGCCTTTTAGGCTGCAAGGTAATACTGAATTGCCCTCTGAGTACTCATTAAAGTGAAGGCCAGTCAATAATCGAGGGGGACCAAAGTCACAAATCCATGCCTCTGGGGGAAACAAGAAGCAATAAGGGAAGAATCAATTGTCCACAGTCTCTTGTTCTGAATAAGGTTCAGGACCTGTGACACTTTCTTCATATCTGCTAGTTCAATATAAATAAGTGGGAGACCAAAACTCTCAAATGTTATCTCTACTGCTCTTTGCTGAGATTTACGGGATGTACCACATTGATAAATCAAAAGAAGCAGAAGAGACTTGTGAAGAAGAGATACATATAAATAAGAGAAAGCTGTCAGCAAGGAGGGCCTCTCCGTATCTCTCTTTCTGAGTTTTAAACTGTGAGGCCAGCTTCCCTAAGGAGGTGTGAACAATTGCAAGGGGAGGTAGCAGAAGCAGATACTATAGGCTGAGAATAGCAATGAGACAATATCCTCCTTGCCCTTTTATGTTTGCTTAGATTTTTGCCATTTATTTTGGTTTGCCACTTTTCATATAGTGGTTTGCATATTGCACATATGACATGCAATGCATATCATCTAAACATACTGGGGGGTATCTATAGATATAAAGTTGATTTATTGATGTACAGATAACATTGAGGATGTGCATATTTTAAAGGGAGAAAACCAGCATGAACCAGCAGAAAATGATGCAAAAATAAAGACTCAAAGGTCTGGCATGCACCAGGAAGAAATGAAACTGACACTGGGTTTTGGAGACTGAAGCAACAAGTAAGAGAACCACAAACACACACACATTTTCAAATGCAAAAAAGAACATTCAGAGTTACTGTAGTTTTCTGGCAAACATCTGCTTGAGGCCTGCTTCCGGTAGTCAGAGACAGTATTGAACGAGGAAGATGGTGGGTCTGGTTATAAGGAAGTTCCTTATTTTTAGACTGAATAGATATTTGAGATAGATGACTTGAGATGGGACCTAAACTGTATGACCTCCTTATAGTCTGAAATATCACTGATTCAAGTACAGAGATGAGCAAAGGCATACATAAATAAGAGGCTGAGGAAGGCTAAGGACAGAGCAACCAACTGAATTACTTTCCATGCTCCAGGGGATTACATGAGATGGGTTACTTTAGTAAAGCAAAGTATTTTGTTTCAACTTAATGTACTGTAAAAGGTTTAGATTTATTCTAATGGCTTCAAAGACACATTGAGATCACTCTTATGCCAAGTGGAGCATCCACATAGGCACATCATTTGTAAATCTTCTGGGATTTGCTAGACCATGCTTGTAGCATATATTTCACATTAAACAGTAAGTGCAACATAACGTAAATCTATTTGGTGGGTATCCACTAAGTGCTATGATTATGCTCTGGCCATGAGAGGTCATCATTTTTTCCCCATCCAAGCAATGATTAGAACTTTTTAGGGGAGATACTGTAATGATAGACATAGGAAGAATACAGGTGTGCATCCAGTTTCCCCTCTCACCCCTTCAGTTTAGCACTGTAAGACACTGCCATGAGGGTGAATTTGTCCTTGTAAAGGTTAATATCATGGGAAGGAGGTGTCATGGTCTAGGTTAAAATATTTAGGAGTGATTGCTGCTCCTGAGTGGCACTTCTGCAGGCCAAAACTAGGGCATGACTGGTCACAGTAAATATTTAAATATGCTGAGCAAAAAATAATGTGATCTCAGGTCAGTATAACCTTGAAGTAGATCAGAGACATCCAGGCTGATATTGATAGCTATAAGGAATATCTAGTTACAAGTTTAAGTCCAGATGCAAGGATTATCCCAGACACCAATAAAAATGGCCCAGATCAAAGACATGGTCTGTAGGCTAGTGGCCAACAGATAATTGTAGGCATGTGGAATATGTTTGTTGATATTTTGCTATGATTAAAAGTAGCAAAACTATACATGTATCTTTATCTGAGAATATATGCAAATAAGCAGGGAACTCATAAGAACTTGCAGGTGGCATCTCATTTTCCCCTCTCCCAATGTTCCTCTTTCCTTTCCCTGAAAACCCTGATAATGTCTCCCTCTTTTGTGCTTCCTTCTTTCCTTCCTACCCACCAGCCCACCTACCTTTCTCCATAAAGCTACATGTACTGTTACTGTCATTTTGCTGGGTTTTAACTCTCTAATGTGTGTCTGTGTGTGTGAGATTTAAGATTTTCCTGAAAACCTAGGGCATATGTCAGGTTTGTAGAAGGATCTGTCTTGCTCATTCATGACTCCAATCTCTGGATTTAAGTATCCTTAGATTTGGACATGATGAGAATTAGCTATATTGATGACAAAGAGAGCTCTGAACTGAATATCAGTTAACAAAGCTGTTCTTGCCTGTGTACTTTCTGAGGACAAGCAGAACTCATGCAGAAAGCTGTCTCTGTTTTATAATTTTCTGTGCAGAATTAATTGTTGGCTTTTTAAAATATTCTTCCAAGCTAGTTGTTGGGGGTTGCAGCAGCAATGAGATATACGTTTGCAGAGTAGCGCAATAGAAATAAGTAGACAGACTTCTGTGATTCTAGCTCTATAAAAATACTTTACTACATAATAGGGTAAAAAGGGTACATTTGGTAGGAAAAACAACGAACAGTTTGTGACTACATCTTGATAGCTAAACTAGGTCCTAGAGAGAGAAAAGCTTAGATTGCAAAGAGAAGTAGACTGAGCTTAGGCTGCATGGTCTAGTGAAGTAGTAGTCTGTAGTAGTGAACAAAGAGCAATAAAACCTTAGTATATGTTGCGAGCTAATTGCCCCCCAATAAACTGGCTCATCCAATAGACAATCTTGGATTCCCTCAGTAAGACTAACAACTCCCACTTTCTCTGGCAGGAAGTTATCTTGAAGCCTAAGTGGTCCTATGCTAAATAGCTATCTGACTAAACAAACAGAACAACAATTTAACTCTTTCATGACTGAGCGTAGGACACTTGCGAAAAGTCCAACACTAGTCAATGTGAAACGTTACATATGTGTGTTAATAAAAGGTAAAATGGGAGCTAAGATTCTTTAAACATTCACCTAGAAAATGAAGATCAGTAAGTCCAGAGAGCTACTCAGGAGTCACCTACAATGCCCAAGGTACAACGAAGAAAGTAGCAGAACTTCACATGTTGTCACTGACAAGACTTAGTGTTGCTTGAATGGGAATAGAACTGGCACTAGAAATCCTTGAAGGCTCTATTTCCTGGACTTGCATCTCCACCAAAAGGTCCGTTATTGCGGGTGAATAGTAGCTTCAGGTAGGAGGGGAAAGTTTTGCCCCCAAAGATCAAGAGAAGCTGTAATGTGAAAGCTCTCTCTCTCTAAACCAGGCTCTCTAAATTCCACCTCCATGCCCCAGACAGGGCCTAAGCTCTGCAAAGAGTGAGGAAAGGAGGCTCGTTTATTGTCACTCCTGCTGACTCCCCATGCATGGAAACCAGTGGAACCTCTTAACTGGCAAAAGCACCAGATACCCTCTTCGGGGTTCCAAAGGTAGGATACTCACAAATAAATAACTACATTTAGAAAAATAAGTACTTACTTAATCAAGAATTTAACATTAATCCAGTAAAGGTCTCGGCGGTTCTGAAGCTTACAAAATAATAAAGCTATCTTAGCTAGATGTTATGGTAATTACATGGAACTGAGCTAGAACTTTAGCTTCCTAGTTTGAGTAGCAGCTGGCCAACAAGGGAGGCAAGATACAAACATCAAGCAGCACAGCATGACTTCCAAAGATTCTGCATTACTGCGTTACTGCAATACCACCAGATTCTAAGAAGCTTCTAGGCCCTGTGGCGCAGAGTGTAAGCTGCAGTACTGCAGCCCAAGCTCTGCTCACGACCTAAGTTTGATCCTGATGGAAGCTGGGTTCAGATAGCCAGCTCAAGGTTGACTCAGCCTTCCATCCTTCCAAGGGCAGTAAAATAAGTACCCAGTTTCCTGGGGGTAAAATGTAGATGACTGGGGAAGGCAATGGCAAACCACCCTGTAACAAAAAGTCTGCCAAGAAAACGTCATGATACGACATCCCCCATGGGTCAGTAATGACTTGGTGCTTGCACAGGGGACTACCATTACCTTTACCTTTACCTTTTAAAACCCTAGGCCAGTTATAGACTTATGACCAGGGTTGAACAATAAGAAGGCCAGTTTCTGGTAACATTTCAGAAGTGTGTTTTGAGTGCTTATTACTAGATATGGGCATGAACCAAAAAAAATTTAACAACTCTGCGGTTCGTGGTTCGGTGCCAACAATGATCCCGAGGTCGCAAACCACAACCAACATTTTCCATTGCCGAACCAGTTCGCGGTTCATGGGGCATGGAATGGCCCCCGTGGCACTTAGAGAGTCCATATTCCCAGGGAGTGTTTTGTAGGCTCTCCTACAGCCATCACCCAAGTTTGGACAAGATTGCAAAAGGGATTTTGGAGATATACCCTCTCCAATCCAAGGCCCCCAGGAAACTCCCACAAAAATCCAAGCTCAATTATACTCTCAGTCTCTCTCCCCAAAGGCTAGCAAGTAGCAAGGAAGAGCTCTGTCCCACTCCACTGCTCGCTGAAAGTGAAACCCAGCCTGGGAGCCCACGGCTATTTATAAGCACAGGTCCCATTGAACAATGCAGGAGGTCTGTGTTTGGCAGTCAGAGCTGCCTATCAGGGTTTTCAGGGATGAGATTGGAGTGCCCATGGCTACAGAACACCCCCTTTCCCCTCCCTCCCCTGGGTGTCTTCTCCCAACTTGTAACCGCTTTGCAGCTCCGTGGTTGGAAGGAAGACCTTCCGATCAAGGCAAGCTGGGCTTCCATTTGGGTTTCCAGGGTGACAGAAGGAGCTCAGACAGAGTTCAGGCATTCCCCCGGCTCCGTTGCCAGGGGAATTGATTGCTGGCGCCTGAATGTCTGGCTTCCCAAACCGCGGCCAAACGCACTGAACCAGGCTTCTTCCGAACGCAGGTTCGTTGGATGAGGACAATCACGATCCGCTGGATCGCGATCGCGCAATTGCGCGATCGCCAATTTCATGAGTTTTTTAAGTTCATAATGCGGTTTGTGCCCAGCTCTACATATTACTCCCCACTCTCAGTATTGAAATCAGTTTGTATCACTGTCTGGTTGAATGGCCTTGAGTTGCTAATTGGAGTGATGCTAATTGTATCTGACGAAGACAGCTGTAGTTCTCGAAAGCTTATGCTACAATAAAGTTGGTTATTCTTAAAGGTGCTACTGGACTCTACTGTTTTGCAACTACAGGCTAACACAGCTAACTCTTTTGGATAATTGGAGAGAACATTTCTTTCCAGGTGCATTGAGTTAACAGAACCGAGTTCTGTTATAAATCCTTGATTGTAGACAGAAGGCTTTAGCTAGGTGATGACTAGTATAGGTAATGACTAGTTACATTCTCTTACTTTTTCTGTTGGGCGCAGTATTTGGAAGGCTTAGGTGTAATACTTCCAAAGGAATATTTTAAGGTGAAATATTAAGTTATTATCCGGATAAATATATAAATACAGAATGTTGTGTATGCATGAAATTTTGTCTGTGATCTCCCCCCCCCCCCCTGATTTCCTGGGCAAGAGCCCTCTGTGAGGCTCTTGCCTAGCCTCCAGCAGGAAGGCACAAAGGGAAATCTCTTGTCTCCTTCCTCCAAAGGCAGCTCCTCTAGAATCCAAGCAAAGGCAAGGAGCTTGGGCTGGTCCAGCCAGAATTAACTCTGGGGGTGGGTGGAATGTTGGTGTCTGAGCTGGGTGGAACATGAACCTGGGTGACCGATAGGAACATCTGTCATGGAACTGTCCCTGCCTTGCTCTAAGGAGTGCTGATATGGGATCTTCAATGCCAATGGCCATTCAAAGAAAGAAGCTAGCAGATTGCACCTTCAACTGGCACAAGTTTATTGGTGGGGAGGAGCGAGTTGCGAGAGAAAGAGGGTAGGGAGGCATCAGCCTCTAGCTCCACTCCTCTTTGGCTCTATCCCTTCCTGCCACTAGGTTGGTTACGCTGGCCTTCATATCAGGAAGCAGCAGTCACCTATTTTGAGGGGGTTCAGAGTGGAGGCCACTGCCACCGTGACTTCAGTGACAATGAGAGGAGGCTGATCCCTTCCACTGCTCCAACAGATTGATGGGCTGCTGTTGCTGCAATGGGGGGGCACACCCAGAAAAACCAAGGAATGGGCCAGAACCCCTCATGCCTCCATCCCTTACCCTCATTGTCTACCCTTTGGATGGGGGGACTTCAGCCAGAAGCTGCCTCTGGCAACTTCAGTAGCTCGGTAAGAGGCTGGGCTGCTGCCTTTCACCTACAAGGATTTCTGGGCCAGTGTCATGACTCAACAGGTGGTGTGTACAGCAGCCATGTGAGACAGTCTGAGCCCCTGACCCCCCCATTTCCCATCCCTGGTCCCATCTCCTGGCTCCTGCACCTGCACAACCAGTCACTATCCTCCCAAGAACAGGTGCTGAGCATGTGCAGCAGCAGTGAATAGCAATGAGGAAGGCTGAAGTTCAGGGGGCACACAGATGCCCCAGGGCAGCTACCCCAGATGCCCTATGGTTAAGGCCATCTAAATCAGGGCCATGATGACCTGACTGAAATATGTGGCATCTGTCCATGCTGAGAAGATGTGCGGCCAAATTGTCAATCGCTCCCATTCAAGAGCCTCAAGATTCTTTAGATATCAATACAGGTAGCTGTCATCGCTAGAAGAATCTACACAATTGTATCAATGACTGCTTGCTACTAGAATTGCTTACTTGTAATCTGAATCCATAAGTGTTAATAATGGGTCGACATCACTAAAGAAACAGCTGAACATGTCAGGATTTGAGTCTCAGACACAGACCTAATTGAAATCATCCCTGTCATTTCCTCATCAGGCATGAAGAGTACCTTCTTTGACTGAAACATCAGGCCGTGGCTTGACAGCTCCAGGTGGAAGATTATTCCACAGTTTAATCATTTTCTGACAGCATCAGTTACTCCTTCATCTGCATCTATTAACCTTTCCTTCCACATGCTCAGAACTGTGTATCTATGCCTTATGTCCAAAAGATTGCTATAACAGTGCAGATTCAATATCTGATGTAGAATTCAGTACCCTGAAAATATCCACAGATTTTAACCTTTTTTTTCCCAAAGAAAAAGAAATCTATCACTTAGGGAGATCTTCAAAATATTTTGGCAATATAAAATAAAATTGTGATGGGGAACAATTACAGGATTTAGGAGGGTGATGGATAGTACTTTCTCTGCTTACATTAAGAATGAAATGGTTCCCTCCCCTCCCATTCTTGTTCTATGAGTTAACACTGCCCTGAATTTTCTACTCCTCCAAAATGACAGTTGAAGGATAAGGATAAGCCTGAATTTGGAAAGCCTCTATTTCCATTTCTTTTGTGAGAAATGAACACATAACTCTTAACTTATTTTTGTGTCATTTTAATAAAAATAATGTAATACGTATAAAAATTGATATAAATTTGGTGTAAATGTGAGCGATAAGTAAGCATTAATAGTGTAAAAGTCATTCCTAGCCTCTGGAATTCCTTCTCCCAGGGGTTATGTTTGGCCACCTCACTGCAAGTGTTCAGATGGCAGTTGAGGATTCTTTTTATTTTGGAAATTATTTTAAATTAAATTCTTATTCTGGTATTAAGAGCATGGTTTAAACTCTTAGCAGCCTAAATAGCCCAACTAGTCCTGAGCTTGTCAGAGCTTGGGTGCTAAGCAGGGTTGGCCACTGTCAGTACTTGGATGGCAAAGAAAGGCAATGGCAAACCACCTCTGCTCATCTCTTATCTAAAATGCCCAGAGGATGGAGTCGCCATGAGTCGTTTTCAACTTGATGGCATGACACGTTCTTCTACTTCTTAGAACTGTTGTAGTCTTAGCATTTTAAAACGGTCATTGTAAATATTATGATGACCATACTTGTGTTTTATTGTTATTTTAAGCATTTTTTGAAAAGATGCCATGTACATGTTTTAAATAAAAATGAATGTGACGATTTCTTGAGATGCTATTGGGCGCCAAACAGAATCTGCATATTATTCCCTATCTGCAGATACTCATTTTTTTATCAATAAGTTACCAGTCTCATTTGATTACCGAAAAGTTACCATGTTCAGTTCAAGGCACCAGCTATCATCTACAGAGCCCTCAAAGGTACTGGGCCCACATCCTTGCTGGACTGCTTCTCCTACTATGTTCTGCTGCAACATTTCTGCTCATCTGAGCAAAGCCTTCTGAAGGTGCCACTCTGCAAACTGACAAAATCAGAAATTGCCCTCTCCCACACATTCTTTGTGGTGGCTGCAACATTGTGGAGTGGTCTACCTGAGATTATTAGGAAGTCCCCCACACTTCTATCATGTCACAACATTTGCAAAACAGAATTGTTCAGGAGGGTATTCTTGTAGAAGGAGCAAAACTGTGATGTGATGGATCAGCTCAGGTGGTGACTTTTATTAGGGATAAGTTTTTTCCAACACTGTTTGTCTTGTTACTTTACACACATATGTTTGCATATGCTGTTCTGTTTTTTCCACCCTCTTTTCTACAATCCCAGCCCAACTGTATTATTTTGTCTTATGAGGAATCTTTGCTTTTAGATTAAAATGTAATCATATCTTTTAATCTGCTTACTGATTGCCTGATGTATCATATTTAAAAAAGTCAAAGAAAAGAGGATAAACCTGCTGGAGGATGGAGGACAATACTCTCTCTCTAAATATATTATTTTGCTTATTTTTATAAATATGTTTATATAAATATAAAGTGCTGTGAGTGCTAAATAAGTGCAATAAATATTTCTAGGACAATAAATAGAGATATAAGTACAAGACAATATAAAGGTCCTTAACACTAGTAAATATCATAGTACAAACTGCTGTCTAGAACCACAATTGAATACAAAATGCTCTCATAACACCATGTTTCAAAGCCCAATTGGTGAAAAGATGTTCCAGGAGAATATGTAAAGGTGAGTAACTTAAATGTCAAGTTAATGTTCACTGTGTTTTCTTCTTTTTCAGGTACAAGGATGTTGCCAAAGATTCTTAAAGATGACATAACTTATAATAAATTCATAAGTGTTGGAAGGCAGAGCCTAACGGGCATTGCTAGCATCTAGATCCCGTTTCATACTTGCATGTTATCAAAGGCTCACAAATTAGCAGAACATCCAATACAACTTCTGAACAGACAACTCGTAACACCCAGTTGGTGTGATGTCAACAGAAAACGATGCCTCTCTCTCACAAGCCCTGGGTGGAAGACCTCTCCTTGATTACAGACAGCCCCCCAACCTTAAACGACTTCTCACTAACTACTATGAACCGGCTAACAGAGTCACCAACACAGGGACCAGACCCTGCAACAGACCCAGATGCCAACTCTGCCCACATATCTACCCAGAAAAACAATTACAGGACCCTGTGGTGTCAACTACATAATCTCTGGCTCTTACAGCTACTCATCCTCCAATGTGATATATGTCCTTATGTGCAAACAATGCCCCTCTGCTCTGTACATAGGACAAACCAGCCAGCTTCTGCACAAAAGAATAAATGGACACAAATCTGACATCAAAAATGGCAACATCCAGAAGCCAGTAGAAGAACACTTCAATCTACCAGAACACTCCATCAAGGACTTAAAGTTCAACAGAAACATTTCAAAAGCAGAATCCAACGGGAAGCTGCTGAATTGGAATTCATATGTAAATTTCACTCAATCAGACTTGGATTGAATAGAGATTCTGGATGGTTCTCTCATTATCAGAAGTAACTGCCTTTCAGGCACTCCATTCAGATTCAGCTATGGAGGGGAGAGGTCACACCCAGCCTGGATTGTGCATTCCACCTCTTTTTGTACCTGATTTGCGTCCACTTCTCCCTCCTCTATATACCTCTGGCCAGTTTTTTCATACCCTCCATGCATCTGATGAAGAGAACTGTGGTTCTCAAAAGCTTATGCTACAATGAAGTTGGTTAGTCTTAAAGGTGCTACTGAACTCTTTACTATTTTGTGACTACAGACTAACACGGCTAACTCCTCTGGATCAATGACAGGAAAGGTTAGAGGATGTGATCTGTAGATTAGATTGCACTAGATCCACTCCTGATTTTGTGAACTTCAGAGACTGCATCTATTTTATCAGTACTCTCTACTTCAGTGGTCTTAGAAGGGTCTTAGAGCTCTGTTTAGGACAACGTAAAACATCCAGCAAAGACCTGGAGAAAAACAGGGTTGCACCTATTTGTAACTGTTGTTCGTCAAGTATCTTCTGTGCAGGCACACATTGGGACTGCACACTCGCAGGCCGGCTGCAGAGAGATTTTTGTAGCTTTTAAAGTCACTAAAGGGGTGCTCAGCCCTGACTGCACATGTGCAGAGGTTTTCCCACCAAAAACAGGCATCTAGTCTGAGCCTCCCCCCGGCATTCCCTCAGTTCTCCTAAATCGCCAGAGACAAGAGTATCAATTAAAGAACAATCACAATGGGGTAGGAGGGAGAGAATATGTGCCTGTGCAGAAGATACTCAACAAACAACATTACAGGTAAGTGCAACCCTGTTTTCATCATCACCCTACTGTGCAGATCCACATTGGGTGTATAATGAGCTACTCACCAATGGAGGAGGGTGTGAGTGGTTAGCTGAACACTGATTGCAGAACAGCTGTTCCCACTGCCAAATCCCTTTGGGCATTTGTGTCCACAGAATAGTGTCTCATGAACTTATCAGCGGATGACCAGGTGGCAGCTTAGCAGATGTCACATAGAGGGATTCCACAGAGAAAAGCAGCAGATGATGCCTGGGCCTGGTTGAGTGCACTATGATCAGTAAAGGACTCTAGAGTCCGGCCTTCTGATAACAATATTTGATGTTAGGTACAAAGTCTGTGAGGAAGCCAATTGTCCCAACCGATGGCCAGAATAACAGACAAACGACTTAGTTTTATGTATGTTCTTTAGTCTATACAAATAGTATAATAAAGACCTTTTAACATCCAACTTGTGAAGAGTACATTCAGCCTCAGATGAGGAAGATGGGACAAATACAAGTAATGTAACTTTCTGATGCAGGTGAGATTTTGATACAATCTTAGGCAAAAATGCAATACTGGTATGCAATACCACCCATTCTGCAAAAAACGGAAGGAACGGTCAGCTCTGAATGCAGTAATTTCCCCTACACATCTGGCTGATGTAACAGCCACCAGTAGTGCCCCTTTCCATGACAGTAGTGATAAGGAACAGGATGCCATCTGCTCAAATGGGGATAGCATCAGTTGGGACAAAACCACAGGCAGGCTCCATTGTGGCACAGGGTGGGTCTTGGGTGGGAAAGTTTTTAGCATACCCTTAAAGAACTGTTTAGATAACTGATGAGGAAAAACAGTTCTCCCATCGATTCTATCATGGAAGGCTGATATTGCAGCCATATGCACTTTAATAGATGACACTGACAAGCCTTGCCTTTGTGAGAACAGTAAATACTCAAATATAGTCACCAAAGAGCAGGAAAAAGGAAACAGATTTAATGGCTCCAACCAGGATGAAAATTGTTTCCATTTAAAACTTTAAGATTTCCTTGGGTTTTTTAAAAAATATATATTTTTATTAAAGCAAAAAGGGGGTGCAGAAAAGAAGGGAAAAGGGTGGGGGAGAAACTAATATAAAACTGTGTGCTACAAGGATTATTAAAATATAAAATACCAGAGTCATGACCCTTATGGATATTAAAATAGCTGTTGAATATTTTTCCAGAATAAGCAACACACATGAAGTTAAAATCTATCTCTACCTATTATTCTAGTAATAATACAGAGAGAAAGAAAAGAGAACAATTGTTAACATTGACACTGCTTATTACTTAATATAACTGATTATCACAACCTTTGATAGTTTTAAAATAAAGTACTATTAAAAGTTCTAACCTATTTCTACTCCATATTTTCATTACCTTTTAGTTATACTTTACATGACTGTAACAGCTGTAATAGACTTTTTACCACTGTTTATAAAATCTATTATCTTTATATCACAAATTATTTTACAATCGAGTTATCAAATATATCACAATACAATCATTTTAAAACCTGCAGAACTAAAGCATCTTATAAATTTTATCCGTTATAAGCAAAATATTTTCCCAGTTTCCATAAATTAATCCATAAATCCATAGAATTGCAAAAAACATTGCTGAAATGTTATTTCTTCTTCAAAATTTTGCATCCATTTTATCATACAAGTTTTAACTTGTTCTGTTTCGGTGTCGTATTAAAGTAAAAGTTTGTAAAAGAAAGTGATTCTTTTTCTGTGTGATTATCTTCTAAGAAACATTAAGATCCCTCAATTGACCTCTATAATCCTTGAGATCTTGCTTCAATCTGGAGACTGCTTGGAGATATGTCAGCCATTGTATTTTCTTTCCTTCGCTGCAGATTTCATGCCATGATTTTATCTTTCCATGAGAATTTATCATATCTTGATAAGTTATAAAGTCATTAACTTTTCTTTGATTCTTATCACAAAAGGCGTCAATTGGTGACAATATTGGTGATATCGGCAGGCTTATCCTCATTCTTGGCGAATCCCAGATTTGAATCAGGCGGTCTCTTATTACATGACTTTCATGTTTTGTCCTTGCTCTTCTCTTCACCCAAAGGTAATTATGCAGTCTTTCAGATAGATCAGCTTCTTCCAATCGTATTAATCTGTCTTTTGGGGTTTTAATTTCCTTGTTGATGCCTTCCTAGCATTTAGAATGACCTGAATTACATCTGTTGAGAATCCTGTTGGGTTTAGTAACCACGCCATTAGAGGTAGTCTGAGAACATTGTGCTGCCACACTTGACCTATGTGTAACAGGTCTGTAGAGGTAGGGAAATGAATGTACCTGTCTTGAGCCATCAACCATAGGGATGGAAATCACTCTTGATAGGGTCAATGTGGAGCAATTAGAATGTAATGTGTGCAAAAATAGCGGATCCTGGTGGGGACCTTAGGGGAAGTGACCATGTCCCCCTTGAATTCCAGTTGCTGTGGGGGGCCAAGGAAGTTCATAGCCAGTCTCATAGGTTAGATTTTTGTAGGGCCGACTTCAATGAACTCAGAGACTTGATGAGAGTCATTTCGTGGGGGAGTGTGCTGGAAGGGAAAGGAGCAAGTGAAGGGTGGGCTCTTCTCAAACATGAGCTTTGCAAGCTCAAGCCCTCACTATTCCAGCAAGATAGAAACATGGTAAGGGCTTCAAGAAACTGATGTGGATGAACAGAGAGCTCCGGAATAAGCTAAGGGACAAAAAGGAAATGTTCAGGAAATGGAGAGGACAGACCTCTAAAGAGGAATATATGAGAGTTACTAGGAACTGCAGATCAGCCATCAGAGAAGCCAAAGCTCAGTATGAGCTGGGTCTGGCCAAGGGGGCTCGCTACAATAAGAAAAACTTCTTGGGCTGTGGCCTCCAGTGCCAGTGAGAGTGATGCCGATGCCCCTTGTTTGGTTAGGTAATATAATGCTGTGGTATGGCCGGTGTGAATTTGGACTCTTCTGTTGTGCAGAGTACCTACAAAAGAAGCAAGGGAGTAACAATCGCTCTCAGCACTAAGACATTAATTTGCAACTTTGATTCCTCCCGAGACCATGTGCCCTGAACTGATGGCATGTCACAGTGTCCACCCCATCCTACATTAGAGGCATCTGTTGAGACATAAATGTCTGCACAAAGTCTGCCAAAGGGGTACTCTTGATTTAGATTTTCAAGGTTAGTCCACCAAACCAGAGATCTTAGAATCAATCTGGGAATAGTTTAACCTGTTGACTAGTAGTTACAGGGTTATATTTTCAAACAAACCAGTTTTGTAATGGTCTTATTCTAAGTCTGACAAAAAAATACTGCAGACATGGTTGATGCCATGAGACCTAGAAGAGTCTGTATCAACAAGGCAGATTGGTATATATATGATATAAAAAAACCTTACTAGGAATTGCAATCTTTTAATTCTCTCCTGGGCCAAAAAAGCTCTGCCCTGTGAAGAATCTTGCACAGCCCCAATAAACTGAATGGTTCTGGGGAGGATAAGAATTGATTTCTCCGAGTTGACTAACAATTCTAGACTGCTAATGGTTGTTACAGTCTTGTTTATATGTTCATGAAATAAATCTGGAGATTTTGCTACAAGGAACGAAGAATCTAAATAAGGATATATGGCACAGCCATAAATATGTTACCATGATAGCCATGCATTTAGTGAAAACATGTGGCACTGATGACAGGCCAAAAGGGAGTACTGTGTATTCAAATACTTCATTGCCACATAGGAAATGTAAGTATTTTCTGTAACGCTTATGAATGGAAATATGGAAATGAGCATCCTTCAGATCAATAATGGCAAACCAAACATCAGTCTCCAATAACTGAACAACAATTTTTAAAATAAGCATATGAAACTTTTCAATTTTAATATACTTGATCAAACCCCTCATGTCCAAGATGGGCCGTGCTCCCCCATCTTTCTTTTTGACTAGGAATACCTTGAATAAAACCAATTCAGGTTAGAAAATGAATCAACTTTTTGAATAGCTCCTTTAACTAGTAACACACAAACATTTTCAATCAAAACAACAAGACCAGAACCAATGGGTGGCAAAGACAGTGGTGGGTACTCAGAAAAAAAAACTATTTATAATTAGAGATGGGCACGAACCTAATTACGACCCCCAAAAACCCAAGAAACAGGCTGGTTCGTGGTCTGCGAACCAGGGTTCGTGGAAACGCTTCACGGAACTTCCACAAACTTTATACTGGTTCATTGGGTCATATTACAGGGGCAATTTAAATGGCCAAATGGACATTTAAACTGTCCCTTTAAGGGACTTGCAAGGGCAGGTCCCTTTAAACTATCAGCAGGCAGGTGGCAGGGGGGAACCTCCCCAGCACCTGCCAGCTGATAGTTTAAAGGGACCTGCTGCTGGCAGGTCCTTTTATACTGCCCAAACCTCAGCCCCCTACCCCCAGCCCCAGCCCCAGCCCCAATCCCACACCTTAAGGAGGCCCACAGCATCCTCCCTCTCCTCCTGTGAGGGGTGGCAAGGCCATTTTTGGCCTCCTCCACCCTTGTGCAGGCCCACAGAGGAATGGAGGAGGCTAAGAATGGCCTTGCTGCCTCTCAAATGGCCGTGGCATGCCGCGGCCATTTGAAGGGCGACAAGGCCATTTCGGGCTCCTCTGTCCCTCTGCGGGCCCATGCAGGGACAGGGGAGGCTGAAAATGGCCTTGCCACCCCTCAAATGGCCATGCTGCAGCCATTTGAGGTCCAGCAAGGCCGTTCTTGGACTCCTCCATCCCTCTGTGGGCCCGTGCAGGTATGAAGAAGGTCGAAAACAGCCTTGCTGCCCCTCAAAGGGCCACAGTGCAGCGCAGCCATTTGAGGGGCAGCAAGGCCATTCTTGGCCTCCTCCATCCGTCTGCGGGCCCATGGTGGAATGGAAGAGGTCATTTTTGGCCTCCTCCTCCCCTGCACAGGCCCACAGAGGGGCTGAGGAGGCCGTGTCACAGCCATTTAAGGGGCGGCAAGGCCATTCTTGGCCTCCTCCGTCCCTCTGCGGGCCTGCGCAGGGGTGGAGGATGCCAAAAGCAGCCTTGCTGCCCATCACAGGAGGAGGAGGAGGAGGACACCGCAGGCCTCTTTAAGGTAAGTGTGGGGTTGGGGCTGGGGGCTGGAGGAGTGGGGTGGGGGGCAGGGGTTTGGGCAGTTTAAAGGGCCCTGCCACCGGCAGGTCCCTTTAAACTATCAGCTGGCAGTGGGGGGGAATCTCCCCTGCCTCCTGCCAGCTGATATTTTAAAAGGACCTGCTGCTTGCAAGGCAGGAAAGGGCCCTTTAAACTGTTAAATGCCCCTTTCTGTGCCACTGCTAAACAGTCAGAAAGGGGTATTTAAACCCCACGAACCACAAACCACGAACTGGGTCATAACTGGCCCCAGTCCCATGCCAGTTCATGGTTTTTGGTTCGTTAAAATCCACGAACCACGAATCTCATGGTCCGTTGTTTTTTTTTTGTTGTTCATGCCCATCTCTATTTATAACCCATCTGCACAACAGACAGGACCCATGCATCCTTGGTTATACTCTCTGTCACGGCTACTGGACCCTGACACCTCAACCCAGCTGAGGAAAGAGATGGCAGTGCCCTATAGGCTGATTCACACAAATTACAAAACTGGCAAGTGAGGGAAAGTCCCCCAATTGCCTTTCAAAGCTGCCACCAGTCCCTTAATGTTTTCCCAAAGCATAGGAATGAAGGGACACACTTCAAGCCTGTAAGGGAATTAAACCAAACAAAGTCCACTCTGTAAGAATGGTTTTGCAAGCTAGAATTCACAGCAAAATTAGTTTTATGGTAGGTGGTTCATGAAGGTTTACAAAAGTGAGTTAAGCAGAAGGATTTAAAGATTTGAGACTTCAAAGTCAACAATCCCATACAAAAGTATAATATAATTGTTTTATTTAGGGTGCAAGGTCATAACAAATGCACGAGACAAAATGTGAGGATAAAACAAAAACAAACCTATAGCTTTGTAAGCTCTAATTATACATACCAGTATTTCAGCAGAAAATAAATCAAAGGGTTGTTGAAGTTGTGAGAGGCACATTCTCTAAGCAAGAGGCAAAATGGTTAGGCTTCTCAGCAGAACAAACGGGTGGTCGCCTGAGCTTCCATCCAGTCAGAGCCACAAGTGAGACCTCGGAAAGATCTCTCGAAGAGACCTAGGCTAGGTAGAACTGGAGTCCATGTTGGCTATTTGGTTTTTATGCCATTTTGGTGCCTCAGTGGCGCAGGCCCTACAACCAATCAGGCAGCAAAATGCTGACATCACTCTCAATAGGTGACTGCGTGCAGAAAGGGGATGGGACCAAGGCTGCAGTCCTTGACACCTGCCCTCAATCTTGCAGGTGCAAATTAGTTACAGAGATCAAGAATGTTAATTGGCTCAAGACTGTACATGGAGGCTCACTTTCTAACAGCAGAACACATTATCTTATCTACAAGGTCAGAGAAAATTGAGCCTTCAGAGACAGTCTTCTCTCAAGAAGCTACTAGGAAGAAAAAAGGGGGGAGCTGGGCTAAAGGAATTTTCCTAGCAAGACAGCTAAGCTTCTAAACCAAAGTTTCAGGAGACATGGCCTCTGCATAAATTAGTTACAGACAATTATCTTCACATACTCCCAATCAGGGAGGAAAAGACTTAATCTGTCCAGAAATGAGACAGCACTTTTGGGGTCTCTAGAGTCTAGTCAGAACAGAAACTTCTGTCCTTGGCCAGATGATTTTGGAGAGTGAGGCTGGTTTTGTTTCCCTCTTGATCTGGGTGCCCTCTTAGATAGGAGGCGATAGGAAGAGGAAGAGGATTGTTGCTCATATGGCTGATGATACTGTTGCTACTGATACCTTCCGGATTTTTGTTGGTATGAGCCGGAACCCTGGAATCAGGATCTAGCTTGCTGAGGATGTTATGTAGCAATCACACCCAGAGATTTGGCTGGGTGTGATTAGGCTTAGAAGTGGAAGAGATTTGGCTGTCTGAGGATTCTTTTTTCATCTGGGTTAAGGATTCATCTGGGGTTTTTTTTGCAAATAACAGTGCTCCCTCAAAAGGAAAGTCCTCTATGAAGCTCCTCTTATCAAAAGGTAAGGCTGTTGACCGTAGCCAGGTGTGGCGTCACATTACAATGGCGGATGCCATAGACCTTGCGGAACAATCAGCGGCATGTTTAACCACAGTCATTTGTTGCTTCACCAGTCTAGTGGCTTCTTCCTGCACCAATTTCACCAGGGTTCTTTGATCATCTGGGAAGTCTTGCACAAAATTTGAGAGCCTGTCCCACAGGTATAAGTTGTATGAGCCCATTATTGTCTGGTAATGGGTGATTCTAAAATTTAAAGCAGCCGATGAATACACTTTCTGTGCCATGGCATCCAACTTTCTTCTCTCACCATCTGCAGGAGCTGAGAGTGAACCATGCTGGTATCTAGTTTGTACCTCCTCTGTCACCAGGGAAGAAGGACGTGGATAACTAAACAGGAATAGACTGCTGATTTAGCTTATAATACTTTTCAATCTTCTTTGATGTGGCCAGAATTGAGGCTGGAGTTTGCCAGACATTATGTGCAATATCCAATAAATCCTCTACTGGAAGGAATGGAACAGAGGCAGGTACATCACTGTATAGAGCTTGCAGTATCTTGCTCTTAGGCTTAGAAGTGGAAGAAGAAACATCCAACTCCAATGCTCTGGCCATGTGCATCATTTGTTTTGCGAAGAGTCAGTAATCTTCATTAGGAGAAGAGGATCCTGATTCCCCCACTGATTCCTCTGGGGAAGGATTTGACACTAGGTTCAAAGTGATTTTGAAATGTTGGCCAAATTCCTCCTCTTCTGAATCCAAAAATTCCAGAACTGATGACTGAGATCAATGCTGAGGAACTGATGATTGTTCCTGATGGGTAGATGACTGTCACATCAGTACTGGAGCCGGAGGTGGCATGACCGGAACCAAGGAGCACAGAACCAACCCAGATGACGAGATCATTGGAATGGACTGCATTGGAACCCATGGCAACATTGGAACCATCTGCTTTGGAGGGAGTGGAAGAGGAATCAGGACTGATTGAAGCTATGATAGGAATTCTTGCCAGTTACTCACTCCACTCATTCCTGGAGTGGCCACATCAGAGCCGATAGAACCAATGGAGTTGGTTGCATAAGTTGCTGTGCCCAGTTAGAGTCAGTTGTTGTGGTGTTGCAAGCTGACTAGGGATTGGAATCGGGGTTGGAACCAATGGAGGAGGCAGAACCAGAATATCATCCAGAGGTAAGTACTCAGGATCATCCTGAGGAAATAGAGGCATAGGTGGTGGAGAGGGTGTATAAGTCAAGTCCATGCTCACCTCCTCTACAGCCCGAGGTGGGGGTGATGCTGGTGAGTGAGGCAGAGTACTTCTAGAGGGTGACATTGGTTTCTTACGGTGTTTGGTTTTTCCCTTCGTTTTCTTGGCAGGTGGTTCTGAAGATGGTGCTTTAGTTGTTCACCAGTTGCAGAATGTTTATGATGTTTCGACGCCTGGGAGGATAAAGGATCACTTGCTGTGGAACGCACCTCAGCCAAAGACGATTGCAGAACTGATAAAGGTTGCTTCTTTGGATCTGAACTCTGCTCAGATCTGGAACTGATGTGGGTTGGCTCTTAGCGGGCGATGGCCCTTTCGCAGAGGTTGTTTTGCTGCTGGTTTTTGAGAGCCTTGTAGTTCTTTTTCCCTGAGCACAGCTTTATGGCGGTAGGCTCTGTCACTCTGCCTTGTATGTAAATTATTGGCAAATGCGACAAGCCACAATATTATGACCTTCACCAAGGCTTAATAGACAAAGATCATGTTCATCAGTGAAAGTCATCTTCATCTCATACCGAGAGCACTTTTTGAATAAGCATTTTGAAGAAGACAACATCACTAACTCTCTCTGAATTACACTAGCTACCTAAGAACCTCTCTTGACAGCAGCAAAAAAAGAACTGAGGGAATGTTGGGGGTGCTCAGCCTAGATACCCATTTTTGGCAGGAAAACCTCTGAGCACGTGCAGTGAGGGCTGAGCGCCCCCTGAGTATCTTTAAAAGCTACAAAAATCTCTCTGCAGTCAGCCTGCGTGTGTACAGTCCCAATGTGGGACTGAACAGAAGGATGATGATGAACTTCTACTTACAATACCAAGAAAGGACAACCAGTCCAAAAAGATCATATAGTACTTATTTTTCACAGTCATACAAATTTCATTAAACTGTTGGTGTTACACTTTAAGACTCTGATCCACCAAAAGTTACAACACTTACACTATTTTATTTTCAAATTTCATTAACAATTGGTGTACACTTCTTCACAATCCTTTATAATTTGCAGTGTAAAGGTTCCATTTTCCAATTCAAAAGTCAATGCATTGTTCCCAGCTTGGAACCTTTACACTGCACATTATAAAGGCTTGTGAAGAAGCGAGGTACAGTGAAATGGGGTACCAGCGAGGCCAGCATACCCGTTGCCATCCTCCTGCCGGGAGCCTCCTGGGGGAGCAACCCGGTGGCTAGAAACATTGTTTGCCGCATGTAAGCATCTTTGCGGTTATGAATGTTCTGTGCCTGTGGGAAAATAAAAAGAAAATAGTGTAAATGCTGTAACTTTTGGTGGATCGGATTCTTACAGTGTACACCAATTGATAATGAAATTTGAAAAAAAAATAGTGTAAATGCTGTAACTGCTGCAGTGATCCTTCTCTATTTATAGGACTGGCAGAATCTTCACACACATCATATGATAAATGTAATTGATGAAAGTTGGGAGGTTTCAGGCAAGAAGATGGATAAACACTCTTTTTTAGCCTTTGCTATTCTTTTCTCTTTCAATTTCATCTGCCAATAGGTTGGGCATATTTTTTCTATGAAAAGCCCTCTTATTAACTAGTTTTCTTCTCATTACACTAATTAACTTGGTGTTTTATGTTTTTTGTAGCATGTTGATATTCTAGGAAAAGAATCAATCACATTTCATACATATTACTTGGCTCAGATATATTCAAATATCTTATTTAATGCCATTTTAGAGCTTTCTTTGCTAAGCTCACCCTTTGAATTATTTCACTGGTTCCTGCGTACAAAATAGTCCATTCATTTCCAGTATGACAATGTGTTGTGTATATAAATATTGTGTTATAAGAAACAATACAGCAAGCATCCCTTATTTGGCACCTCTGTTGCCAAAGGGAAAACTGGAGATAACTTTAAATCTGTGCCTTTCTTGCCAATTTCTTGACACAATAGTCCCCAACATTTGTGTCTTTCTTTCCTAGCAAAGAGCCAATCCTAGCTTTCCTGTATCTTATCAGAGCAGGAGATTTTCCAGAAGATCCAAAGAAGTATCACATTTGTGTTTGTAGGAAGCACCCATTTGGAAACAGCTGCCTTCATCATGGGAGGATGTTTGGCTTGGAACCTTCCAGAATTTAGTGACTGGTCTTAGCCTGCATGCAGACACACACACACACACACAAAGAAAGCCATTTTATGATGATGCTACTAACTGTTCTCAACATTTCAGAAGTCCCCACAGACTCCACAGGATGAGAACATCAAGGTTTTACTTTCCAAGCTCATAGTTTAGAACACTGGATTAACATGAACATGCTTGACTTTGGGAATCAGATAGGCAAAGTGGGTAAGGCTGGAATGACAGAAAAGTAAGTTACACAGTTCCTCCACCCACTCATATCAGCAGAACTGAGACAACTAAAAAAGTACATATGTTTAAGGTTATTTTCTCCCTAGTTCTGTAAGTTGAATAGATGGGGAGGTAGGGACAGGCGCAGCCAAGAGACAGCTGTATGAGAAACACAAGTAATACAATTTAGAAAAAAATGTCAAGCATTCAACAGAAAATGTTGAGCATTTGCCATCAACTCTCAAGATATCGTAGATAGCTTGAAGAAATGTCAACTCAGTGTGTGGAAATGAAAAAAAAAGCCAACTCTGTTCTGTAGGTTATTGGGAAAGGGATTGAAAATAAAATGGCCATTATAGTACTACCCCTATATATATCTATGGTGCAGCCTCATTTGGAGGAAAAACTAAAAAGCCTGAGGATTTTCAGTTTAGAAAAAAAATGACTGATGGGGACACGATAAGAGTTTTATAACATTATATATGTGGAGAAGAAAATGGATAGAGAGAATTTTCTCTCTCTCCCATAGCACTAGAATGCAGGGGCACACAATGAAATTGATTAGCAATAGGTTCAGCATGGACAAAGGAAAATATTTCTTTACTGAATGCATAATTAAACTGTGGAGTTCATTGCCAGTAAATGTAGTGATGAAAATTTTATCAAGAGCCCAGGAAGGGCTATCAGCCCGTCTCCTCTCCATGATGAACAGGTCAGTCATGCATGCCACATAAGTTAATTCCATTACCTACAACCAGACATCCATCCTACAACTAACACTTGAGCCACCGGACTTTCTCATCAAGACAGGCAGAGTATGCTTGTTCTCT
The DNA here is from genome assembly GCF_028583425.1 of Eublepharis macularius. Lineage (NCBI taxonomy): Eukaryota > Metazoa > Chordata > Lepidosauria > Squamata > Eublepharidae > Eublepharis > Eublepharis macularius. The sequence goes on from NC_072794.1 coordinate 138,011,977, forward strand.
ATCCTGTTCGGCTTCCTTTCCTGAATTGATCCTCAATGTGTTTCTGTCCACTCCCCTGTCTCTTAGTTTCTCATCCAGCTTGTCTTCGTTCCATAGCATCTTCACCTGGCTAGGAACCTCTTACTTTCCTATCTTGGAAACCCTTTCCTAAGCATTCCTTTGCTCTTCTGGTCCCTTTTGAGGCAATCTTTTACCTATCTCTTCTCTCCAGGTTGGTTTCTTTGAACTAACTCATGGAAGGAATACAGTTTGGGTTAAAAGTAACTTTACTTGGCCATAAAAATGGATGCTAGGATTGTGCATAAATTAGTTTTTATTGGATTGCCATGTGTAAATTGCTACTGTACCATCGCATTGAAAGTAAAGTCTCACTGTCTTGTATGGATGCCATTTTGCTTCCCCTTTTCAATTCTGTATCTTGGTTAGGTCAATAAAAGTTTTTTTATGGTCGAGTATCTGTCCCTCTCTTCTTTTTTTCAGTATCTCTGGGATAGTTATTATGCAATTCTGAGAACTGTGTCTTTACCAGATGTGAACAATCCCTACCCCAGAATCCATGATCAAATTCTAACTTGTAAAAGATGCTCTTATGTGCCTGCACTGATGTAGGGACCTTAGCCTCTCTGCTGTGTTTTCTGGCCATCTGGGAGAACTGAGTGGCTACTGTGTGGTTGCTGGACCAGCTACACCAGTGGTCTGATCCAGCAGGGCCCTTCTAAGGATCCAAATTCAAATGCAGAAATGTTTATTCTGTTTCTATGCCTGACTGTCCCTATAAACACTTACAACAAATTTTCGGATAGGAAGGAAACTATGAAACAGATTAGGAAACACAACTGCTGCTTACTTGCAATGGCTTCTCTGAATCAAAGCATTCTCTAAGCACACATGTAAAAGTAGCCATAAAAGAAGTGAGAGCATTTAAGAAATCTCTACAGCACTGCCTTCATGGCATTAATTTAAATATTCTGTGTGCTGTCCAACATGAATTGCAATTTAAATGTCACATCGGAAACTCTCACACTCATCCCTTTCCAGAATCATTTGTCACCCTCCACTTCCTCATAATAAAGGAATACGAATATAAAAGAAAAGAAAAAAGCAAACAAATGAAAATCCATTTGTAGTGTCTAAAAGTCCAGCCTTGAGATATTTTCCTGCAATTTTTTTTGTTAAATTTACCTGCAGAAGGAAGTTAAATAAAGCAGAAGCATCACTCCTTTAAATGCAACAAAAGGCAAAGTCTTGATTTCCCCCCTCCTAGGCTTAAATGCCACCTATAATCATACAAAATAGCCTTTCTTGCTCATCTCCCAAGTCCCATCAATAGACTTATTTATTACTTCTGCTCTTGTGACAAATTTGAATAAGTGTTTGATGGGAAAATATTATAAAATTATATCTAAGGTTTTTGTTCATCCTTTCATGCAAACTTTGTGAAAAGCAGTCTATTTTCCTGCAGGATTCAATTAAAGCCATTTTTGTACAATGGCTTTAGTATTTCCTATTCTTAGAAAAAGTCTGATGTGGTGTGCCAAACAAATCTCAGAATATATAGGGTCACATCCAGTGACATGTGAGCAGAAAGGAGAACACGCAGTGCTGCTTCCTAGAAATCTAACCCCTGTACATGAAAGAAAATGCTTTAGCTATGGACATCATTAGCTATATCAGTGGTACTTGCTCCATCTCATAAAGACTAACATTCGCAAGTACCATCAACCAAAAGCCTCATATTTACTTCCATCCCTGGCATGAGACCTGTACTGCAAGAAGGCTTACAGCTTACATATTCCTTGACAGTGGCTGTTTCAAGGTGGGAACTACTTGCCAACCACGTGACCCATGCAGGTGCCACATTGGGGAACAGCGCTCAGATGAACCACAGGTGGCATGTCAAAAAGCCACATTTGGCTCCCAAGCAACTGAGGGAGTATCACTGAGCAATGTGATACACACATACATGCATACTACTTGATTACTCAGTTCTTCATTGGAGGCAGCTGAATGTGTGAAATGATTCAGTTGACAAACATGAAATCATAGATGAATATGAAAGTTCTGTCTGTAGTAACGGATATTTAACTGGTTCATTCACATATGCAACTCATCAGGAAATAAGCAGGTATCTGAAAACCACTCTTTAACAGCAGGATTAGGATTCTGGGTCTGTAGCAAAACTTGAGGATGGAGGATGAGGAGGGGGAGAAAACCTGCAGTCCCCCAGCTTACCTATTCAGCCACTCATGCACCAAGTTGGCACCTTCCTAATGATGTGACTTGGAGATTCAGTGGGCAGGCAAGTGGGCAGAGCTTCCTCCCTGCATGGCACAGGGTTTGTGCAGTGTGGAGTTTGTGCAGGCAGATGCCTCCTTCTGGTATTGTATGGGGCACAGCCAGGTGGCCAATTCCTTTCCATGTGGCATGCAGTCTAGCCAAGTGGGCATCTCCTTCCTGCATGGCAAGGGGCTTGACTGAGTGGTGACCTCCACCCCATGCAGCACAGGGATTGGATGGGTGGGGACCTCCTCCTTACACTTCCTAAATCAGGCACTCAGGCAGTTCAGGAAATTTCCAGCTGCTGCCACCATCATGACTCCATGATGACAGAAAGTTCAGGACGGGTGGTGGGGAGCTGACTGCAGGGTGTTGAGGGACTCCCGTGCAGGCCTCCAACATGAGGCCTAGGGGAGTTGTCCCATATGCTCCATGGCAAAAGGACAGGGGGAACGGTCCCAAACTCCAAGGCAAAAGGCACACTAAGGACACGCCAAAAGACCGCTGCTGCAATCCAAAGTTGAAATTCTGTTCAACTAAAACTAAGAAGAAACTTGATTCTTGTCTAGCAGGTTATTTTTCGGTAAAAGAAATATGCTTTACACCAAGAATTTATTTGTGGCTTTTGATGAAGCTGTGAGCCTTGCAAAACGGGACAATTTAGCCAGGCAAACCCGTTGCCAATCTCCCGCCGGGAGCAGCTGGAGAGTGTGGGTGCTCCCCTGTCTTCTTGATTTGACCCTCGGCACTTGTGAATAAAGCTTTGGATTGCAGCAGCAGTCTTTTGGTGTGTCCTTAGTGTGCCTTTTGCCATATGCTCCATGACCAAGACAGTACTGACTTGGGTTTAGATCTGCAACAGCTGTACCATGAAGCTGCTGTCATAAAATCAAAACATTCAGGGTTCAGAAGTTTTCAGGAAACTGTACATATATTTCATAACTTCTTGCTCAGGCAGGTTACAATCTCTGTTCACACATCTGGGGTCATACACCAAGTATGTACAGCCTCTGAGGTCGGATGCAATCTGTTCCAAAAGCAGGGTGCAATCCGCTCCACCCCCCACCACCCAGCCAGATCCTGTTCTTTCTTGATCACACTCTCCACTCAGCATTTGGAATTCCTTTGCCACTGACCCCTTTATACCCTCCTTCAGTCCCCTCCGGCACAGAAAGCACTGCACAGATGCACCACAGGCATGCATGGTGCTGTAGGTGGGTGCATGACTGCAAGAAGATGACAGTTCTACTATAAAAAGGCTAACAATTAGGAGAAAAGAAAAATCATAATTAATATACAGAAGGTTAAAGCATTTTAGATTTTGTTTTCTACATGTGTGCTAAAATTAAAAATAATGACAAAATACAAAAGTTGTCTGAGGGAAAACATCTGTTGATAAGCATAAGCAACTGACATTGAAAATTCAGTCCATATGATTCCCCCCATCGCCAAAAATGTATTCAGTGAATCAAACTGCCACCAACATTTGTGAACAAGTACACAAAAGCCAGTTCTGAAGCCTTCAAACTTCTTTCATTCTAGCTTGTCATCCTAGGGTGACAAGCTTACAAGGAAAATAGGAAGGGAGGGGGGAAATAGCTTGGCAAAAACTATTAAACAGCTTTTATGAACATTTCAACATTTTGTGTCGACTTAGCCTGGATGTGTCCACAAGACCAGAAGCAAAATGTCAAACAGATCCAAAAACATTGCTAAAACTGAAATAGCAGTGAAATGTCATGCCTGTGCTTGAATCTGGTTTTTTTTTACGAAATAGCTAACCACTGTTGGCTCTAGGTCTCACTAATGTCAATGAAAAGAAATAAAAATAAGAATGGGGCAAGGGCCTGAAGCTTGGCTACATCTATTGTATCGGACACTCCAAGAAACACTGTTTGCAGCTTTGCGGCAGGAATCTCACACTTGGGGATGGATGCATATGCCATTTCTTTGTATCTTTCATTTTCATTGCCCTGCCTATTTTCTTTGATAGTTTTTCCATCTTGTTCATTTCTTTTATGGCATTGTAATGTCATTTTTAAAAATGCCCCATGTTCTCTTTATGCAAAACCAGGAGTCAATTGTAACATCTTTTTTGTGTGCATGATTTTGTTTAAGAAAATAACACCACAATTTCATTCTGAATGCCGAAAAACATTTTTTAAACCTCTCCAACTTTTCAAATTTAACCAATTAACAAAATTCAGAGATATCCCCATGCCCGAGTGAGAGGCTAGAAAGATACCTGGGACCACGAAGCCTCAAACTTTGGAACCTTCTTCAGGGAAAAGGAAGTGGGATGTCCAATTCAGACCCCTGCATTTGCTACTGGATTGCCAAGATGCTGGTTTAAGTAACAAGAGCCTGACTTTCTGCCTTTGCCTGGTTATCACAGCAATACCTCCAACATTTAAGGCTCCAGTTTCATGTCACTTCCAGCTCTTTCATTTTTTCTTCCTCATTCATGCCTAAATTCTGACAGAGCCATTTATAACCCCCGGTTGATTCCTGTGTGTGACTCATAATTACATACATTTTTTAAAAAAAAAAACCTTTCTTTAGCCAGGAATTTAAAAGTAAACTCATGTTCCTTACTCTTTTTTCCAGCCTTTCCTGAGAGAGTGAAAAATGAAATTCTTTCCTGAAGTCATAGTTGACTTATGGCGACCCCTGATGGGGTTTTCATGGCAAGAGACTAACAGAGGTGGTTTGCCATTGCCTGGCTCTACAACCCTGGTCTTCGATGGAGGTCTCCCATCCAATTACTAACCAAGGCCAACCTTGCTTAGCTTCTGAGATCTGATGAGCTCAGGCTTATAAAGCCCTAAAGCCTACCATTCCTGAAATCAGTTCCTGAGAAATCATCAGGACCGTACCATGTCATGGTTTAGGTCATAAAAGTTCAGTCCTTTCACTTCCTCTTCTGCATGGTACTTCTTAAAAGCATGGTGAATTGACAATTTACCAGGAAAAGTCCCACAGGTCACTGGCCTGAGCCCCTCATCCCTACTGAGGGCATGGGAAGATTTGCTTGGGACCAGCCCACATGCAGTGGGGCAGGTCTGGTGGAGCATAGGTATTGTGACACCTAGCTTTGCTCTGTGCTGGCAGCTAGTTAGGAAGAGCAAGGATACAATGGTGCTTGTCTTCACCCTGTACCAGCATGTCCCTCCCATGAAGTGTACAGACCTAACAGCTGACTTTTGTCCCCTGAGAACAGTGACTGTGACAAAAACAACCAAACTCTCATTTCAGATCATACTGCATTGCAGAAGTCTGAACACCATGCTGTTCCTCTCTAAAGACATGCTAGGACCAATCTTCCAGTTCCCATTCTTTGAACTCCCATTGCTTTAATCTGAGCTGCATTGTCTAAAGAACTGGAGCAGATGTTGTTACCTTAAGAAGATAAAATTGACTAAATGGTAAAACTAACAGTTGTGAATGATTCTAAGGACTGGCATGAATTAAAGCATCCTACATTTATTCTAAGGCTACAGTTCTATGGATACTGACCTGGGGGTAAGCCCCATTGAATGCAGCTGGACTTCTAAGAGAAAACAAATAGAATTGAACTATACATATACATTCAGTTCTTCTTGTACAGAAGCGGTCTTTGTATAGCCCAGTAATAGATCCAGCAGTAATTATTAGGGTATGAAATCATATGACCAAACGGGGATCTACAAGAGAAGTTATTCCTTCAGATATCAACAAATCTCCACTGTAAGGACCCATACTGTTTGAATGACAAGATTAGTGTGCAAAAACTGTTGCAACCGATGGAGAAATCTTTAAAAACAGTTGAGAGTCTAAGCTTTTTCCAGCCCATCTAGAAGCCCAGCTGGGGGTCGTTTTTCTGGACCGTTTCACCCGTCCCTACATGATGATATAAAAGTCAGCGCTTCACTGAACTTTCTAATAGCCAGGGCATATTTCCTTTGCAACCCTGGTGCTCTTGCTCACTCTGTGTATCCTCCCTAACAGTGTGACACAACATATTGTAAAAGGAAAATGGTAATTAGAAAGAACATTTGAGCAAGTGAACTTATCTGGAAAAATGCTTTAGTTAAATCAAGCAACAAAGATTGTTTTAATCTGTTAAACACAGAGAGAGAGGGAAAGAGAGATCTATCCATCCTCTGCTTTAGAAAAAAATAATAAAAAGGGATTTTCTTCTAGGGCAATAGAGAAAAAGTATGCCGATAAAGTCACATTAACCCCTTCAGTACGGAGTCTGTGCAAGCCTACCTGACATGTTCATTGGTCTGATGTACGTAATTAGGAAACTTTCCAGCCATTTTCATCAGAAGCATTTATTATTCTTTCTGCCTGTACACCTGTATTTTTTGCTCAATGAAAGGAGCAAAACATTTCAAATAAATACTGGACCAAAGTTCCACTGAAGAATGTAAAGAAGGGGTTCCTCTTTGTAGTCTTGGAGACCATCCATACATTACCTGAGCTGCCCTGGGCTGCTTCTGCATATTTGCTTTCCCATCTCATCAGATAACATCACAAGCAAGCACATAGCAGAGGCTCATGCTTTAGTAGTTTTCCATGCTGATGACACTGGTACCTAGAGATCAGGAAATGGTGGTACAAGAGTTCTCCTCTTGCCTTCATTCATGTGGCCTCATCCTCAGATAATCCTATCCATGAGGCTAATATGAGGGACTCATTCAGAGTTCCATTATCAATCAAAACGCTGATATATATCTCCATTGAGGACTGTTCATTCTATTGTCCATTTCTGGACTTGCAAGCATGAACAATTCAGAAGGAATACAGCTCACAAGTTGTATCTATAGACACCATTGTAAAAGGATAATAATGAAGCACAAAGTTCCCTGTGCATCAACATGACAAAATTAAATTTACCTTTTGATGTAAAGCATTTTGAATTATGCTGTTATTCCATCTGCAGAGTTTCAAATGGGCTGGCTTTATAACCATCCTAGAAATAAAAAGAAGCCTTTAAGTAAATTCCTCTTATTCGAAAAAGCCCCATGGTGTTTACACAAAGGCTCGGCATGGCAAAGGCTACACTGTCTGGCATTGTCCTTCATGCATGCAGTGATAGCTGAATATTCATAGGGACAATGCATTAAAATTGCTGGCACTATATTAATCCATACCTCAGTGTTCCTTTCTGGAAGACTTCAGATCTGAACAGTACATAAGAGCTCTTTTTTACATGTAAAATCATTTCCTTTCTTAGCTCTCCCCACCCCCATTTTTGAACCTCAGTGATGGATGTCAGCTACTCATGCTTGGAAGCCAAATGTGTCTCCATTGGCATGGTGAAGTGTGTGCTGATACAGCAGCCCTTTTCTCAGCAGAGTTACTCATAATACACAGGGAAACTACTTTGGTTAGAAGGCCCAGTAAGCCTGCCAGCAAAGCTGAAATCTAACAGGTTCTTAAGAGTGTGAAGTGCTGTGTTCAAAGAAGATTGAAGTGTTCCAAGTAGCAGTACAACACAAGAAAACTTGGCATAAACTCAGGTATTGCTGTATACAATCCCAGTCTTGGTAAATGTAGCCAATATAAGGTGGATCAATCTTTGGCCTGTATTCCTGCAGTCCTTCCCTTTGTATACTCAGCCCATTTTTTTGTTCAGGGAAGCTAGGGGAGGGGTATGTGAAATAGTATCAGGGTAATAGGGGTGTGGCCTGGAAAAGGGAGGTAGGAAAAAAAGGAGATAAGTGGTGCTCAGAGAAAAGCAAGGTTTTTGAGGAAGTGGAGCTCAAAGAAAGTCAGCAGCAATCTTGAAAAAAATGTGATTAAAGGAAAGTCAGAGTAAGACTAGAGTTGCTACTCTGCTTTGTTAATTTGCAGTTCAAGCTCTGCCATGTTCATTGAATTCAGAAAAATTACAAGAAGAGCTGTTGTAACTTGAATGGAATCGGTTTTTTTCATAGTTTGTTTGCACTGAAGAATAAAACTTGTCATTCCATCAGGAAACCTGACTTGTCTAGCCAGAAGGTTTCTTGGAACAAAATGGCAACCTAGGGGATGAACACTTATCTGAACACAACGGGGTTTACTTCCAGGATTGGGCTAAAGGAAAGAAGGATGACTGATGAAAAGGGGAAGTTTTAAATGATGTAAGCACTTGTATTCAGCATGTTCTGTTATTATTAGACAAGAGCTCAGGTTGTTCAAACTTCAGTTTGAAGACATCTAAAGTTGGGAGCACACATGTCTCTAGCTAAGGCTATGTTCATGGCAGCACATTGGCAGGGAGCAGTTCTAGCTTAGAAAGGAGGAAGTAGCAGTATGAAAAAAAATGAGGGCAAGAGTCCCACCCAGGGTTCATGCATTCTTATAGCCTGTTCCTTCTGTTATTGTTGTTGTTATTGTTATATGTTATCACAGCCCACCAGATGTTTGGGCTGGTGTTTTGTCATCACCTCAGATTTTATCCAAAAATAAAGGAACCATTGAAGTATCACCTTAGTAGGTGGCATATTCCAAGCAGCGCAGCTCTTTGCAACTATCCAGTTGTTATCCTGTCTGTACCAATATCACCTAGCTGTTTAGTTAGTCCTTCTGAAATCCTACCTGGAGATCCTTTCATTACTGGAATAACTGTGGTATGTTTCACTCAGAGATGATGAACTTCAAATCTTAGATCTTGATATTTTGTTATCGTTTCAATTTCTTTTTCTTCCTTTTTTTTTTTGAAAAATTTTTATTGGGTTAGACTCCATTATTTCCACATTTACATTCAATTTTCCCCAATTTTTTCATCTCTAACCCCCTCCCTTTCCCCCCCCCTTTTTGTTGACTTCCAACAGCTTTCCAACCCTTTGTCCCCTTTCCCTTACTTTTATTAGCTTCCTCTATCTAAAACAAATATATATTCTCCATTATTCTAAGCAGTACATCCTTAACTATTTTTAACAGTATATGCCCAAACTGTAAGCCTTTGTTTCCATCTTAGATAAACAATTCATCCCAATTTTTCAATTTCAGGTATTTCTATATATCATAAACCATATAGATCATACATTCGTTTATATCAAACAATTTGACTTATTCTCTATATATATTACTCATTCTATCTTTTTATAATAGTTCTATATATCTCTCCTCACGTAGTCAATCAATTTGACCCATCTATATCTTCAGACATTCAGTTTGGTACAAAACTTATCAGAAAAAAAAGAAAATATTGTTAGTTAATCGCTCCTTATATTTAGTCCTTATAATTAATTATTTTCTCTATGTTCTGTTTGTTAACCTATATATATCTGTATATATGTCAATCTATTAATCTGACTGCTTATTAATTCACATTTATCTCTTCTCCCCCCGGTAAAGTCTCCCCCCTCTACTTCAATACTTCAGTAGTTCTCAAACTGCCACAGTTTTCCTCCCACCTCCCATTTCTTCTCCAGGTATTGTTTCAGCTTCTCCCAGTCTGTGTTGAACTGCCCTGAGTCCAGATCTCTCAATTTTCTTGTCATCTTGTCCATTTCAGCCATATACAGCAATTTGTAAGTCCAATCTTCAATAGTTGGCACTTCTTGTACTTTCCATTTTTGCGCATACAAAAGTCTAGCTGCTGCTGTCATATAAAATATCAACGTCCTGTGTTGGGCTGGAATTCCCTCCATTCCCAAGTTCAGTAGCAGGAGTTCTGGGTTCTTATTAATTTGAAATTGTAAAATTTCACTCATTTCTCTTATTATTTCCCCCCAGTACTGCCTGGCTACCTCACACGACCACCACATATGATAGAGGGAGCCCTCATGCTTCTTACATTTCCAGCATTTATTAGAAGTATTCAAATTCCCTAGCGCAATCTTCTTTGGTGTCATGTACCAACGATAGATCATTTTATAAATGTTCTCTTTGATATTAATACATGTCGTTGTCTTCATTGTAGTTTTCCACAAGTATTCCCATGCCTCCATTGTTATTTCTTTATTAAAGTTTATAGCCCATTTCACCATTTGTGTTTTAACTATCTCATCCTCGGTATACCACTTCAACAGTACTTGGTATACCTTGGATATTCTTTTCTTATCTTCTTTAAGAAGGGTCTGCTCTAGTTCCGAATTCTCTATTCGTATACCTCCCTTTACAGAGTCCGAATTATATAAGTCTCTGATCTGTCTATACTGGAACCAATCGTAGTTAGGTGATAGTTCCTCTTGTGTCTTTATTCTAAGTTTGGATGCTTCAGTTTTAGTTATTTCTTTATACGTTAAACATTGTTGTTCATTATCAACAGCTCTCGGGTCTATCACCTCATATGGAACCAATTTCTTTTTCTTCCATTCAACTGTCACCTGGGATTGCCAGGTCGACCAGTTTGACCGTCTTACTTTCAGCCACAATAATATCTAGAGCATTGTGTTTTAACTTCTTATCTGTATGGATTATTATTAATGTGTCATCATCATCATCATCATCATCATCATCAATCATAATTAACCTCATTTATAACCTGCCTTTCTCCCTAATGGGGACCCAGATGCTGCCCTGATGTGATGCCTATTTAAGGAATAGGATAGCAAAGATGCCATTACAGGTTCTGTCTTTCTCGGTTGTGTGAATGGGAATTTCTTCGATGATTTCCTTCTGGGGTGGACTGGAAAGTGAAAATCACCCTGGAGCAAGCCAAGCTGAGTGGTCCCTGTGGCACAACAAGAGAGCATTGCAAGGGTCATTCTGCTCAGCAGTACCAACAGTGGGATTAGCTACCCCAGAGCTTCCTGTTACAAACTAGGGGCTATACAATAGAAGTCTATAGGTGAATTGACATTATCATTACTACTGAAGGGTCTGAACCAAGTAATTGGCAGAATTACTGAGGTTTGGCTCTGCTTGCACCTTAATGCCAGTAGCTACATATGGCAGTGGCCCACCAGGAAAATTCTCTGAAATTTAAATGGTTAGTCCACCCCAACTCTCTCCGATGAGTTATTATTATACATCAATAGTAAATTGTACATGAGAGTTAAGAGGACTTTAGTGGACACTTTGACTTTTGCTGTATAAATGGAACCATTCATTTTAGTGGCTGTTTTTGTCTGACTACATATACTTAGCTGGAATTTTAATGACACTCATCTTTTGACTTCAGTTAGTTTGATTTTAAGCAGTCCAGTCAAGCCAATCAAACTAGTCCAAGTTGAATTCTGACTTCAATTACTATCTCAGATGAGCAAATTAGAAATATTGGAAGTTTTCATCGATGTTTCCAGAAAGGAAGGATTTACATTTAAGCATGCTACAAAGGCAGTCAACTACAAAGGCAGTTAATTTAAGAGCATGTTTAGCTTTTATTAACAATTCAAAGAAAAACCCAAAAAAGTTTTCTTATATAAAATTAAGAAAATTATCTCTTCTATCTGTTTATTATTTTATGGGGTTTACAAATATAAACTAAAAGTGTCACCCTGGATGAATTTAGTAAATAACGTATTCCTAGTTTCAGGGTGTTTCAAGAAACATGGAGTAAAGGGCTGTTTTCGCACACCAGTAAGCCCCCAGAAAATGACGCAAAACTCACAGCATGACGGTGTTCCCATAGCACGATTTCCCATCATGATCCTGTTTAATGGCACAATTTCTGATGTCATTGCATCATTAACAGTGCAATCCTAAGGAAAGTTACTCCAGTCTAAGCCCATTGACTTCAATGAGCTTAGACTGGAGTAACTCTCCTTAGGATTGCACTGTAAATGAGATCATGACGGGAAATCGCGCTATGAAGATGCTGTCATGCTGAGAGTTTTGTGCAATTTTCCGGGGGCTTATCAGCGTGTAAAAATGGCCAAGATCTATTTCTCTAATGGAAGTTCTACAGTACTTAAGCATGATGAACCTGATTTATCATCAGTCTTATTATACCAGGCTTTTTCCATATTCTCCTACAGGACTTTGAATCTTCCCTACTGCTGAAATTGCCTTGTAGATGCTTACTGTCTAGAAAAAAGATGTATTTATTTAAAACATTTATTAGCCACCTTTCCACCTTAAAGGAGCTCAAAGCTTACAATGTAAAAATGAAACATACATAAACATCCATCAAAAGACAGTTAATAACTGCCCATACATTAAAAAGTGGCTAACCAAAACCCATCCTTAATGTTGGGTTCTAGGCTGCACAATATCAGTGGGGTAGTGCTTCCACATGTCCTACATAATTTGTGAACTAGAACATGAATTTGAAAGTAATTGACACAGAATCAGGGCTCTGAATTTGTCAGATTTCCTGACTGCACAGACATGTACATGTAGATGTAACAAGATTCTTCTTTAAAACTTATATCAAACATACAGAGGTGGGGCCAGTTGGCTGCAGTTCTCAGGAGCTAGATGGAGCATGTGTATCACTCCCATTCTGTAGTCACTCCATCGGCTGCCCATCAGATACTAGTCTCAATTCAAGGTCATGACTATCACATTCAAAGCCCTTCATGGCCTTGGCCCCTTATATCTGTTCAAATGCTTCTGTCCTGATGTTCTTCCAAGGCAGCTTCACACACCTGAACACACCCTAAACAATTTATTTTAATTTTTTATATATTTTTTTTTATAATTGAGGCTTCAGGGAATGCTTAGTCTTCTAGTCTCCAATTAGGGCAATGCTTGGACCCAGCATTCATTAAGCCTGTTATGAGGGGATTTGTGGGCTTGAAGAAACCATTCAGTAGGCTTGACGAAAACAACTAAGAAATGGCTTGGTTGTTTCTTTGTTTTCCTTTTCTCCATCCCTCTCAGTATTACAGTAACCAAGTTACTGGAGAGCTGAAGGGGCTTCAGAAAGTGTAAGTTACAAAGAAGTTTTCTTGTTTGACCCATTCATACTTATAACACGGAAAAGAAAGGCTTTTAACATTTAACTGTTAACATTTAACTGCTCCCAAATCTCACCTTCAAAATCCCTAAAATCCCTAATGGACTCACTGCCTATCCAGCAGACCTCCAGTCCTAACCCTTCTCCCACCCAAATCCAACATACCTCAACTCTGTTAGTGGCCAGCAGTTAAACTGCCAAATGCTCCTTTTTTTTCTTCCCAACATTCCAATTCACCACTTGAAAGTGATTGGCTAAGGCTCCTGGAGGGTGGAACTTGAAAACATATATCACACACCCATGGATTCCTTGTTTTCAACGTACTAGCTGGATAACTTTGAAAGCTCATTGATTTGATTCTTGGGGGAATATGTGCACATGTTCCTTTTTCATGGTTTGATTCTTAGAAGAATATGTGCACATTCCTTTTTCATGAGAGTATAACCAGCAGTAATTACTCTAATTATCTGTTCATCTTGCTGTACTGCCTCTTAATAAAACTTTTGACATTGGTGGTGGGGGGGGGAGTTCATACATGCACATTTACCACTTGAGCATTCACAATAGCAGTAATTGCTGTTTAAACATCAGAGAATTCCTATTGTCTGCCATTGTTTCAGACATGGTGGTTATCATAGAAAGCTATAGTTATTGGAGAATCAGCTTCAGGTACTCTCCAATCATTATATACAATGAGGTTTATTGCTACCTATGCTTGTACATCACCCTATGTGTTTTTTTACACTTATCTAGATATAGTGTAGAGCTTAGAGGAAGGGTGGTGTGATACAAATGGTTAGATAGTCAGATAGACAGAGAAAGCTGTAATTCACACGTTGCCTTAACATGACACCCAGCTCAACAACGACCTTCCATCTACTGTCCCTTCTTTCTGCTGTTCCTCTAAAACACCAAGTCCTACATCCTTCATCTTCTGTTGTTCCTAAGCAACTGAAGCTTACTCACCAAAGCAGTGCTGAGAAAAGTGCTTTCAATTTGCTGCTGTAGCAAAAGTGCTGCCACCTGAAATGTTTTCTCTGACAGCCTACCTATAATTTATTTGTGCTAAAACCAGAATAAAAAATGGCATAGCTTTAGATTAGCTCTGGTGAAAAGCTCACAATTTTCTAAGGTGTATAACTTTATGTAAGTTATATACCTGTGAAAAGATGACTACCTATCCAAAAAAAAATTAAATAATAGATTTTGTTTGAATTTTTAATTCATTATTCAGAAGAAGGTGGCAATTTGAATACATACTTAGGAATCTGAATGCAGAATGAGCAGCTGATAGTTATTCCAGAATAGTCTCTAAAATAATACTGTGACCATTGTTGCAAGTATTCATTTTTAAGGCACCAATTCATAACAATGTTAATTGGGAAGCTTCTTACGTGGGTGCAGTTTCCTTGTGAATTAGGCAAGCCTAATTCTTAATGGCACTTAAATATATAGTTAAACACAGTAGGTGATACTGATTCAGAGGGATTTATGCATACTTAATTTCTCTGGATTGCGCTGCATACCAATTGCCACTTAAAACTGGAAGACATTTTTAATCTTCACTTTCTCTTCTCTTTCATAGAGTCTATACAGTCACCAAATGCCAACACAGTAGAACTGTCCTAATTTCTCCTAGCCTGGAGCAGCTAAAGGTTGAGCATGTGGCACAGATCCTTCCTGCCACTATACTCCTAAACTGCTCACTTTTGAAAGCTTTAGCACATGTTGATCGTTGAGCAGCTGTAATTTGCTTCCACCATAATTAGTTAACTAAAGAACGATACCATCTTTCCAAATTCTATCAATGCTGAGGCATAACCAGATGTTTCTCCAGGTACAGCAGGGTTTGCATGTCTGTCTGTACTTAAATATTCATTTGTACAATAAATAAGGCAATTTTATCTTGTTTGTTAATGAAAGGTACAGAAAACAGCCAGCAGCTTAGTTCAGACGTGGTTTATTTTAAACATGATTACATTGTGAAGCTAGAATTTACCTCACAGATAGTCATTCAAATTCTGATTTGTGCTGACAAATGCTGGTTCCATTGCCTTCACTCTTCTCCTTTCTCTGTCTCAGAAGACCTAGTGAGTATCTAGGCCTGTATTGTACTTAAGGTTGCAAAGTCTTAGAAAACACACATCTGTCAAGGGTAAAATCAAAAAGAGTCCAGTAGCACCTTTAAGACTAACCAATTTTATTATAGCATAAGCTTTCGAGAATCAAGTTCTCTTCGTCAGATGCCTGATCAGGCATCTGACGAAGAGAACTTGATTCTCGAAAGCTTATGCTATAATAAATTGGTTAGTCTTAAAGGTGCTACTGGACTCTTTTTGATTTTGCTACTACAGACTAACACGGCTAACTCCTCTGGATCTATGACCCTGTCAAGGGTAGGGCACCTAGGAGCACAGCATGGCCCAGGACAGGACTCATTGAAAATGAAACTAGAATTGCCTGGAAAAGTATACTGTAAAAGTCTAAAAGGCCCATTGAACAAAGTTTTTCTGTTTTATTCCCCCATTATATGAAAAATATCTCCTCTGGAAACTAGCTAAAGGGTAAAATGTGGCACAGCCAGTAGCAAAGTAGCTTTCTGACAACCCTAATTGTAGAGGCTGCCAGGTTCCCCACTGTGGTGAGAGATTCCCCACCCTCAGCCTCTGTCCCCTGCCACCACTCTTCTGGCCAGCAGCAGGGAGAACGGTGAGCAGAGGTAGGTCAGAGCACACTGCATATAGACCCAATTACAACTCTTACAGCTTAAGCTGGAAGCTACAGTTTAAATCAGAAGTCTTCACGGGACCAATTCTCTAAGAATCACTCCAGAACATAACAAAAATGCTGTTTTGGGCCTGCTGAGATGTAGTAGCTTTAGGGTTAAACTAGAAGTAACATGATTGGGCCTGTGGAACCTGTGTGTAGCATGCTCTGGACTACCTCTTCTCACTGAGAGAAGATCAACACGCCATCCCTCCCCCCCACACTTTTCAGGTGGGGAGGCTGGCAACTCTAAATTGTAGAAGGATAGAACTGGATACAAAGCCAGGCTTAAGCCAAGAAATTCACATTCATACAAACCATGATTTCTGACCTTTGTTAGATGAACTCTAACTAACTAGTTAGTGGTATGGCCAGGGTTGCCAGTCCCCTGCTGGAGATGGGGGATCCCCCACTCCAATCCTCTACGCTTGCTCCCACTTACCTTACCAGAGGGGGGAAATGTACCTCACAGAGCACATGTCTGGGTGGTATGTCATACTCCCACAGGCCACAGTGGTCCAACATGGGCCCCAAACAGGCTGAATTGGTCCTGTTTCAGGCCTAAATTGACCCAGTGTGAAGTGCAGGAGCTTGCCGGGGCCCTTCCAGCAGCTATCCTGTGCATTGCAGTGGACTGAGTTGGGCCTGTTTGGGGACAAAATCAGCCCACCGTAAAGTGCAGGAACACTCCAGGCCCATCGTACCACCCCAGCAGCACTCCCACGCTCTGCAATGGGCCAATTTTGGCCCCAAATGGGCCCTATTCAGCCCCAAACTGGCCCAAACCAGCCCACTACAGAGAGCAGGAGCATTCCAGAGCCCATCGCGCTGCCCCTGGGAGCACTCCCACATGCTGCAGTGAGCCAATTTCGGCCCACTGCAGCATGCAGGAGCACTGCTGGGAGGGCCCTAGTGAGCTCTTGTGCTTCACAGTGGGCCAATTTAGGCCTGAAATGAGCCCAGTTCACTCCTGCCTATCCAGCAATCAAGGGCCATCAATCATCTCTGATAAGTTTAAACTCTTCCGGGAAAAACCTAATTTAAACTCTAAATTTATTGTCCATCCTCAAAGAAACTTAATTAAAACCTTAGCTTCATTGCCTGGCACCGGGAAAATTAATCAAAACCTCCCCAGCTCCTATTGTCACAGCTCAGAATGCCAATCAAGTTTCCTCAAACCTTTTTGTCTACCCCAAGAGACAACCATTAGAGTCATTGCTTTTCAGGCTGAAGTCACCTTCTTGCCACAGGTCCCATTTTGGCCTATAATTAGTCGGGCTTTGCCCCAGCCAAAGTGTGCTCACTTACTTGGATCCATGTGCTGTACCCTCAGACCCCTTTAAGCCTCCTGGCAACAGACGTTGGTCATTCAAGACTTCTTCCTCCACAGACGTTTCTTCTCCTTTGACCGTAACTATCATCCAAATCTCATAAGCCTATATCCTGTCTCCTCACTGCTTTTCCTAGGACCCTTGTATGCTTGTGATTTGCTGTGTGTTTGAACCTTCCTTTTTAATAAAGGGGAGATCCAAATAATTCAAGTCAGTTTCCTCAGGGAGGGGACCTGTTAAAAATTGGTGAAGGATCTTGCTTGTTACTACCTCTCACAGCTTCTCCTTGTTTGCTAATTCCCCCAACATGCAAGACAACCTATCTAGGTAACAACTGGACTCAAATCCTGCCATTTTACTGCAGACCAACACAGCTACCCACTTAAACTAGGCTACTACAGACTAACACGGCTAACTCCTCTGGATCTTGGTTATCTAAAACATTCTTGTTTCAGTATTCTATATTTTAAAAAAATCCCAGTTATGTGCATGGTACAAAAATCTAAATCTAGACTAGGTAGCACGCATATGTGGCAAGAGCTGGTGTTCAATCACCAATACCTTTATGTGCAATCAAACAACCGAACACAGTTATAAATTAATATCTAACAATGTACAACTCTTTACCCATTGAAAAAGAAGTGACAGGGAAGGTGTGTGAGATCAGAAGACTGTCTACATATCTGAGTTTTACCCTGAGTAAGGCTTTTTCTTCACTTAGTTTGCAAATCATGACTATTCAAGAACTTAAGGTAAAATATCAAAATAAGCCTTCAGACCAGCAGCTTCAGTGATGA
This sequence comes from Eublepharis macularius, assembly GCF_028583425.1. Taxonomy (NCBI): domain Eukaryota; kingdom Metazoa; phylum Chordata; class Lepidosauria; order Squamata; family Eublepharidae; genus Eublepharis; species Eublepharis macularius. Next base: position 138,029,967 of record NC_072794.1, read on the forward strand.
AAACATTTATCATTGCAATCTGTATTCTGAACTCATGAAGATTATTAAGCAGTTGTTGGATAATTTGACTGATTGTGATGAATTAATCCAAACAGTTGACTTTCAATCTAACTAAGAAAAAATATTTTACATTTAGAATGAGAGGTTCTTCAAAAGTTACACAGAAACTGAGAATAACATTTAATACAACAAATGCTGAAGACTGTAAACATATTAAGATGTGATCTTAAACATATGGAAGGGCTACATAAAACCTTGTTTGTTTTACTATGGGAATGGTCTTATTTAATACTCAGTTTCTAATGTACATGTAGTGATAATGAAGTCTTATAATTACTTAATTAGTTAATAAATCATTAGTTGCTTGATTAACTGAATGTTTGGTAACATGGCTCTAAGGTTTCAATATTCTGCATTACTAACATCATTAAAACGGTCAAAGGGAAGTCAAAATGTCTTGATACAACATCTCAGAATAAAGCATTGGGTTAGGCTGGGGTTTATTAATTAGCAGGTGAACTGCACACCTATTTGAATCTCCCCACCTACTTAATGTGCTTTCCTTTAAACCCCCCCCCCCCCAGTGATTTAATGTGGTGTTTTGCCCCCTTTATGAGACTGGCTTCCCACTTTTTTTAGCGTTCCCTTAGATTTTCACCACCACCACATGTTCTTGCCTCAGTTCTCTCTCAATTTGACTTATAGTGTAGGAAGCCTTAGTTATAGATGATAGAGCGAGAGAACAGTCAGTGCATGGGAGTGGCTATGAGGTAAAAAAGGAGATCCTGTATTCTGGATGAAATGGGCATTTTACTTAACCAGTAATAGAGTTTATTTATGCATGTTGGTTTCAGAATAGTTCATATGTTTAATGGTTTCAAGAACGGTACAGATCTTTAAGCATTTCTAAAATCACGCAGACACAAAGACATATTTTCCCCATTTGCCACTTAGGCTGATTTCATCTGCAAAGACAAACACATAGAGACTTCTTCCCACAGCACTTCACTCACAGAATTCTCTCCTCTCACATACAGAGACACGAATTGACTGAATTCTTTCCTCTAGAACTCTCTCTAGAAGCTTGCAGTTCTCACCACCCCCTAGGAAAATAGATTTTAGGAAAATAGATTTTTTATTATTTACAAACCTTTCTACATACAAAACATATTTACAGTTAAAAATTGAAAGATCAGATGGCTACAGATGGTTACAGAGTTAACATAGTTATTAACATCAAAAAACCTGATTTGCAAGACACTTTAGAACCCTTTGGAACTTTGATATTAACATCGTAAGAACTTTAGAAGAAATATACAAAAGCTTTAGAAGAACCCTATAAAAGAACCCTATAAATACTATAAACACTATAACCCCTATTAAACCACTATAAAACCATTATAAACAAATTATAAAAATCACACTATAAATATTACATTAAAAACATTACAAAGCAACGTCTCTCAATGGACAGGGGATTCCCCTCCCTATACCACTGCCACCTACTCAGCCACACTTTCCTCTTGGACTCCTTTTCTTCCCACCTCTGTATTTTGTCTAAGTACGAGGAGACGTATCATACCATGTCTGAAAGTGGTACCTTTTTCTTTGTACATATTTCCTCTCATCTGTTTCTCAACGCTGCTTATGAAAACAAGGTTCACTAGGTGAACCACCTTATAGAGTGTTTCTTTCTCAGGAAGTCCAGTACCCTTCCTTCCTGTCCCCATCTCTCCCCTGGGCTCCCATATTCCTCAGGTTCCAGCCTAGAAGTGATCGTCTTCCACTTTTGACAAATGAGGAACTGCCACTTCAACACCCTGGCCACCCCTGCCCATTCCCTCTTTACAATCGAGCATTCTTTTAGGGCATAGGGAATGGTTTTGTGGATGTCTTGAATCAGGCTTTTACAAGTTATCCTCAGGCACTGCTGTTGGTCTCTGTGGGCTCCAAAAGTAGCGGACCCTACCTGGAGGATTTGATGGTATGCCCTCCACCTTATATCTCTCAAAGTGTAGAGAACAGACCTGTCAATAAACGTCGGGATAGGAAACTATTGATACCTAAGGAAGGGAGACAATGTGGTTTCGAGGCACCTCTCCTCATTGTAGGGAGTCAGCTTACTTCTCTGCAAGGTGGCCCAATATAAGCACCTTGTGGAGCCCCTGATTCTTGGATCTGCCCTCTCCACTTCCAAAGTTTAAACGTTTTTTTTTTAAAAGAACTTCTTAGATTCAGTTTGAAAAAGAACCCTCTCCTTTTCTCAGCAAAGTACCAAAGAAATAGGGCTGCAAGTTCCCCGGTGGGGGCAGGGGATCCCCCTCTCCCTGCCTCAGCCCCTTGCCACCACTTACCTGGCTGGCAGGGCAGAAAAGCATAGGAAAAAATCCCAGGAGGCAAAATACCTCCCAAGCAAGCCCGTAAGTGGCATGCTTCTGGCAGGGTGTGATGACATCACTTCCAGGAGTAACTTTATTGTGCTGGCCATGGAAGTGCTCCTGTGTTTAACTTGGAGCCGATCTGGAGCATTTCCATGGCCAGTGTGATGATGTCACTCCCAGAAGTAATGTCATCACATCGTTACCAGGAGCAAAGATTTTCGAACAGGTAAGTGCTGGATCCCCCCACCTACTGGGAGGGTTAGGGGATCTGGCAACCCTACAAAGAAACCAGCTAATCTCATACTGTTGCTTTGAAGGATGGGCTGGGCAGCCAGTTTTCACAGATTAAACTTAGAGCAGAGAGATAAGCCTCCCCTTTCCTCCTGCCAAGCTCCTGCCAAAAACAGCACAGAGTCTTTTTTCTAATGCAAGTGGGCAAAAAAGAGGGCCCTGCTTCACAGAAGGGCAGAAACTACCCTTGCCAAAATAAGTATGAAGGGTAAAATAATCATCCTTCCAAGTAAAATGTGTTATTTATTTTCTGCTGCTAAATTGATTATAGCCCAATATACTGGAAGGTCAGCTATATTTTCCACTGATTGAACCACAAGTATCACCACCAAATTTAATCTGTCCACTCTGATGGACAACAAAAAGTTTGCCTCCTCTAGCCAATCCCCTTTGTGTGGGTGGAGGAGAAAGAATGGACTTCTGGGGTGGGGGGTTTAACTGCTGAATGACTGGGGAGTTGGTTGAAGGGTAAGTTTTAAGGCAGAGAGCTTAGGGGGTAACCTACTTAGGCAGGAAGTCCAGTGGGGACTTTACAGTGCAATCCTAAACAGAATTACTCTACTCTAAGCCCATTGATTTCAATGGACGAAGACTGGAGTAACTCTTTTTAGGATTGCACTGTTAGTGAATTAGTAGATAGACAGGGTTTAGGTGCTGTTCCTCTCAGAAAACACATCTGAAATTAAAGAATACTGTGGTATTCACAACAATAAGCCTCTCAAAGATTTTAAACAGTACATATGTACACTCCTCAAACACAGTTCACAGTTACTTTGTTACACTGACTAGATAAATGAACATGTTATTTTGTGCCTTCTCCATGTCTCCAGTGATTAATATAAGCAGTAATATGAACAACATGGGTAATACAAAAGGTAAGCTGTCATGGTCAGCAATAAATCTGTCCTGTGAAGAATTGTCTGTTCAAAGAATTTAACTTTCCCTCCCAGGTAAAGGTGTATGGAAGGGTGTGGAAGGTGAACACCCTGATTTGGCCTGAGGGACTTTTATATAAAAATAGAAAAGTTGGAATAAACATCATCTCACTGTCATGATGACACAGAGAAACTGAACTGATTTCACTTTGAATTTTTTTATTCGCCTCATTAATACTTATTCGTTTATGTATCTACTTTATGTACTTGTGATGTCAGTACAACAACAACAACAACAACATTCGATTTATATACTGCCCTTCAGGACAACTTAATGCCCACTCAGAGCAGTTTACAAAGTATGTTATTATTATCCCCACAACAAAACACCCTGTGAGGTGGGTGGGACTGACTAGCCCAAGGTCACCCAGCTGGCTTCAAGTGGAGAAGTGGGGATTCAAACCCAGCTCTCCAGATTAGAGTCCTGTGCTCTTACCCACTACACCAAACTGGCTACACCACTACATCAAACTGACAGCCAGAATAATATAGTGGCCAGAATGCTGCTCTAGGACTAGTCCAACCTGTGTTCAAATCCAGTTCAAATTGCCATGAAACACAGAGCACATGTATTAAAGTTGATCATGCATACATACTGTTGGTAGATGTGGAGCTGCCTAGTGAACTCAAATGAATGGCTCAGCAATCACTTGATTTAATCAGCAATAAATCTGGAGGACAGTCACAACTGGTGATTATGACACTAGCCAAACCCACAGGAGTTCGTGCATCACAGAATTCATGCAGTCAAACACATGAAAGTCATACTGTGATGGATGCCTTATCTTGTATTGTTTCTCTTTTCCTGTATCTTTTCTGTATAAGCAGCAAAAGCTTTTTTAAAAAAAATGATTTATTGTTTTTGGCTATGTATTTTGAGGAGCAATTAATGAAGTAGATAAAATGGGGTTGTTTAGCACTTGTGGAAGGAAGCATAAGGGCCATGCTTGAGAATTCTATAGAATTGCAGCAAAATGGCAGGAACACAAGGCAACTGTGTGCAATTCCAGTTTAAAATGGCTGCCATGTCACTGCTTACAACGGAGGTGTGCATTGTAACTGCAGCTATCTCAGCCAGGTTAACATGGTTCTAGTGATCTGTGGGCATAAGGATCCCAGTTCTTTCTCGTGTTCTCCCTTTCTATTAGAATTTCTTTCTGAACCTGGGAAAGTTGATTCCAAGGGCCCATATGGACTAACAGCTGGGGGTGGGGTTCACCCATTTCCCTTCCCCAATGCACCCTCCTCAACCTACATGAATGTGTGTCCTGCTAAATGATCACTAGGTGCAATTTCTCTGTTTGTGTGTGTGTGTTTGTAAGAGAGAGATAGGTGCATATATCACGTGGGGGGCATAGCAGGAGAGAGACACCGTGCAGTTATAATGGTACTTAAATGATAGAAAGAGAAGGCATAGATTTCTGCTGATTTTCCCACTGCAGATCTTCCACTTTGTCCCCAATGTTGTTCATGAAGGTCCTCTCAGGAACACAATTTCAGGGGACTCAGTGAACTTCAGCAAAAGAGGGAAGTGGGAAAATCCTACTCTGCAAAGTCAATACACCCCAGTAATATTTTTCTCCATGTCAGACATGTCAGGTCCAGTGTATGTTTGAACTGTACTGACTCCATTTTCCAACGTTTCTAGTGTCTAAGTGCTTTCCCCGCAGGTGCACCAGTTCCCAGGCAGCTTTCCCACCGGAGGAGACTGTTTTGTCTAATACCGTTCCACCAGGCATTGGCCTTGACGGAGAGCAGCTTCCCAAGACTGAAAGATGTTGTTTTGAGAACTGTGGGGGGAGGCTGATGCAGATGGGAACTGTTACTCTGTACCTCATGCTTTGCCCTTCATTGGTAACAATGACTGTGTACCATCCTGAGTCTCCTATTCAGGACAGTGGACTATAATGGACCTTTTCTGCAGTAAAGTTTCCTTATTCAATCAATGGACTCTTGTTTGCTTTTGAAAGGGAACCTGTAGGAAGAGCCTTATCTAGCCACAAGCTGACATTTTGTTACCAATCAATCCTGAGTCGGGCCCAGCGGAATCCAAGGGAGTCCCGGACAAGGATCCCTTGTTTGATCCGTATGCGTCCCCCGACAGTCGAACAGCGCAACCCCAAGAATCTCAAGAACCGGTGTCGGTCGGGGCCGGAGCTTCGACTTCTACACCGCCTCTCATCGACCTCGGCAGTGAGGGGACCAGGCCGACGGCTGCCGCTCTCCCCTTGATCTCGTTACCCACCCCGTCGGAGTGGGGAGCCAGACCCCGAGAAACGCGAGAGCGCCGGGCCGGAGGACTACATCCTAGAGTTTCGATGGACGGGCGCCGAAGCCTAGGGACTGTCCCTGAGCTGGATAGCAGCCAACCGTGGCTGTTTTGGAACAGGACGACCGAACAGACGGACGGGAATACATCCCGCCGCGGCGCCCTGAGTTGGGATTATTCGGAACTTGCTCCATGGAAAGAGCCAACGGAAGTTCCTGAACAAAGTTGGGTGCAGATGCAAAGTCGCACCCATGCTGTAGATTCCGGCATCTCGGCAGTGACGGGTCTAGCCAAAGGAATTCTAGCAGCGAGATCGAGAGTCGACCAAGGAGATCCTCCGCCTTGGGGGCCGTGTTCCCCGGTGAGTACAACCGAGGGAGGTTCCGCTACGGAGCAACCGGGTCCAAGCCGAATGCAACAGTTGGAAGCTAGACTGATTGATATGGAGGAAAGTTTGGCTCATGCCATTCACCTAATCTCAGCGATGGGGGCAGGAGAGAGGCTTTCACCTGAAGAAATGGCTGTACAAATAGCCACCCTCCAAAGCGTTATGTCCTATCCAGTGGAGGACGTTGGAGAACCGGGGGAAACGCCCGAGGAACCCCCTAGATTAGACGAAATTCCGCTTAGCGGGGATACTCCAGCTGAGGCACCCGGAGAGACTCCAACGGAAACCCCTAAATCGGACGGGGATACACCTTCCGAGGAGACTCCAGCTGAGCTGCCTGGAGAGCGGGAAGAAGGGCCAACCCGTCCAACCGAGACGACGGTGATACCCCCTCCTGCTTCTCCAACGACGGTTCGGCCGACTCAGATGGAAGAGCCTCCGGCTCCTCCTGGGGAGGAATTGCCGCAACAACCGCGAGAAGCAGTCCCCATTCAACTAACCCCGAGGGACGGCCTACCGGCACCTCAAGATCAGCCTCTGCTTCCCAGGATCACGACGCCGGGAGGGGCAAGCCCGCGCGGCCCACCACCCATCAGACCTTCGCCGCTGCGGCCCCTTCCGCTTCGACCGCAATTAACCCCGTTGCAGCAACCGATACGTTTGCCACCTGATCAACCCGTGTTACCACCTCCGAACCAACCGGTAGGACCTACACCACTACGACCCCACCAACCAACCCCTCAGCGGCCGGTCATTACTCAACCGCAACGGCCACCTCCACCTCAACCGCTACTGCCAGCACCTCCGGTTTTGCCACCACCAGCCCGACCAAGATTGCAGCCGCCTGCCAGACCACGGCTGCAGCCACCGGCCCAGCCGAGGGCACCACCGCCGGCCCAGCCGAGGGCGCCACCGCCAGCCCAGCCGAGGCCGCCACCCCCGGCTCAGCCGGTGATGCCGCCGCCAGCGCAACCAGCGCCGCTACCACAACCGGGTCCCCCCGTACCTCAAGTGCCATTGATGCTTCCGATGGACTTCTACCCAGCACCGGCTCCGAGGCAAGACCTCCCGATGGGCTGGGTGAAACTGGAAGCTACTTTTGATGGGGATCCCTCCAAATTGGGATTTTTCCTAGTGCAAGTCGTGCAATTCTTCAACTGGTGGGGACACCTCTTCGGCAGCGAGGCCAGTCAAATTGAACATCTCGGCTCCCGCTTACAAGGCAAAGCAGCGGACTGGTATGTAGGACTATACAATATCGGGGCCCCGCAACTCAATACTCTCCAGGGGTTGGTGGATGCTATTCGAGCGCAATATGAAGACCCCTTAGAGGAAACCAGGGCCCGAACAGAATTGCAAGCCATTAAACAGGGCAGCATGTCGGCGAGAGACTATATCACGAAATTCCGACAATTGGCTGCCAAATGCCCTAGGTGTGAGGAGTCCACCAAAATCATTCTGTTCAAGCAAGGGCTAAACCCGAGACTTCTGGATAGAGCCCTTATGCAGGACAATCCCCCTACGTTGTTAGGTTGGATCCAACTTGCATGCGAAGTTGAGAATCGCATTTTGGAAGTCCGTTTGGTTGAACAACAACAACAAACGGGACAAAGAAGACCCTTGACTTTACAGAAGGGAGGACGGGGAGCTGGGTATGCCACCCGTGGAGCGAGAGATGCTAGATGGCAACAAGGGCTGTATTTGCAATGCGGACAAGCCGGTCACTTTGCAGCACAATGCCCCTACCGGCCTGTGCAAAGACCTCCGCTTCAACTACGGCGTCCAACCCTTGCTCCATTCCCTACTCTCCAACGCCCGATTCCCGCGCCACGCGCGAACAGAGGCCGCGGCGCGTCTCAAAGGCCCGCCTCAGAGAGAGGACTGGAAGCGGAAGAAGTTATGGAATACGACCCCGCTTCCCCAAACGCAGAAGTCAATCCAGAAAGCCCCCAGTCGGGAAACGAGATGGATCTGTCGTAAAAGGGCCCAAACGACAGATCCGCCCCAAGCCCGTCCCTGCACGGGACCGGCCACCTGGGTCCATCTTATTCATGCCAGTGACTTTACTTAACCCGGAGAGGAAGATGCACATCCGAGTGCAAGCCCTCATCGACTCGGGTTGCTCGAGAGACATTATCGCCCCGGCCCTAGTCAACGGACTAGTTCTACCAACTCGTGAATTGCAAAACCCAGTGATTTTTGAACAAATGGATGGCACCAATATGAACCCGGTTACCACTGAAACCATCCCAATAATCACCGGCATGGGCCAACTCTGGGAGAAAAGGTCTTTTGTCATCAGCGCCACTGCCAAATACCCGTTAATTTTAGGCAGCAAGTGGCTATGTGATCACAATCCCTACATAAATTGGGCAGAGGGGTGCATCACCTTCACTCACTCCAACTGTAAAAACCATCGCTGGAACCAAAACTGGGGTAGTGATCCAACTCACACCGAGAAGGCACTTCTCACCCAAGAGGAAATAAACCAAATTCCCGAACCGTACTGGCCCTTTCTGAATGCCTTCTCCGAAGAAGAAGCTGACACTCTACCCCCGCACCGACGAACTGACTGCGCGGTGGAAATAGTACCTGGAGCCTCACTGCCCAAAGGACGACTCTACCCCATGAGTCTCCATGAACGAGAGGAGCTCCGAATATTCATTGACACCAATCTTCAAAGAGGGTTCATCCGTCCAGCCAATAGCCCCCATGCCGCTCCGGTACTCTTCGTGAAGAAAAAAGATGGGGGACTTCGACTGTGCACGGACTTTAGAGGACTTAATGCTGTGTCTACCAACAACGCCTATCCCATCCCACTCATCCAAGATCTTCTCAACGTCGTGGCCCAAGGTAAGATCTTTACAAAATTAGACTTAAAAGATGCTTACTTCCATGTCCGTATCAAGGCAGGGGATGAGTGGAAAACCGCATTTAATACACCCCTCGGACAGTATGAATATTTAGTTATGCCCTTTGGATTGGCGGGAGCCCCGTCGGTATTCATGTCCATGATAAATGAAGTTCTACACGACTTCCTCTATAAAGGTGTAGTGGTGTACCTTGATGATGTATTAATTTATTCAGACTCGGAAGAGGAACACATTCAAATGGTGCAAAAAGTCCTGTCCACTTTGATGAACAATAAACTTCCCATTAAGCTGTCCAAATGTGAATTCCACAAAACGGAGCTCACTTACCTTGGGTACTGTATCTCCCAAGAGGGGTTAAAAATGGATCCAGCCAAAATACAAGCGATCCAAGAATGGCAAACTCCCACCACCCGCAAAGAAGTGCAGTCCTTCCTGGGCTTTGCCAACTTCTATAGAGACTTTATAGCAAACTTTGCTCAAATCACGCTCCCCTTAACCGAATTGTTAAGGACAAAAAATAAAGGGGACCAGGCTAAAAAACCCTCCTCCAAAATACAGTGGACATCCGATTGCCAAATTGCTTTCGAATGCCTAAAAGAACAATTTGTAACGGAACCCATCCTCTGCCACCCCAACGAAAATTACCCTTTCATAGTGCAAGTCGACGCCAGCGACACGGCGATAGGAGGGGTATTATTGCAGAAGGGGGAGGATGGGAAACTACGGCCTTGTGCATTCCTGTCAAGAAAATTTTCAGAAGCAGAAAGGAATTGGAATGTGTGGGAGAAGGAAGCTTTTGCAGTGAAAGCGGCCCTCACTAACTGGAGACATTGGCTGGAGGGGGCGCGATATCCCTTCGAGGTCTGGACAGATCATAAAAATTTGGAAGCCCTTCGCAGCCCTCGCAGACTGAACGCCAAACAATTGCGATGGGCAGAATTCTTTTCCAAATTCAACTTCACTTTAAATTACCTCCCGGGCAAAACTAACTTTCTTGCAGACACCCTATCGCGCATGCCCCAATACAAGAGCAAACGGGAGGAGACTGTAGACACGGTCTTCTCCCCTACGCAATTGGGAGGCGTGGTAACTACACGCAGCCGCGCAAGACAGCCCCTCCCGCATAACCAGGAGTGGAAATCGAAACTTAAAGCTGAAGTGGAAAAGGAGGGGGATAGAGCGCCTAAAAGCAAACTGGCTCAATCCCCACAGGGGGACTGGCTAGCTGGAAGCAAATTTTATGTCCCAGACAGCCTCCGACGGGAGGTATTACAACGATGTCACGATGCCCCCACTGCGGGTCATTATGGGTATCTGAAAACGTTGCATCTAATACAACGGCAATTCTGGTGGCCGGGCATGCGCAAAGACATTTCCTAATACGTTAGCTCCTGCCCCATTTGCCTCAGCGCCAAAACCCGGAAAGGGAAACCTCCAGGCCTCCTACAACCATTGGAGACGCCTGACAAACCGTGGGAAATAATATCTATGGACTTTATCACTGACTTACCCCTTTCGAAAGGACATAATTGCATTTTAGTCGTGGTAGATCTGTTCTCCAAACAAGCTCATTTTATTCCATGTACTGCTATACCCACTGCTCGAAAACTGGCAGATTTATTCTTAAAACACATCGTAAAATTACATTCTTTTCCGTCCAAGGTAATTTCGGATCGCGGCGGACAGTTCGTTGCCAACTTCTGGCGGGAGCTTTTGCGAATGTTGAATATTGAGCAGGGAATCAGTTCAAGCCACCACCCACAAACCGACGGACAATCCGAAAAAACTAATCAAATTTTAGAACAGTTCCTTCGTTGCTACATTAATTTCCAACAAGATAATTGGGTGGACCTTCTTCCTTTAGCTGAGTTCTCATACAACAACAGTGTGCATGCTTCCACTGGGGAGGCCCCTTTCAAAATTGTATATGGAGCTCACTTCAATCCCTTCCCGTTGGACACTCCCCCCCGCCATTCCTCTAATTTGCCTGATGTATCTTCCTGGTGGGGGGAGGCCAAGCAGCAATGGACTCTCATTAAAAAACACCTCGAAAAAGCCAAACTGGATTACAAAAAGTACGCAGATCGCCATCGTGTGGCCGAATGGAATTTACAACCTGGAGATCACGTTTATATTTCCACCAAGAACTTGAAATTAGCTCAAACCAGCCGCAAACTAGCATTAAAATTCCTTGGGCCTTTCCCTGTCCGCAAAGTAATTAATAAAGTGACTGTTGCTGTAAATCTACCCAAGAACTTGAGCCACGTTCATGATACATTTCATGTCAGTCTTCTTAAAAGAGCTCCCACCGATGACAAGTGGCACATCAAAGCTCCACCCATTCCTACTTTGATAGACGACCAAGTGCACTACGAAGTGCAACAAATTTTGCACTCTAAGATCAAACGGAATCAGCTTTTTTACCTCATTAGGTGGAAGGACTTTGATTCTGGTTACGATGAGTGGGTGAACTCTGTACATGTTCATGCTCCTAGATTAACCAAAGCTTTTCATACTCGTTACCCATATAAGCCAGGGGGGGATCTATTTTAAGGAGGGCAGAATGTCAGGTCCAGTGTATGTTTGAACTGTACTGACTCCATTTTCCAACGTTTCTAGTGTCTAAGTGCTTTCCCCGCAGGTGCACCAGTTCCCAGGCAGCTTTCCCACCGGAGGAGACTGTTTTGTCTAATACCGTTCCACCAGGCATTGGCCTTGACGGAGAGCAGCTTCCCAAGACTGAAAGATGTTGTTTTGAGAACTGTGGGGGGAGGCTGATGCAGATGGGAACTGTTACTCTGTACCTCATGCTTTGCCCTTCATTGGTAACAATGACTGTGTACCATCCTGAGTCTCCTATTCAGGACAGTGGACTATAATGGACCTTTTCTGCAGTAAAGTTTCCTTATTCAATCAATGGACTCTTGTTTGCTTTTGAAAGGGAACCTGTAGGAAGAGCCTTATCTAGCCACAAGCTGACAAGACAAACCAAGCTAAGGAGGAGGTACTATTACTAGAACTTTTGCAGTAGGAAGGGGTTAATAATTTATGGCTACCATGATCAAATTTGTAGCCTAATTTAGTTAACATAAAATGTTAGAAGATTCACAGTGCAATCCTAGACAGAGACTCTTCTAAAGCCACTGAAGTGTAACTTTGCTTTGGATTGCACTCTCAATCACAGATTTCCCACATAACTTACAGTTTGGCCATTAATAACTACAGTACTGTGCATTTTGAATGGTGAAACAAATATAAATTAAGGAGAAAGCCAACCATTTCAAGATAGTGTAAAACATTCCTTCTTACCAGGCTAGAAGTTTCCTTTTCTCCTGGTTTGGATAGGTAAGAGATTCTTCTTTAATCAAGGACCATTGGGAAGTAGTAGCAGGTTTCCTCTCTCCACTCATTGATTGCCTTCCCACTATGATGACAATTGGATCCTGTAATCAAAAGAGTAATCATTAATGGGGAAACTTATCAACCTCACTTGCAGCACCCAGAAATGACTCAGAAATGCAATCTTGGAAATTAAGCTAAATGAGAAACAGTTTGGAGTTACCGAGTGAAAAAAAAGAAATTTGATTTGATTTAATCAGTGATGAAAGAAGGCATTCCATGCCAAACTAGTACCACATAGCGTATGTAGCCACATGAATCTTTATGTACATCACAAGAATGCATAAGTATAGGTGAATACTGGGCCAAGAATGCATAAGTACAGGTGAATACTGTGATCTATGTGACATTTGGTTCTACTAAGTGACAGTGCAGCAGGGGGGTCCATCCAGACTCCCAACAACTTGCAGTGAGCATATAATTGACCTACACTATCACAATCAGGCTTCTACTGAGCTCATTGACAAGCATCTTGACCAAAACGAGCTAGGACTGCAGAAATTTGATGCTCCATATATTTATCATGGAATTCTTTGCTGGTCTTTGACTATTTCTACATAAGATGTACATATGTGTTGTCAAGTCACAACTGACTTATGGCAACCCCTGCAAGGGGTGTTAAAGGCATGTGAGAAGCAGAGGTGGTTTGCCATTACATTTCTCCACCGATTCTTTCTTAGTTGGTCCGCCATCCAAGTACCAACCATCCAAGTACTGACCATGTGAAGCTTCTGAGATCTGACAAGATTTGGCTATACCATGCCCCCTTCTCTCCTTGACTGTTTCAAGACAATATGAATAAATCTGAAATAATCTAGTCCTACAAATATCATTATTGGTTTATTGAAAATTTATGAAGAAGCAGACCCTACAAATATGGGCTTGGATCCTATGGATGAGTTTCATGTATGCTAGATAGTCTCTCCTCTTTCGCTAGCATTTTCATTTGTGTAAAGGACCATTAAACAATCGATCTGGTGTGACTGGAATAGAAAGTATGCTCATTCATAGGATCCAAGCCATAACATTTGGCTTATAATTATTATATTGGGGCAACAAAAAAACTGTTCCTTGCAATAAGACTGCATGGTAGAGGTGCTTGTTTAATCCCTTCTTTCTCTTCATTCTCCATTCCAAGATCATTATGTTTCACTGGAAGGGGCAAATAGATTTTAGTGTGGGGAGACAGAACTCTGCTGTGACCCTTGCTCTAAGTCCTGAACTTATTTTTGTTCAAATTTAAGTCATAAAAATTCCAGTATTTTGTTGTATTTTTTCATAACCATACAACCAGATATCCCTTAGGGACAATTCGACCCTACCTCCGTGCAGCTCTGGCAGTGGAGGAGGGGGTCGGACATTGCTCTCCTGGCAGGAGGGAGAGCAGGCTTTCCCGGGCATCCGGGCATCTGGCGCAGTGGGCGGAGCCAGGAGCCATTTAGGCGGCTCTGCCCATGCAGCACCAGTCGCTGTTGAAGCTCGGCCCACCCTCCTCACCCTGTTTTTGGTGTAGGTTTATCCAGTTGCCGTCTTCGGAGCCAGGTAGGAATTTTTTCCTCCCATCCTAATTGGCTGTGGATGGGGTTTTTTTCGCCTACCTTACACCATGGCTTGTGTGTAGGAAATTGGCTTAGGGTGGTGCCTGTCAGGGCATTCTGGCGGGATAGAGTTGGGTTTTAGGCAGCGGGCCGGTGAGCACCCTTGGCGCTTCCCTATGTTTGGGGAAGAGGGGCCTGCTAGGAGCGGCTGGTACTGCTTGTGATGGCTGCCAGCGCGCGTGGGCAGGCTGCCTAGGTTATCCCCATGTGCAAGTCCTGCCTCACTGCTGTACGGCTGAGGATAGGGAGCTTGAAAGGAGGAACCAATTTTGTCTGGCTGTCCGGGTATCCTAGCCATCTATAGGGATGGCTCACACCCGGGGCTTCGGAGCTCGCCCAGGCAGGTCAAGGAGGGGGTCTGGGAATGACCACATGGCTTGACCTGTACCGCTACAACCTTGTCGCAGTTTGATTAATGTTAACGTTGAGGTTATTTAATAAAGTGGCCCTTAGATCCAACATTGTTATCTGTCTCTTCATTCCCACTAGGGGAGCAATCACATCTGATCTAAAAACAGTCCCACACATACATAAGAATCTTATTTGACCATGCCAATGGTCTATCTAGTTCAACAACCTGTATTGCACAGTGATATGCCAGTTCCCCTGGAAGACCTTCAACCAAAGTTGCCTCTTGTCCTAGCACTATGACTCAGAAGTTTACTGCCTCTGGATGTGGACATTCCCTTTAGTCATTATTGCTAGAAACCATACACTTACCTTACACGAACTGTTCACCCATCCACCCTCCCTTCCTCCTCCTGGCTCTTCCTCCTAATCAACTAATTTGCAAAGAAAGAGACATGTAGCAGCAAAAATGGATGCAGGTGGGAGGCAATAGCCAACAGTCCCCTCAGACAAGGTTTTCGCGAGGGCTGAGGTGTGCCTAGAGCACCCTGGGAAATGTAATCTCCAGCATATTCTGAGATTTCATATCAAGCTCTTTAGGGATTGTGGCAGAACACGTTCTGCAGGCACCTCCATTCTAACAAGAGGGTTTGGAATTTACTCAGATGGCCAGAACCCTAAGTAATAGGATTTAATGAGAAGTACACTTCTGTCTGATTCTGCTGTCCTTCTCCAATAAAAATAAAAATCTTCTATCACTACCACCATCAGAAGATCTATAGATCTTAATTTTCATGCTAACTAAAAACCTTTATTCAAGTAACTTCATTTAATTACCACAAGCATTTTCTTAACCACCTACTCCAAATCACCCTGAGGGGCAACTCTAGGAACCTATCCTGCTGTGATTCGAATCGTGGAAGGAGTTTCGCCACCTTGGTAAGCATTGTACTAAGTTTAGGCTTTTTCCTTTGGGGCTGAATGACCACAATTAACCCTAGTTTCATAAAAAAGAAGAATTTAACTTGTAATTAAAGCCAGTGATTGCAAAATGAGAAACAATATTATGAAGAAAAAAGTTCTTATTACTGAAAAAAAGAGATTCTCTTTTATAAAATCTTCACGAATCTGCCTACAGTGGTTGTATTCAAGAGATAGGCAGCATCTCTGAGAACACTGTCCTGGAGTATCTCCAATAAAATAAATCTTCCTTCTTGTATGCAAATCAGCCCCTGCCCACACTTCCTGATGGAAAATTCTAGGTAGAATGATTTTCTGCAAACTCAGAAAGAGCCCATTTTTAATATGTCACTTGGTTCCTACCCAAGCAGGTTGAATACTTACTAAATAAACTGGTTTTACAATTGTTGTTCTATCTGGATAGGTATTCTTATATTAACTTGTGAGTATTAACAGAGTACAAATTAACTATTTCTCTACCCATTTATAGACTTTACATAAGTTACCTGTACACAAAATGTCACATCACCAAAGAAACTGCATTTCCCAGAGTACATACATCAAACACACCTCTGGGGAGAGGTGCCAAACATCACCAGGGAGCAATCTTCTGCACACATATAAATTTCCAGGTTAAATCCCTAGCATCTATAGTCAGAAGATCTCAGGTTAGTAATACGGCTCAGAAGGACTTCAGACTGTGTCTATGGAGATCCAGTACCAGTAGGGCTAGCTGGACTGTTTCAATATAAGACAGGGTTAGACCAGATGTTGTGCAGGGGATGCATTAAGAATCTCCTGATCATTTACAACTGAAAATCAGGATCAGAGTTGGGTGCGGCCAATTGCCACAGAGGAACAGGGAACGGGGGCTATTAAACCTTTCCCTTCCTGCCATTTGTATGCTCAAAATCATTCTACTTAGAAGTTGTTTTTCTACCTATAGAGGAAAAAAATGTGAGAAGGGGACCATTTGGGGCATATGTCTTCTCCCCAGCTTTACCTTACCTCAAAATCACATGTCTCTGGAGTATCTTCTATTTTGGTTGTTGTGGATTTTCCGGGCTGTATAGCCGTGGTCTTGGCATTGTAGTTCCTGACGTTTCGCCGGCAGCTGTGACTGGCATCTTCAGAGGTGTAGCACCAAAAGACAGAGATCTCTCAGTGTCTCTCCCTGTGACACTGAGAGATCTCTGACACCTCTGAAGATGCCAGTCACAGCTGCCGGCGAAACGTCAGGAACTACAATGCCAAGACCACAGCTATACAGCCCAGAAAATCCACAACAACCATCGTTCTCCGGCCGTGAAAGCCTTCGACAATATCTTCTATTTTGGTTTAATACATTCTTTCAACTGTCAGGAAAGCCTTCTCTATTGACAGCTGGTACCTATACCTAACACAAATTTTGCTGCCATTGGCCAGATTGGCAGGGACCTCACAATATTTCAGTTCTAAAGAACATTAGATTAGCTTAGCCCTGCAGCAATTAAAGCAGGGATTAGTTCACCATGACAGGGTTTCTGCTATTTGGGTGAAATATGGGCACAATTTGCAGGAGGTAACTTTACTGAATCATGCTACTTCTCTACCATTGGACATTGGGCTGTAACTGTGACAAGATTAATGCAGAGCATCCATCATTCCTATTAATGAATGGCAATTCTGGGCAGATATATTGTGCAGTCTGGCTTTAATTACTTTTTAAGGAGGCCACTGTATGTTTCATTGCAGCGGCTGGTGAATTACAGAATGGAGATTAGGGTGCTATGCCAACTGATTATAGTTGCCGAGGGAAACCTTTGTGTTCCTTGTCGTGACAAAAAGAAACATTGATGTGCAGCCAATAAATAATTGGGTAAGATTATTTGAAATAGTTTCTCCTGGCAAAACTCTCCCTTCTTTATTAATTTGTTGAGAACTTGCCACAGCCTATTTGAAGGTATAAAGATAATCATGGCTTTATGTTGCATAAATCCTACCATGTCCCCTGTAAACAAGCCCATAGCTAGACAATGTTTCTGGTAGTTGGTGACAGTAATCTATCCAGAAAGACCTTACAGAATCTAAAAATGAATCAAGGAGCGACTGTACTAATGAAGTTTTGCAGTCCCATGATGGAACCTGCCAGTCTTGGTTAAGTCCCTAATCCATTCTACTGCAAACCTATTTTAGTCAAGCTGGCAAATTTTCCAACAAATTCCATCTGGAGTAGAGTTTTGTATCTCCAGTCTTGCTCACCATCACAAGAGAAGAAGAATTGTGGAAGAGGGATTCTAAGGTGTCATGGGGGTCCTTCTACTCATGGAACAGAGGGTGCTCAGTTTCTGCAGACTTCTCCCTAAGCTGCAACATCATCCTTTTCTGCATCCTAGACTGTTCCCAAAGGACCCATGACACCCAGGAACATCTTTTCAGTGGTTTAGGAGGGAGCAGAAGACACAGAGATGTGGAAAAGATGTTCTGTGAGCAGAGTAGTCATGGTTCATTGGATCCAACTATTACTTTTGTATGCAGGATGATTCAAGCATCAGAGTAGCACATAGAGATCGCTTCCATGTGCTGTGAGTGACATGAGATGTTGATTTTCCTTAACATTTGATTGATTTGATTGATTAGTGCCATTCTAGGAGCAATGGTTCCAGTGCTACTGGACTGATCTGTATAGAGTTTTTCTTGCATGCTACTGCAGTCATATAGCATTGCTGATGTGCAAAACCTTCCTAGTGCTCTCCATAGATCAGGCAGCCTGCTTGAGTCTGAACAAAACCTGTTCACCAAGGTTTAGTTCTATAGAAACATATCCTACGGAGACCAATAGAAACAACATTGTGCAGTTTTGAAACAGGAGAGGCATCTTGACTGAAATTTTATCGCAGAGATGTTACCAGCTGTATAGTTTTGGGAGGGTTATTTTGCCAACACTGGACATTCCTGGCTGTTGTTCACATGGAAGTGCTCTGTGTAGTTGAATCCATCCCAATGAAAACAGATTTCAAAAAATGACAATCCCTGCACAGAGCACTACCATGTGGGACTTCTTCTCAAAGACATCAGTTCAACAGATTTGATGTTTGAATCAGCCCAGAGTCTTGCAAAAGAATCAATTTGGTGGGAGAGCTGCAATTCCACCGCATTTGCTATTCTGTCCCTAATCGGGGCAGTCCCCAATGTCATTCAAAAGAGGAAACAAACCACTTTAAAAACTCTTGTACAGAATAGCTCTGCCTCAGCAGGTTATGATGTGCTTTCACTACTGGTCATTGCAAATTAACATTGTCAAAATGAACAGAGTAGTTCACATGCAGTACCTAACTATACTAGAGAGCTGGCCAGCATAACTACCATCTGCAACCACTCTAAAATCCAACAGCAAATGAGGGTGATAGCTCTAAAGTGGTCATTAAAATTCCTTTTGAATCTTCATCATTAAGCTAGCCCTTAGAGAGGCAGACTTCATATCTGGACAAAAATGGTGTGTTAATGGAGATGCACCTTATATAATTGCTGTCATCCATCACCTCCCTCCTCCCATTCCTCTGATGTTGACAAAGTGCAGCTAAATATTTAAATAAACCATTTATCTTCAGAAGCTGAAGGATTAAATGCAACAAAAATTCTCAATGTAGTCAGCAAATGATACAAATCCGTGGATTAAACAGGATTTCAGGAAAGAACTGAATCTGCTTCTGCATTATTTAAAATAAAACACTTTTATTCCCAAGATTCTTGCTGAGATGAGTAATGGAGACAGAGACAAAAACAAACACAATTCTTTTATTTATTGGAGGCAACTATTTCCCTTTTCTCATTATAGTTGATTTCTCTGGAACTTCACTTGAAGAGAAGTGTGTAAGAATCTGATTTCTGTTGTAAATTCTCTCCCCCAATCAATAGTTTTCAAAGCAAGATGAAGAACACAGTTATTTATGTTTTACTCCAGAGGTAAATCTATAGGGCTGGATCCAGACTAGAATTTCCACTAACCGAATTCACTGCTCTCAGCAAAACAGAACTTTTCTGCCTTCCCTCTTTTACTGCATCCCATTGCTGTCCCCCAAATGCTGCTTCTGGAGGGCCAGAGTACCATCAGTTTGGTGTAGTGGTTAAGACCGTGGGACTCTAATCTGGAGAGCTGGGTTTGATTCCCAACTCTCCGCTTGAAGCCAGCTGGGTGACCTTGGGCTAGTCACAGTTCTCTGGAGCTCTCTCAGCCCCGCCCACCTCACAGGGTGTTTTATTGTGGGGATAATAATGACATACTTTGTAAACCGCTCTGAGTGGGCATTAAGTTGTCCATCATTCCCAAGTAACAACGTACTGTTGACAAACTTGTCTTCCACATTTAATGTCCCCTCCCCTTAATGTAGCTCGAAATGTTTTTTAAAAAATTAATTAAAGCAATTCATCGCCTTCAAGAATTGAGAACGCTCTGTGTAGTGAATTTGGAGACTGGGAGCGGGGGACAGGGTTGGAATCCAGAGCTAGTCTGCCTAAAATATTCTTTTTTATTTTCTGTTATGTTTTGTTTTATATTTCTTGCAATTTGAAACTATACATGGGCCTGACCGTTCAGGGTGGTATATAAATCTAATGTTGTTATCATCATCATCATCAGGAATTGCATGGGGGAAAACTGGAGCAATGATTTTTTGGTGTAAATTATGTCTCCCATCCACAGAAAAATTATTCTGTCTGCTTGTGATTCAGTTTAGTTCTGCTTTGTTGACGCAAAAAGGGAATAATTATTTTATCTATCATACTTTTTATTCCCAACTGTCCTCCTTATGTAATGATGCATTACATTTTGGGGGGATTTAAGAGTTTTTGCATGTTTTAAAAGATATAAACACAGTTGTTAAAACAGTATCTATGAAGAAGCTCTCCTACCATATCTTACACGACACTTTGTTTTTGGGAAACAGCCTTGGATTAAATTTCCACTCTGCACAGAAAGAGTTGGAAAATCACCTTTTTATCACTTTCTAACTATGCAGACTTTGCATTTAAAAGGTTGTTAAAGTGCATTAACAACTCTGTAGCAAGTGGTATTGACTATTCACTCTGAGAGGCTACCAAGTCTGTTCATTTTGTCAGCCATGAATGGTAAATGGTACTAAATTAAAAAGTGTCACTAATTTGAAAGAGGTGCTGCTAATTACTTTTTTGGCAAAATTAATGTATGAGGCAAGGCCTCCAACAACTGAAACTCAGATTACTCTTTTCCGGTGTGCTCAGTACTTTTCTTTAAAAAAAATACTCTATTTCAGTTTCAGCTGACAGTCCAAACTCCTTGATCATCAGAGAATATGTTGATCTTTGCCATTCAATTTTACACCTACTGCTGCTCTTCTCATCAGCTTCAATGCAGCACTCAGACACACTATAAAAGATGGAAGCAACAGGGTTAAGTTCCATGAGCATGGATTTCTAATGAATATCAATTTAAGAACATTTAGATAGCAGAACACATTGCGAAACCACAGTAGTGGGAACATGCTGATCTTTCTCCAAAGAACTTGATTCCAAAATGTATATACCAGTTTAAAGACCATTTCCTTGAAACCGTTTTCTTTTGACAATGACTGGTTGGATGAAGTGACTTCATTTCAATTATATATGACTAGATTTTGTATCTCAGTAAAAGGCAAATTAAGATAAATACATCTGTCAGATTAATTGTAAATGAACTCTTCCTGATACAAGACAATTGGCAACCAGCTTTTAACAATGAAGAATATAACTTTGACCTATGTAAAATTACAGCGAATGTCTTAGATATTTGGTGACTCTTGGGTTAGATCCTACCAGTTTATCCAGTGGTGGCAGTGGGAGGATGTGCTCCCTTTAACCACCATGAAGCCTGTCCAGAGATCATGGAACATTGTGGTCCAAAGTCACATGGGAGGAAGGCTGGAGTGAGAAGGGAAATTAGGGCAAGATCAAACAGAAAAACTGTGAGAATTGAATCAATTGATAATTCTAGACAAATTTGCAAATACTGGTGAGTGTTCCTATTCACATAAATATGACTGTTGACAGTAACTAGTACATGTAAGAAAAGTAGTGAAATACTTTTTTAATTTGGGGGCATTTGTACAATGCAGTGGAGTTATTAGTATTCACGGATTAATGTCAATAACTTGACACTCATAGCCTGCACAAGTTGTGATCCACAGAGCCCTCTAGCAGCTTAGCATATGTGCAATCTTTGGAGCATGGCCAGAAAGGCAGAAAAGCCAATTTATTGAAAATTCCAATGTACTTAAGTAACCAAGAATCTCACTCAGCTCCTCATGATCCCTCACCTTTAGCTCTTTCCTTCTCTCAGATTATTAGGAGATACTGAGTGATTCCACACACGCTGGATAATGCACTTCCAATACTCTTTATAGATCATTTGGAATTGATTTTTTGTGTGCGGAATAAAAAACCCACCTCAAATGATTAATAAAGTGCATTGAAAGTGCATTATCCAATGTGTGCAGAATCAGCCAATGACAACAAAGCAAAAGCAACAGCATCAAGCATCTCTCTAGAAGTGTCTCCACAGGAAGTTTCAGCATGGATGTTCCAAGTTGGCAGCCATCTTCCCACAATGCTTCCAGGGCCATTTCCACACATGTTGAATAATGCACTTTCAATGCACTTTCGCAATCCTTTTGAAGTGGATTTTTTGTTCCACACATGGAAAATCAGTTTCAAATGTTCACTAAAGAGTATTGAAAGTGGATTATCCAACGTGTGTGGAAGCAGCCCAGTTCTAATCAATCATTTGAGATTAACATGAAAGATGCTGGAAACTTCAAGGTGAACATAATATTTTCAACAGCTGTGTAAGTAGAGCCTCAGTGTCAGGTCTGTTGCCCATTACCTTGCCCATGACTCATTACCTTGCCATCATTCAGCTTGAGCAACATGCTGAACAGCTTTCTGACTGTGGCCTTGAAGCAAATTTACATGACTGGAGTAGGTGGAATCAGTTTTCCTCCAAGGTCATGGGCTAGGAGTGGGGGGGAGGGTCTCCCTTAAGACTGTGAAAAAATGTGCACATATGAAATAATGACAGTAATAGGACTCAGACAAACACCAAAGGGTAAGACTGTTTTAAGAACCGTGTTTATTTATAAATAATTGACTGACTTGTTTGCTCACTTTTTATTTAAACAATTGGTGCAGCAAAGAATCTATGAGAGAAAACTAGAACACCAATCAGACATATCCCTCTATTAAACTGTGTATTAAACTAAAGACTTTCCTCTTCCAGAAGGCCTTTGAACTGGATTGTAATAGGGATGGTGTTTATTTTTAACCTTGTGCTTTTTTCCAGTTTGTTTCATATGTTTATAATGCTATTTATATGATTTTTTTAATAGTTTATCTTACTCGTTAGCTGCCTTGAGAGCATATGGGAAGAAAAACCATCTATAAATATCAATTAGTTAATAAATATCCATTAGGTATAAGCAAAAGTTTCCAGTTATTTATATGTACATACATTTTTTCAGTGGTTTCATCTTGCTGGTCCGTGCAGCTGATTTGGGAGATTAATTTGTATTGTGTACATCTATCATGCAACTTTATGTTCACTGTATATGGTGCTTATATGTAAAATATATGAGCTGGACCCAGCCAGCTTTTCCACAGGTGAAATGAAGCTGTGGTTCCCTTTGATCATCAAGAGGGCTATGTTGGGGGTCAGGGGACCTGCTTGGAGAAAGGACATGTGCAATGGAGACAATAGTAAGAGGGAGATTTAGGTACAACTGAGAGGAAAAAAATGGCTGAATTCAACACTATCTCATTTATACATATATTGCACTGTATAATACTGATTTAATGACACAAATAATGCTGAAAACATGTACATTTTACAGGGAAACATTTTCCCACAATGGGCTTTTTTCCTAGTCTAATATAAACATGTTTTACCACAAATAAAGTAAAATAAGCAAGGGATCGACAAAGACTTGCAGGGGGCATCTAATTTCTCCTTGAATCTCTTCCCTGGCAGCCCCCATAGCCTCTCCCCTTTTCCTGCTTCATTCTCTTCTTCCCACCCACCATCCAACCTTCCATTTTCAGTCTTTCCTTCTTCCCTCCTTCTTTCCTTCCCCCAGGCAGCCTCTTCTGGGGGAAAAGCCTGGGTGCAGGTGCCAGGACAGGCCCAGTTGCATAGTAACCACTTCCATTGTGCTCAGTTGCTCAGTGGCCACTAGCGCCAAGACAGATCCTATTATTTGGTGGCCACTAGCTAGGGTTGGGAGAACAGGTGGGGGCAGTGCCTGGTAACCAGTGGGAGAGGTGGCCCACAATGCCAGCTGTGGTGTAACATCACTTCCAGTAAAAAACAGAAAGTGACATAGACAGCTCTAGGAATCACTGGAAAATCTACAGTAAAATGCAAATCTATTTACCAATACTATATAGCCTGATTCAGATTTATATGTATGATGTTGTAGCCAACAGTACTTAGAATTATCATAGAATCATAGAATCATAGAGCTGGAAGGGTCCATACAGACAATCTAGTCCAACCCCCTGCCCAGTGCAGGATCAGCCTAAAGCATCTCTGACAAATTTTCATCCAGCCTCTTCTTGAAAACTACCAGTGAGTGGGAGCTCACTACCTCTCTAGGCAGCTGATTCCACTTTTGAACTACTCTGACTGTGAAAAAGTTTTTCCTAATGTCCAGCCGGTACCTTTGTGTATGTAATTTAAGCCCATTGCTTCGGGCCCTATTCTCTGCTGCCAACTGGAACAGCTCCTTGCCCTCCTCCAAATGACAGCCTTTCAAATATTTAAAGAGAGTAATCATGTCCCCCCTCAATCTCCTCTTCTCCAAACGAAACATTCCCAAGGCCCTTAGCCTTTCCTCGTAGGGCTCAGTCTCCAGACCCCTGATCATCCTTGTTGCTCTCCTCTGCACCCTCTCAATTTTGTCCATATCCTTTTTGAAGTGAGGCCTCCAGAACTGCACACAATACTCCAGGTGCGGCCTGACCAAGGTAGTATAGAGATGGGCTATGACCTCCTGCAATTTCGAAGCTATGGCCCGTTTGATACAACCCAAGATTGAATTAGCCTTTTTTGCCACCACATCACACTAAATGCTCATATTTAGTTTACAGTCCACTCTTACCCCAAGATCCCTTTCACATATACTACTGCCCAGAAGTGTATCCCCCATCCAGTATTTGTGCTTCCCATTTTTGTGGCCGAGATGTAATACTGCGCACTTGTCTTTGTTGAATTGCATCCTATTTACAGCTGCCCACTTCTCCAGAGTATTCAGGTCTTGTTGAATTTCAATTCTATCTTTTTGGGTGTTTGCTACTCCTCCCAATTTGGTATCATCAGCAAAGTTAATGAGCAGCCCTTCTACTCCTTCATCCAGATCACTGATAAAAATATTGAAAAGTACCGGGCCCAAAACCGAGCCCTGTGGCACGCCACTGGACACCTCCCTCCAATCTGATGGAACGCCATTGACCACCACTCTTTGGGTGCGGTCCTCTAACCAGTTCCCTATCCACCGAACTGTCCTATAGTCCAGTCCACAGTCTTCCAGTTTGCCCATCAGAATGTCATGGGGGACCTTATCAAAAGCTTTACTGAAATCCAGATAAATCACATCAACAGAGTTCCCCCGATCCAGTAAGCTGGTCATTCGATCAAAGAAGGAAATCAGGTTGGTCGGGCAAGATCTGTTAGGGACAAAACCATGCTGACTTCCCCGGATCACTGAGCGGTCCTTCAGATGCTTACAGATTGATCCGTTTAAAATCTGTTCTAATATCTTCCCAGCAACAGAAGTCAGACTGACCGGCCTGTAGTTTCCCAGGTCATCCTTCTTCCCTTTCTTAAAGACTAGGATAACATTCGCTCTTCTCCAATCTTGTGGCACATCCCCAGTCCTCCAGGAGGCCTTGAAGATGATGGATAGGGGTTGAGCAAGTTCTCTAGAAAGTTCTTTCAGCACTCTTGGGTGCACCCCATCCGGCTCAGGGGATTTGTATTCATCCAGTGCAGCCAGATGCCTCTCCACAACCTCTCTGTCAATGTCAATTAGCCACTCAGGTGTCCTGCCACATTTTCTACTATCTCTAGATGTGCCTGAGTTCTTCAGGGAGAAAACAGACACAAAAAAGTCATTAAGCCTGTCTGCTTTTTCTCTGTCCATCACAGTTTCTCCATCTACTCCCAACAGTGGTCCAATTGCCTCTTTTACCTTGCGTTTGCTTCTCACATATCTGTAGAAGTTTTTCTTATTGTAGCGAGCCCTCCTAGCCAAACCCAGCTCGTACTGAGCTTTGGACTCTCTGATGGCTGATCTGCAGTACCTAGTAACCCTTATATACTCCTCTATAGAGGTCTGTCCTTCTCTCCATTTCCTGAACATTTCCTTTTTCTCCCTTAGCTTATTCTGGAGCTCTCTGTACATCCACATTGGTTTCTTGGAGTCCTTACCATGTTTCCATCTTGCTGGGATAGTGAGGGCTTGAGCTTGCAAAAGCTCATGTTTGAGAAGAGCCCACCCTTCACTCGCTCCTTTCCCTTCCAGCACACTCCCCCACGGAATGACTCTCATCAAGCCTCTGAGTTCATCGAAGTTGGCCCTACGAAAATCTAACCTACGAGTCTGGCTATGAACTTCCTTGGCCCCCCACAGCAACTGGAATTCAAGGAGAACATGGTCACTTCCCCCTAAGGTCCCCACCACCTTCATCTCATCTACCAATTCTTCCCTGTTGGTTAATAACAAGTCTAGTATGGCCAAGCCCCTTGTAGCTTCCTCCACCTTTTGAAAAAGGAAGTTATCAGCCAGGCAGGTCAGGAAATTGCATGATTCATGGCACTTTGCTGAGCCTGTCTCCCAGCACACATCAGGGAAGCTGAAGTCTCCCATAATTACAAAGTTCTGATGTCTGGATACTGTACCAATCGGTTCAAAGAGGGCAGCATCCATTTCTTCTTGCTGGTCAGGTGGTCTGTAGCAGACTCCGACAACAATACCCTTTGTCCTTCCTCCCCTTATTTCTACCCATATGCTTTCCACTGGGCTGTCCACCTCATTCTCCATAACTTATTGACAATCAAGCACTCTCCTCACATACAACATCACTCCACCTCTTCTTCTACCCTTCTGGTTTTTCTTGAACAACTCATACCCATCCACTACCACATCCCAGTCATGGGAATCATCCCACCAAGTCTCAGTAATTCCTACTATATCATAGCCCTCTGTTTGCAATAGAAGCTCAAGCTCTTCTTTCTTATTACCCATACCTTGGGCATTGGTATATAGACACTTGTAGCCTTGTACCTTTGTTTGACCTGTCCTACCCAGGTGGGTCCCCACTGTTTTCACTTTATTATTGAAATCGCCATGTCGATCATCCCCTTCCCCTTGTGGCATCAATTTAAAGCTCTCCTGATGAAGTTCTCCAGGTTTGTTCCAAACTTTTTCTTCCCTGCCCTTGAGAGGTGAAGCCCATCATGTGCTAGAAGGCCTTTTCTAAGAAAACCTATCCCATGGTCCTAGAACCCAAAGCACTCCTGCTGGCACCACCATCTCAGCCAACGATTCACCTCAAGTATGGTCCGCTCCATGCGTGTTCCTCTTCCTATGACTGGAAGGATAGAAGAGAATACCACCTGAGCCCCCAATGTCTTCAACTGCCTTCTAAGAGCTTCATAATCCTCTTTAATTCTTGCAACAGTATTCACAGCCGTGTCATTCGTTCCCACATGAATCAGCACAAACAGGTACTTATCAGCAGGCTTGATGAGTTTTGGCAGTCGGTTGGTAATATCCTGAATTCTGGCCTCCGGCAAGCAACACATCTCTCGGAACAGGGGATCTGGCCCAGAGACATGGCGTTCCATACCCCTGAGCAGAGAGTCCCCAATGACTACCACCTTTTTTCCACTTCCGTGTGGCCCCATGTCCTATGCACACCCTCTTCCAGGTCTTTGTGGTTCTCCTTCCACTCTCATCTCCGTCACCATCTCTAGCACTTCAAAATGATTCTTGAGCTCAAGTGGACCAGAGCATCTTCTTTGTTGTCGTCTTTGGGTTTGTACCGTAGATCTGAGAGGAGGCACAGAAGGGTGATCGACTATTTCTTCTTCTCCTTAACTTTCCTCTTCTTGGCTGTACAGAGCCCCCAGGCTGTTGTCAATATAATCTTCCCCTTCCTTGATCTCCTGTAGGGTGGTGATCCCTTCTGCTCCCGCAGATCTATATTCTATAGGGCTCGGAATCAAATGTGGATCCGTAAAGGTGGGTGTCATAGACAGGGCCCATACTGCTCAATCCAACGGCTCTCTAGACTTGAAATAGGAAAGATCCTACGAAGAACCTCTCTGACCCAGGGCAAAATATGAAGTAAGGGTTGGAGGTGTTGCTTCTCCCTGAGAGCTGGCTGTTCGGTGGGAAACAAGCCGTGCCTGAACTCTGAGAAGGGGCAGGTGCTCTCTAGAGGAATTTTAGCTACACAACCTACTGATCAGCAGGCCTGCACATGGGACTGCAGAGGTGACTAAAAATGAACCATAGGGGATCCCCTAAAGGAGACAAATAAAGGATTGGACTTCTTCATAGCCCCAGTACTATCCATATAAAACTCAAGGTTCTCTGACATCAAAGCAATGGCACTCCATTTCCTGCAGATGTTCAAGATGAGCAAAAAGAAGGGCAAAACGTTCTCCTCTGATTTGAGATAATAGGAATTGACTTCAGTCCTCCTCTACTTATGATACACTCATCTTTTAGTCACATAATATTGAAGATTAACAATGGCTAACCAAGGATTCCTGCAGTCTTTCAATCCAGACATAGAACTCAAAATCTGTCTACAAAATATTTCTCATTTACCGTTTCAAAATCCTATTTTCCAGAGCACATTCTCTATTTTCTGGTACCTGTCCCTGCTAAATTACTGTCCTTTTTTGCCTTTGGGGAATATTTTGTAGTTGATTTTTACAAATATCATTAGTGTGAGTTGATAGAGTTATCATTCTTCGGAGCTAGCTTCCTCTCCAGAGTTTCTAGAGGAAGAATCTCTGAATGGAGAATCAATGGCTATATCTCCTCTCCGCCATATAAATACGCAGACACACACACGCAGTATGATGCATAGCCTGCCACTATGTTAAGATATGTTTTGAACTTTAGACAAGAGATTAGCTCTTGGCCATTGCAGAATAAATAAACACACTTTTATAACAAACGCAGAAGAAATTATCCCTTCATATTAGTGTACGGGTTGGAGTATTGAACAATGACTCTTAGTATGAGAATTAGGGAGTTGCAATGTCCCTCTTTTCATCTGTGAAATGTTGAAGTGCAGAAAATCTAGGCTATTCATTATCGGAGCCTCTTTGCTCTTTCATCTGTGGCTTACATAGAACCAATTTCTATTCAATTACATAGTATGAATTAAGGAAAAGTTGCTCTGCACCATAATATCTTTGTTCTTGAGATCTAATTGTCTGACAGTCTAATCTAATCACTGGTACCTCATTTCACCACTACAATATCTTTGTGCAATTTTTCCCACAAAATAATTCAAGCCTTCTTATCTTAAAGCTCTTCTTTAACCTGCTGCATCAGCTATTAACAGTGCAATCCTAAGAAGAGTTATACCCCGCTACACATATTGACTTCGGTGGATTTAGACAGGTGTACTTCTGTTTAGGATTGCATTATAACTATCAAGGACTTGCTGAACAGCAGCAGTTTAGCTCAGTCACAGTTTCAGAATGGGGGAGCAGGATTTTTGGAGCCATCCGTAGCTGGCCCCTTTTTCATTGCAAGAATAAAAATTGCATGTCTTGTACACAGTGAAATCTTCTGTGGAAGTGACCTTTTGCCCACCTTAGTGTTCCCCAATACATAGGGCAAAGAAAACACCTTTTAATGCAATATCTAAAATGCACATTGCACAAGTAATCCTGATGAACAATCATTCCATCTACAGGCTTATTTATGAGAATGTGTATTCAAATTATAACTTATACAACATAATAGGATGGTGTCATAGTTTAATCATGTTTTATTTTATTTATATTAAAATGTGTATCCTGCAAGGATACTTCCACAAGGCACTCAGGGCAGTTCAGAAAAGACCAGTAATTTCTGATTGTGTGGAAATTGTTGATTTTTTATTGTTAGGGTTGCTTGGCAACCAATGGGAGGTTTGGGCTGGGGATTTGGGGGCATGTGACATTGGGGACAATGCTGAGGTTGCTATCATAGCTATGTCACGTTTGGATATGATCCAAAAGCTGGATAGCTCTAGGAATCAGTGCAACTCTATAATAAAATTCTATAGTAAGCCTCTTTTACCACAGAGTTTCTAGAGATCCCTAGAGCTACCTGTTGTCATTTTCAAGTTGTACCAAGAAGTGATGTATCATCAAAGAGACCTACAGTATTTAATTCTAATCTCATTCATGTTCAGAGCGGCAGCATCATCAAAGACTATCTCTGTGAGACTGGGAGATTTCTCACCATAAGCAGGCACACAGTAAGCCTATTTATTGTTTTATATCAACAAGTTTCAAACAATCAGAACACACGTCATAAAGGCAGAATAAAATCACTTAATGTCCTTGTAAAACACCCTGACTTATGCAACTCGTTTAAAATTAACAAGGACAAGAACCTTCTGACCTCCTCAAGAAGCCACTGATAGTATCAGAGCTGAGACTTTTCTTAGTAGCAAATTGCATATTTAGCAAAAGCTGTTGGGCAGAGAGTTGTCACGTGGTTGTTCACCAAGGAAATGTACATTAGGGGTGTGCATTAGGAGTGTGTGTGCATTAGGGGTGTGCACTGAGAAAATTTCAGTTTCAGTTCCAGGGAGTTCTGGAATAATTCAATTCCATTACTGTCTCTTCCAGCTTTTTATTTCATTTTCATAAGCTTCAGCCCACTGAGTGTGTGTTGGCTGCATATGCACAAACACACACTCTTCTTTTCAAGAGGGAGTGAGGAACAAGGCTCTGGGGCAACTGTTTTTCCATGCAACAGCACCAAAATCATACAGAACACAGTCCTGCCATTGACCTATCAAATATGCAACAACGTGGTTACATATTTATGGACCCTGAGGAATGCTTGCAGAAGCTGTGCATCAAGGCAAGTACTGAGCAGTACTGAGCAAGTACATGCAGACACAGACTGTTCTTTTTAGTGGGGGAGTTGGGGGAAACCAGGCTGTATTTGCACTTAACCAAAAACTGCATTGTCTTAAAACCCATCAATCCAGTGAGAACCTCCTCAAGCATATGAAAACTCACATAACAGTGGACCCCAAGAAGGCGGGAACACACCATGGCAGGAAGCTTACTGGCAAAGTGGCACTGACATGACATGCCAATGGCACACAAGCAGGAAAGTCCTCCATTGCCAACCAGCACTGTGCAGTGGAATTTTTAAAAATGGTTCTTCATGATAGTGACAAAGCCAATAAATGATCAATTTTGAGACCTGCAGTTGTGCATGTTTCCCTGTGCCTTGTAGTTTTGTTTCCACAATGAGGGGTGAATCCCTGTCATCCTAATCTGCTTTGCAGCAGCCCTGGGTAGCCCTGGGCTCCCTATTTGAACCCGCCATCCGCAGGCCTGTCTTTGCACTGTGCACACACAGAAAGGGAGGGCTAGATGTTGGTTTTCCTTCATGAGAAGGGAAGTAGAGGGAGGATGGTCCTTCCTCCTCTTTTTACTAGCAAAAGTGGGAGACTAGACAGGTTGCTGGCCAGTCTCCCATTCGGACTAAAACTATTAACTCAGGGCCAAGCTACACATGACGAATGACACTTGAATGGCAAGTGTATTTCTCCCTGTTCACTTGCCCTCCACTCAATCCACTTGCCGTTCAAGTGTCATTCGTCATGTGTAGCTTGGCCCTCAGAGCTGAATGAAGAAGGCAGTGGCTGGCAGAACTGAACAAATCCCCCAGATTGGACTTTCCATGTGGAATACTGATCTGGAAAGACTTTGGGGTGCTTGTGTGTGTGAGTGTACAGTACACACACCTCCCTCCCTTTCATTTTTGGGTTAACAGTTTTGATAAGAAAAGCCCCCCAAACCAGAAGGCTTTCTTGACAAGATGAAATTCCTCCTGCTGCTTCTTAACCCACTATCTTTGAAGGACTTCTGCCACTGAATGGACATCAACCAGCTCCACATCCCTGGGAGGGATCTCCTCAATGCTGCTGTCCCTTAATAATTGCTTTTTCCTTTCAATTTTCATGCTTAAAGTGCATAACATGAGCCTTTGTGGCAGCTGGGAACTCAGAGACTGAAGGCGATCCCTCCCTCCTCAAACCCACACGTGCATGCCTGCACGCATGTTGCTGGCCTTTCCTTGCTTTGTGTGTAAAAAAACACAGAAATGGAAATGGCAACTCTGGCACCGATGGCACCTTGCTCCCCTACCTGGTGCAAAGCAAATTTTTTGTGATTTGATCCCTATGAGCCACTCAATGCCAATGCCATTTCCCAGGAAGTGCTGAAGAAAAAATGGACTAATATGTGCTGTACACATCCCCTTCCCACCAATGGAATTAACGCTAACTTATCTCCCCTATGGAGCTGACTGGTTGCATGATGAGTATAGACTTGCCGTTAAGGAAAACAAGATGCTGCCAGACAGCCCATCCCACTGCCTGGCCTGCCTGCGCACTGTAAGAACCAAAATGAAACACAAACTTTTTGGTGGAGGGGTGTGTGTGTCACAGCCTCATTTCCTTGATTTGGTTCAGCATTCCAGAAGCTGCTTTAATGAGCCATACCAGATATTTCTGTGTGTATTTTCAGCTCGTTTTTTGGGTTATGCACACTTAAGTAGGAATATGTGGGCTCCAGGCTGTGAAGGACTTTAAAGCTAAGCATCAGCACTTTAAATTGAACTTGGCGTTTGATCAGAAGCCAATGAAGACACTCCAAAACTCATATTGTGTTCAAATCAGCAAGCTTCAATGAGAAGCTGAGCTGCTGCAGTTTTAACCAATTGTTATTTCTGGTTCATCTTTAAGGTCACTCCATGTCGAGTGCATCACAAGTATCCAGCCTTGAGGTTACGTTGGCATGGCTCCAGCCTGGACAGGTCAGCTGAGTCTAGAAGGGAGGACAATGCCTATGCCTGATAGAAGTGGGAAAAGGCACTCTTTGCTACTATACTGACCTACTTCTCTAGCAAGAGAGCTGGAACAAGAAGCATCCCTAAAAGTACATAGTCAGATTATGCTATATTCACTCTATGCAAAGTAGTGTCATGGATATGGCCAGAAATATAAAGGAACAGTTGCAAGCTAGTGTTCAACAGCAGCCACCTGATAAACACCAGGGTAATGTAGTGGTTAGAGATTCAGACTAGGATCTGGCTGACTCAGGTTCAGTCTGCCATGGAATCTTGTTGAGTGGCTTTGGGTCAGTCAGCCTAACTTACCTCACAGGTGTGTTGTGAAGATAAATGGGGGAAATAATGATGTAAGCAGCTGTGGGTTTATTTTTGTGGAGAAAGGTAGGGTATAAATGTAGTAAAAATGAAGCAGAAGATGGGGGCAGACAAAATGTAGGTGGGTGGGAAGGACATAAGGAAGCAGAGGGAAGCGAGAATATGGGGGCTGCCAGGAGAAGGGAAAGAGGACAATGGGGGAACGAGGATATTGTGGAAACTGAGGTGCTCCTTGCAAGTCCACCACACAATTGGGCCTATCTCAGTGGCGAGCAATACAGAACTTGGCTAGGCTTTTCTCAGAAAGAATCTAACAGAGGGAAAGAAGGGGGGAAAACTAAAGATGGGGAGGAGATAAAGTTAGGTTGACTCGTGGATGGGTGGGAAAGAGAGAAGGATGCAGGAAAGAAGGAGAAGCTATGAGGGCTTTCAGGAAAGGGGAAGAGGTAATAGTGGAGGGGAGAAAATGAGGTGCTCCCTGCAATTCCTTGAGGGTTCCCTCACAGTCCAGTGTGTTAATTATGACCTTAGAAGCAAGACGCAAGTGAAATAATTAAGTGAAGGTTGTTTGCTTAGCCAGTGAAATATACAACTGGCCAATCCTGCTATGTGAGATGGCTAGAAAAGATTTAGTTTTAGTGGAAGGCTAGGATTGGTTGATGGTTGACCGGGAAGTACAGAATGCTCAGAGACTTGTACCTACCATTTTCTGGGCTGCAAGACCGCAAAGGGGACTGTGTATTTCAGCCACCGTTCCTTATTTGAGTGATATTAACTAAGACATTTTATAGGACACAGATTACTGTGTTAATTGTGACATAAGGGCACAGTGACCCAGCAGAGCACAACTGCAGGGGCTTCAGAAGCCAAAGACAATTCTGCTGCAGACTGGCCAGAGAATAAAAATAGCTGTCCTTGCTCCTCATTTCTTTCCCTGGAAGCAACCATTTCCAGACTCTTCTAATCACTCATTTTCTTTTAGTGCTGTCTGGCAGGGGCACCAGATCCTGTAACAAATAGTCTGTTCTGTCAAATCTATCTCCACAGAATCCCCAGAGAGAAAAGGCCAACTTCATCTTGATATAGAAAACAAAAACATTAGTTTTGGTGGCTGTTTAGTTGGACAAATGAATAAAAGTTGCTATTCCTCCTCCCCATCCTCATTTATTGGGTGCTTGCATTTATTTCTGATGGTTTTACCTTGTTTTCTCCTTGCACTGTGACACAGGAGATTAAACACACTATAAACTTTTATTGGAACCTAAGTGAAAGTACAATAATCTTCTAATAAATAGCTGTGCTCTGCATCTAGAAACCCTTTTAATGCAAATTCTACTCATTTCCTTTGCCATATCCCCCGGGGATATAGGGATGCCAATCTCTACATGTGGGCTAAAGAACTCTCAGAGTGATGATTGATCGTTAGACTTCAGAGAACAGTTCCCTTGGAGAAAATGGCTGCTTTGGAGACTGGACTGTATGGCATTATACCTTACTGAGTTCCCTCTCCAAACTCTGATCTCCTCAGGCTCTACTCTCAAATATATAGGAATTTCCCAACACAGCCCTATGTGGGTAGGATCATTGTATGATGTAAATTTTCCTTATTTTGACTACTTTTATATTTTTATGCATTTTTGAACAGTTTTAGTTGTGGGTTCAGTGTCGGAGGGTGAGGGGGCAAGAGCAGGTGGCACAGAGACACAGAGACAACTTGCTGGAAATAAAAAGGCCACATCTTTATTGGTTACAGCTTATAGAAACCTTGGCACAGTATAAGTCATGGGTTCAAGCACTGGCCAGCCTGCCTACCTAACGATGATCACCCTCACACCTTCAGCACACCTGTTGAAGGGGGATACCACAAGATGGCAGGCCGTGGGATTTCACATGGGTGTGCAAACCTCTGCATGGGTCCCCCTGCCACCTAGGAGTGAGCATGTCTTGACAGCCCCCAACTAGGATTGTACTTGCCCCCAAGATCCTTTATGGGGAAACTGGGCTTGCAGGCCCTGTTTTCCTGCAAAAGGATTTGTTCCCAATGTCAAATAGCCACCCAATTTCAAATGGAGGTGGATGAAAACCTCATCCAGCTCACACCAAAGCTCCTAAAGCTGCAACCAGGGCTTTTTTTCAGCAGGAACGTGGTGGAACGGAGTTCCGGAACCTCTTGAAAATGGTCACGTCTGATGGCCCTGCCCCCTGATCTCCAGACAGAGGGGAATTTAGATTGCCTTCCACACTGCTGGAGTGGCATGGACGACAATCTAAACTCCCATCTGTCTGGAGATCAGGGGGCGGGACCACCAGCCATATGATCATTTTTGCCGAGGGTGATTTAAACTTTTAAAAACTCCCCCCTTGTTCCAGCTGACCCAAAGTGATGTAATTGGCCTTGGGAGCATGCGTGCACTTTGCGCGCACACATGTGGTACCAGGGGCACCACCTCCCACCAAGAGTTGCCCCCTGTGCTGGCAACCCACTGATTTCCACCAGCTTTTTTCCCAGAAAGAAAGCCCTAGCTGCAACCAATCCTAGAGTACGTCCCCAATTCTATGTAAAGAAATGTCCTATCCCTAGAATAAAAGGTGCCCCTCATTGGGAAAACACAATGCCTCCAGCCTGAGGGAAATGTCCAGTAATGGACCACATTGCCCCCCTGCTTCCCCAAAGAATCCCATAACCCTGACCACCATTTTCCTGGCCATATCAATCCTTTCCAAGCAAACTGACCCCAACACCAGGAAAATCCTTTCCAACAAGTCTGACCTGAAGAGCTGCAAGACAGGAAAATGTCCAAGAAGAAAGTCCAGGTCAGCAAAGATTAACTATATCAAGTCCCAGCTCTTTCAGATAATCAGGTCATTCACACCAAGCTGGGTGATTAGGGACCTGATCCACTGGCATGGCAAGGACCATTGGTACCAAAGACTTCTGGAGTGTCTCTCAGGTACTGATCCACTTGGAGACAATGCCCCCGCCATCCCCCCTGCCAAAGTGCCTTTTCCATCCTGATAACACTGCGTAGAGGCCAGCCCAGTGCACAATACTGTGCCCATAGATCGAGACTGATTTGCACCATCCTGCAGAGACTACAAAAGAAAGAAATCAATAGACAGCATCAGCTCCTGATGATCTTTATGAACCTGCTGTTAACATGCTTGGATATGGGAAGGGTGGCAAAACCCATGCAGGAAATACATGGCTACCCCCTCCCCCATACGCACACCCAGTGACCGCTGCTCTATGCCCAATAGAAGACAAAATATCCAGGATCACTAGGCCAATCTGTCTCAGAGGCAAAATTCCTTCCTTCTGAGGGATCCTCCTGACTACCATGAGACCAGCCAGGGTCCAAAACCCTTCACTGAAACATCATTGACCCCTGGAGCGTGCCCATAAGTGTGCTGGGTGTGCCCAAAAAACACTCCTTGTTTGGTCCCTCTTGCTGCCCCACTTTCCCCCTTTTGAAGAATGAAACTTGCCCTTGTTGTGGGGACCTGCCGACTACTGCCACAGCTTATGGGTAATTGGTTTCTGCTGACCTCCACACTGTGAGAAGCACTCATGTAGAAGACCATATTTTAAACTACTAGTAACAAAGCCTGTTGTGGGGGAAATTAGTTGGGGGAATTAGCTTAAAAGAAACAAGCGAAAGGGGGTAACTGGGATTCTCCATCTGTGTTTACAGGAATTATTCCCTTAAGAGAACCCTTGAAATAAGCTAGGCAGATATCCAACTGGAAAGGTTTTTAAAAATTAAAAATAGAAATAAATGAGCAGATGTATAGAAAGCCACACACATCACACATGGAGGGCTAACTAAGAAAATCAGTGAGGAAAGGGACAGAAAGCTGTTTTGGGAGAGCGATAGTTACCGGTCTAGAAGAGGAGGTCTGGAGAGGCAGCAAAATGACCAGCATTTCATGAAGAAGAGAAGAAGCCCAAATGGATTTGGGGGTGTGTGGATGGACACATACACACTCACTGGTGGCTAGGGAGCCCAGCCCTGCAGTTTCTCTTGATCTTACTGCCTGCTATAAACAGAAATCACTTGCCTGAGAGGTGAGGAGGGGAAATTGCTCCTTCTGCTCTCATAGAGAAGAACAGGAGCTCTGTGTTTGACAGCCAGAGAAGGTCTGTGGATGTCCCCTCCGTTGCCTAGGGAATTGATAGCTCGGTGCCAGTATGTATGGTTTCACGGACCTACAGAACGATGGACCAGCCCAAAAGTAATCGTATCCATGAAGAACACCAGTCCCACGACCCACAGGTTCATGAACACCAAACTGGGCTGGTCTGTGTCAAATTTTGTTCCATTTTTCGGTCCATGCCCACCTCTAGTCCTAAGTTATGCATCTCTCTTTGGGGCATGGAGGGGTCTCAGTCAGTCAGCTACTCTGATTCACATTCTGGTAATTTTCCAGGCTCCCACCTGGCTGGCATCTGCTCTGGGCCAGGAAGTGCCTTGGACTTATGATACATGAAGAAGGGGTGTTTACAATATTCCATCCATAAACTGCCCTCTTAGCATGAGGAGGGGTCTGACTGCTAACATCTGGCCATTTTTATGGCAACTTTGAATTTCCCCCTCCTCTCTCTGGCTGCTGAATTGTCAGTGGGAAAGACCCACTTGGGAGGGGGGAATATCTCCAACCCTCATGGGCACATGGCAAGTAAGGGGCAGCAAGGGCAATGAGTATCTTAACAAATATGTGCCTGACAATACTGCCATCTAACAAGAACACTTATCCCATATTCTCATCAGGAATGTCATTGTCAGTCTATGGATGACAGGCCATGGCAGATAGACCCATGTACCCTCACAGCAAGAAATCCATGTTCTTGGTTGAAAGGCTTTTATTTGGGAATCAATTCAAATTCACAGATATGTCCATAGGATTGCTCAGAAGGAAAGCAAGCAGTTAAGCAGGTTGACAGAAATACTTAAAAGTTTGAAACCCATTCTTCTTATAAAGCCCAATTGCTCATCCCCCTACCAATAGTAAAACATAACTTTCAGCACAAAACAGTCTTCGGTACTCCTTGCATAGTTTACCTACCCAGTCTAGACACTAGGAAGGCACAAGATTAAAGTTGAAACACAGTGATTCATGAGAACGAACAGTTTACAAGGTCAGAAGCTCTGGGAGCTTCAAAGCAGTTAGATAAGGCACCTGCAGTTTTAGTAAGCCTGGGAAAGCAAGGCAAGTATGATATTGGAAATGTGACATCAAAGTAAAGCATCAAACAATGGTTCACAGTAACAGCTCAGCTTAAAATAATGACATGGATGAGGTGCAGACATGACAGTCATCCTTGATTGGTATTTCTATACATAGCATTTCCCTCAAATACACTGCTGTCTTTGTTCCCTTGTGAAGAGCTCTTATTCTATACAAGCAGAGATGCTTCTTGCAGGAGCTACCCAAGTGATTGAGCATTAGCCTGACTTCATTACTTCAGAAGCTAAGGATCCATAACAACAAGAAGAAGATGACAATGATGTCACAAATGAGAATATGCTTCCTATTGAAACCAATGTAAATAATAATAATGATCATGTGACATAATAATATTTAAAAAGACAATATTGTGCAGTGGTTGGACTAGGATCTGGGAGACACACATTGAAATTCCCTCTCTGCCATGACCCTTGCTGGATGGCTGAGGATAGTTACTTTACCTTCGTTTAGGATTTTTGTGAAGGCAAACCATGGAAGCAAAATAAAAAAGAGTCCAGTAGCACCTTTAAGACTAACCAATTTTATTGTAGCATAAGCTTTCGAGAATCACGTTCTGTTCGTCAGATGCATGGAGGGCAGAAGGAAACTGGTCAAATACAGAGGAGGAGAGGGGAAGGGAGGGGGGAGGAGGAGAGGGGGGATGTAAACAACTCCTTTGATATGGAGATACAGACAGCTCCTTTTGGTGTGGGGATCAGTTTGCTTGTGTAAAGGTTCGAAGGAGTTTGCCGTGTTAGTCTGTAGTAGCAAAATCAAAAAGAGTTCAGCAGCACCCCTAGACTATCCAATTCCACTGCAGCACGTGCCTTCGATAACCACAGTCCTCCCCGCCAGATGCATCTGACAAAGAGAACTGTGGTCCTCGAAAGCCCACACCAGGTGCCACTGGACTCCCCCTGACCCCTCCTCTGTAAAGGAAATCAGTTACCTGTGATAATGAGATAACCATTCATAGTCCCTATTCAGTCCCAGCTTGACAGAGTCAAATTTGCATATGAATTCCAATTCAGCAGCTTCCCGTTGGATTTTGTTTTTGAAAGGTTTCTGTTGAACTACAGCGACCTTTAAGTCTTTGATGGAATGTCCTGGTAGATTGAAGTGTTCTCCCACTGGTTTCTGGACGTTTCCATTTCTAATGTCAGATTTGTGTCCATTTATTCTTTTGTGTAGAGGTTGGCTGGTTTGTCCAATGTACAGAGCAGAAGGACATTGTTGGCACATGAGGGCATATATCAGATTGGAGGATGAGCAGCTGTAAGAGCCAGAGACAGTGTAGTTGATGCCATTGGGTCCTGCAATTGTATTCCCTGGGTAGATATAGGGGCAGAGCTGGCATCTGGGTCTGTTGCAGGGCCTGGTCCCTGTGCTGGTGACTCTGCTGGCCGATTCATGATTGTAAGTGAGAAGTTGTTTAAGGTTGGGGGGCTGTCTGTAGGCAAGGAAAGGTCTTCCACCCAGGGCTTCTGAGAGAGAGGTATCATTTTCCAGGATGGGTTGTAGCTCACTGATGATACGTTGGATGGGTTTGAGCTGGGAGCTATAGGTGACAACCAGTGGTGTTCTGTTGTTAGTTCCTTTAGGTTTGTCCTGGAGCAGACTGTTTCTGGGTACTAGTCTGGCCCTGTTGATTTGTTTCCTCACTTCATTTGGTGGGTACTGTAGCCCCAAAAATGCTAGTTGTAAATCTCTTAAGTGGGAGTCTCGATCAGGAGCATTGGAGCAGATACAGTTGTAGCGTAAGGCTTGGCTGTAGACAATTGACCGAGTGGTATATTTAGGGTGGTAGCTGGAGGCATGTAGATATGAGTATCGGTCTGTTGGTTTCCGGTATAAGGTGGTATTTATCCGTCCTTTATGTAGTTGTACAGTGG
The DNA here is from genome assembly GCF_028583425.1 of Eublepharis macularius. Lineage (NCBI taxonomy): Eukaryota > Metazoa > Chordata > Lepidosauria > Squamata > Eublepharidae > Eublepharis > Eublepharis macularius. The sequence goes on from NC_072794.1 coordinate 138,069,998, forward strand.
TGTCCAGGAAGTGTACCTGTTGTGTAGAGTGGTCCAGGCTTAGGTTGATAGTAGGGTGAAAGTTGTTGAAGTCCTGATGAAATCTCTCAAGAGCTTCCTTCCCATGGGTCCAAATGATGAAGATGTCATCCAGGAATCTTAAGTATAGTAGTGGTTCCAGTGGATGGGAGCTGAGGAAGCGTTGCTCCAAGTCCGCCATGAATATGTTAGCATATTGTGGTGCCATGCGTGTGCCCATGGCTGTGCCATTAATTTGAAGATATAAGTTGTCACCAAATTCGAAGTAATTGCGAGTGAGTACGAAGTGACAAAGTTCAGTGGCGAGGTGTGCTGTGGTTTTGTCCGGGATAATATTCCTTATGGCTTGCAGTCCATCTGCATGTGGGATATTGGTGTATAAAGCCTCCACATCCATGGTTGCTAGGATGGTGTCATCTGGTAGGTTGTCATCTGGTAGGACTGTATTTTCCTGAGGAAGTCAGTGGTGTCCCGTAAATAGCTGGGTGTGCTGGTGGCATAGGGCCTGAGGATAGAGTCTATGTATCCTGAGACTCCTACTGTGATAGTGCCTATTCCTGAAACAATGGGGCGTCCTGGGTTACCTGGTTTATGGATTTTGGGTAGTAGGTAGAATTTTCCTGGTCGTGGTTCCTGGGGTGTGTCCATATGGATGCATTCTTGTACGTCCACGGGAAGAGTCTTTAATATTTTATTGAGTTCTCTTTTGTATTGCTCCGTAGGGTCAGAAGGTAGTATTTTATAGAATGTCGTATTGGAGAGTTGTCCTTCTGCTTCTTGTAGGTAGTTTTGTTTGTCCATGATGACAACTGCTCCGCCTTTGTCAGCTTCCTTGATTACGATGCCAGAAATATTATGGAGGCTGTTTATGGCATGGAAGGTTGAATCACGAATGCTGCTCTGATCACCTTGGAGAAAGGATAGGATAAAAATGTCCCAGATAAAGAACCTTAACAAACTTTGTAACAAAAAGAACAAGAAAAAGAATCCAAATAAAATTTGTATACATATCCCTAATAAGAATCGCAACCTTCTAATATCTATGTATCAATTATGTATCTACTACAGCAGATGGATAAAAAGTTAGGAAGACTGTTCAATAGACATTTGTCCCTGGTAATGTCATAACAATGACATAACAAAGTCATAACAATGACTTGGGCATATTACTTTTTCCATCTTAGACTGCAGGAGAGCATGGGGGAGAACAGTATAGGAAACCTTTTACATTTAAGCCCTTATGTTTTTGTAATTTTCTTTTCCTTCAGGGAACAGGAGTTGGAAAGGAAAGCATGAGTGAGGTATGTGTTAACTGCCAGTGTCTAAAGAGCTTTGTAGTGAATCGGCCTTTAAAACATCTTGAAAGCCATCCTCTCATTTCAGTTCACATCTGTTGAACTTTTATTAAATTGCCACCCTGGGCTTTTCAAATGACTTCCAGCTCTCTCTCTATGTGGTAGCACTCAACGAAGCCATGCAAAAGAAAATGAGAAAATAAACTGCAAAGAATGTCTTTTACCCCTGCTGTAACATTACTGACTTCAGTGGATACATGTGCCAGCAGTGTATGCTATACGTGTACAAAGAAAAGGATCGGGAGAGATTTTCTTTGGGCCAGACACATAATGGACACATTATGATTTTTAACTAGCTGTCCCTTTAAGGTCAGTTTGATCGCCAGCAAATACCAGGTGATGTTATTTACCTCCATACCATGAAAAGCTTCAAGAGTCCATTTCCACAAATGAAGCCTCTGAGGGCCAAATATTCTTTTTCTCTTAGCTACTTGGCAACTCTTTTTTTGTTAACATGTAGAGGATGGTGTCCCTCCCCTGACCTTACTTTGATTCAGACAGTCATCATAAGACAAACATGAAGGAATTTGTTTCCAAGTGCTTGGGTCTTCAGTTTGGATTAGGATGATGGTGGGGGGGAAGGGACTTCCACATTCCCCCCCTCTGCTATTTTCCTGATCCAAAGTTGCACCCAGGAGAGATTTGCCCCATTGTGAAACTGCACTTGTAGCCCATCAGTACATATGCAGCTCCCCAACGGGGCAAACAGCACCCCCATGCCATTTGGGAGCAAGAAAATTGTGTAAGGAAGAAAGCTGAAGATTCTTCTACCCCTTGTGCTATGACTAGAGATGGGCACAAACCAAAATATGAACCAAAATTAAGCACTGGATCGTGGTTTGCAAACCACAGTTCGTCAGATCCCATTTCTGGCGAACCGCCATGAACTTTTAGGCTGGTTTGTTTGGTTCATTTTTTGGTTTGTCACTGTTGACAGCCTGGTGCCAATCAACCAGTTTCCTAGGCAACAGGGGATGGACTTCCTGCAGACCTTCTGCTGACCCGGAAGTGACCATTTTCTGACCTGGATGTGACATTTTCATGAACCAAACAAACTGGTTCGCGAACCAGGGGCAGGTTCGTGAAAGTTCGTGGTTCATAGTTCGTGAAATTGGACAAACCACAAACCACATGGTTCGGGTTTTTTCAGGTCCGTGCCCGTCTCTAGCTATGACCCCAATCAAAATCATGTCTCCACATGCTTGGGAAACAAGTTCCTTCACATATGACATGCAATGGTCTGAATCAAAGTCCAATCGGGAGAGCCCAGACACAGCATATCAAAATTCATTGCATACAGTTTGGCCTGTTTTCTTTGTTCACCTCCCCCACCCCATCCACAAATGTTGATACATATCTCTTCCATATCCCTGCCACAAACACTAGCAAGTATCTGATCAACCATAGACTTCATAGAGTGGGACTTTCCCACTTCTCCTAATTTTGTTTCTGGAGATCAGCAGACCCTCCAATACTGCATAGGTGGCAAAGTGGGGAACTGCAATGGGAAGGGGCAATTGCCATCTTCCACTTCTACAAACAGAAGCGCCATTCTGTCTGAGGAGCAATTTGCTTTATCTTGCCTTCTTGTTCCAAAAGAAAGACATTTTATTTCCTTCTATGTATTTCCACATCTTGCAATATGAAGAGCCCAAGCAACAGTCCAAGGCAATTTGCCTATTGAGGACAGCACTTTTGCTGTAAGAGCAGTACATGGAAAGAATGTTCCTATTCCTGAACTGCTGTTGGTGCTTCTACTATTTTCACCATAATACAGTGGCAACAGTAGGCCATGTATCATATTTTGTTTCTTCTTTAGTATTTGTACAGATGAAAGGATTTTGGCAGGTGCTCCTCTGTCCAAATCCTCTTTGCTTTGAGTCTCTATAAATGGAAATAAATGACTGGTGGTTGTTCTGCCAAGGGCCAGGGTTCTTTGGATTTGACAGCAATGAAGCATACATAGCATAACATAAAGCAAAGGAAAGATGCAACCTGATGCAATCATGCCTCCTTCAATCACCGGGGGACCCTCAAGCAGTGACAAGGCAGACTCCATGGCCCAGTTCTGTACAGCACACCACCAGCACTCTCGTCTGTACTGAGTTCCTACTAAGATGGCTCTCTCTCTGACTTATATAGTTAAAGTATTGATATGCCCACCTGCAACATTACCCTCCCCAGAAGAGAAATGATTAGAGGGAAGGTGATTAAGCAAAGGACCAAGGCTGAGGAATGGTTTCAGTGCCAGGCTGTCCTTGATGGTCCAAGGCTAGCTGATAAGCCGAAGCACCTGGCACCCAGACAACATCTGATGGCCTGGTCTTCCCTTAATCAAGATGTTAATCTCCACACTCCATTTTTTTAAAAAATATTTATTTAGTTTTTCAAATATAACAGTAACAAACAAAACATTAACAGTGAAACCCCACACTCCTGAGCCAGGTGCCTAATGGATACCCCACTCTCTGCATCATACCTAAAGGCAGGGCTCATTTTGAGGGGGAACGCGCCGGAAATGAGGGGGAACGCGCCCCACCCACCTGACTCTTGGCCATTTTGGGCCTGTTTCGGCCTGGACTGGGGTCAAAATGGCCCGGATTGGGCCTCTGACAGGTGGTGGATCACTCTCCTGCTCAGCAGTGGCCCAATCCTGACCATTTTGGGCCCTTCCTTGGCCATTTTCAACCCCTTTTTGCCATTTTGGGCCCAGTTTCAGCCCTGAATGGCCAGGATTGGGTCCAAAACAGCCAGGATAGGTGATGTCAGAGGGTGTGGCATATGCAAATCAGTTATGCTAATGACGCACTTCCAGTGATGGCAAGGGGCATGGCATATGCTAATGAGTTATGCTAATGAGTTCCTCCAGCTCTTTTTCTACAAAATGACCCCTGCCTAAAGGTAAAGGTAGTCCCCTGTGCAAGCACTGAGTCATTACTGACCCATGGGGGGACGTCACATCATGATGTTTTCTTGACAGACTTTTTATGGGGTGGTTTGCCATTGCCTTCCCCAGCATCATACCTGGACGGGGAAAATACCAGCCCGAGGTCAAAGCCTGCATTAGCAGAAAAATAGAGCAAGCTGGCAAGGCAAATTTATGTGTAGTATAAGGCACATATTAGAAAGCATATATAGGCCAAAGATTACTCTTTAGACAAGATGGATGGATGTATGGCACCACTATCTCCTCGGAATACAATTCTCTTCTGTGATTCTTCTACAGTTGTCACTATGTTTATTGCATTCACACAGACTCTGAGGCCAAGTTCTCTAACCAGCTTTCAGATTAACTGGTCAGTCTATCTTCTTCTATCTCTAATTGGTAGCAGCATTCTTCAGGCAGTGACAAACTGCCATTCTGTATGAACCCCTCATACGATTGCAACCACACATTTGCAAATTGCAAAGAAGAGAATTGGTAAAGTCACCTGCTATTTGGACATGAGGTTGCTGACTTTCCCAATGGCTCCTACAGCTGTGTTTTTATTAGCAACTCCAAGATGCAGTTAAATAGATGAGAGCAGGCCAGGTAGGATGGGCACTCTCCTGGTGGTTCTCCCAGAATTCCAACTAATCTCCCTAGAGGAAATGGCAGCTTTGGCAAATGAACTCTAAAGTATCACATGGCTGCTGATCTCCCTCCCTTCCCCAAACTCTTGCCTCCCCAGGGACCACCACCAAGCCTCTAGGAGTTTCCCAACCCAGAATTGGCAACCTTGAAGCCAGACCATCTGCCCTGATCCATTGGCAACCGTCATAGGGTTCATAACTGGCCCTTCTGATGTACTCCACAGATTTCAATGCTGTAAGACTTTATTAAGTGAGGGTGGGGTGGGAGAGCCTATCCAGTTATTCTACTCTCACGTAAATTTCTGTATAAAGGAACATCTTGAGTTAATGGAGGTCTCCAGGGAGCTTCACCACACAATTGATAATTGAAATAAGCAGACTTAGGCAGCCAGACCTCAACAGCCCAGTTTAATTTGGTAAAGCTACACTCCCATTTCCTTGCTATTAGTCTTTCTCTCTCTCTCTCTTTCTCTCTCTGCACTGTGCCTCCCCACTGGCATTAAGAGATACTTACAGCTGCTCCCATCTCCCTAATAACAGCATGTAATAGAATTAATGTTGGACTCTCTGGGAATGAAAAGTAATGTGGCATTTTTGAACAATTCTTCTGAAAGTATTTTTGAGCATCTCAGCCACAGAACTTTTGTCGGTCTGCCTAGGGAATTTCCCCACCGTGTATTCAGTTCTGCTCGGTCTCCCAAGGTGAAGTCTCATTTACGCTACTGCAGTTCCACTTGAACACTCATAGTATGGCACCAAACTCTCACTTTTATATTGGCTTTGAATGAGAAACATCCTCTCCCCCTTTCAGCCCTGGCTGAGATGGCCCACTTAGAGACTGACACGAAACATTAAGGCTCAAATTAGGAACCTTTTGTAAAGAACAAAAACAAGCCTCTTAAAATTCTGGATGTGCTATGAAAGTAAATTGGGATTATAGAACCCAGCACTAACAAATTATAGGAGGACTCAATGTGATACCTAGTGAGATAAAAGGAGTGGGGCTATTATGTATACTCCTCTGATCTTCAGCAAGAAAGAGCAGAAGAAGAAAAAATCTAATACATTGATTGGATGATTAGAAAGAAGGAGAAGCCCACCGGGCAACATTTCCATCTTTTTATGGTCAGAGGCTCTTTGCTTTTAATGGTGACATGACTAGAGTTGCCAACTGCCTGAAGAAAAAATGTCCTCCTGTCCCTTTAATAGATGCTTATTTACTAGGTGACATTACTTACTTACATACCAGGAAAAGATTCACCTCCCATTTCTCCACATGAAATCTCTTAAGGTGGCAGGACATTTCCCCCCCAGGCCTGTTAGCAATCCTAAACACAACGAGCAGACAGACAGACAGTAATGTTTTCTCTAGCATAGAGAAACATCTGCAGTTACAAGGAAGTGAGAGAGCAGGGCTGGGGAAATTCAAGTTGCCAGTTCCTGGAGATTTGGGGCAGTGCCTTGGGAAGGCAGACTCTGGGGATGGAAAGAAATTCAGCAGGGATATGATGCCATGCAATTCATCTCCTGAAGTTGCCATTTTGTCAGGGAACTGATCTTTGTAGTCTGGAGATCACTTTTAAATCCAGGAGAACTCCAGCCACACTTGAATGTGGCCAACCCTAGGAAGTGCTCAAATTCCATTTTCTAACAAGATAAGTTACATATTCCAGGTCCTGTTCAGGTTGCTCTTGCTAGCAGCCAATTCAGTTCAAGATTTCATCCTGATGTAACTTTGTGCTTAAAGTTATTTATTGGTAACTCTTCTTAATCCTTAAAAATGTGTCTAAAATAGTTTATGGAGAGCATCTTATAGTGCACAGGGGACTATGCCCAGGAAGAGAACTGGAGCTCTTGCTACCTGTGAAAGTATTTAGACTCATACATAAGGCTCTTTAGATCCTAGCACAAATTACCAATATCATATGAAGTGGGGAAATTATCTTTGACTTAACTGGTCATGAGACATAAGACAATCTGTATGGTAGGGTTGCCAGCTGTGGTTTGGGAAATTCTTGGAGCTTTGCAATTGGAACCTGGGGAGGGCAGAGTTTGGGGAGGGGAGGGAATTCAGTGAGTACAATGCCATATAGACTATCCTCCAAAAGAGCCATTTTCTCCAGGGGAATGGATTTCTGTACTCTGGAGATCAATTGTAATTCTGGGATGTCTCCAAGTCCCACCTAGAGGTTGGCAACCTTGCTGTGTGGAGTAGTAAGTAGAATGGCAGACAGGGGGAAATTTGTATTCAAATCACTATGCTGCTGTGAAGCTCTTCACTTACCTGTGGACCAACTTACATACATTATGGGGTGTTATGAGGGTAAAATGGAAGATAGCAGAACCATGTGCCTTACCCTGAGTTTCATGGAAGAAAGGGAACAGAACCCTGTGATAGCATAAACCCATTGGTCCTTTGCAAAGTAAAGCATATCAAATGTCACAAGTTATCAAATACTTTCAGAGTCTGAGCAATAACTGCTCAGCTTTAAATTCTATTGCGCATTGTGTCTCAAATGCTGTCAAATTTCAGCTTCCAGGTATAAAATATTGAAATTAAGCATTATCAGATGTGAGTGTCAAGTATATAACAATTCTCAAAGGGCAATTTTGGAAAGTTTATAGGGACAAATTCATTTTCAGCTCTACAAAATATAATAATGCAGGCTTCAGTCAGCTCTTTTTTTGCTTAGGCTCTGAGCATGGATCATTCTTTTAATGCATGTTTCATGAAATCACCCAAGAAAAAAGAAAACTCATTCTGCATTTCCAGACAAAAGCCTCATTTGCTCATTGATTTTGCTTTAAAGAAAGGCTTTTGCCAGACAACAGAGAGAGAGGTGTTTTCTTTTTTATTTATATACTTTATATCAGAGGTTTCATTTCTGAACCAGTATATCCTTTCTTTCTGCCATAAATAAGGAATAATTTGGCATGGGGAGACATACAGGGTAAGGGTGGGTGGAACTGAGTAATGGAGCTTTCAATGTTTCTGTAAATTAGGAATGCCTGATTTGACAACCAACAAGTTGTCTTCATCAATTTGCTTTCTCAACACAACCATGCAAGTGTTCTGTAATAAAGCTTCCTGTCCATTTCATACCTAATCATGTACATAATAAATCTCACAGATCACAGACTGCTTGCCCTGCTCAGAATATCACCAGGGATATTTGTATAAAGATGTGATAAAGAGAAGAGAACATGTGTTTTCAGTGTTATGGATACTTGGATTGTCATGGGAAAGCATTGGTTCTGGCATTTCATCCTGTTTCCCAAGCATGCAGACTAGATAAAATATAGTTATAGCACACAAGTAGGGGACACACAAGGACTTGCAGGGGACATGATACTTTGCCCTCCTCCACTATTTCCTCCTTCCTTTCATTGAAAGCTACCATGGCCCCAAATCCACAACCCTCACAGCAGGCAGGGTGGACAGGAGGACGGGATTGCCGGACAACTAGTTTGGATCCAAAAGTGCCCAGATGTGGTTGGAAGGGGGGAGTTAAATATTAGGTTGCGCATAATGAAAATCCAGAGCCATAAAGTATGTTTTCAAGCCTTAGTTGTGACTCTGCAGAACAGAAACACTGGTCTGGATTGCTTGGTAGTCACAAAAACCCACCCTCATAAAATCGGTGGGGTTTATTTCCAGTTCTAGCATTTACCAGCAATGACTTCACAAATCACATTGAATTCCGTTTTGAATTTCTCCTTTCCCATTAGAACATTGCAAGGGAGGAGCAAAGAGCACTCCAAACCAATCCCAAAGAGAGCTACCATTCTCATTCCCTCTCCTTTCCCCTTCTCCTCTCCTTGTCTGCAAGAGAAGATTAATGGATAGTTTGTCCCCTTTCTACCAATTTTCCATAGAGGAACCCCTGTTAAGCTTCCAAGGAATCCAAAATAATTATTGGTGTAGTGGTTACAGAGTCAACTAAAATGTGAGTCAGATTTGAATCATCCTTCTGACATGGCAGCTTGTTAGGTTCCCTTAGGCCACTCATGCACTCTTACTCTAGGCCAACCTACCACAAAGGTTTGCTGTGGGAATAATGGAGAAAAGGAGAATGTGAGCTATATTGGGTAAGAAAAGTGGAGTATAACCGTCTATGCCTTTACCTTTACACATAGTGCTTGATGGCTGGCATTCAATGGTATTTTTAGAATTACACTGTCAATTAGAGATGGCCACAAACCGAAATATGAACCAAAGTTCATGACGAACAGGGCCAATTCAGGGGTTTCATCAGAGCCCATTTCTGATGAACTGCCACGAACTTTAGGCTGGTTTGTTTGGTTTGTTTTTTGGTTCATCACTGCAGACAGCCTGGCACTGATCAATCCGTTTCTTAGGCAACAGGGGATGGATTTTCTGTAGACCTTCTGTTGACACAGAAATGGCCTTTCGCTGGCTTGGAAGTGACTTTATGCTGACCTGGAGGTGAAGATTTGCTGACCTTGATGTGACGTTTTCATGAACCAAACAAACCGGTTCATGAACTGGGGCAGTTTTGTGAAAGTTTGTAGTTCATGAAATACAACAGACCACGAACTATATTGTTCATTTTTTTTTAGTTCATGCTCATCTCTACTATCAATCTTAACATCATTTAATCGCTAAATTGTAATTGAATTTACTATTTGATTTCATTTCATTAGTAATTTGTAATTGTAAATAGTATTTAACAGTAGACAGTTCAACGGATTTTATAATAAATCAAAACAATGACCAATCAGCCAAAAATATTTGAATTTTGAAGCTTGAAGTTCAAGATAAAGATTTGAAAGTTGCATTTGAAAATTTTCTCTATAATTTATCCTTCTTCCATCTTTTTTCTTCATTGCCCTAGAAACATATCCTAAAAATTCTCTCAGCTTTTTTTTGTTATATATATATATATATGTTTAATATACACACATATGTATGTTTAATAGATCATGATTAATTCCCTACTCAGTTGTCTATTTTCATAAATTCCATCTTATTGTATACTGCCTGTCATACCAAATATGTCTGTCTTTTTCATTTTGTTTCAAAGCTTTCTGCTTCACTTTGTTGAAATAAATCTACTGAATTATACAGTTAAAAGAACACCAAAGCAACTAAAGATATGTTTTCTTTAAGGCATTAGGACACAAATCCTACTTACCAAAAGTAATCCTGTTGAAGAAAATATATTGATGAAAAAAAAATAGTACATGTCCCTAAATAATTGCTCATTAATTTAAAACTTCAAATTGTGATGGCTGGACACAAATGTATTCAAGCCAAGCCTACTTACAAAACCATATTTGTATTTTTAATTGTCCATGTTTTTTATTTCTGAGTCAGTAGCAAGGGTGGGGGGTGGAATTCGGAACATATAACCATAGCAGTGATGGGTGAAAACCACTTGAGGGCAGCCAAAAATTGCCCACTTTTTTGTGAGCATCCCTGCCAAACACTTGGAAATATTCAATGGAATCTGCAAAAGTTCAGAGGGGAGACTTGCAAAATGTATGCATTATGTATATGGATGCACACTCATGCACAAACATACAATTACAATTTTATTTATTTATTTTTATTTATTTATTTTATACCCTGCCCTCCCCACAAATGGGCTCAAGGCAGCTCACAACATTGATAAAATGCAATAAATTAATCAACTGTAAAATCAATAGCAATCTTAAAACAGTCATTAAAATAGTCCAGGCACCTGTACATAGGCTACTTTAGATAAATAATCAGAGACCTGCATAAAGGCCATAGCATATGGGCAGAACACATGGACGAGGGCAGTCACAAAAAGATGATAGTCTTCAATGGAGTGAAGGGGGACACCCACTGGTCCTCAGCCAAAGGCCCTGCAGAACGGTAGTAGGTCCCACAGGGCCCGAATCTCCAGTGGAAGAACATCCCACCAGCTGGGGCCACAGCAGAAGAAGCCCTGGCCTTGATTGAGGCCAGACGGATGTCCCTTGGACTGAGAATCACCAGGAGTTACTTGTCTTCCAAGCGCAGATGAACCAAACGAACCGGCCTAAAGTTCATGGCTGTTTGTCAGAAATGGGCTCTGATGAACTGCTGGTTCGCAAACCATAAACTGGCCTGGTTTGTGATGAATTTTGGTTCATATTTCGATTCATGCCCACCTCTATTCCATACTTTAAGTCTACTGGTATCACCAATCTACTACACTGACCTGTAGTTCATAGAAAGATAAAACTAATCTTTGTCAAAAGGGTGAAATAAGTATGGAGGGCATGTGTAATTGCTAGGCCCTGTGAACTGCTGGCAAAGAAAACTAGGTTCGAGACCTACACGAATACTAGCAGTCTCCTACAAGCTTCTATGAAACATCTGGGTCTCCTCTGGCCCTGCTGCTGTCTCCTCTCTGTGGGCACACTTTCTATGAGCAGCTCATACTATTACACAAGTTATGTGGAAATGTAAGCTGTGTGCTCCCAGAACTTAGTGCATGACTGGAAATTTATAAGACACCAAATCCAACCAGTAATGTACAAGCAACCACTATGTTCTATTTTGAAGCTGCAAAAGCTGTTAAGAGAATAACTCATATGATTATTGCATAAGGAAGGCAAGTCATAGCAAGCCCATAGCTTAAGTTATGTCTTAACCTGAGGACAGTAAGATGGCAGATTAATGACCCATCACTTAAGGCAGCGAAAGAAGAAGAATTATATTCCTGTGATTGAGGATGAGGAGAATGTAATACATACTACCTCAACTGAAATAAATTTGCAGTTTCAAAAGTTTTACTCTAAATTGTATAGTAAGGGAAAAGAACCATCGGAAAACTTGGAAACATTTTTCTCTCACCTTAATCTTTCATATTTAGATATGGCTCTGCAACAGCTACTTACTGAGCTTTTGCATATGGATGAAATTAAGGCTGTGCTAATGAATATGAACACTGGTAAATGTCCAAGCCTGAAAGGGTTCCCTATTGAATGGTATAAAGCCTTTTCAGATTTTTAAATTCCAAAATTATGTCAACTGTACAATGAGATTTTTGAATCTGGTGTATTGCCAGCATCACTGTCATTCCGAAGCCAGGCAAAGACCATACTGAATGTGAAAATTTTCAACCAATTTCATTGATTAATGTGATGCTAAGATATTAACAGCCATTCTTGAGAACAGATTTCAAAAGGTTGTTAAAACTTTAGTGTATGTATATCAAGTAGGATTTATACAAAGTAGGCAAGGCTCTGATAATCTAACATTGGTCATTGATCTGATTGCATTAAATAGAAAGAGATCTGATCAAGTTGCTATTCTTTCATTTGATGCTGAAAAAGAATTTGACAAAATACATTGGAAATTTATTTTCTCTACATTTGGCTTCCCTCATGAATTTTTGAAATGAATTAGAATTATGTATTCATCCTCTAAATCTAGGGTACTGACCAATGGTATTTTTTCTGTATCATTTCCCCTTGAAAGAGGTAATAGGCAAGGTTGTCCTCTTTCTCATCTCATTTTTGACCGATGTTTGGAACCTCTGGCATGCGATGTTAGACAAAGCAATAATATACATGGTTTATACATAATACTTTAGAACTTAAAATTATTTTATATGCAGATAATTTTTTATTATTTATTTTAGAACCTCAGTCTTCCATTTCTGAATTAATGAATTTGAGTAATGATTTTGGTGATCTGTCAGGTTATTCAATTAATTGGACAAAATCAGAATTGATGCCATTGGAAGACAATATATCGCAGAATGTAATTATTGAGGGATATTTTCGATGGTGCCTAGATGTTATTAATTATCTTGGAATACTGATACCAAGGAATACTAAGGACATTATTTCATTGTATTTTAATAAATTGATCACCGATATATCCTTGGATTTGGATAGGTGGGCAGCCCTAAACCTGTCTCTATGGGATAAAGGAAATACATTCAAAATGAATATTATACCTTGAAATATATATGTTATGCATGCAATCTCTTTTTATATACCTTCTAGAGATAGTCATAAAAATAAATACTTTGTTTCAGAAATTTATGTGGAGCTTCACACCACCCAAGATTTTTTAAAGAGGAAGCAACTTTTAATTACTGAAGGAGGATTTGGTCTTCCAGACCTTAGTATTTCTCATCAGGCATATCTCTTAGCATGTGCAAATTATTGGGAGCCCTCCCCTCACATGGAGAATTCGTCTTGGGCTCTTTTGGAGGCCCCTTTTTTGGAACCAATTTTTAATTGGAAAGCATTAGAGTCAGCATATGTTAAAATGGGTTGTGTTCCTCAAACCATTTCTGCAGCTAGAGAAGTATGGCACATAATATCATGACAATATCAACTGACCCATCCTCACATGCTAAACTAACATTATGGTCAAATCCTGATTTAAAAATTGGGAAGAAATCTTTCTTATGGAAAGCTTGGACAGATAAGGGAGTTTTTACTTTAGATCAATTGATAGGTAATGATGATTGAGTTTTTGTCATTTTTCCAACTGAGGTGTAAATATGATTGGCCAACTTCTGCCATATGGCCATATTTGCAATTGCAACATTTTTTTTTTATTAACTACATTAACTAACAATACAAAGGGAAGAAAGGGAACAAGGGGAGGAAGGAAAAAAACCATAACAACTACAACATGCAACAGCTATGCTACACAAAATGTTTTCCCTTCATACTGCCATTATTCAAAAGTTAAAGCTTTATGTTATATTGATGGAGTGGTTGACCTTACTAAATGCAAATTACAATTTAAATTCAAATTAAATTTTTCTTCCCCTCCTGGGTCCCGGACGCAATTCTCTCTGAGCAGCTGCAGCCGCAGTGCTCATTTCCTCCCCCCCCCCCTCAGACTTCTCCTTTTCGTCTTGCTTGGTGCACTGAAATTCCGGATTTTTATCCTCAAAATCCCTTAATTGATCTTCTGATAATATCTTGAAAGCTTGATCTTTGTGACTGAACCAGATTCCTTCCGGAAATAACCATTTGTACTTTATTCCACGTTCTCTCAGAAGAGCTGCGAACTTTTTATACTTAAAACGTCTTTTCCGAACTAGAAATGGGACGTCTTTCAATATCTTAACTTTATTACCCAGAAAGTCCAAATCCGCATTGTATGAATTATATAGGATAGTGTCCCGGATCCTCTTAGATGAAAAATCAATGATGATCTCGCGAGGCAACTGACGCTTCATTGCATATTTTGAAGTAGCCTGACGGACTTCCAAAATGGCGCTTTTTACTTCTTCTTTAGTTGCCCTCGCGGGTGTCGCCAATAGTTCCGAGACCAGACCCTGTAAATCCTCATTTTCCTCCTCTTTCACATTCTGGAGGCGCAAAATTGTCTGTGTTCGTTCCACTTGTAGCCCGATCAGCTGATTCTCCACCAGCTTAAGCTCTTTATTCGTAGCCTTCACGAGTGACGCACTTTCCCGAGCAGACTTCTCTGCCCCCCCCGCTGCTTCCTTAATGGTTTTCACTTTGCTCTCAATTAAGCCCACCCTTTGATCTGTTTCATTCAGCTTGTCAACAAAGGGTTTTATAGCTTCACCAACCGCCCTCCGCACCACCTCCTCCAGCGACTCTCCCTTCAGGGCAGCCGAAACTGACTTGCCCAGGGCAGGACTTTGTTTTTTTGTTGCCATTTTAGGGGGGGGGAGAACCGCCAACCGGATTCTGAAACTCAGCAAAGGGGAAGAACGAGCCTTCTTAGCTTCAGATCCCACCACTCCTTCGCGTGCGCTTGTAGTAACAGAAGGGATTCGCTTACTTGCAGGCTTTCGCCTAATTCTGCTCTTTGCCGTTTTCCATGGCCCGGCAGCACTCAAGGCGCCGCGCACGTCCGCCGGCCTCCGTAGGGACAAACGGGCAATTAACCCCCCGCATTGATTCCGGGGGGCTCTTCCCGCAGCGTCCCGGACCCAGCCTCCCTCACTGGGAGTTTTGGGGGCTAATCTTCGCAGATCAGCCGCCCGGACAGGGTGCTCGGGCGCTTCCTCTCGAGCCCGCGAAGAGGAGCGTCCGACATGGCTGAGAAAACGAAACCGAATCGCAATTACAACATTTGTTGATGTCCAAATATGGGCCATTTTCACACATTGTTAACATCGCACAACATCGCACATTGTGCAACACTCATGGAATGATGGCATCTTCATGGCATGATTTCTGACATCACCCCATCATGATTCCATTTTCGTGGTGTGATGACATCAGAAATTGTACCATGAAGACGCCAGCGTTTTGTGAGTGTTGCGCGATGTTGCGCTATGGTAACGATGTGTGAAAAGTATCGTGGTCCAGCAGCTTTGAGTGCTTCAGAATCTCCTCCACTTTTGGAGATTCTTATTGAATCAATATAGAAAGTGAAATATACAATATTTGTATATAAATATTTGAGGTAAATTAATAAATATGATATACAAGATGAATGGAATAATGATCTGGAGTGTCCAATTATGTTAAAACAGTGAGATAAGGTCTTAAACCAAGTAACTGTTGCTACTATGGATCTTAAGTCTCGACTTACTCAGCAAAAAATTATGATTAGGGTATATTGAACACCACAGCGTCTTTTTACTAAAGGTTTAAGCACAGTGTCTAACTGTTAGCAGTGTAATTCACAAAATGCATCTCTTAAGCATATACTTTCATCATGTTTAGTCATTTGGTCCTTTTGGGAGGAAATTCTTTGTCATGTTAATTTTGTGTTAGAAAACTCATTTATTTTTGAGGATGTTAATGCACTGTTAAACTACTTGCCTGTCTCTTGGAATCTAACCAATGGTCAACAGAAATGGCCCCTCCGTGCCCTTACAGTTGCTAAAAGACTTATATTTCAACATTGGAAGTACAAAAGCCCACCTCCTGTAAATCACTAGATTGAAGACCTTATAAACTTATCAACATTTGAACATATCGCATGTAGAAGGCAACTGCGCATGGATTTAGATATTTGGAAATCTTTTATAGATATCTATGTATAGATTTGCCAGTAGTGTTTTTATAGCCCACACTTTCTTTCTTTTTTTCTCTTCTGTGTACTTTTTTATTTTTTAAATATATTTGCACTAATATATATTTTTTAAAAAACTCATGTCTTAACCTGGAAAAATACAGTTAATAGAAGACAAAATAAATTGCACATTGTGTCATTTTTACCTTTCATGAAATATCACAGGAAAATGTAAATCACTATCAAACATCATATAAGGCAGAGGATGGTCTGCATGTCAGCTTAAAAATGTAGCAGATTAAAGAATTGTTGTCCAATTTGTATGAATTCAGCCAGCAGGGGCTGATGAATTACATCCCAGGATGCTGATGGAAGCTGGCAAGGAAATCTAGAAGTTGTTAGCTTTTATATTTGTGTACTCATAAGGGACAAGGAAGGTGCTGAACAGGTGGAGAAGAATACACGCTCTTTCTGTTTTTATGGAAAGCAACGAGAGTCATGCAACCTCCCTTCTTCATCATAACTCCCCTAACAAGGTTTTTTTTTTTTATAAAATCAAAAAGAGATACAGAGCTGCCAGGAAGGCACAGTTCCCAGTTTTCAAACTGCAGGGCACCCACACTGAACCCTCCCTTGTGTAATTCCACTTTCTATGGGCCCGATTATCTAACCCAAATTCCATTTCATCTCCAAGAACATCATTCCTCCCTGTCTTCGATTGCACCCTATATGTTCTGCACAGCTCTTCTTTGCTTTCCTGTAATATCAAGTCTTTCCAATCCTTTAGTTCTATCCTGCCTCTAAGCAGCAGTAAAATATTCACTGCTGTGTGCCTGTGCCCAGCATGGCAACCAGTAAGTCAAGGACACTGTGAATTGCTCTCTGTTGCAGCTGTCTCCAAGCAGCAAGTGAATACCGACACACCATATGAAACAGTAATTTCCTCACATCCCACTGATGAAAAAGGAAGCAGGTCCTAGAGGAATGTATGTTAAACTTGCCTGATAATACAGGGTGAAGTCCTATGTTTTAACTAAAAAAGCCACACCTGATTTAGAGACTAGCAAACCTATAAACTCTTTCGGTCTACAATGGATCTTTTCTTGGAATCTAATAAAATGTTAATACACATCTTCCCATATAATAACCGATATCTCTCTTGGAGAACCAGGTGGAGAGCTAGTGACCATCTAAGCTATTTTAGGCTTACCAATAAGATTAATTGATTTTGTTTCAACCTATTCTTTGCCTGGCTCTCCAAAGCATGAAAGAGTTATTCTTACTTATTGTTCTGCAAATCTTCCTAGGCAAATCTTTGATGTAAAAGGGCTTCTTGCCAAGTATGGAGTCTTTCCCACTCGTGTTTTTAAAGATAATAAAAAGAGGCACCTCAATTTAAACCATCCCTATACTATAGCGCCTTTAGGAAAAAAACATTCAGCAGGAAAGCTCTGATGAGTGTTCCATTAAAGACTCTGGCTGCTTCCACACACATTGGATAATCCACTTTCAATACTCTTTAGTGAACATTTGGAACTGCTTTTCCATGTGTGGGACAAAAAGTCCACTTCCAAAGGATTGCTAAAGTGCATTGAAAGTGCATTATTCAATGTAGGTGGAAATGGCCAATAGCTCCAACCTCCCAGGATTATCCGCAACCTCAGACTTAATCGATATTGATGGAAACTCACTAGGATTTATTGATGCACATCTACAGGTGGAGCAAACAAATTATCCAACAAGAGTTACTTAAAATGCAATTATCACAGTGGAGGGAAGCACTGACCCCTTAAGGGGAGAGGTGTGGGGTAATGTGGCACCTGGCACACTGCTGGAGGGGTGGGGCTGAGGCACAAACTTAAAAACTGAGATGCCCAGCCAGTGAGGGAGTAAGTGGCGGAAGAAGGAGCAAGGATAGCAGTGAGCAAGAGGCAGAAGTGAGAGGCAATAGAGACAGTGGTGGCAGTTGTGTGCCCAGCATGGGGAACACCTTGAGGAGGCAGCTAATGGGGGTGTGCTAGGGAGAGGATGCCAAAGCCCCAGACCTGGAGAGTGGGCCAGGAGGGACTCGAACACCTCAGAGGACTGAGAACAGCAAGTGAGGCAAGAGGCATAGCTGGCTGGGACCAGACAGCAAAGGTCAGCCCGAAAACCCGTCTCCCTAGCATCTCTCCTACCCAGTCATCAGCCTCAGAGGGCCAACTCTGCAGCCACTGCAGGACAATAGGCTCACCAGTGAAGTTGGCACGGGGAGGTAAAGACAGGTAGCACTAGCATGGGAGGAATGACGATGAGATAAAGCGGTGGCCGCCTGAAGTAAAAGCATCACCCTTTCTCTGGGGAACGTCACATTGCTTTAGCAAAGCCAATTAAGATATATAGAACATTAGCAAAAAATATCTGATTTTATCATGACTGCTATATAAGTTAGAGCTTTAAAAAAGCCTGTGCTGCATGGAGGAAGTCTGGAACTTTAGAAAGATTATTCCTTCTTTTGAAACATAGTTATAAGAACCCAATCAAGCAAAAAAAGAGGGAGCATTCAGAAGCACCTTATTCTAGACTTTTCAAATTACTTAAAGAGAAGAATGGGGGAGCCATTCTCCCCCTTGCTTGTGAGGGAATTGGCAAGAACTTAGAGATCGTTTCAGTGAGGTGACAATTTAGCACCTGATATTCAATTGCCCACCTGGGAATGCAACTTTGAAGATATGTTTAAAGATACTGTGAGAGGCACCACATCTCCTTTCAGCATTGATATCATGCAGTTACCTGATTGGTCACTAGTGTCCTCAAGAGAAGTTCTAACTATAATTAAACAAATGGAAATTGGAAAGACTCCTAGGTATGACTTTCTCCCAGTTGAATTCTTTAAGTTAGACCCAGTATGGTGGGCAGAACTACTAGCCCTCTTATTTACAAAAATTAACCAAATGGAAGTAATTCCTGAAAGTTGGAGATTACACCTATTTATAAGAATTACACCTATTTATAAGAAGGGGATAAGAACAGATCCCTCTAACTATAGGCCAATTAGGTAACTTCCTTATTGAATAAAATATATGCTGCCCTTTTAATGAATAAATTTTTAAACATGGATGGAAGAATATAACATAATTTGGCAAGAGCAGTTTGGCTTTCAAAAAGGTTATAAATGCATACAACACCATTTGATTCTATCAACCCTTGTCAATAAATATATTCAAACTAATGGAGAATCTATATTTGCTGCCTTTGTTGATCTTCAAGCAGCTTTTGATTTTGTATCTCACACTTGTTTATGGGGAAAGTTGAATTCCATATCTATTCCTAAGCGGCTATTGGCCCTTATTAAGAATGTACATACTAGGAATGTTCTACAGTTAAAAATATTCAATATGAATTCATCTCCAAGATCAGTAATAATTGAAAAAGGTGTACGGCAAGGATGTGTCTTAGCTCCAAAGTTACTTAATTTATACATAAATAACTTCTCCCCAAATCTGTGAAATAACACTCATGTACCATTCTTAGCAAACCAATCACTACCAATGCTTTTATATGCTGATGACATAGTTCTCCTCAGCTGAAACTTGGCTGGCTTGAAGAAATTTATGAACAAAGATGTTTATGTCTTTTGCACTCGAGAATTGTTGACAATTAATTTTGCCAAAACAAAGATCCCAAGATTCTCTAAATCAAAGTGTTTTGAATGAACACCCCTGGCAAATTTATGGAGAAACTATCAAAGAAATTAGACAGTTGAAATATCTCAGTGTGGTGTTTAATTATGACTTATCCTGGAACTCCCATATGAAGTCTGTCATAAGAAAGACCCAAATGACATTAACCATCATCAAGAAATCCTTTTATACCAAAGGTGGTCAACTTATCTGACTTTTGCTAAAGTTATATAAAACCATTATTCTTTCCAAATTACTCTACACTGCCCCAATCTTGGTCAATGGACCACTGGATCCTCTTGATAACTCCAACAAACTTTCTTTCATAAGATCCCTTCTCTTCCTCCTTGTGGCGCAGCTAAAACTTGGACGCCTTCAAATTTCCACAATAGTTTGGTACCATGCTATCAAGTTCAGAGTATCACTCCGTGAATCTAATGTTCTATTATATTTACTAAAACTAGTTGCAGCTGACTCCTGGTTGGAAACTTGGCTTAACCCAGTTGATTCAAAGCTTGCTATATTAAACCTAAGCTTAAATCCTAGGGATTCACTGAAAAAAATCTTTGTTAAATATACAAAACCAATTACTTAAAAAAGATTGGGCTATGCTAAAATTCAAAGCTGAGTGGAAATGCTTCCCTATTTACTTTCATTTATCCTATCAGAAAATGTTTGAACTGGATTCTTTTATTTAACAGTCCCAAAATATCAACACTCCTTCATGTTACTTAGATGCAATGTGTTACCTTCCACCGAGATGGCAATTTTAGTAGAATTCCCCCTGAGAATTGTTACTGTACTTATTGTATGGACCAAGTCGACTCAATTGTCCATATCCTTTTTAGCTGCCCTCCGTTATAATTTACTTCGCAACCAATATATTGGACTGAATATCTACAGAACATTTCTAAATAACAGAAACTAAAGGTTTTACTACCAGGAAAGATTTTAAAAAGTGTACATGTGATCTAGCCATATTTATCTATGCAGTGATAAATGGTTTATAAAATACTTTGATGTATTGCTCATAGGCTGTTAAGTTACAGGGAAAGAATAAAGAAAAAATACAGGGTGAGTTGTTACATGTATATGGCTCATTGCATGAAAGATACAGGCTGTGTGTTTCCTTCAAGAAGCAAAGGGAAGGAAAAGTGTATTCCACGTGATGCTGTGGCATCACACTCCGTGAGGTGCTGCCACATGGAGTTGACCAGTGATAAAAAGCACCCTTGGGCTTTCATCATCATCATCATCATCATCATCATCATCATCATCATCACAATAGAACATGTGCACATAGCTATAATGATGGATGATGCAGAGGTGGGGTAAAGGCAGTAAATGTGCCAATGATTTACTGCACAGGCCAATCAAGACTTGCTGGATCACAGTGCTGCTAAACAATCATAAAACAATCTTATAATAAATTCAATAAGAAACCATGGAGAGCAGGTGGGATCAGGCCACTTTCCCCTTGCTAACTTAGAACTTCCGTCCCCCAAAGGAGGGATGTACCACAGGAATATGTGGGAAACTGCCTTATATACTGTCTGATCCAATGATTTATTTATTAGATACTGATACTCTGCTTTTCGCCCCAATGGGGATCCAAAGCAATTTACGACACTGTTCTCACTTCCTCCATGTTAACCTCAACCACCAAACAAGGTAGTTTAAGCTAAGAGAATGTGACTGGCCTAATGTCATCCAGCAAGCTTCCATGGCACAATGAGATCTGAACTTGGGTCTTCCAGATCCCAGTCCAGCACTCTAACCAATACACCATGCTACCTCTCCTCTCAGAATCTACCCTGTCTTCTATATGCTGTATGCATTTACTATGCTTGTTGCCTGCCCTACTCTGTTTTAAAAGCTAAGAAGGTATTTGCTCTTCAAGGCAAAGATATATTGGGCGGGAAAAAACCCATAAGTTTACTACCATTTATTTCTGCCCATTTAAAATAATCCTCACTAGCTACAGCATGTGACATGGCAGGTCTTATTACTCAGGCATGTACATTTACATGCATGCATATCAGAGGCAAGATGCATACTGCCTCCCACAGCTGCTCTGCTAGAAATCTAGAGAAGAGGGCTGAAATCTGAAGAAAGATTATTCCAGCAGCTTAAACCAACATGACTTTTAAAAGGCAGGAAAAAATGAGTAACGTAATAGGAAGAATCTGCAAAAAATATGGACAGTTGGCTTCTATGAGAAAACAGCAACATGCAATGTGAGGCTTTCTATTGTTCAAAACCAGGGAAACAATCCATCTTCTTACTTTCGTAGGGTGACCCACAGAACGTATATTCAGCCACTGTCCTAAACCTGATGTAAGACACACGGAGGGAGGGAAGGAGCAAAATAAGACTTTGGAGAAAGCAGCAGAAAAGTGCTATATGGTTTCTCATGATAGGTGCATTCTTTGATGTCCAAAAATAATAGAGAAAAGAAAACTATTCTGTGCTTTGAAGCAATTTTTGGCAGCTGAACTAAACACAGCTATCTTGGCAAGGAGAGATCAGGCCTGAGACTGAGTCCAGTAGCTCAAGCTGTGATTATGAGAGTTTAGAGTATGGCATTAAATGGGCATCTAGGTGTTCAAAGTAAATTGCTGTACAGAAGTGGATTTGTAGATAAGACCCACCCCCATATTTCACAGTCACAACAGAAACTAGCAGGTGCTAAGTGTATTATATCTTCATTTCCAGTAGATTTGATGCGGGGGGGGGGCGGGGATTAAACGTCAGCAGCTGTTTGCAGGTGTATGTATAGCAATTCCACATTTGACTTAATAGCCCAAGAAGGCCAGTAAATCTGTATATGCTCTGCACATTGACATTACTGAGTTGATCTGAAGAGGTAGGCAGATTAGAGCCTGTGTTTTTTTTGTAAAGAATTTAAATGAAAGGCTGAGGCTACAGAATGCAAGCTTTCCAGGTAACCATTACATTAGTTAGAATGGCATTGCTTTTGCATTTTTCCTTGAGCTAAATTGATTTGATTCTATATTGTGGGATGTAGGAACATAGGACGCAATGGCAGCATTGCTATTTGAACATAGCCCAGAATTCCACTCCCCCATCCATACTTGTCTAGTCTCATACTTTTTCAGCCTGATGCTAACATTATGGTTAAAGTACAAGGCATTTACCCAATCATAAACACATAAGAACTACCTTGTACCAACATTCCATTGACCTCTACCCATGTCTGCATGCTTCTAGCTACCACACTGAGCACACTGCACAATCTATTGTCTGCAGTCATCCACTAAATTACAACTGCATTTGTTCTAGTTCCTTGAACTCACACCTGAAAGATTTGCAACAGGCATTCTTGGGATTAAAATACCTACACAATTAAGTAAAGAAACAAATGTGCAAGACCAAACAGGCCCAAAAGAGAAAACAATGCAGTGCCATTGGTTGTCACCTACAGCTCCCAGCTCAAACCAACACATCAACAGTGGTTTACTGCCCTTCCTGGAGGGGTGATATTTCCCTTTCATAGGCCTTAGGAGACAAGCCTTTCCTTGCTTAAATATAGCCCTAATTTGAAATAGCATCTTACCTAACTGATACAGAAACCCATGGACCAGAAGTTGTAACTAACAAAGGTGACAATTTTAATACACGATCTAATAATATCAGTTAGACCATTTTGGGCTGATTGACTTGCTCATCCTCCAATGTAGTTTATGCCATTATGCCTCAGCAATGACTTTCTGCAGCCTACACAAAACAAGCAGGCAAGTTCCAACATCCCAAGACAGAAAAGGTTAACCATATTGCCAATGACTCACTTTTTATCCCTGCACATGCGCAGTACACTGTGCATGTGTAGTATGCAGAAGGAGGCAAGCGGGGGCAAAACAGTTTGCCTCCCTACCACCCCCTTGGGGCTTCCACAGGCCTGGAAAGGCCCAGTGTGGCAGCAGGAAGGCCTGGGGCCATGGCACCGGGACTTCCCGCTGCCTCTGACCTTCCGAAGGCCCAGGAAGGACCGGTGTGGCAGGGAGAAGAACTGCTGCAATGGCCCTGGGCCTTCCTGCTGCTTTGGGGTCTGATGCACTGCGGGGCTGCCTGGTCCAGCTGCCCACTTCGGTGCAGAGCTGCCTAGCCTGGAACCTACTGCAGCACGGGGCTGCACAGGCAATGGGGGAGGCATGGCCTGCAGGCCTGCTTGCTGCTTAGCTGGGCAGGAAGAAAGTGGGGCAAGCCTGCTTTCTCCATGCCCATCAGTAATGGGGGGTAGCAGCTGAGTGTCTTCATGTCCGCTGCTCAGCTGGGCAGAGAGAAGGCTTTCTCCCTGCCCAACAGATCCATGGCCCGGCCCAGCTGCCTGCTGTGAGAGGATGGGCCTACATGCCTCACTGGCCTCCCTCACCGCCTGCACAGCCCTTACCTGCCCGGAATCACGAGGAGGTAGCAGGACGGTGGTAAATAGAAAATAATTGATAAATTGGGGGGGGGGAGTTGAGAGACAAAGAGCACATGATGGACAGGGCAGTGGGGGGTGCGGGAGAAGGGAAGGCTTAACCAGTTTCCTTTCTGCATCAATCCAGTTTCCTTTCTGCATCTATCAAACTGGGGGGATAGAGAGATTCCCCTTAAAAAAATTTAGTGGAGCAACTCTTTCCATGCCTTCCTATCCTGCGCTTCACTTTTCCCTGCCAGCTATGGCCTTTCCCAGTGAGATGGGTGTTCTTGGCACATTTTTTATTACTTGGAAGCTGATAACGGCAGCACTCCTAGATGGCTCTACTCCTCCCACCATGCACCTTCCAGGCAGAAGAGCATGTTCACTGAGCAACAATGGCAGACAGGGCCGCTTTGGCCTCCCCCCATGTTAGATCCTGAAGGCCAGCAGGGCACAGAGGATAGTCACGGGGAGGAACAAAAGGTGTTGGCCATAGAGAGGCTGGGGGGATGCTGAGATGCACTCCGTGAAGTCAAGCACCAGGGTGAAACCGATGCCTGTTTCTCGCCAGGAGGAGAGTGGGGGTTGTAAGATGGGGCTGGCCTCTCCCCACCTCCACCTCCAGCTCTGCCACTAACTCCCCCAACCCTCCTATTTCTACCTAACTCCCTCCTTGCTTCCTCCAACACTTCCAGATTTGCTAAATGGGCTTCCAATGGGGCAATCCTAATGAAAAGGCAAGATCTGGGTCCAATAGCACCTGAAAGACTAAGAAAAGCAAGAGTCCAGTAGCAGCAATAAGACTAACACAATTTGTGCTAGGGTATGAGCTTTCGTGAGTCACAGCTCACTTCTTCAGATATCTTAAGCTCATACCCTACCACAAATTTTGTTAGTCTTATACGTGCTACTGGACTCTTGCTTTTCCTACTGCTACAGTCAGTAGGATCTACCTTGATCTACCTGAAAGACCAATTAGATTTCCAAGGTCGCTAGTCTTCAAGGTGCTATTGGACCTGGATCTTGCTCTTGGGCTGCAAACCAACATGGCTACCCACCTGTAACTATCCTGTTTGGCGTTACTCCATTTTTAACCCATTGAAATCAATGGACTGAGACTGGAGTAGCTCTGCATAGGTTTGCACTGCAAGACACTGAATCTGGAGCTCATTATGTAAGATGTTTTCAAACCCAAACCTCAGTCTCCTTCAAACATGTGCAGAGGCAGCAGCTACTGACCGTAAGCAGCCCACTGCCTCTCATACATTTGGGGAGATGCGGGGAGATCAGCTCAGATCACACAGAATACTCATGAAGTCACTCAGATGTCCCACACAGTAGATAAGTCAGTTTACTGGCATCCTACAAAAAGGTTCCAAACAAACTACCATTTCCAAACTCCAAGAACACCTACAACTGAGAGACAGGAAAATACTAAAACCCTAAATACCTTTTAGCTGTATTGTCGAAGGCTTTCACGGCCGGAGAACGATGGTTGTTGTGGGTTTTCCGGGCTGTATTGCCGTGGTCTTGGCATTGTAGTTCCTGACGTTTCGCCAGCAGCTGTGGCTGGCATCTTCAGAGGTGTAGCACCAAAAGACAGATCTCTCAGTGTCACAGTGTGGAAAAGATGTAGGTCATTTGTATCTACTCAGGAGGGGTGGGGTTGAGCTGAGTCATCCTGTAAGAGTTTCCCAGGGTGTGGAATGCTAATGGCGGGAGGCTTCACTGTATCCTGAGGAGGTTCTTTTGCATATGGATTGGTACTTGATGTGCTAATCTTGTCTGCAGGGCTATTGTCGGGGATAGAATGTTTTGTTAGCCTGGTGTTTTTCAGAACTGGAAACCATGCTCTGTTCATTCTTAAGGTTTCTTCTTTCCTGTTGAAGTTTTGCTTATGCTTGTGAATTTCAATGGCTTCCCTGTACAATCTGACAAAGTAGTTGGAAGTGTTGTCCAGTATTTTGGTGTCCTGGAATAAGATACTGTGCCCTGTTTGCGTTAGGCTATGTTCAGCCACTGCTGATTTTTCAGGTTGTCCAAGTCTGCAGTGTCTTTCATGTTCTTTTATTCTTGTCTGGATGCTACGCTTTGTGGTCCCGATGTAAACTTGTCCACAGCTGCAGGGTATACGGTATACTCCTGCAGAGGTGAGGGGGTCTCTACTGTCTTTTGCTGATCGTAGCATCTGTTGTATTTTTGGGGTGGGTCTGAATACTGCTTGAAGGTTATGCTTTTTCATAAGCTTTCCCACCTGATCAGTAATTCCTTTGATATATGGCAAAAACACTTTTCCTGTAGGAGACTGTTTTTCCTTGGTTGTTTGATTCATCCTGGGTTTGATTGCTCTTCGGATTTCATTTCTGGAGTAGCCATTTGCCTGAAGTGCGTGGTTTAGATGATTAATTTCCTCATTGAGAAAGTGTGGCTCACATATCCATCTTGCACGATCCACTAATGTTTTCGTTATGCCTGTTTTCTGTCGGGGGTGGTGATTGGAGTTTTTGTGTAAGTACCTATCAGTGTGAGTTGGTTTCCTGTAGACCTTGTGACCTAACTGAAAGTTTGCTTTGCGGATGACCAAGGTATCCAAGCATGGGAGTTTTCCCTCGCTTTCTTTCTCCATTGTGAATTGTATGTTCAGGTGGATGTTGTTGAGATGATTCAAAAACCCCATCAATTCTTCCTCCCCATGGCTCCAAATGCTGAATGTATCATCCACAAACCGGAACCATACACTAGGTTTGTGGGGTGCTGATTCTAGAGCTGTTTTTTCAAAATGTTCCATGTAGAAGTTTGCTATAACTGGGCTGAGTGGGCTCCCCATGGCCACCCCATCCATCTGTTCATAGAATTCGTTGTCCCATTGGAAGTAACTGGTTGTCAGACAATGGTGGAATAAGGCTGTTACATCCTCTGAGAAAATCTGATTAATAAGTGCAATAGTGTCTTTTACTGGAACCTTAGTAACCTTAGTCACCTCTGCAGGAGTATACCGTATACCCTGCAGCTGTGGACAAGTTTACATCGGGACCACAAAGCGTAGCATCCAGACAAGAATAAAAGAACATGAAAGACACTGCAGACTTGGACAACCTTGAAAATCAGCAGTGGCTGAACATAGCCTAACTCAAACAGGGCACAGTATCTTATTCCAGGACACCAAAATACTGGACAACACTTCCAACTACTTTGTCAGACTGCACAGGGAAGCCATTGAAATTCACAAGCATAAGCAAAACTTCAACAGGAAAGAAGAAACCTTAAGAATGAACAGAGCATGGTTTCCAGTTCTGAAAAACACCAGGCTAACAAAACATTCTATCCCCGACAATAGCCCTGCAGAGAAGATTAGCACATCAAGTACCAATCCATATGCAAAAGAACCTCCTCAGGATACAGTGAAGCCTCCCGCCATTAGCATTCCACACCCTGGGAAACTCTTACAGGATGACTCAGCTCAACCCCACCCCTCCTGAGTAGATACAAATGACCTACATCTTTTCCACACTGTGACACTGAGAGATCTGTCTTTTGGTGCTACACCTCTGAAGATGCCAGCCACAGCTGCTGGCGAAACGTCAGGAACTACAATGCCAAGACCACGGCAATACAGCCCGGAAAACCCACAACAACCACCTTTTAGCTGTGCTGGGGAAACTGTTTCACTTAAAGAGACATTACAGCACATCCCCTGTTCACAGAAAAAAAAGAATACAAAAAATATAAAACCAGATAGAAACATAGCTAAAAACATGTATAACAATATAATTCATAGTATATATCTTTCTCATGAAAACACAAGTCTACCATGAGACGTTACATATTTGGGAAACTGTTCCTCCACCTGTAAAACACATGTCTCACAAGATACATTTACATCCTATTTAACATCTTTAATAACCCCACTAGACATATCTTTACGCTCATCACATTGTCTATCAGGCTCTATATCTTTTTGGAAGCCTATAAAATCGTTATTTCTGGACCCTCTATGTTGACATCTTATCATGCATCTGTTTTGCCAATAAGTACGCCCATCTGGAGTCATCACTCGATATGTGATTTCTCCATTACAGTCACAGGGAACCAGTCATCATTAGATTCTACCCATACTGAATCTCCTTGTTGTAGCAGTTTGAGAGGTTTTGCTGTCCTATCATAAAAATATTTTTGCCTATCCTGACCCTTCTGAAGACCTTTTTGCATCCCAATAGGTATCTTGGGATGTAATAAACCAGTAGTTACTGGCAATTTATTTCTTAACATTCTACCCATTAGCATCTGAGCTGACGAATACACCATTCCAGTAACAGGTGTATTACGATATTCTAACAATGCCAAATAAGGGTCCCTTCGTGATTCTTCTGCCTTTTTAAGAAGCTGTTTTATGGAATGAATTGCTCTTTCTACCATTCCATTAGATTGTGGGTACCCTGGACTAGAGATAGGCACGAACCAAAATACGAACCAAAATTAAGCACAAGCCTGGCCAGTTCGTAGTTCATGAACCAGCAGTTCATCAGATCCCATTTCTGACGAACCTCCATGAACTTTAGGCTGTTTGTTTGGTTCGTTTTTTGGTTCATCACTGCAGACAGCCTGGTGCCAATCAATCAGTTTCCTAGGCAACAGGGAATGGACTTCCTGCAGACCTTCTGCTGACCCAGAAGTGACCTTCTGCTGGCCTGGAAGTGACCTTCTGCTGGCCCGGAAGTGATGGTTTTCTGACCTGGATGTGACGTTTTCATGAACCAAACAAACCAGTTCGTGAACCAGGGCAGGTACATGAAAGTTCGTGGTTCATGAAATTTGATGAACCACGAACTAAATGGTTTTTTTTTTTTCTGGTTCATGCCCATCTCTACCCTGGACTACTAAAGCATTGTTCAAATCCCCAGTCCTAAGCAAACTGCTGAAATTCTGTACTTGCAAAAGGCATATTATCACTTACGGCTGTCTTAGGAATGCCATGGTGAGCAAACACAACTTTAAGTTGAACAATCACAGTTCTCACAGTTTTATCAGGCAAACTCAACACTTCTGGATATTTCAAAATATCTATCACAATAAAGAATGGGAAAATGATATTAAAAAATATCTACATCCACTTTTTCCAACGGCAATTCAGGAATCTCATGTGATATAAGTGGCTCCTTTTGATTTTTTGGTGCTAAACATGCACACACAGAGCAATTTCCAACTATTGTTTCAATGTCATCATTACCCATACCAAGCCAATACATTAATGCTCGTGCCCTAACCCTCTCCCTCTGCAAGGCTTCCAGCAGCAGTCTTCCCACCTGCAGAAAGCACACTTAATACACTGACAAAGTTAAAATGGAGTCTCTTTGGTTTAAACACAAGCAGAACCTGACATTGGCGTTGTAGTTCCTGACATTTCACCAGCATCTTCAGAGGTGGAGCACCAAGATGGCACACCCGGCTGCATGTGAAACATGCTTAGGTTGGGTGCCACTTTTTGCCTCACTGCACAGATGAAAGACAGCCTTACATTCCTGGGCATCCAGGCTTTGGGAGGTGGGGCCTGGCCCTGTAAAGGGCAGCTCCGCCTCTGTAGTGCTCAGTCAGCTTTGAAAGCTCGGCCCGCCCACTGCACCCTATGGCAGTACAGGAATAGCTGGTTGCTGGTTACCAGGGCCAGGTAGGAATTTTTTCTCCTTTTCCCAAATTGGCACAGGGAAGAGGTGTTTTTCACCTACATTGTACTGTCTTTTAGGAGTGGTACTTGGAGTGGTGGAACTGTAACCTCGGTCCCTGGCAGGTTAGATTTGGGTAGACAGAGCAGGCTGGTGAGCACCCGGTGGCACCTTCCCATTGGTGGGGAATAGGGGTCTGTCAGGGATTGGCTGGCGGGCTGTACAGCTGCCAGCTGAGAGGGCAGACTGCCTGTGGGACCCCCTGTACAAGTGCTTCCCTTGGGCTTCATGGCTGAGGTGTATGGGGCTTTAAGGGGGGAACCATTCACCTGGTCAGCCAGGTTACAGCCATTCGCATGGATGGCTCGCACCTGGGGCAGGAGTGACTCGCCCAGACAGGTGGGGGAGGAGGTCCAGGGTGATCCCTTGGTCCTGACCTGTACCGCTAGTGATGCCCTTGCTGTTATTAAGTTTAATGTTGGTCAATAAATGGCCCAAATTTATACCCAAGCCTTGTGTCTGTCTCTTCATTCCGAATGGGGGGGCAAAAGACAGAGATCTCTCAGTGTCACAGTGTGGCACAGAAGTTGGCAGGTAATTTATATCTACTCAGGAAGGTAGGGTTGGGCTGAGTCATCCTGTAAGAGTTTCCCAGGGTGTGGAATGCTAATGGAGGGAGGCTTCACTGTATCCTGAGGAGGTTCTTTTGCATATGGATTGGTGCTTGATATGCTAATCTTCTCTGCAGGGCTATTGTTGGGTACAGAGTATTTTGTTAGCCTGGTGTTTTTCAGGACTGGAAACCATGCTCTATTCATTCTTAAAGTCTCTTCTTTCCTGTTGAAATTGTGCTTATGCTTATGAATTTCAATGGCTTCCCTGTGCAGATGGAATACAGATGGATTTTTTTCATTGCATACAATTTTCTCATTGCATACAATGTAGCCAATAATTCCTTCTCTATCTGAGCATAATTTTGTTCTGATGAAGTAAGTGACCTTGAGGTGTAGGACACCGGCTTATTATCCTGAAGCAAGCATGTTCCTAGGCCATCCTTTGATGCATCTGCCTGTACAACTACTGGCTTTGCCATATCAAAATACTGAAGTACAGGTGCCTGACACAACAACTGTTTAACCATTTCAAATGCCTTCTGATGTTCTGGCATCCATTGAAATGACACATTCTTCCTCAATAAATTTCTTAATGGTGCAGTAAATTCTACTTCCCATGGAATATATTTTAATAATAACATAATAATAACATTCAATTTATATACCGCCCTTCAGGATGACTTAGCACCCACTCAAAGTAGTTTACAAAGCATGTTATTATCCCCACAACAAAACACCCTCTGAGGTGGGTGAGGCTGAGAAGAGCTAGAAGCTATGACTGACCCAAGGTCACCCAGCTGGCTTCAAGTGGAGGAGTGGGGAATCAAACTGGGTTCTCCAGATTAGAGTCCCACGCTCTTAACAACTACACCAAACTGGTAATATTTTGAAAGATATTGCACCAATCCCAAGAATCTAAGAACACCTTATCTATGTTGAGGAGGTGGCATTTCTTGAATAGCCTTCACCGTATCATCATCTGGTTTCACACCTTGGGCAGTCACTATATGTCCCATATTCTACCTTAAATTGAATCTTATATTTATTAAATTGGATATTCTTAGCCATTGCTTTTTTGTAACCTGATGCAAAATCTGATCATGCTCCTCTGAAGTTTTTGCTCCTATAATCATATCATCAGCTATCATATACACTCCTTTTATGTGCCCAAAGGCTTCCTCATTTTTCTGTTGAAATACTTCACTGGAAAATTTAAGTCCAAATGGTAGCTGATCTTCCCCAAGGTGTATTAAATGTACATAAATGTGATGAAGCTTCATCTAACTTCACTTGCTAATACCCAACTTTCTTATCCACAATAGTAAAAAAATTCATTCCAGCTAATCTACTCAACACAACTTTAGATATCACTCCTGCACTTTCCGTCTGACATAAGGTCTCTTTTAATCTATCCATTACTGCAAGAGGTACCTTCCTACAACCATGAATAACGGAGGGAACTGATGAACCAACATGTATATGATAAGAACCTTCAAATTCCCCAAGACCTTCAAAAACATCAGAGTACATTGCAAATAATTCTTCATTTGACAACAATTCAACTGGACGTATAACATCAACCCAACAGACCAAATCAATGGAAGAGATGACATATCTGTTACAAAAAACGTAAGTCTGGATTTTCTCTTTGAAGTGCACACATCAAGAACAATAGTCCCCAAAGGCTTTATCCATGCTCCACCGTAAGCTACAAGCATGGTATCACTTTTAGTTAATGCTTTCTGGCCTGGCAAAGCATTAAATATTCCAAGTGGCAAAACATTTGCTTCAGCCCTGATATCCAGTTTGAACTTCAGCCCTGATATCCAGTTTGAACTTGCGCCCTCTTAAAGTTATATCAACATACCACCCAGGGGCTTAAGTTACAGCAGAACCAGCCTCATTGTGAGACAACACTCCTATAAACAGACTATGTAAATCCAAATCATGAACTTGATGTGTTTGTTGGCTTTTTCTACAACTTATCAAAGTTGCCTTACACAATTTGGCATAGTGATTTTTCTTTCCACATCTATAACAAATCTTTCCAAATGCTGGACATTTTTGAGGCTTATGTACAATACCGCAGTGAAAACATTCTTTATCTCTAGCAATGTCCTGTCTGCCTTCAGAATGTGACCTCCCATGTCTAAGAACCTGGAATGGAATCCGTATCTTTCACAGGCGCTTCATACAGCTGTTTTAGAAACAGTTGCCATTGCTTGCAGCTGAGTTGTTGTTACTTCGGCTAGCTGACATCTCAACTGCTTTCTCAAGAGTAAGGTCGGGTTCCTTTAAAAGTCTTTCCTTTAACTTGTCCGTTGCACTAAATACAATTTTATCTCTGACCATGTCATTAGTTATAGACCCAAATTCACAGCTGTTAGCTTTGAGTTTAAGTTCAGTCACAAACGGTTCAATGGTATCATCATGATTCCAAAAAAAGTAACGTTCAAATATCACATTCTTCCGAGGAGTGCAATATTTCTTGAACTGTTTAAGAACTTCTTCAATATCTTTTGGCTCCCTATCAGGAAAAACAAACATATTATACATGGATAGGGCCTCTTCTCCCACACAATTCAGCAAAATAGCTACTTGCCACTTTTTAAAAACGTTATCAGCACCAGCTGCTATAAAATACAGAGAAAAGTTTGGTCCCAGTGCTTCCACTTTTCAGCCAGGTTACCTTTCAACACAAGTGGAGGTTGAAAAAAGATCCATGTCCATCACTTCTGACACCATGTAATGTCATTGTGTCAGCTCAGATCACACAGGATACTCATGAAGTCACTCAGACGTCCCACGTAGTAGTTTATTGGCATCATACAACAAGGTTCCAAACAAACTACCACTCCCAAACTCCAAGAACGCCAACAACTGATAGACAGGAAAACACTAAAACCCTAAATACCTTTCAACTGTGCTGGGGAATCTGTTTCACTGGGGAATCTGTTTCACATATAGAGACATTACAGCACAGGGGTGATGGGGGCTTTTAATGTCAGATACTTAAATGTGCAGGAAAGCTTGAGGGCTGGTAGGACAAAAAACTGGATGTGGAAAGTTTTTTTCCAGTTCAAGTGGCTGTGTGATTAGGCATGAGTGAAGATCAGCATTCATATAACACATTGAATGTTGTGAAGTGCTTCAGGTACATATTCTTATTCCAAAACAACAATCCTATCAAGGCAGGTCCACATTATTTCCATACTGCAGATAGGGTGGGTGCAAAAAGAGCGTGGGATTGGCAGTCCTGCCTCCTAGCCCTTCCTAGCATGATCGGCCAGCAATGGGAAGGGCCTGCCCACCTGCACAGGCCTCCCCCGGCAGAGATCAGGGCATGTGGGAAGGGGGAATGCTAGGCCTGGTGCCCTGCCCTCCCCAGCTGGGATCAGGGTGTAGGGGAAGCATCCATGCCTGGCCCAGCTGCCCTCCCCTCCCCCGGCCAGGATCGGAGGAGCCAGCAGTGGCCAGTCCAGCCCCCCCCCCCGCCCTTTCTAGATCCTGTTGTATTTTTCTGCCACAATGGGCTTTGTTACTAGAGAAAGAATAAATGGACACAGATCTATTGAAAACCCTGGAGGGGGGGCGGGAAACGTTAATCTGAAAGCCACCATTCCCCAGAGAAGAAAATTCAAAGGAGTAATGCAGCGTGAAAGAGCTGAATTAAAGTTCCTTAAGAAGTTTGACACAAGCCCAGTTCACATTATTGTGAGTACACATATATCCTGAAGATGCACATGTACATCAGTTGGTAGCATGCCAACAAATGTTAACTTTACAAATGAAACGGGTGGGGATCACTACTGGGATAAATGTGGGTTTAAATCAATCATTCAGCTGCACAAGTGTTGAATGTAACATAAGAAGTAGGGTCACTCTAAACATTACTTCCATCATGAGTTCTCAACAGAGCCAACCCAAACTTGCACAGACACACAGCAACTTTGGGGAATGGCTTGCATAAAAAAAGGAGAGCCCAAATGGACTTGGAAAGCTGCTGACAGAGGAAGGAGAACTCCTGCCTTTCTCCCAAACTTTTTTTCCTCATGCAAAAACAGTGCGCGGGGGGGGAGGGGACACAGTTTTCCCATTTCTGCTGCCTCGTGTGCACAAAACACCTCCACATGGAGCAGACAAAATGGGAAACTCTCCCTCCCCTCCACTCTTTTTGC
This sequence comes from Eublepharis macularius, assembly GCF_028583425.1. Classification (NCBI taxonomy): domain Eukaryota; kingdom Metazoa; phylum Chordata; class Lepidosauria; order Squamata; family Eublepharidae; genus Eublepharis; species Eublepharis macularius. The sequence continues at coordinate 138,104,429 of NC_072794.1, forward strand.
ACTGCGAGGAAAAGCTTGAGAGAAAGGCAGGAGCTCTTCCTCCCCTGGCAGCAGCTTTCCAAGCCCATTTGGGCTCTCCTTTTTTTGTGCAAGCCATTTCCAGAAGCTGTTGTGTGTCTGTGCAAGCCTAGGTTGGCTCTAGGAAGAACTCAAGAAGGAAGTAACATTTAGAATGACCTTTATTCAATGTACATATAAAGAAAAACCAAATGAACACAGTACTTGGATTGTACTTATGTTCACTGTAGCTTGTGAAGAGCACTTCTACCCCCCTCCTTTTCAAGGGCTGAACAAAGACTTTATTAACTGTTACAAGTGTTAACTTTGGGATGCCCCACTCTTTAGTGTTAACTGGTGGTGGTAGAAAGTGCCATCAAGTCACTACTGACTTATGGCAACCCTTGGTGGGGTTGTGCTTTCTGCATTTCATGGTCCTTTGACCCAGCTGTTTATTGTTTTCCATATTTCCTATATAAAAATCCTGCCTGGTAAGCTGAACCCATCCTGTCTTATCTATTGAAAATGTTTTAAGCTGCACTCCTGTTGTTGCTGGGGATTCTCTACAGGAGACTGCTGCTGCTTGAGGCTTCTTTGATATTATGTTGCTGGAGTTTTGCAGGGTTTTTTTCAACTACTGTTTGTACTGATCATCATACAATACTTTTCAGAATAGGAAAATCAAAAAGAGTCCAGTAGCACCTTTAAGACTAACCAATTTTATTGTAGCATAAGCTTTCGAGAATCAAGTTCTCTTCGTCAGATGCATGGTACAGAAACTGGTCAAATATAGGAGAGGAGGGAGGAGGAGGGGAGGAGAGAGAAGAGGCAATTAGGGCGTGAGAGGGAGGGTGCAACCAAAACATTCCTTTGCTAGTAAATGTAAACATCTCCTTTTGGTGTTGGGGTCAGTTGGAGTTTGCCCTGTTAGTTTGTAGCAGCAAAACCAATTCCAATGCAGTATAAGCCTTCGATAACCAAAGCTCTCCCCGTCAGATGCATCTGACAAAGAGAACTGTGGTCCCCGAAAGCCCACGCCAGGTGTCACTGGGCTCCCCCAGACCCAGCCTCTGTAAAGGAAATCTGTTACCTGTGATAATGTGATAACCATTCTTAGTCCCTATTCAGTCCCAGCTTGACAGAGTCAAATTTGCATATGAATTCCAATTCAGCAGCTTCCCGTTGGATTTTGTTTTTGAAAGGTTTCTGTTGAACTACAGCGACCTTTAAGTCTTTGATGGAATGTCCTGGTAGATTGAAGTGTTCTCCCACTGGTTTCTGGACGTTTCCATTTCTAATGTCAGATTTGTGTCCATTTATTCTTTTGCGTAGAGGTTGGCTGGTTTGTCCAATATACAGAGCAGAAGGACATTGTTGGCACATGAAGGCATATATCAGATTGGAGGATGAGCAGCTGTAAGAGCAAAAGACAGTGTAGTTGATGCCATTGGGTCCTGTAATTGTATTCCCTGGGTAGATATAGGGGCAGAGCTGGCATCTGGGTCTGTTGCAGGGCCTGGTACCTGTGCTGGTGACTCTGCTGGCCGATTCATGATTGTGAGTGAGAAGTCGTTTAAGGTTGGGGGGCTGTCTGTAAGCAAGGAAAGGTCTTCCACCCACGGCCTCTGAGAGAGAGGTATCATTTTCCAGGATGGGTTGTAGCTCACTGATGATACGTTGGATGGGTTTGAGCTGGGAGCTATAGGTGACAACCAGTGGTGTTCTGTTGTTAGTTCCTTTAGGTTTGTCCTGGAGCAGACTGTTTCTGGGTACTAGTCTGGCCCTATTGATTTGTTTCTTCACCTCATTTGGTGGGTACTGTAGTCCCAAAAATGCTTAAGAGTTTTACAACAAGTAACACTTGTACCCATGTTACTATGAATGGTTATCACATTATCACAGGTAACAGATTTCCTTTACAGAGGCTGGGTCTGGGAGAGCCCAGTGACACCTGGCGTGGGCTTTCGGGGACCACAGTTCTCTTTGTCAGATGCATCTGATGGGGAGAGCTGTGGTTATCGAAGGCTTATACTGCATTGGAATTGGTTTTGCTGCTACAAACTAACAGGGCAAACTCCAACTGACCCCAACACCAAAAGGAGATGTTTACATTTACTAGCAAAGGAATGTTTTGGTTGCACCCTCCCTCTCACGCCCTAATTGCCTCTTCTCTCTCCTCCCCTCCTCCTCCCTCCTCTTCTATATTTGACCAGTTTCTGTACCATGCATCTGATGAAGAGAACTTGATTCTTGAAAGCTTATGCTACAATAAAATTGGTTAGTCTTAAAGGTGCTACTGGACTCTTTTTGATTTTGCTACCACAGACTAACACGGCTAACTCCTCTGCTTTCAGAATAGGGTTTCTTTCTTTGTTCCCCACAACAAACCTCCAAAGCAGATTGCTAATGTGCACCCTTTTTGACAGGAGAAAAAACAGGAAAATTGAAATCCTAAGGACTAGAGAGCCACTTTCAAAGTTTCCCCTTTTCTTCAGCTTTAGATGATAGTACAAAATACTTATTATCAGATAGTTTTCACTCTCAAGGAATATCAATGTCTATGTTATACATGTGGGGTCTAGCTTCCTGCTGGACATATGAACTGCATATATAATTCAGAGATTTCTTAATTTGCCATCCATGCTAGATGCCAGATACTCACAACATTCTGACACACACACACACACACACACACACACACACACACACACACACACACACACACATGAGTACACAAAGATTTTCCTCCATGGGTGAAAAGACATCTTGGAGGTGGCACTTATAAGCAAGGATATGACTGATGGAGAAAGGTTAAGAGCACATGCACATACAAACCCTTGCTATAACACATGAAGTTGCCTATTACTGAATCAGACTATTCGTCTACCAAGGTCTGCCTTGTCCACTCTGACTGGTAGTGGCCCTCCAAGTCTCAAGCAGAGGTTTTCATCACCTACCACTTGACCCTTTTTTAACTGGAAACGCAAAACGGATGCTCTGTCTCTTGAGCCACAGCCCCCACTCTAATGAGTGAAGCCTTTTGTGGCTACTTTTCACTGACAAAAAATGTCAGGAGACTGTGTTATACACACCTGTTTTGAAGCACATAGTTTGGATCTAGAGTCTGCAAGAGTAGAGGCCAGATCTGAAAATGTAACATTAAGTATCATGAGACGGGGAAAGTTGACAGACTGGGTTTTGCTTGGCCAAATCAAGAGGGAAGAATACATAGAGTCCTAATAATGATGAGAAAATTAAAGAATCAGATACGAAGTGGAGAGGATTAGAATCAGAAATTAATGGAAGTATTGGTCATGGGAACTTCAAACGAAAACTGGAACAGGCCAGAATAATAGCCTGATAATGCAGGAGACTGAAAACTGTCTGATACCATGTTTATGCGATAAGTACTATCAGAAGAACAAGGAACTGCTTACAGTGAATTAACTTCTGGCAAAAATTATTAGAAGAGATGGAGAAAGCTGACGAAAATGGTAAGTTGGCATTTGAGGAGTTATAATTAAAGGTACAGAACCTAAACAGAATTAAACTCTTTTTGTAGGAGCACATTGAAATATAATGAAAGTTAGAACTGAACTAGATGAGAACATGTCTTCTAGTTTGACCCTAAATCACAAAAAGCCCAACTATAGCATTGTCTGCTATCTAGAATTAATCATACAACAAATGTAGGAACTGTTGATCAAACTAGACATGACATCATCACATGCTGGGCCAGATCATTCATTCATATGCAACAAAATGGACGAATCTAAGCAAATTAGTCACTGTACCTAGGACACTCTGTGACATCATTCTGGTTCACTTCAAGTGAAATATGGATGTACTTTGGAAATGGTGGGGTAGGCACTAATTTGTCAATGGCATTTTGCTGCCTGAAGTTGCCCTTACCTTGCTGATGCTACCCCCACCCAGAGTGGCAATCCAAAACAACCTAAACAGTGATTGAACTTTCACAAACTTGAATTATTAAAAAGGGCTTTTTTACTTGGATAGGAGGGCTGTACGGTAAAGAAGTGGTCTCAGAGGAATGCATTAGTAAAGGGATAAGGACTGTAGACTCTACTACTATGTGCTACTTTGTTCCATGTGTTGCTTTGGATATGATCCTACCATGTAGTTCTATGTTTTTTACTATTGTTTAATGTATCAGTCTTCGCTTATGGTTTGTTTCAGCTTTTCTTCATCTCTGTATTAGATTTCTGCTGATTTTAAATCTTTGCAAATTTGCATTTATAGACCCTATTACATTGTTATTGAAATGTCCTTGAAATTGACTGTACCACCAGCTCACACTGTGTAATCTGCCTCGAGTCTCAGTGAGAAAGGCAGACTACAAATAAAGGATCCTTATGAGAGTTTTGAAACCAATTAGGAAGGAAGGGGTATGGGTGGAGGTAGCCAGGAGAGAGAGGTCCCCTCCCCCATCCACTTCCTGTAAGGACCACCTTACTTCACCTCATGGATGTGCTGGCCTTTTGAAAGCAGTGGTGGTTTTTTAAAAGCAAAATTCATTTGAGAACTTGCTGAAAGCCACTCGTTACAGTAGTAACTAAATTGACTGATTCAATGTGTGCTGTTCATTGACATATTCACAACGGTACAATGATAGGAAAATATATGGCAAAGATTACTGCCATTTCTTTTGCTCCTATTTGGGCATTTCCACTCAGATAATAGGAACACCTAATTACATCATTTACAGAATGGGGGGAAGTGAGCAGGTTGTTGAATGGTGGAGTTGCTGAATGATCTGACCCTCCAGAGATTTAATGGAAATGAATTGAGGTTGTTAGTAGCTTGGGGATGCAATTACAGGAAAATAATCTAAGCTGTTTAGTGAAGCATTGATGTGGGGCTCACCAAAAATGATGGATGCAGACTGCTAGCTCCACTTAATAGGAACACATTTTCAAAGGTTGGCATGAACCAGGTTGTTCTTTTGTGAGGCTATTTGATATACCACAAAAATTCAGCTTGGTCTTCTTATCTCCACTGACCATTTGTCATGACTCTAACAAATGGTGTTCACGGAAAATGGTCTTTTGTTTTTTAAGTTTTTCAATTGAGGTTTTAGTTACAGGAAGTTTACAAAATCAAAAAGAGTCCAGTAGCACCTTTAAGACTAACCAATTTTATTGTAGCATAAGCCTTTGAGAATCAAGTTCTCTTTACAGCATCTTGTGTTAGTTTCCGGTGGGATGAACTGATAGTATATCTAATTCTGAACCAGGCTGTAAAGTATGGATCAAAAAATCCACACAATGAGGCCAGGGAAAAAAGAAGGGATTTATCTACAAATATGTTTGCCAAAGATCTGAAATTTTTAAAAAATACATTGTAGGGGAGATAAAATCTTCCCAAGCAAAAGAAGCAGCATTTAATTTTATGGATTAAAAGATGGTTAAATAAAATGAAGCAGTAAACAGGAATAAATGGATAGTTCTTTCAATGGAGGTAAGTAAGCAATGGGGTTGGGGACTGGGTTAGTGGTAGTGGCCAGGTTTGCAGATGACCCAAAAATTATTCAGGATGATGTTATAACATTCCCTCATCCTTAAACAGCAGAAATGGCACCCGAGGCCATATTATATATATATATATGAGGTAAAATTAGTACATGCACAGACTTTAGTTCTTATGCTCTTCCCAGATACTTAAATGCTTGTGTTTTGAGGCTTTTGTTCCCTTGGTTTCCCCTAAACACTTTAATGTACTTTCTTTTAGTATTCTCTTCTGGAGTTAGGAATGCTGGTACCCACTTTCTAGTACCCCAATCTCCTTCTCGCCAAACACCAGTGCTTTCCTTCAGTTGCTAACTGAATATGAAGGTTTCAAAAGGCAGTTTTCAACCATACTCTAATAAGGATCTTTTCACTCTTCAGAACTACTGCCCTGTTTGATTGGGTAGGGAAAGTCTCCTCTCCTTAGAAGATCTATCCCCTTTCTTTGTCCCAAATGGAAGTCTGCACTCTGCACCTATTTCCCAAATCTCCTTGCCAATTTCCCCCCAGTTCTCCTGTCAATGTTAAACTGCTCTCAGATATGACTCCCTCTCCCAACTCTTCACACTGGATTCCTCTCAGCTAGGACTGAAAATAGTGTAGCAAGTCAGAGGCTTGCTTTCTCTCTTTTCTTCCCTCCCTCCTCCTGATGTTGAAAATAATGATTATGAATTTTGGAGAACCCGAAAAAATACCTTGAAAAATGTCCCAACTAACACTGGAAAACAAAAACAGTGGTCTGCCTGAAAATCAGATTATGAAAATTTTGAAATTTTTGAAGCGCACATCACTAATCAGAAGCTGTCTTGTTGGCCTCCCAGAGTAACTGGATGGCCACTGTGTGAGACTGGATGCTAAACTAAATGGATCACTGGTCTGATCCAGCAGGATTCTTCTTATGTTATCTGGGATTTAAGGTGTCACCTGTTCTTCATGGGGTGGCACTCCCCTTAAAGAAACAATTACGTAGTCTGGGGGTACACTTGGATTGAGGCCAAGCCGAAGCCAGGAGTGCCATTGGCATGCAGTGTCCTGCAAGAGGTGATACTCTCCCCTTTGTTATTCAACTTTTATATGCACCCCCTTGCCCAGTTGGTGTGAATTTGGACTGGGTTGTCACCAATACATGGCCAGGTAAGCGGGGTGGGTGTGGAGGGTGGGAGCAGGGATGTGTGGAACTGGCAACCCTACTTTATCAGCTGTGGCCACAGCTAGCAGATCAGGCAGGTCTATACCATTCTCCCAAATGGCCTGTTAGATGGTACCAAGTGGAACAGTGGAAGCAGAAACAGCTGGTGCTTGGGAAGGGCTGGGAGGAGGAAGGGAAAGAAGGGTGGCAGGCAGGCAGCAGCAGCCCTTCTGCTTCCAGGACAAAGTCACACAGCAAAAGAGGAGGCTCCTCTCGCCTTGTGGTGCCTCTGAAAATCTGGTGCCCTAGGCAATTGCTAGGTTTGCCTAGTGGCTGGGCCAGCCCTAGTGATCTGCCAGGTGCTGCTTAGGCTGCTTATCCTCAGTGACTTATACTGATGCTTTCATGGATCTCCTTTCAGCTGTGTGGACATGTATGCTGGATCAGAGGACATTGGATATTATCTTCTCTCTGTGTGTCTTAGTATATCACAATAGGTTATCTCATATTTTGTTGCAATAATCCATTGGATGGTTTTAGATACTGTTTTGTTTTTATTGTAGTGGGCCACCCTGAAGTCCTATTTAACAACAGGGTGGGATATAATTTTAATAAATTAAGTAATGCTTTTCAGGCTACAACACTAATTTTATTGAAATTACAGTGTGCTCTCCCAAACTTATGTATGTATGTGTGATAATGCATTCTGCTTCTCTCCCTGTCCAAATGTACACCAATCAGTTACCAGCTGTTGTGATGACTCAGTAGTACAGGCAAAACATTCGGTATATGATAAAAGACTATATTCATCATTATATTTAATAGCACATTCCTTGCAACCATTCTAATAATTAAGGGGTGACACAGCTACAGGACGTGATAGTGTTCTATCTGTACAAGGGCAGAGATTCAGTTCCCAGAGTCTCCAGTTAAAAGGATCTTCGAATGCAAGTCTGGGAAAGATTTCTACCTACTGTACTAGAGAATTAGTGTTAGTCAGTGGGGGGAGTTTGACAGTGTAAGACTGTATGATGTAAAAAAGGATAAAAGTAAGCCAATTAGATAGATCCTTCAAACAATAGCATGTCTATGAAAAAGAGGCTTTTGCTTTCTTGCCCTCTTCAGAAAACCAGGTACAAGTCAACAAGTCTAGGATTTTAGGTGCCAAGGCTACTGTGCATTTGAGATTTTTGTCCCTCCTCCTGACATTATATCATGAGAAAGATGATCCTTAGAAATACTAAAGCTAGAAACTTCTGTGCTTCAACTGTCCTTATTTACTACAGGCTGTACTAATTTTGTGGTTCCTGGTTTTACGTACATGTCCCTTTTCTCACCTGTGAAATGTTGCAGGATATGGAAATTCTCTTTTCATGGATAGTTCTGAGAGCCTAACCCACTTTTCATTTGAAGTTGATATTCAGAATCCCATGCCAGCTTTTATCCTGTGAGATCCATTAGCACAACAATACTTTCTCACCATTGCCCCAATGGCCCACTGTGCTCAAAAAAAGAAAATTGTCCATGGGATTCAGTAGACCCTCAGCATAAATGGCATAGTAAGAGTTTGTGATGAGAAGGAAAGAAATTTCCTCTTCCATTGGAAACAAATAAGTAAAATAGGCCTGAAAATCAAAGTTAAGCAGTTTCACATGACTTGACGAAAAACGAGCATGTAAGTATGGAAAAACCAATCTGAGGAGTTGATTTAAGCTTAAATGTGAATTTTTGTTCTGTGTCTGACAACTCATCTCATGGCTGCTTAATTGTTCTGATGCCTTCGAGCCATTGGCACCACCCTATCCAGAAAGCACTTGAACTATGTGACGTAAATAAAGTTCACACCTAAGTTAACTGCTTTGGGATAAGAAAATCTATCAGCAACAGCTCATGGTCCTTTCTAAAAATGTGTGAACTGTTGTCAATTATTTCTCAATAAATATGATGAAATTATTTTTCTGCCCATGGCACTAGTTGTTTGTTTGATTACTTTGATACCTTGTTCATAATTTGCGCTCTGCAGTTGTTCAGCTAATTCACAGAACATGCTGCCTTGTTCAGAAATGACTGAATGCTTCTGGCACAAGCTCCCCATCCTCCCTCCCTGAGATCAGTTTTAAATGTTTACTGTGAGTCCTGTTTAGGTCCATGCTCAAAAATTAAGCCTTTTGTGTTGGGCTTCATAAATCTATATTCATGACAATCAAAAAGTAAGGACGAGGTTTAGGGATGAATATTCATCCGTGCTGAAAGCTGCAAAAGTTTGGTTTTTACAAACAGCATTGTTGTGAATAGCTCTTCTCTTGCCCTCCTACTTGTATATAATAAATTATGTGACCTAGTGAATCATAGCAGAATGCTGAACTCTGTGCTTTTATTTGCAAATCAATTATTTCTTACTACCCAGCCGACTGTGATATATACAGCAGCAATGATGCTGTTGTTGAACACTGCAGAGATCTCACATTATTTCTAATCCTGACATCTGCAGGAACCACAATAAATTTGGAAACAAAGCCTGGACTTTCAGAAGTCTGATTTCTAGCCAAAATAATATGTTCCTATAAACCTGTATTAGGAAGACACTGCCTTTTACAGTAATTATCCAAGTAGCTTTTGTCCCTCAGACAAATGGAAAGATCCAGGGAAGAGAGGAAGTGAGCTCTGCTCCTATTACATTCTGTGAAGCCTGGGTGTGTCCAGAGTAGAGATGGGCATGAACAGAAAAAAACCCCAAACATGATGTTCATTGTTTGTTGCCATCCACGAACAGGGACTCACGAACAACCATGAACATGGCCCTGTTCATGAACATGTTTATGGTTGGCGAAGGCTTTCACGGCCGGAGAACAATGGTCGTTGTGGATTTTTCAGGCTGTATAGCCATGGTCTTGGCATTGTAGTTCCTGACGTTTCGCCAGCAGCTGTGGCTGGCATCTTCAGAGGTGTAGCACCAAAAGACAGAGATCTCTCAGTGTCACAGTGTGGAAAAGATGTTGGCAGGTCATTTATATCTACTCAGGAGGGGTGGGGTTGGGCTGATTCATCCTGTAAGAGTTTCCCAGGGTGCTGAATGCTAATGGAGGGAGGCTTCACTGTATCCTGAGGAGGTTCTTTTGCATATGGATTGGTGCTTGATGTGCTTTGTGGTCCTGATGTAAACTTGTCCACAGCTGCAGGGTATATGTTTTTGCCATATTTCAAAGCAATCACTGATCAGATGGGAAAGCTTATGAAAAAGCACAGCTTACAAACAGTATTCAGACCCACCAGAAAAATACAACAGATGCTACGTTCAGCAAAAGACAGTAGAGACCCCCTCACCTCTGCAGGAGTATACTGTATACCATATACCCTGCAGCTGTGGACAAGTTTACATCGGGACCACAAAGCATCCAGACAAGAATAAAAGAAAAATAAAAGACACTGCAGACTTGTCCATCCTGAAAAATCAGCAGTGGCTGAACATAGCCTAATTCAAACAGGACACAGTATGCTATTCCAGGACACTAAAATACTTGACAACACTTCCAACTATTTTGTCAGACTGCACAGGGAAGCCATTGAAATTCATAAGCATAAGCACAATTTCAACAGGAAAGAAGAGACTTTAAGAATGAATAGAGCATGGTTTCCAGTCCTGAAAAACACCAGGCTAACAAAACACTCTATACCCGACAATAGCCCTGCAGAGAAGATTAGCACATCAAGCACCAATCCATATGCAAAAGAACCTCCTCAGGATACAGTGAAGCCTCCCTCCATTAGCATTCCACACCCTGGGAAACTCTTACAGGATGAATCAGCCCAACCCCACCCCTCCCGAGTAGATATAAATGACCTGCCAACATCTTTTCCACACTGTGACACTGAGAGATCTCTGTCTTTTGGTGCTACACCTCTGAAGATGCCAGCCACAGCTGCTGGCGAAACGTCAGGAACTACAATGCCAAGACTACGGCTATACTGCCCGGAAAATCCACAACAACCATGTTCATGGTTGGTTGTTCGTGGGGGGAAGACCTGCCTATCAAGCTAAATTGGGCTTAGATTGGGGTTTCCAGGGCAACAGCAGGGGTTCAGACAGAGTTCAGACAATCCCTGCCTAAGTTGCCAAGGGAATTGATTGCAGGTGCCAGACTGTCTGGCTTGACGAACAACAATGAACAGCAATGAATGAGGCTTGCAACAACCACCTGTTCGTTTAGAATGGGGCCTCACAAACAGCTTGTTTGCGAACAGCAGATTGGGCTGTTCATGGCTTTTTTTGTTCATATTGCAGTTCGTGCCCATCTCTAGTCCAGAGACATGAGTCAAAGAACAAGCGCCAAAGGGATCTTAGCTCTTGGCCATCAACCCATGGGTCACTCAGGCCCTGTTTGCCTGATGAACCAACCTGGTGGGTATCAGCTCATCCCAGAATTTGTGCACTTTTTTAGGCTTTTGCTTGTTTCTTTACACTGTGTGTGTGTGGGGGGGGGGGGTTGTCTAGATGTATTTAAATGATATTTGTAAGTTGCTTTGGGTTCCCATTGAGGATAAAAATGGGATAACAAAATGCTAAATAAAGAAATTATGAAATTTCTTCCCCAGGGAGATTCATGTTTCCCTCTTGATCATGGTTTTTTGCCAGCTGCTTGGTTTGTTCAGCATTCCCTCACTGATCCTCCTTCCAGTTTATGTGAGTGTTTTTGAATGTGTTTAACTGTTGGTTTGTTTTTGTTATGTGTATTCTTAAAATATTGATTTAATGGTTTCCATTGTACACTGCCTTGGAGACTCTGGTAGAAGGCAACATAAAAATGTTTTAAATAAATTAATGTGCTAAACAAATAGCAGACCAGGAGCAGCGTTGCCCCTTTGATTAAAGATACCTCCTTCCCTTAAGAGCAAGTTACTCTTTGCAGCTGCAAAGTTATGCAAATAACTCCCCATCAGGGCCACTTTGGCACTGAAAAATGGCATGGGGGGAAGACAGACACCCCTCCTCCCCCCTATACCACAGTCCTGAACTGAATCAGGCCTCTGCAGGCTTTAAAAATGATGCTCCCTGCACCTGTTGTGTGGCTGCAAGGAAAGCAAATCAGGTTTGGACAACCAGACCCAACTTGTTAAAATACTCATGTGCAGTTTGGCCCTCAGAAGAACCTACCAGGAATAGAAAGGAGATTTTTCAGTAATGCATACATGGACAGCAAGGTTCAAAAGCATAGTCTTGAGCACAATAGAGATTATGAGTCAACCGTTTATTATTAGAATTTTTATTAGGCTTATTTCCTTTGTGCATATAAACCTAGGAGAAGGAGAAGGAGATTTGTACAGTGGAGTGTCTCTCGAGGTCTCAGCCTCTGACTTGATCCTTTGATCGGAAGATGCCCCTTGCCAGTGGGTGAATCTGGAACTTTCAGTATGCAAATCAGATACTCTTCCACTGAGCCATAACCCCTTTGCAGTTAGCAGTGATAAAGATGAAGAGTTTCAGAGAGGTAGCCATGTTGATCTGCAGTAGAAAAGCAAGATTCAAGCCCAGTAGCATCTTAAAAACCAAAATGATTTCCAGGGCATACACTTTTGAGAATCAAATGTATCTGATGAAGGAAGCTTTGACTCTCAAAAGTTTATACCCTGGAAATCCTGTTGGGCTTTAAGGTGTTACTAGACTTGAAAAATGAAGAGGTAGCCCTAAACATCACAAAGCAATGTCAGAAGTAAACAATTCCTGTTGCCAGAGAGCGAAAGTGAACTTAATAAAAATCTGTCCTCAGTAGTGAAATTTTAATTTCACCCTCACCTACCCCAATACATCTCACCATCAAACAAATAAATGATGAAATAAGCATTTCTTTTCTAGCTAATTCAAGTCTGCAGCAATAACTCTCTTGAGGAGTCAGCGGGTTCTGAGGAGAATGAGTTTTCATGAAGAATCAGAAATAAATCCCATGAGAGAATCACCAAACTCAGAAACAACCCTTCCCCAATAAATGTGTATGTGTTTATTTTTTAGTAAACTGTAACACAGTGAAAGAGGGAAGGCAGATTGTATTTCTTCCTAATTTCATTGACTTTGGGACATCTAATGAACCAGTAGGGTAATAGCTTTGTAGAAATGAAAATTAAGGAATAATGTTAGTAAGTATATCATTGGCATGAATGAGCTCACTTGGAAGTCAGGTGAAGTTCTCAGAAATCTTTTTCTCAAGGCCAGCTATGCTTGCTCCTTTCTGGAACTTCTATAGCCTGAAGAGATTTTTTAAAATGATATTACTCATTACAGTTCTTTTCTTTTGTAATAGCTGAATGTGATGTAGAACAGCTTTTGTTGTTGCGGGTATTCAGAATTGTGTTAAGAATTGGGCACTCAGCTCAAGGATTACAGTTGACATGGTATATGATATGACACACTTTCTACTCAGACTGCCAATTCTATATTTATTTATTTGTACCCTGGAATGCCTATGTACCTATGGGACAAGACTTACTACTTAGGAGATTTTTGTGCTTTATGGCAGAGTCATTCAATGTCTGTAAGTGGTAGCCAAGCTGTTCAGATCCAAATAAATTTGAACACACACATTCTTTCACACACACACCCCCCCCCCCAACACCCATCTGCAAAAAATATTTAAAATGCTTTTACAGTACTGAATTTGGGGTTTTTTCTTGAGGCTTGTTGCCACATTCTGTTCCTGGCATCTTCTTCCACAGTGAAAATTAAAAGGAAAATTAAAAGGAAAGATAGATGAACTGTCCTGCATCTAACAGAATTCAAACAAACATGAAACAACAACCTCAACATGATGCAGGAAGAGGAGCTCAGCCCCAGTTTAAATGAGTTTGATCAAAGTAAGTTTGGCTGGTGATTCTGCCTGCATAAAAGTTCTAAGTACTTCTGACAATTTCCATCCAGCTTCATTCTTAGTGAAAAGGAATGACCCATCAGCACAAGGAGAGCTGTAGGCTCTAGTTACGTGCCATATCAAATATCATCATGCTGTCTTAACTGCAGGAAGGCAGAGAGTGCAATAACAGTTTACCATGTGACTAACCCTACAAGCTACTGCCTCCTAGGGGATTAACTGGCAACCAACACATCATGCTTAGGGAAGGGTCATGACTCAGTGGTACAGCATCTGCTTTACATCCAGAAGATCACAGATTCATACTCTGGAATCTCCAGTTTAAAAAAGACCAAGTAGTTGATGAAGTAAGAGAGCTCTATGTGAGACCCTGGAGAGCTGCTGCTAGTTAAAGTAGACAATACTGACCTTTATAGACCAATGGTCTAATGGTCTGATTCAGCACCATGTGTTTGTATGTTTAAGCAAGCTGTCATCAATTTTCAACCATAAGGACCAAGGATGACTTTAGATGTCTCATCAGTCTAATTCTCAATATTGCCCTATCTGTGGATATCCAGAGACTGGAGTCATGAACAGACAAGATCACTATTTCTGCAAATCTGAAAGTGCAGAAAATTTTGAAATCTTAAAAAACGTGTTAACCCACCAGCAGTTCAGTGGCCATGATGTGGGGTAGCTAGGCAATGACAAAAATATTGCCAGCGTTCAAATCTTGATTTCTGCCAGTACAAGGCCAGGGAAATGTTCTTTTCAGGCCTATTTTATCCTCCCAGTCCACCCCTGCTCCCCTCCAACCTATCCTGGAGGGAGAACTCATAGCCCAGTAGCAACTAGCCACCAGGCAATTTAGAGGGGACTACTGCTTGATGTCAAACAACTCACCTGTGCCCAGTGGCAGCCTCAACATAGCTTTCATGACTTGGCTTGCTCTGGCAGTGGTCACTACAAAACTCACCAGAGTAACTTGCTGCCGCACAACTTTTTTCCTAAGCTGTCAGGGGAAAGGAATGAGGGAAAGATGAGAACCAGCGTGCCATAGCATTCAGAGTGTCAGACTAGAGACTCTGGTTCAAATCCCCACTCTGCCATGGAAGCTCTCTGGGTGACCTTGGGCCAGTCACTCTCTTAGCTTTATCTACCTCGCAGAGTTGTGAGGATAAAATGGAAGAGACGAGAATGAGGTCAGCTGCTTTGGGTCCGTGTTGGGAAGGAAAGCAGGGTATAAATTAAGTAAATAAATAATAAACCTGAAGATGGGGGCAGATAAAAGAAAGGTTGGTTGAGTGGGAAGGAGAGAAGGAAGCAAGGAAAGGGGACAGGGTCTGGGGGCTGCCATGAAGTGAGAAAGAAGAAATAGTGAAGGGAAGAGGATACGGGGGAAATTAAGTGACCCTCCCACAAATACTTGTGAGTTCCCTGTTTGTCCATGATATGTTGATACAATTCCAGTTATAATTTTGTTTTCTGTTGTGTGAACTAAACCTGTGGTTCATTATTTTCTTTCTTTATGCTGAATATTTTATTCCCCCCTCTGTGTGTGTGTGTGTGTGTGTGTGTGTGTGTGTGTGTGAGAGAGAGAGAGAGAGAGAGAGAGAGAGAGAGAGAGAGAGAATACCTGTGTGCCTCCACCTCCCACCGGGAGGCAGCTGAACATAAATGTCTTCTGTGGTCAGCAGACACTCATCCAGACTCAATTGTGCTCATTAAAATTCCCTTTATTCCAAGAACCTCTTCAACATAGGTACTCATCCACAGAAGTATGATTCCTTTCACCCACCCACTTTGCCCCTTACAAGCCTCAAGGAGCTGAGCTGGGCCTCTACTATGTAGCAGTTCCACCAGGCCTAGTTGCTTTATCTTCCCCATGGGCCCAGCTCGTCCTCTAAGTTCCTTTCCGTCCCTTCTCTGGGGTTTCTCAGCCTGTCCCAGCTAGCTTGCCTTCCTCTCCTCCCCTGTTTTTCTTGGCATCTCCCTTTTTGCCCTGGGATTCCACCCATGTTGGCCAACCCAGCACTGTCCTCCCTCCTCCAAGCCTTATTCACCTCTTAACCCCTTCCTGGCCTTGCCCCAGCCTACCTGGGCTCACATAAGGCTAGCCAGAGATGCTTGGTGCCCACCTTGTGCCACACAGATGCCCTGGCCTAGCAAATTCTTGCCCCTGCTGCTATGCTCAGCAGTGGCTTGATGGAGGGAGGACTCTCCTGCAGGTGGCACACCCCCAGTCCCGCTGGGGCCATCAGGCTGCTACTGCCTTCCCAAGTGGTATCCCACCCTGTCCTAGAGTAGCTGCTGCCTTTGTCCCAAAATGTGGGGCCTCCTCTGGCCTTCACTGTGTGCCATATAAATTACATGTACAGTTAATACAACATGTACTTCAATCTACAAAGCAAAAAAAAAAATGCTGACAAAAATGTAAATGACTATAACAAGAAACAAAATAGGGAACTCCTACTCATGTCCTTTAAGAATACAAAGGAGAATGTAAAGCCCATGTGTTATCATACAATAAGTCTTCATAGTGCTATCCAAAGAAGAGTTACCCCTTTCTGAGCCCACTGACTTAGAGAGATGTAACTGCTTAGGATGGCAGTGTTTCCAGCATTTTATGTAGACAGTCTGGCAGCAGGGTTGGGAAACTCACAAACAAGACACAATGAAAATTACCAATCCCTAATGTAGGTAGGTTGTTTCCATTTTGTGGGAAAGGCCCCCATGTTCTGTCCTGCACACATCTACATCAGCCAGAAGTAATCTCTCTAAATGGATGAGATCACATCTTAGAAAAAAAGCTCTCGTATGATTGTGGCTGCATGTGAAGTTCATTTCTACTGCCCCTCGTCCCACAGTAGCTGGTTAATTAACAACCACATCGACTGAACTTGAGGAAAGCTCAATAGCTCCCTACATTGGCTACTTGATAGTGTTCTCAATTATGCACAGTTGTTCTGAGTCAGCCTTGTTACTGCTTAACCTTTTGCTCCTCATAACATAACCCCATGTAGCTATTTAACAAAATGTCACCCTACCCTAAACACACCATACATCTAATCACCAGTGCCCGAGCTTTCTCATTCCTGCTGGCAGATGCAAACCCACTCACTCAAAGAGCTGTCACACAACTATCAATAAATCAAACTGTCACCATTGATACAAAGTACACATGCAAGCAGGGCTCTGTTAGAAAGTCTTCTTGTCATTCCATTTCCCTCACGTTGTTTGAGAAGGCATTACAGATCTGCTGCTGCTCTGTTTTCTAACAGTGGAAGATTCATTGTAGTACCAAAATGAAGAAATGAATCAAATGACAGACAAGGGATAAAGTGATGTAAAAGAGCATGTCATGCCCACTAACCTGGAAAAATCTAAAGCTCTGCTGTAGTTGAGAAGAACTGGATTCCATGTAAACACATTCCGGATTTTCAGTGGCCATCTCCCCTACTCACTTTGAATTTTTTTATTTATCTCAGCTGGATCAGAACAAAAGTCCACCTAGTTTGGCATCATTTCCTCCTCTGTGCCCCAATCAGATGCCTTCAGGTTGTAAGTAAATGAGGTGGGAAAGACAAAGCCTTTTCCTGTTATTGCCCCCAAGGAACTGTTATTCAGGAGTACACTTGTTTTTGAACATAGAGGCCACCTTTAGGTGCAGGGGACCTGCTGTTTAAGAATGTGTCCACTCTTTTTAAAGCCATATGAAAGAGTGGTCACTTCTTGTGGCAGTTCATTCCATAAATTAAATGTACAATCTGCAAAAGAAATGCTTTTTCATCTGATCCAACTGCTAATGAGTTTCATGGGTTGACATATTCTGAAGTTTAGAATAAGAGGAAAGTTCTTTCTCCACGTCATGCATCATTTTATGAGCCTGAATCATGTCCCACCATAGCCATCTTGATCAAACTAAAAAATTTTTTTTAACCCTCTATGCATTAGCCGATCCTTGGAGTGAAGATCCTTCTTGATCATTTTGATAGCCCTATCTCCCTTCTTTTGCAATGTTGACAGAGAGGCCACATTAGATATTTCCATGAAAGCATTACAATGCTATTGCTAGCATTTCTTTTGGCATCAACATCACCAGCACATACAGAAAATACTTTTTTTTGTTTAATTCTCCGTAACCTCAAGGTTTATGTAGGTTCTAGTCATGGGAAAGTTCTTGGGAAGCTAGGAAACAGTGATCCAGTAAATACATATGTACATGAAGCTGCCTTCTGTAGCATCAAACTATTGCTCTATCGAGGTTTAAATTGACAAGCAGTGGCTGTCCAGACTCAGAATCCCAGACAGAGGTCTTTTATATTTTGGTTGTTTACATTATTTATAGTCCACCTTTCTTACTGTATCTGCAGAAGACCCTGTTCAGATGAGTGAAGTTGCTGTGGTGGAGGGAGGTGGTCTTGAACCTTTTAACTAGAGATTCCTGGGACTGAATCTGGGACCTTCTGTATCAGAGCAGATATGCTACTACACCCTCGTGCTTAGTGGTCTAGGTATAAATAATATGTCCCTGCTGCTTGCCACCTTCCTTTTCTCTATTTTTACATACATTTCTCAGATTCTAGCTTTAGAAGGAAAATCTTGCTATTATTTCTTTGTCTAATTATCGGCCAGCACCTTTTGCTGTTGCCATTCCTATTTGCTTTTAAAGATATGGTATGAATGCTTTCAAAGCAATTTGCATAGTATTACGCTTTGCATTAAATGTACTTATCTCTCCCCCCAAACACAGAAGTGTCTGGGAGACGATTATGGCCTGTTGTTAAGTACATCAAAACTACTACTGTTTAAAATCACATTCCTTTGAGGGTCAGCTGAACTCTTGTTAGCAATCAGTGTTTAAATTCAGTACTGTTCTGTAAATATCCTATGCTGTGCTGAACAAATAAAGCAAAAAATAAAGGGTTTGAGTAACCACATAGCTTTTACCAACTTCTGTGGAAGCCCTGAGAATACTATCAGAAACATAAAATACGATTATCCATTTTTTCAGTTGTGCAATGAAAATAGTTATTATAGGCCAATGCATGGGAAGCCATTGTTTCAGTTACTGTACAAACCTTCAAGCAAGCTACTCAAACGTAGCATCTATGCACACAGCCTAAGCTGAGACTTATCTTCTCAGATCAACCAACAGGCTGTTCTTGATGTAGCTAGATTTTCAAGGGTGTACCTCCAACAGTTCAAAAATGGAGATAGGCACAGGTACACTTCCATGCCTGAGTATTCAAGTGGGGTTGTAGGTGAATTCTGATAATGTAGTTTTGAGTCCAGAGTGTGGCTTACTGAACTGAATAATGGCAATCTATGGCAATACAATCCAGGCGAGGAATGCCATGAATTTTCTGTTGAATGTGTTCAACAGTCAGATGCACAATGTTGGACTGAGACAATCAAATGTTAGCCAATCACAGTTTGTTCAGTTAGCAGCAAATGTGGGTGCTGGGGGAGGGGTTTAACAAATAAAAGAAGCCAGAGTATGTGATTTTGACAGTCATGAGGGCAGTTACCTTAGAAGTCTCCCCATCTTTCTCTTCTACTCCCCCCATCTCGTCCTCAATTCTCAAATATGAATTACTGAGTGATTGAAAAGATGTGGTGTAGTTACTAATCAGTGTTTAATTTGTACCAGGATTGCCTTTGAGTACCTTTGTTTATTTAGAAGATTTGTATGCTGTCTCTACAAACCAGAAAATTGCCTCTAGGTATGTATGCATGGAGTGCTTTTTTATTCTTCACTACTATGTAACGTCTGTCTGTCACCAGACAGGTGGCCTGTAATATTAAAAATGCTAGGAATTAAGTCCCACTGACCTGAGTGGAATCCCTGAACATGGGCATTTAGGATTATAGTTCGAGAGTCTGTGTTAGTCTGTTGCAGCAGAATTACTCTGGAGTCTGGTAGCACCTAAAACACTAAAACTTATTTTAGCATGAACTTTTGTGAGTCAGAGTTCACTTCCTCAGATACACAGAAATGTATATCCAACAGGCAGGGTTAAATCCTCAGAAGAAGGGATAGGGGGGATGCTACAAAGAGGCTGGTGTAAAACAGGATCAACCAATAGAGAAATGGTTTCAAGTTAGGCAACTAAAATTGAAGTGCAGATCTCACAGCTCCCAACAAGCCTTGAGCTGCAATAGTTCATATCCTTTATATGTGTATGGAATGGAATCAATTTGTAATTCTGCACATTAAGCATTTGGGGCCTCCTCAATTTACACTATGCTCTTTGTATTTTGTGATAGTCTATAAAAGTGGTGTCATCTTCAGTAATATCATACAGGCTGTTCTGGGGTTCAAGAAAGTCTTCTGAAGGCAGGACAATAAAGGAGTAGCAGGACAAGATGAAGGTGAGGAAATCAGGACTATTGGGGCACAGAGATTTGTGCTTGAGAGGATTTAGAAAAATGTGAAGGTCCTACGAGAATTGACTACTGGAGCGTAGGCAAATGTTAGGGGCACATCTTGAAATGCGTCGCTTATCAGCAACATACATTCATTCTGCTGCATAAAAAGCAGACATGAGGCATGCTTATTGTACAACAAACATTATCCAAATAAAATAGAATCCAATTTAAGAATGAATTGCTTTGCTTGAATGAGTAAAGGACCATCAAGCCCAGCATTCTTTTTGAAACAGTAGGAATCCAGATAGTTCTTGGTACTCCCAGACATGAATGAAATGGCCTTGCTCTTAGAATCATAGATTGGAAGGGACCTCTAGGGTCATCTAGTCCAACCCCCTGCACAATGCAGGAACTTCACAACTATCCCCCCCAACTGCCCCAGTAACCCCTGCTCCACGTCCAGGGTGTCTGTCTTGTCTGTCTCTGGGGTGCATACCACACCACACATGAACGTTCAGTTTAGACAGTATGATCAGTAGCTTGATAATCCTATCCTCTATCTCTGTACATTTGTCTAGTCCTTTAAAAATAAACTTTATTAACAAAGAGGCCATCCAGGGCTCATTTCTAGGTGGAACACACAGGAACGCAGTTCTGGCAGTTCCCCAAAGAGGTCACATGTCAGGTAGCCCCACCCACATGACTCTCGGCCATTTGGGTCCCATTTCGGCCTGGATTGGGGCCAAAATGGCCTAGATTGGGCCTCTGATGGGTGGTGGATCACTCTCCCACTCATTAGCAGCCTGATCCTGACCATTTTGGGCCCCTTTTCAGCCCCCTTTTGCCATTTTGGGCCCAATTTCGGCCCTGAATGGCCAGGTTTGGGTCCAAAACAGCCAGAATAGGTGATGTCAAGGGGAGTGGCATATGCAAATCAGTTATAGTAATGACACACTTCCAGTGATGGCAAGAGGCGTGGCATATGTTAATAAGTTATGCTAATGAGTTCCTCCAGCTCTTTTTCTACAAAATGACCCCTGAGGACATCTAATGTATATTGGCAATCAGAAGTTAAGATAAGGAGCTAGATTCATCTGTAAGGAGTAAATTTGGATATTGGGGTTCAGACTGGCTGGGTTTGAGTGCCAATTGTTGGTGTCATGGCAAATATTTTGTTTAGACATGGGGGGGGGGAACCAAGCTAGGGTTCTTGCTCAACTGTGATGCTAGCTGCTTGTTCTAAGGCATGTCATCATGGCTCAGCAAAACTACCTACAGAACTGTTGAAGTGTGTTAAAATAAAACAGGAGCCCAGTGTTACATACTTGATGCAATTTATTCCAGAATAAGTTTTTGTGAGTAAGAGTTCACTTTATCAGATGCAGGGGTTTCTCACTCATGAGTCATGAAATCTTATACTGGAATAAATGTTATGAATCTTCAGTGTGCCACTGGACTCTTATTCTGCTCAGACTAACAAGGCTACCTGGTTGAAATGTATTGTGATTTACCCTGAGCCCTTATAAATGGGAAGGAAAAAATATTTTCTGGGCAAGATAGATTTATTGTACAATGCTACACAGAGTTACTCTTATCTAAGCCCATTAAAGTTGATGAGGTTAGACAACAGTACCTTTGCATAGAATTGCACTGGTAATATTTCAGTGCTGAATACCAATCACTTCCATATCTGGACTACAACATATCAGTGATTTACTAATCACACATGTGGTTACAGTGATAGTATTTTGCTCTTCAGAGATCCATCCGTTCTTTGGGCCTTGCAAGCAACAAAGACAGAGGGACAAACTGAAATGCAACACCAGTGAGCAGTTTGTCTTATTCTCTGAAGAACGTAGAAAAAGCAACCACTGTCCTTCTGTAGTGCCTCAGAGGAATAGATGGCTCATGGCTTCTTTATTTGCCACTTGGCATTTTACACTCAGAAATGCTCAAGCAGAACAGATAAAGATAAAAGTCAAAGTAAGAAGGACTGCCCATTATGCTTGGTACATTACACAGAAGCATGAGCTTTCTCTCTACTAGGTTACTGTTGTATATTGTTCATTTCACATATGCTGCTATTCCTGACTTCAGCCAAATCTGGGATGAGTGCATAAAAATACAGAAGGGCTGAAAGAGTGTCTAGTATGAGTTGCAGCATGATTCTTCTTCTGAAATGTGATGGATGGTGGGCATCTGCCCGTGTATATCACTGAAGGCATCAAGGCCCAATGGCCCAAAGAGAATTGTGTACAGCAGAGCAACCGAAAGAAGAAAAGTATGGAACCTGGAAAAACAGATTTTTCCTTCAGTCAAATGTCAGAATTTGGGAATCTCTGATAGGAATGATCTCCAAGAGTACTGGAAGAATAGACCGCCATGCCAGTCTGTTGCAGCAAGTCTGGTGTCATTTAAACACTACAAAAATTTATATGAGCATAAACTTTAATGAGAACCAATGTTGTGTAGTAATTATAGTGTCAAACTAGGATCTAGGGGACCCAGATTTAAATCCCCACTCTGCCATTGCTGGGTGACTTGGGCCATTGACACACTCTCAGACTAACCTACCCCACAGAGGAGTTGTGAGGATAAAATGGAACGGAGGAGAATTATGCAAGCTGCTTGGGGAAAGCTAGAGTATAAATGAAATAAATAATAAGTCATAGTTCATATAATCAAATGCATGAAGGGTGGGTTATTTATGCTTAAATTTACAAGCAACAGAAGAGTAGGAGTAAGGAGATGTTGCAAAGAGAGGCCAGTTTGAAACAAGAATCAATCAGAGAAATCAATCTATGCAGAGTGAAGATCTCTCCTAATTGTCGAAGATGGGCAAGATGGGATTAACATAAAATCAGATAAAATCAAGGAACATGCAGTGTGATAAACAGAGCTAATTAACACTGAGAGATCTCTGTCTTTTGGTGCTACACCTCTGAAGATGCCAGCCACAGCTGCTGGTGAAACATCAGGAACTACAATGCCAAGACCACGGCAATACAGCCCGGAAAACCCACAACAACCATAGAGCTAATTAACAGCTGTAAAATGTGTTTATGCTGAGGAATTAGCACCTATAGCAAGTCCTTTTTCAAGCCTGGGGGAGAGAATTCTAATCCACTACTTTTGCACTGGATCTTCCCTTTGAAGTTTTCTTGCAGGAGAACAGTAATCTTTAGATCAGCAACAGTATTTCCTGTTGCTGTCCCCCCACTTTTTAAAAAATACTGCACTTTTTACATATCAGACTTCCATCCTTGTGTGTGAGAGTGTGATTATTCCCAATAGCAGTGCACATTTAACAAGATGTGTAAGGATGAGTAGTTAGTGTTTGCTTTCTCAATAAATCATCCACAGGGAACCATAAATTTGCACTTGTATTCCGATTACAGGGTACTAAAAATACAAAGGTTCCCACATTTATTTCCTCTATGCATTTCCCTCAGAAAAGAAAACCAGTTTGGTGAGAAGTAGATGAAATCTGGAACAAAGTGAGGACACAGTAAGTTACAAACCTTGCATTAAGAAAAAAACATCTAAAAGAAAATAGATGAAAATGATAATACAGAAACAATGGGAGTACTTCTGCCTGCCCTATCCGGACTTTACAAAAAGTGAAATCAACAGGGCAAAGTGAGATGTTGGAGTGAAGTGCTCTGTTACAAGGGCTAAAAGAACAGCTTGGCTTTATTGGTCCCTGAACATTTTATATTTCTGCTCAGTCCTTGTTATTCATGGCACAGCTCCCTGGAGAAAGAGAGACATAGTCATATAGCGTACCCACCAAATTGTCCTCAGCACTTATATTTTACTTGCGCTTCTACGGTACATAGATTTAATGTACAGTAATAAATAGGGCAATAATATCTTACAGTTCTATAGCACCTTTATATCCCCCAATATATCCCACAGCACTTTGCAAATGATGGGGCTTACTTCTCCTCACCTGCGTTAGGTAGGCAAGGTCCATTGACTTTATTGGAGTTACTGTTGACTGACATTGGCACGAGCAAGATTGGAATCAGGCCTTCAATATGCAAGAACCGCTCCACTTACCACGAAAGCGTAGCAAACCAATTACGGAACAAGATTCTCCCACATTACAAAAATCAGTTAGCACACGTAGTGAAAATAAATCCTTTGTCCATTTGAAATTGCAATGTGCATTTAGAAAGGGGAAATTAAAAAAAAACCCTGTAATTGCAGTTGGGCTGTGAATGAACAGGCAAAGTCAAGATCAAGCACTTTTTCAATAGCAAAGTCAGATTAGCAGAGGTTTATGCAGAGTTAGCAGGCATATTCTTTGCAGGTGGCACTACAAGCAAGGTTAAACCCATCTGGTTCCCTCATGGGGGGATCTATGCAGTTGGCACCATTTAGGATTTGTGTGGTCACTGATTGTGAGGAAGCTTTCTAAAAGTAAACCCTCCCCCCAAACAGGTTGGTAGTGGTTGTTTGCCTTTTCAGAATACACATCCAATATTAAAACAAAACACACAAAATAACACAGCTCATAATGCATCTTTTCCTTTGAAGTAAAAAAAATCTGTATCCCTTCCGTGTACTTCTGCCTTTAAAAATTTCATAGATGGATAGATTCCAGGCCTGAAAACCCATGTCCTCCTCATCCAGAAATGTGGAATCTACCCGGGGTCACTCAAGGAAGAAAAGGTATTCTCTGTCTAGAGGTACGTTTTCCTTCATTAGGGCTACAGACATACCATGGATAATGATTCTTTGCCTATAAATCTGACCAAAATATAAAAGAAGGACACAGGAGGTTTCATAAAAAGAACTTGTTTGTTTTGAATGAGTGCTGAACAAGAAAATAAAACATAGATCAGGAAACAGTAATAAAGTTGATGAATAGATGCAGCTGACTTCTCAGGGGGACACTTTAGGAATCCGGGTGATATGTGGAAGTCTTTCTTCTCAGTCAGATGTACCAGGTTTATGATAGTAAATGAGGCCTTGCAGTGGCTGTGTGAGAATGAGGCAACTCTTGGCAGAATTGATCAAGGTGTTCACTTACTTCTCCCCGGAGAGCTTTTATTTTGGAGCTTGTAGCTTTAGGTTTAAATTTGGATGCCTTCCTTCTGGTAGCATTTATCTCAACAGTGATGTCCTGAATGAAGAGCTGCAAGGTATGAAATTTCCACACCTGCCAACCATTTAAAATGAAAAAGATTGCGATTCTAGTTCCTCTCCATGACCTTGAGCTTTTCTACCCCTTTATCCTGCACTCCATTACCTGTAGTAAAGGAAAACCAAGGCATCCATTTTTATGTTTGCATTTTGTCAGATTCTGAAGAGGTTTGCTAAAAACAGAAACTTTTCACAATACTTCATATTGCTGTGTCCTGTCCTAAGGTTGAAGATCACTGCAACATATTTCAGCTCTGCTTTGTTTTGCAACTAATTAAGAAACCTTCCTAATTAGGAAATTCAACTGCTATACAACCCAAAGATAGTTTGGCAAAGGCTATACGAAGTATCTTAGATCTGAGCTGCTCAGCAGTCTAGATCTTAATCATCCAGCAGGTTGGGGAACTATGTGCACAAATAAATCTATGCTCATGGTTCCCCTTTCTGATCCAGCAACTGAGGCTGCACATAGACAGCCCTTCAATGATGGTTACACTTCTGATGATTAGCTGTTTGGAAGAAAAGGAGAGCTGGGGAACTGAATTCAGCCCCTCATTTCCACCTTGAACATTCAGTCAACCTCTGACCCTTTCCCTGCCAATTAGAAAGATTTTAACCTTTCTGTAAGGAGTCCACAAATACAACTCCGGAAGCTCCTTTTGACTGGAGTCATGATACTTGGTATTATTCACCCCCTCTCATTCCCAGACTATTACAGGGTCAGTTCTTTGTGAAAGAAAATACTGAAGGTGTAGTTTTGTAACAACTAGTGTTTGTATTATTCATTTATAATAGTTGGTTATTTCATATATATGTTGAGTATGCAAGAAAGGAAAAGCCCTTAGACCAACAGTAAGATCAGTCCCCCTCCCCCAAAAAACCGATAACAGGCTCTTGAAGTTCCTTCCTATTCCTTTTTTGCATGCAAAATCTCAGGCTTCTGTCTCTTTTCACTGGGTGCATTCAAACTCTCAGAGCATTTTTTTCCCCAGACCCACCTGGACAAGGGGGATGTATCTAACTAATAGCCATCCACAGTCATTTAACCAAACTTCTTCAACTATCAGTAATAATAGCTGCATAGTGAACCATTAGTTAAACAAAACTCTAAGGAGAAAAAAAATGAAGCCTCTTGTTGACTATAGCAACATTGCCTTGTTTGTGATGTTGTATCCACAAATATGAGTGTCTGTGTATTCCCCCCCCCCAGTCAAAATAAAAGGCAGACACAAAGCTTGGGTATAAAATTGAGCCACTTTATTAATTTCAACATAAACTGCCAATACAGCAAGGGATCTAACTAACTAGTGATACAGGTCAAGTCCTGGGGTCACCCATAACCTCTGTCTTGACCTGTCTGGGTGAGCCCCCACTGCCGCGGGGGTGAGCCATACAACACATGGCTAGTACCCGGCTGGCCAGGCAAATGGTTCCCCTTCCAAGCCTGCAGCACCCAAAGGCCATTACCATCCAGGTGAATGACAAAAACAGGAGGCGAAGGACTGCACCTCCCCTAGAACCATCAGGCCACTACTTGCCTGGGTGCTGCAACCCTGTGTGATCCTGTAAGGAAAGGGCCGTGCTTTGTAATTCAAGGTCAACACCCTCCAGGCAAATGACCAGTACGTGAGGCGGAAGTCTGCACCTCTCCTCAAAGCATCAGGCCACTACTTGCCTGGGCAGTGCAAGTCTGTGTGAGCCTGTAAGGAAAGGGCTGTGCCCTGTAATTCGAGATCAACACCCTTCAGGCGAATCATCAGTATGTGAGGTGGAAGTCCGCACCTCCCCTCCAAGCATCAGGCCACCACTTGCCTGGGTGGTGCAAGCCTGTGTGAGCCTGTAAGGAAAGGGCCATGCCCTGTAATTCAAGGTTAACATCCTCCAGGCAAATGACCAGTATGTGAGGCGGAAGTCCGTACCTCCCCTCAAAGCATCAGGCCACTACTTTTCTGGGCAATGCAAGCCTGTGTGATCCTGTAAGGAAAAGGCCATGCCCTGTGAGCCAAGGTCATCACACCCCTGGTGAATGACCGGGATGTGAGGCAGAGGTCCACACCTCCCCTCGGAACATCAGGCCTCTACTTGCCTGGGTGGTGCAAGCCTCCCTGAGCCTGTAAGTAAAGTGAGCCAAAGTCATCATGCCTCAGGTGAATGACCAGGATGTGAGGCAAAGTCCGCACCTATCCTCGAGGCATCAGGCCACTACTTGCCTGGGTGGTGCAAGCCCACATGTGCCTGTAGGGAAAGGGGGCATGCACTGTGAGATGACATGAGGCGGAGGACCACAACTCCCCTTGAGCCATTAAGCCTACTACCGGCCGGAGTGCAGCAAGTCCATGTAAGCTTATAGGAAATATGCATGCCACGACCTTGAGGTCACCCAGGTGACCCCCCCTTGCCACCTAAACTGCAGCACAAGAGCATAAATGGTCTGCATAACTCTTTGGGGGGGGGGTGACTTGAAAACATGGACTGCCCCTTGAATTGTCACACCAAAAGTGAACAATGTGGCAGACAAACTCCCTTACCACAAAACTACCACTACGATCTGGAAACCAAGAAGCATCACAGCTAACCTGAAAATTCTGGCTCTAAGAGCAGGTCCTCCTTCTAAAAGGTAAGCCCATTAAAGAAGTTGGGAAACTTAACTCATCCTACACTGCCAAATCCTCCCTGATACCCCTACAAAACTTAAGCCTGTGATGAAGAACCTATGGCCTCAAGTAGGGGTCCCAAGGAACTCTCTATTAGGTGCCATCACTCTATAGGCAAAATTAACCCTCGCAATGGGCAGAACCTGCAGAGCCCTCACTTGCAAAAAGAGCTGAAGTGCTCAAAGGCCACTAAAAGACAGCAT
This sequence comes from Eublepharis macularius, assembly GCF_028583425.1. Lineage (NCBI taxonomy): Eukaryota > Metazoa > Chordata > Lepidosauria > Squamata > Eublepharidae > Eublepharis > Eublepharis macularius. Next base: position 138,132,299 of record NC_072794.1, read on the forward strand.
TCCCTTAGAAGAGCCCTGACTGTAAGACTGCCCTTATGATATTGCCCTATGAAGGGAAACCCAATGACACAAAATATTTGAGATGGTGAATGAAAGGCAGGCTCAATGTCACATTTTGCCATTTAATTGCAGACCCCACATCACCGAGCCATCTTAACTGCTGGTCAAAGGACCTATATGTGGAAAGAGAGGGGCAGCAAAAAGGGGGGGCAGCAACCTGCCCTCAGCACACTCCCTTGCTATTTTGTACCAGGACCATGAACAGGGATCCAACATCCATGTGAAACCCACTAGCAAATAAAGGGGGATCCTGGTGCCTGGAATATGCAGCCAGCAACCACTAAGATCCTACAGATTTATCGGTCAGGTCCCCTCTCCAGTTTGTTGTTGTTGGGACCACCGCTCAACTTCCCACCAGGCCTACCTCCATGCCCCAGATGTTTGCAAGCCATGAAGGTGTTGGGGGGGCACCTCAGATTGGGCATTCATGGCCGGATCCACAGAATTTCTAGCACTACCCCTTGTGAGGTGAACTCCCAACAAAGCATCCAGGGTTGAATGGCATGCACCACCAGGGACACAGATACTAGGATCAACAGCAGCCCTATGAACAAAGTGACCGCTGTCAAAGCAATCCCTCATGTTGGTATTGCAGGAGACATCGCCTGCAGCCCAAGCTGCTAGTGTATCCTATCCCAGGGAAAGCCAGGCTTGAGGACAGCCCCCACACACTGAATTCCTTGTCACACTGCAACCATGCAGCACTAGCTAAGTCATTATGCCCTTTTATATTATAACCAGGTACCAAAAAAAAGGGAGGGCATTGAGCCCATTAAGGCCGAACCCTTGGCTCATTGTAATGTCACAGTGACTAAAACCAACCATGTGTGTGGACTGGCAACCTGCCTGCTTCATGGCTGCAGCCATGAAGGCCACTGTCCCAACTAAGCTCAGGCCCTGAGACGTGCTAGCCTGGGTTCTGCCTGAGTGTAAAGCACCAAAGGTGTAGGAACAGAGGCTGAACCCAGGGCCCCCACAGCCATGCATATGCCTGCTGTGTTTTAGTGTGCTTACCACCACACTATAGGGCAGGCCTCTTCAGGCCAGCATGGATGATCTGAAGCCACATATGCGTCAGCACCATCTGCCGCAGGGGCTATGCCCCCACCGCCTTCACTTCTGAAACTCATCCAGCATACACCCTCCTGCTGCTGGCTCCACGGCAAGCATCTGGGTCCATCGCTGCACTTTCGACCTCCAGCATGTCCCTTTCCTCATGCTCACCTATGGCAGAAGGTCCTTCTAGAGCAGAAAATCGTGTTAACACTTCCCACAGAGGACAGAGCAGCTGACTCCAGTCTCTTGGGCCGACCTAATCCTGGCCTTGAGACCCCTTTGGACTGTACATGGGCCTGCAATGCAATGCAGTATATCAAGTCTACTAGATAGGGTTGCCAGCTTCAAATTGTGAAATTCCTGGAGACTTTGGGGGGGGAGGAGCTTGGAGAGGGTGTAGCCCTAGGTGGGGAAGAGACCTCAGCAGGGTACAATACCGCAGAGTTCACCCTCCAAAGCAGCCATTGTCCCCAGGAGAAGTGAGCCCAGCAGCCTGGAGATCAGTTGTAATTCCGGGAGATCTCCAGCCACCACCTGGAGTTGGCAACTCTACTACTAAAGGACTCCTCTTATCAGAGGAGTACAGCACTGGCACAGCACTTTCAGGGGCTTGCCTCTTTGCTGGCAGTTTGCCTTTGGGCCTTCTTTGGCCTTTCTAGGGCAGCATGGTTAAACTGGGTACAGAAGTGAAATGGCTACCTGTGGGGTGACCCACAAAATGGCTGCCCACCACACAAAATGGCTGCTGCTGAGGGTAGATGGATGGCTGCTGCTGAATAAGCTGCCCTAAACAAAGATGGCTGCCCCAGCATCACATAATGGCAACTGATAACCACACCACTGTAGTTGCCCTAATAAAAAGATGGCCACCAGCCCACACTACCAGTTCTAGCCTCCCTCAAGTAATGCCTGCTAAGCCCTGAAAGCCTGCCATCCTATCTGCATGAGCCTACCCCAAGTCCTCAAAATGTAAACGGGGTCGGGGGAGGGAAAAGGCCAGACAGGGAGGGGGCGCACCAGTATCCACCCTGTTAAGCCCATGGCAATAGCATATAAAGCAATCCGCCCCTCAGATGGCTGAAATTCACCTCTGTGGCCTACAGCAAAGCCTATTGCTGCTGCTACTGGAAGAGCTCCCTACCAAGAGAGTGAAAAGGAGGGGGAGAGGAGCATAGTAGGCCAGAGGCCTACAGTGGCTGGGCCTCACCCTGCTTTAGCCCTCCTGACTGATAGACAAGCCCCAAATGTAACGAAGGGGAAAAAATCTCTGCCAAACGACTGAGCCTGGCGCTGGGCCCTGGCTCTCATCCTGGAGTTTGAAGGTAGCAAGCTGGAGTTGAAGGTAGCAAGCAGGGGAATAGCACAGCTTCTCCAATGTAGCTACTGCTGCCTAGACCTGAGGACCTTCAATAAAACCAGCCTCAGAGGAGCTCAGCTTGAAGTGTGCTCTGCTCAGGCCGAGCAACAAAGACAACTGTGTGCTGGGGAAGGGCAGAGCAGGCAAATATGCCTTTAGCTCCGCCCATCCAGCAAAGCCCTCGGATACCTAGGAAATTCCCAACTGCCTTTCCTTCTTCCGGGGCTGCAAACGTGAAGTCTAATGACGGAGAGAAATTTATTGTTTACATAAACAAGAAGACGACTCAGGAAAGGGCTAAAAAAAGTGCCCAGAAACCTTCTTGCCCTCTAAAAGTATATATATGAAGTTTTATACTTTCAGATTCATTAGCAAAAATTACCATAAGAGATACATGATTGGTTAAAAAAATTAAACTTAAGGATGAACTGGCATAATTCTATTGGTCAATCAAATTTTGGTTTGACCATTCACACATTGGTAATTGCTTACTGTACCAAGGAACATTCCCATCCTCACTAGCACTTCTCATATCAGTTGTTTGGGGGATGTCAGTATCTCAAGGACAGGGGAAGTGTTTCTTAAAACAACTAAAATTGCTTACCAGCCATAAACCTGTCTGTGAACCATAAGGGAAGTTTCTCCCATGGCCATAATTTGTTTGTGAATTACTGATGATGTTTTGTTTTAACAGGTCCTGTCCTAATCTATTGCTGGCTTTGGTGTATGTGTTGTTACAATTCAGCCCTTCTAGCTTCTCCTTATCAGTTGACCATAGCTAGAATCCAGACAGCGAGATTGCTTTCACTGTTTGGGGCCAGATCAGAAATTTTAAAGGAATTTCAAGGAGGGTCTCCATGAACAACCCCTTTGTATGAGAGAGAGAGAGAGAGAGCTATATTCATGTGGATATGATCATATTGTCGATTCTGACTGAAAGCAGCTCTCCAGGATCTCAGGCAGAGGTCTCTTACATCACTTCCTTCAACTGGAGATGTTGAGGATTGAACCTGGGACCTTCTGCATGCCAAGCAAATGTTCTATCACTAAGCCACAGTTGTTATGGATTTTATGGATTTAAAGATCTTAGTGGAGTTTTTTCAATTTTGGTTTAAATTTTATGACTTAGTAATTTGTATTAATAATATTGTACTTTTCTTGTTATTTGCTATGGCTACTCTGAAGCAATAAAGTATTGATGATGATGATGATGATGATGATGATGATGATGATGGTCATGTGGATATGCATGCATAAAGCTAGAATTAGATACCTATATACTTTGATTCTACATATATGTGCTTATTATAACAGTCAGAGTACTTGATTAATGTGCAAGCATGAATAGTATGCAGATATGCTAAGTGAAGTTAGCTAAGTGAAGTTCCAATAAGCATTCATATCAGCAATGTATCCCACAGGTCCCCACCACTACTAGGTGACTATAATGGAGAGAGGTATATAAAAATATTTATTCTACAGTGACATATAAATATTTATTTGTTTATTTATTTTAAAAAGATTTCTACCCCACCTTATCTCCTGAGATTCAAGGCACCTAGAGATGTTTTTACTAATGGAATAAACATTTTGAGGATGGATGGATGGACGGATGGATGGATGGACGGATGGATGGACGGATGGTAGTCTTCTTCAGTTTCCACATACATTCACTTATTAAGGGTTTCCTTTGTCTACATCTTTTGCTTCCATTTTCCTTGCACCCATTTTCCAGTCCCTGAACTCTTCTTTATTCTCTCTTATTATATAGCTGCTGCTGCTTCCTTCCAATTCTTCCTAGTCTCATCTCACCTTCAATTCCACTCCCGATTGTTGCCAACTTGCCAAACCTTGAGTTTCCACACCTCATCATTTTCCATCTAATGGAAAAGCTGGCTTTTACATATTATCTGGCTATTCTAACAGCATGTGGGTTGTAGAGGTTGGGATTTCAGTGTATTTTAAAAATACATGTTATCGTTAGATTGATGGTTTTATTCCCTTTTTTTGAACTACATGTTGCCTTGACTACATTGTAGGGAAGTGACTCATAAAATGTACATTGTTAACTTTCTGAGCACCCATGTATGCTTCATCCAGGGGCTTAGCAAATTGTTGTGGCTATAGAAATGATAATTAGTACGTGTCGTCATAGTAGCAGCAGCAGTAGCCAAAGAGGTAACATTTTGTGATAGCAGATACATGGTTGGTAGAAAATAACTCTTCTTGAAAGCATTTTTGTAGCACAAAAATCTATCTGTATTGCTTCCCCTTCCACAGTAAAGTGTAATACAAATACACAAACACAAACCTGCTGTCCTTACAAAGCAAGTAAAAATGGGGAGAGGGGAATCTCAAGTGGAAAAATTCTCAAGTTATACATGCTTTTTAGAAGGATTTTGTCATAATGCAAATTGTTACTCACAAACAATTTGGAACATCTTCTGTTCAGCATCTCTTCTGGAGCATTTCAAATGGAATGGAAATTCCATGCCTTTAAACTAGAGAGAAGAAGCAAAGAAAATATAAGAACACAAGTGGGGACCCATAAGGAGTGGGTTCCTCACTATTTCCTTCTTCTCTTTCCTGAAAGTCCTCATAGCCTTTCCTCTTGCTTCCTTGTCAACTTTCTGAGCACCCACCCACTAGCCAACCTCTCCATTATATGCCCTCTCCCTGTTTTAAGCTTTCCCTCCTTCCCTCCTCCAGTAGCCTCTTCTTAGGGAAAATTTGGCCTGGTTGCACAGTGCCAGGCAGGCTAGGCCCTGTTTGCATGGAGGGGAATCTTGCAAGAACTTGCAGTGGGGATTCTCACTTTCTCTTGTATCCCCCTCCCCACATTATTTCCTCTTTCTCTCCTCCTGGCATCACCCATATCTTCAGCTTTGCATCTTTCCTTCCTACCCATCAGCTGACCTAACTTTTAACTGCCCTCTCCCATCATGAGCGATGTTATTATTTATTTACTTCATGTATACCTCATCTTTCCCCCCCAATCAGGATTCATAGCAGTTTACATCATTCTGCTTTCTCCCATTTTCTTCTTGCAATAACCTGTGAGCTAGGTTAGACTGAGAGGGTGTGACTGGCCCTAAGTCACCCAGTGAGTTGCGGTGGCAGATTGGGGATCTGAACCTGGATTTCTCAGCTCCTCATCTGAAACTCTAACCACTACATCATGCTTGCTTTTGTAGGATTGTAGAGGTTGGGCCAGCTACTGGACCAGAGGAAGGACATGGTTGTCATAAGTGAGTCTCAGCCTCGACTGGCCACTTTACCTCTTGCCTCAGAGTCCTCCTCAGAGGACAAACAGGAAGAGCCAGCAGGGGCTACTTTAGAGCCAGAGCCAGCCATGGAAGAGCCAGCAGGATCTACTCCGGAGCCAGAGCCAGCTGTGACAGCTGCTGCCCCAAAGGAAACTCAGCAGGAGCAACCAGAAGCCTCTGCAGAGGCTGTTGGAGACAAAGACTCCCCCAGAGCAAAAGAGAAACCTGAGTGCCCTGGGCCAGCTGAGGGCCAAGCTACAAGTGACGAATGATACTTGAACGGAAAGTGTATTTCTCCCTGTTCACTTGCGCTCCACTCGATCCACTTGCCGTTCAAGTGTCATTCGTCACTTGTAGCTTGGCCCTGAGAAGAGGAAAAATAAAGCAAAGACAGCTTTGTTGGAGAGGAGGAAAAGTGCTCGTTTGCAGGCACAGCACTGGCTGGGGCTATTAGGCAAAGAGACAACACCTGCTCCTTGTTAGGACAGTATAAGAGAGAGAAACTGTAGAAGCCAAGTGTGGAAGTAACTCAGCTTGCCTGCGCCTGCGCCTGCGCCTGCGCCTGCGCCTGCGCCTGCGCCTGCGCCTGCGCCTGCGCCTGCGCCTGCGCCTGCGCCTGCGCCTGCGCCTGCGCCTGCGCCTGCGCCTGCGCCTGCGCCTGCGCCTGCGCCTGCGCCGCTTCTTGATGGATCTGACTCTGACCTTGGCCTGCCTTCTGACTTCCCTTCTGCCTGCTCCTCTCTCTGACTGATGCATTGGCTCTGACACTTGGACTGACTTCTGGACTCTCGTTTGCTGGCTCCTTGGCTACTGACTTCCTGGCAGCTAACCTTGGGACCATCTGCAGTACCAGTGAGCCACCTGCCTGTCGTGGCCAGCCCTGAGCACGACAATGGTTGAGAAAGTTGCTGGCAGACAATGAAAAGTAATGATTTCCCCAGAGAAAGAAATGATGAAACAGGAGAGTAGCTAGCATCCTGTCGGGAACTTTGAGATCTTTTGGACACACCCAGTTCAACATCTGTGGTGGTAGGGGTCCCCTGTGGCAACTATATTGGAAGGCAATTCAAGTCATACCCTCTGTGGACCTGTGCAAAGCACAAAATAGATTTTGTGAATATGTATGGGACTTCTACAGAACAGTACCACAGGAGAAGATTAATATTTACCCCTACCATCTCAATTTGGAATACTGACTCTACTTTCCTCTGTACTGTTACAAAAATGAATTTAGTATTCACATACCCTTCACAATAGTATTCACAAAATTGCTCTTGAAAGGGCCCTGCCCCAACCCCTGCCTTTATTGACTGAAACCAAGACTAGAAGTCTTGGCAATACTATTGTGGCACCAAAACTCTCAAACTCCCCCCAGGAAAATGCATCTGTCCTCTTCTGTTCCCTTTTTCTGTCAGCAGGGGAAGACTTATTTTTGTTTTGTTTGGTATTCCCTCAGTGATCCCTCTTTCATGCCCTATGTTTTAATTGTTTTAAATGTTTTAAATTATGTTTTTATGTCTTTCTTAGGATGTACAAAATGAAAAAAATGGATCACAAATACACCCAGGATTTGCTGTTTCATTTTGTTAAAACAGCTTCCAGAATGGTGAACCAAATTGGGGAAACCTAGTTATAACAGTACTTTCCCACCAGAAAGTTTGTGTGTTTCATTCTGGTTTTTCGTTCTGGTTTTTCCATGCGGTGACAGCAGCAGGTTTGCAGGTACTGGGTCTACACAGCAATATATTGTTTTCCTTAACAGCATTCACCGATTAGATTTGTGTTATATTATACCACTTAATTAATTCCATTGGTGGGAAGGGGAAGTGGGCACAATGTGCATGAGTGCATCTTTTTTTCCACAGTGCTACCTGGGCAATGGTATTTTTTCTCTGCCGATTGTGTTCTCATAAGTGTAGCTCCCTCCCACCCCATTGGCTTTGGAAATGTTTGCTTAACTCTGTAGTAGTAGTAGTAGTAGCAGCAGCAGCAGCAGCAGTAATACAATTTATATACCACCCTTCAGGACAACTTAATGTCCACTCAGAGTAGTTTATAAAGTATGTTACAAAGTATACAAAGATGGGGGAGGGTGTGCAAGTTTGGCCCACAGAACTGAAGGTGAAGGATAGAAGTTTTAGGAATTTAACTGACATGCAGTCAGTTGATTTAAACTTTACAAGCATTCCAAATATTGTTCTGTTCATCTCAAACTATGCTTCAAATAATTACCCCATCCAGAGAACATTTTGAGCAACAGACAAGGTGGCTAGTTTTGTGTAACCTGAAATATTTGCAGTTGAAGATGAGTGATTCTCATCTTCAACTGCAGTTATCTTCAGAGGCTTAGACTGAAGTAACTCAGAGGGCTTAGACTGGAGTAACTCTACTTAGGATTTCTGAGTTTCTTTTATAGAAACTCCAGCTATAGACCTTCTGCCAATCATCAATCTATCTCCAAAAGCCAACTCCTCCTTCCCATCCTACACCAGCTGCAACCAGGGCCCAATTAAAAGACCTAAAAGAACAACCCTGATTATAACAATTTCTACTTAAAAATAAAACAGCATTGGTTGTTTAACATACAGAGAAAAGAAAGCCAAAGTCTCCTTCAGAAATTATTCTTTTCTTGAGAGCAGACAGCCGCAACCAACTTTTGAAAAGACCTTATTGAGGGCAGGGCAAGATTTTAAGTCATCCTTATCATTCAGTAAAACTTCAGGATGGCTGAGATAAACATTTGTCCTAGACAGTAACATATTGCGGAACAAAAAAAGAAATAACCCCTCCCCTGCAAAAAAACCCCTTCACTTCAAAAGTTTTGCTGAGTTGTATTTCCTTTTTTCTATCCACGTTCTGTTCAATCTGTCTGCCATTACGCACAATACATTAGATCCTACAGAAGTAGAGTTGCCAGCCTGATATAGCAGAATAGTAGAGTCCAGTAGCACCTTTAAGACTAACCAACTTTATTGTAGCATAAGCTTTCGAGAGCCACAGCTCTCTTCATCAGATGCATCTGATGAAGAAATCTATGGCTTTCAAAAGCTTATGCTACAATAAAGTTGGTTAGTCTTAAAGGTGCTACTGGACTCTTTACTATTTTGCTACTACAGACTAACACGGCTAACTCCTCTGGAACTTGAGGTTGGGATTTGGGGATGGAGCCTGTGAATGGTGAGGTTTGAGGAGTAGAGACCTTAGCATGATATAATATCATAATGTCTACACTCCAAAGCAGCCATTTTCTCCAGGGGAACAGGTCTCTGTAGTCTGGAGATCAGTTATACTTCTATGCAATCTCCAGGCCCCAACTAGAGGTCGGTGAGCTTATATACAAGAGGAACAGGGAAGGAGTTGATAGAGAAGATTTTCCCTAATTTGCCCTTCCCCCAGCAACCCCCTGTATAGTCCCCAAATAATCTACTTATGGGAATTTCAAAGACAAAATGTACTCCACACAAGGTATTGCTGAGAGGGTGGGTAATCAGATCAAATCTCTCCCCCTTTCCTTTTTTTTCGGCTAATGGAGCAAGCTCACTGCCAGTGGAAGAAAGAGGAGGCAATTTTCTTCAATTCCACTTCCTAACTTCATTCCCCTTTCCTCTGATGCAGATTATCAGTAAAGAAGTGTAGTCTTATGGTCTAAATGTCAGAAACTCCACAGTCAGTAATAGAAATATGAGGATGTGAGAGTGGGACCTGGCTTGGCGAACAATCTGAAACTGAATGTGTTATACCTTATTAAATATAGACCATGCCACCTTACTTCTTATGATAGGCAGGGAGTATGAGATGTATGGAATGGCCAGGCGTGGCAAGAGAAATCCTTTTGTGCTAGGCTGGTCAGCCCAGAACAATGCATAATATAATTCTCCTGCAGGTACTTCCAGATATATCTGCCCATTGCACCTTTGAGGTTTGACATAAACATGGGATTCTTGGAGCCAAGAACATAGCAAGAGCTGTACATTGACAAAAAATAGACTGTCCTTATGATATTCCTGCCAGCTCCTGAAAAGGCATCTCATTAACTGTCAGATGTTATATTGACAGGCCACAGCATTTGCAATATGTTTATAAATGATTTACAGTGAGAATCAAGGCCAACTAATTATAGCCACCCTACACAAATTGCCTGCCCTCATTCTTCTCTCCCTATCAGTTGTCCACGTCTGTGCATGCAATTAGAACTCATATTGACTATCTATAAATATTCTTCATTAGACTCGGAAAGGCATCTTCTGCTTTTGCATAAAGAGTTGTAGATTTACAGTGCTATCCTAAGCAAAGTTACACCCTTTTAAGCCCATTGACTTCAACTGATTTAGAAGAGTGCATAACTCTACTTAGGACTGCACAGCTACTGTGCAATCCTAAGCAGAGTTACACCAGTGTAAGTCCATTAAAAGCAATGAGCTAAGACTGGAGTAACTCTGTTTAGGATTGCACTGACTCTTAAAAGTAGTAAGAGGGGATTTCTATCTTAAATGAAGTTATTGTCATCAGAACTGGAATAAACTTGTAGTTACTGGGCTAGTGAAAAAGTAATCCATGCCAACGCAACCAGAGTTACACTCTTCTAAGCCCAGGGATTTCAATGGATTTAGAAGGGTGTACCTCTGTGTTTGATAGAACTGTGACTTTCCCAGTCACACTGGGTTTTTTAATTGGATTTTGGATCCAATCACATTGGATTTTTTAATAGGATTTTTAAATTATTTTCATTATTATTATTATTATTTAAATCATTTCATCTTCTCCTTTCCATCCAATTAGGACCCTCAAGGATGCAAACAGTTAAACATTAAAAAGAACTTCCAAAAAAGTGCATATCTATAGCAACAATTAAAAGCATAAACAGGAAGGCGAATTAATAAAAGCATGCCAAACGAAACAAAAAACTCTCCATCTGGTAAGAGATAACAATAGAGGGGGACATAGGTTTGGTACTGTGACTGAGAAGGTCTTTTCTCAGGTTGCCATCCATCTACCCTCCAATGACAAGGCCTCCAAAGATGTTCTGTAACGTGTCAAATGAAGCTCAGTGTAGGCAAGTATAATGTAATGTGCTTTGGAAGAAAGAAACCAAACTTTAAATATACACCAATTGGGTTTGAAGTGATTGAGAGTCTAGATATATAAATTTCTAAATATTTTGAAGTTACAGGTTTGGGGGCGGGGTCAGTTTTTTCAGAGGGAAAAGTAAATTGGTGGGGGAAATTGAAATACATGCAACATTTCAGGTAAAAAGCAGAAGGTAGAAAACAAATTCTGTAGTAAACAAAGTATATTATTTGAATGAAACTCTCTCATTGACTATCAAGAGGTAGGACTGTGAGCATGTTTTGGTAATAATGACATACTTTGTAAACCACTCTGAGTGGGCATTAAATTATCCTGAAGGGCGGTATATAAATCAAATGCTGCTGCTGCTGTTGTTAATTAGCTAAATTTTATAACACTGGAAACACTGAAATCTTTAAAAATGTATTATCATTAACCACATTGTAGCATAATTGTTGCCAAAATTATTTACATTTAAAGAAAAAAAATTAAAAATATGTATCTACAGTAGATGAGAGTTATTTTTTTTACTGCTCCCTCAAATTTCCCTTTTTCCCCATTGGACACAGTTATAATTTACACTAGCAACAAAGCCTGTTGTGGGAAAAAATACAACAGGCTCTAGAAAACTGATTTAGCAGGGCCCTGCTGCAGAGCCTTGGGAGGGTGGCGCCACAGTGCCTTGCCTCTCTGCCACCTCCATGGCCCACATCAGGCAGTTCTGGAGGCTGGAAGCACTGCCGGGGGTGGCAGTTCCCCTGGCATGCTTTTGCTCCCTACAGATTGGGGTAGAATTGGGTGGCTGGAGAGGTGGGGAGTGCTGCTGGGGGGGAGGGCAGCCTAGTGAGCTCCTGCGCCATCCTCCATGGCAAGCCCTGTTGCTGAGGACTGACTTCTTATTTCTGCTAGGGTGCGTGAGGGATAGAGGTGAGTCATCAGAAACATGGCTCCCTTTTATAGGTATAGATGGTATAAATTTTGAATGAGAAAACTCTTGTCTGAAGAATGGGGATCCTATCTCCCTGGTGGGGGCAGGGGATCCCCCGCTCCCAAACTCTGCCCCCTACTGCTGCCCACCTGGCCAGTAGGAGAAACAGTTGGGGGAAATGGGCCCAGGAGGCAAGAAACTTCCCAGGCAAGCACATAGTGGGTGTGCTCCCAGCAGGCATAACAATATCACTTCCCACAAGTGACATTTATATTTTGCCTTTATGCCATTAAAATAGCACTCAACTTTTGTACATTCACAGTGCAAGACTAGGCATGTCTACTCAGAAGTAAGTCCCATTTTATGCAATGGGGCTTACTTCCAGGAAGGTGTTCTTAGGATTGAAGATATGAACACTTAACTCAGCCAATTTAATGAGCTTTTACATAGCACTTGCAGCAATATAGTTTTGCTATTTGAGTCAAAAGTTAGATTTTTTAAATTATTATTGTTCTTTAAAATATGCCTAAAGCTGAAGGGGAAAATCATACTTATGTATTCTGTCTAACAGAAACAGCTCACCCTGATAGATCTTTAGTGTAGTGGGTAGAGCAGGAAGCTATCCTTTTATTTTTGTGGCTAACTGTATGTTTTCCAATGACTATTTGTACTTATATTCATATTTCCCAACTCACTTGTGAAAAGAAAAAGAACCAGGATATGCATAGACATCATCGTGCCTGACAATGGGCATGTTCCACACTTCACACGAGTCAATTTAGGACACCAGCAGGCTGAATTGGTAGGAGCACGCCAACTGACAGCATGATGATGTCACTTCCCGGAACTGATGTCATTACATTGGCACCTAGAGTGTGGGAAGAAAACTCCAGGCAAGAACAAGTTCTCCCCACTCTTACCAGGAGGGTATAGGGACCTGGCAGCCCTACTTAAGAAGAATTTTATTCAGTCTAAAATAGAGAATATATCATAGGTTTTTTTTGGGCGGGGGGGGGGGGTATTCAGCACTACCCAAACTTTTCCATTGGTAAAATTGAGGGGGTCAGGAAAGGGGGGGGGGAACAGGTTTTTTTCTGAATTTTCTTTTCATTTCCACCCCCCCCCCAGGCCTTCACATGTCTGAGACTGAGATGGAAAGGACTCTTAGGATTATGGTGGATAATTTAATGAAAATGTTGACTCAAATATGTGGCAGCAGTGAAAAGGCAACCTTCATGCTGGGGATTATTAGGAAAGGAACTGAAAATAAAATGGCCAGTATCATCATCTATGGTGTGGCCTCATTTGCAATACTGTGCACTTTTCCGGGCAATGTACCTCAGGATACTGCAGAAGTACAGAAGGAGGCTTGGTGCACTTTTCCTATGAAAAAGGACTAAAGAGTCAGTTTAGAAAAAAGACACTTAAGAAGGGACAAGATAGAGGTTTATAAAATTATGTATGGAATAACGAAAGCAGATAGAGATAATCTTTTCTCTTGTTACTAGCATACAGGAGCACTCAATGAAGATGATAGACAAAATAGATTAAGGACAGACAAAAGAAAATAGTTTTTACTCAACAGATAATCAAATTGTGGAATTCATTGCCAGCGTAGTAACGGCCATGAGCAAAGGTGGCTTTAAAGGCAGATTAGACGATTTCATGGATGATGTCTATTAATGGCTACAGCAAATGTTGATTAAAGGGGACCTCCACATTCAGAGACAGTACATCTCTGAACATCAGTGCTCAGGAATGCATCAGGGGAGGCCTTAGCCTCTATCCCCTGTTTGTTGGCCCTCCAGGGTAAATAGCTGGCTACTGTGAGAAACAGGTTATTGGACCAGATCGAAAACTGGTCAAAGCCAGCTGGCCTCTTTTTATATTCTTATAATCAAAATGGTCAGGTAGGTTCATATGGGAGTAGGCAGTTTTTAATTATGCTGGTCCCAAGCTGTATAGGCTTTAAAAATTGAACCAAAACCTTGAGTTGGGCCTGGAAGCAAATCAGAAGCCAATGTAGATTAAACAAGACTGGAGTGATATGGTTTCTATGATCCACTCCGGTCAACATTCTTGCAACAGCTTTCTGTACCAGTTGCAGTTTCTAGGGATGAGCTCTGAGAAAAAAATCATTATAATTTCAGATCTGGGATGGGGGCTTATTTTTACCATGACTGCTCATTTGGGGGGCTTTCAGATACATGAAGAAGGTAACTTGAAAGCTTATGCTCTGAAAATCTTGTTGGTCTTTAAGGTGCTATGACTATAATTATTCTTTTTAGATACATATTTTTACTGGCAGTTCATGGTGGTGTGCCTTGGGATTCCAAGAACATCATCTTTTAATTGTTTATTGTTTGTGATAGTTGTACATAATTTTCAGCTAGATCAAAAGATGGAAATCCATGCAGTTTTGTGAATCTAAGCACAAATGAGCATGTCCCATAACCACCATCTGCCATTCTTTAGATTACCACTAAACTCTAGAAGTGATTTAGAATTTATTTTAAGTTCAAGAGTGGCAGTGGAAAGCAGGCTTATAATTGCTGGGAGTTAGCAAGATCTAAATTCAGTCACTATTGAGTTAACATATTTGTTTTGGTCCCATGAGACCTAACCTGGAACCTTGGCTTAGAGTCAATCCTTAGAAGCCATAAAAGGGTTAATTACCAGCAAGTAGGTGTGAGACGCTGATGCAGATACAGATGCACAGCCTTGCTACTGTATAGCCTCATTATCTTTGTTACCTATTAGCTAGCTACTCGTATGTATGATTTAACTTGAGTATTGGAGGACTTAATTTACTGTTATACAGACTTTATTTTTCCACAAACAAACGACTCTTCTTTCCACGCCTCTACCTTTTATCCCACAATAATTAGGATACTCCATGCCTGAGATAAATCTTTTTTAAAATTCAGGCATTTGTTTTCTAACTGATAAAAACATGGAATGCTACTATATATGGAATCAACCACTGGTCCATTTTGCCAAAAGCTAACTGTTCCCTCTGACACTGGGCTTCCAGGGTGTCATGAGTCAGCCTCAGCCTCGACTGGCCACCTTACCTCTTGCCCTAGAGTCCTCCTCAGAAGACGAGCAGGAAGAGCCAGCAGAGGCTACTCTAGAGCCAGAACCAACCATGGAAGAGCCAGCAGGGTCTACTCTGGAGCCAGAGCCAGCTGCTGCTCCAGAGGAAACTCAGCAGGAGCAGCCAGAAACTTCTGCGCAGGCTGGTGGAAACAAAGGCTCCCCCAGAGCAAAAGAGAAACCTGAGCTCCCTGGGCCAGCAGAGAAGAGGAAGAATAAAGTAAAGGCAGCTCTGTGGGAGCAGAGAAGGAAAGCTTGTTTGCAGGCTCAACACCGGCTGGAGCTATCAGGCAAAGAGACAACACCTGCTCCTCATTAGGACAGTATAAGAGAGAGAAGCTGAAGAAGCCAAGCATGGAAGCAAGTTTGTTCACCACTCCCTGCAACCAGAGCCCGGTGCCTGAAAGCTCTTTGCCCTGCTGAATGACTTACTGGACTCTGACCTTGGCCTGCCTCCTAGACTCTCCCTGCTGCCTGCTCCTCTATCTGACAGACTCCTTGACTCTGACCCCTGGCTTGTTTGTTGGACTCCCGCCTGTCTGCCCTTCTGCTGGACTGACACCTTGGCTCTGACCGCTGACTTGTCTGTTGGACTCCCACCTGTCTGCTCCTCTGCTGGACTGACACCTCGGCTCTGACCCTTGGCTTGCTGTGACTACTCGCCTGCCCATTCCTCAGTTGGACTGCTGCCTCTGGCTAGGTTGCAACACAGGGTCTCAATTAGAGATGGGCACAAAACGAAATACGAATCAGAGTTTGTCATGAACCAGGCCGGTTCGTGGTTTGCGAACCAGTGGTTCATCAGAGCCCATTTCTGATGAACTGCCATGAACTTTAAGGTGGTTTGCTTGGTTCATTTTTTGGTTCGTTGCTCAGACAGCCTGGTGCCAATCGATCCGTTTCCTAGGCAATGGGGGTTAGGCGTTCTGCAGACTTTATGCTGACCCAGAAGTTGTGATTCGCTGGCCCGGATGTGACGTTTTCACGAACCAAAACAAACCAGTTCGTGAACTGGGACAAGTTTGCGAAAGTTTGTGGTTCATGGTTCATGAAACATGACAAATCATGAACCGCATGGTTCTTTTTTTCCTGGTTTGTGCCCATCTCTAGTCTCAATTGGAAGTTGTTTGCAGCCTCATTACTCAATAAAATCTCTTATTAAACTTGAGATGTGGGGACTGAACCAGAACTTTGTATGTAGAGTGCACTCACTATAGAATTTCCTTTTCTCAAAATAAAAGATGATTTCTACAACCCAGGAGAGCTTTTTCTTATACTGGGATACAATTGCCAAGAAGAAACAGGCATAAACAAAAATGGAGAGAAAGTATCTGGTAAGAAACAAATATAGACCTTTGAGTACGGGACTGTCATTTGTTTTCTTTTCATAGACTCTCTTGTGGCCTAGCCTTGCTGATCCCTCTCAATTTTATGGATTTTTTCGTTTTCTTTTTTTTTTATTTGAGGGAGGTGTCTTTTTTTTACAGCAAAGTCAAGAGGCAATTTTTACATAAACTCTATTGCCTTCTTATTATTAAACTCATAAAAATCCTTAACAGAGAATAACTTTGACCTTGTACGGAACGAGATGTTTCATAAAAGAGAAACTGTAAAGGAACTTCCATCTAATACCATTAAATGAAAGGGGAAAAAATAAGTATGGCTTATTGCCACATTAAAAGAGAAATGAATCTCTTCCAACGGTTTTTTAAAAAGTTGCACACATAGGACAACAAGTGTCAAAGCAGTTCCTATTTTGAGAATTCTCATATTCCTTTCTAAGGAGGCTACCCATCCTCCTTTAGATATGATCCATTGCCTGAGAACCAGTGAGAGTCAGCTGTAATTGCTGACCTGATCACTGCCTGTTCCTTTTTCTCCTGATCAAACCATCATTGTGGTACATCAGCATTGCAGCATGCCTATATTTCTTTGTTCTACATGGACTTTGGACAGAAAACCAATTGTACAGCTGGGTCTAGATGCTTAAAGCCATGACATTTTATTTTGGAAACCCTAAAAAACAGAATGAGTGAGTAGCACCTGAATTCTATGCAGAGTTTAGACACACCTAAACTTATTGGCTCCTAAGCAGTGTGAGTAGAATCAGACTAACAGTGAAATCCTAAGCCGAGTTACTCCTATCTAAGCCCATTGAAATCAATGTGCTTAAACTGGAATAATTCTACTTAGGATTTCACTGTAAAGGATGGGAAATTCTCTGCCTCCCTACAACTGTCTTTGCCCTTTTACCTAAATGAACAGTGTGAAGGGCATGCTGGGCATCTGGGAGGGTAGAACTTGCAAAAATCACCCTCCCTTTTTCTGCAAATGGAAAAAAATGTTCCATTGAAAGAGCTGATAATATGCCAAAAGAAGAACAAACAGGATCCAAGTCAATGATTTGATTTCCTTGGGGTTATGAGCACCACAGAAGACTGAGAAGTAAGTAAGTGTTTTACAGATAATCCAGATGGAATAATGCAGAGAAAAGTTTAGGTAAGTTTGAGTTAGTTTGATTAAAATTTACTGACTTTTAAACATAAGAAACAAATTAATCGTGTTTTCTCTTGTATATAATAATGATTTCTATGTAATAACCATTCCGATCTCAATGAAAGACCCAAGGACAAACCACTCATGCAGAGGCATTGTACAAAAGCATATACAAATGTACAGAAGTACCAATCCAAGCCTGTACTGATCGTCACTGAAAAAAGGAAGTTATCCAAATGGATTTAGTTCTACCATATATTTATCCTTCTTATTCACAGAAGACTGTAGATTGCTTTCATTCATGAAAGCAGCAATTGCAAAAAGCAAACATTTAAAATAATAATAATATCCAGTATTAAAATGCCCCTTATAATTTATAATCAGCATAAAGTCTAAGGTGAATTATGGCTATGGAGAAATGTAGCAAATTTATATAAAAGCCACTAAAATACAACTTTCATTAAAAAAAATAGGTTACATCTTATATACCAGTCACCAATTCACTTTGATCTTAGGATACTTAAATCCATGGATTTGGAGCCAATGGCAGAAGGGAGATTTCTTCAGACTTGGGAGACCCCCCGCCCCCACTCCAGGCTAGCAAAAATCTTTGAAATTAAAAGAAGGGGGACTTGGGGTTTAAAAGAAACCCAAATCTAGAAAAATTCACTGCATTGACACAGTGAACTATTCTCAGCAGGTATGTGGGGGAAGGACAGGCCACCCTAGAACTTAACTTAGGGTTACAGACACTGTCCTGGCCTCTGGCCCTAGGGTTACCAGCCTCAGGTAGTAGCTAGAGACCCCCCAGAATTAAAACTGGTCTCCAGGCCACAGAGATCAGTTCACCTGGAGAAAATGGCTACTTTGGGGGGTGGACTCTATGGAACTATGCCATGCCAAGGTCCTTTCCCTCCCCAAACCCCTCTTTCTCCAGGTTTCTCCAGGTTTCACCCCCTAGATCTCCAGGAATTTCCCAACCCTATCTGGCAACCCTATCTGGCCCTTACCTTTTCGCAGCCTGGGCAGCTCAGCTGCAAGCTGCCCCAAGGCTGAGAAGGCCCAGGCCTGGCAGCTGCAAGCCCCACCAATTCTGTGGGGCTGAAATAAGCCCCACAGCTGAAATAAGCCACCCCAAGGCCAGGAGAGTCCAGGCACTATGCCAGTGAGTCACACTGAGGCCAGGAGAGGGGGGGCGGATAGGAAGCATCTTTGGGAGTGTGTGTGGGACCTTCCAAACACCTTTCTCTTTTGCAACACCCCTTCCCAAACAACTTTTTTCTTTATCACCCCACCTTCCCAAACGCCTTTCCCTTTGTCATTCCACCCTTCTAAACACCTTTGCCCTCACTAAACACCCTTCTTTTTGCCCCCCTCCACAACTCCCTTCCCCTTTGCCCCCCAAGATTCTTCCCCTTTCAAACAGAGGTGCAAAAGAGAACGGTGTTTGGAAAAGAAGTGTGATGAGGGGGCAGAAGCCTGCATGGCTCCCCAGAATCCCCTCACACTCACAATTTTTGCTGGCCCTCATTTGTCCATTTCTAAAAACCTCCATTTGAAATGTAGCACAAAATTAGGATGACAGCAGAAGAGCCTTTTCAGCTTCTTCCACTGTTGTACTGTGATCAAGCAAGACCTCTCTCACACTTATTTGAGTGAGAGCCAAGCTACAAGTGACTTTTTGCACATGAAGAACGCTTAATCATTTTTGCAAGTTTTCTGGGAACTGAAGTCCTAGTGTCCTTCCCCTCTCTGTTAGAATCGCTGCCTGAACAGCCAGAGAAAGCCGGTGGCAGCAGCAGCTTTTGCAAATTGTTCCTCCAGTCACAAGCCTGCTCTCAACGATCTTTGGGGGCGGGCAGCTGCAGCTTTCTCCCTGGGCATCCTGCTCAACTTCACTGACATGTCGGCTTTCTCCAGAGCAGTTTCCTCGGGAGCAAGATGCCCAGGGAGAAAGTTGCAGCTACTCAGTCCCAAAGATCGTTGAGAGCAGGCTTGTGACTGGAGGAACAATTTGCAAAAGCTGCTGCTGCCACTGGCTTTCTCTGGCTCCTCAGGCAGTGATTCTAACAGTGAGGGGAAGGACACTAGGGCTTCAGTTCCCAGAAAAACTTGCGAAAATGATCAAGTGTTCTTCACATGAAAAAAGTCACTTGTAGCTTGGCTCTCAGTTAGTTAATATGGAAGAAAATAATCCCTCTTTCAAAATGTCATGGTAACCATTGCTTTCACTGCTTCATAACCCTTAAGATACAATTTCTGATTTAAAAATAAAACTCAAAAATATGTTTAAGATGTGCCATAACCTCTCGTGTACAAATCCTAAGTATTTTTGAGGGCAGGAGATTAGTGGAATACAGTCTGTGACAGTGCTGTGATTTAAATACTTTACAGCAAAGTAGCAGGCAGACATTTGGGCATTTTCTAGCCACAATACTGGTCTGCATTCTCCCATTCTGCTCAGCTAAGTACAAAGCATTCTTCTGATGGCAGAGGCTCAATTAACCTTCTTGCATCAGATGAAAGTTTCACACTTAGTTGAGCAGAGTGGTAGCTTACAAGGCACTGTACCGATTGCCTGTAAAAAAAAAGTGAAGCGCATCAAGTGATAGAAGAATTTATATAATATCAAAACAAATGGCGCTTTAATACATTTTAGTTCTGAAGCTGCTATCTGGGAGGATCTCTTAGCTTCCAGTCAAGTAATAAATGCTCTCCTAAAAGGGAAGCCCTATTTTTCCCACTGAGACATGTTTTCTCTTGGGAGATATGATAATTTAAAGATCCACCCCTGCAATATAGATTCACAGTTGGTACCTTGTGCCATCTTTGGAATTGAGAAATGTCTTCAACATATAGGCAAGCTTTTAAACAGCATCAAATGGCTTGGAAGTCCATAAAGCAGACAAATAAATACAGGAGTCAAAGAAAAAAATTAATGTACAAAGCAGAGGTGCAACCCTCCAAAAATGTTTAATAGGTGCAGCTGGCAAATGACCCATATGCTACTGAGTACTGACAATGGGCTTCAACAATATTGAACAAAAGAAGACACTGACAAAGGTTTTTATCTAAAAGAATGGATTCCTCTGCCAGATAGAACTGAAATCAATCTAGTTGGCCATAATTTAGCACAAGCAATGAAAAGGTAATAGGCGGATGCTGGAGGTAGACCAAGTGTCAAGAAAAAGAAAGAGTCAACCGAGAATTAACATAATAATTGGGTGTTTAGCACAAGAGACAAGACAGGGATGAAGCTGAAAAGAGCAGAAGCTTTGGAAAGAGAGAGGATTTGAGTGTAAGCCAGAGCAGCAGCAACAAAGTGTAGCTAAAATTTGAGAACTAAAAAGGATTTGAAATATTCATAGAATTATATGAAGAAGGATGATGAAGGTGAGTGATACCAGGTTGTCAGAGATTACTGTTAACATGTGTAGATCTGCATTGAACCTATAGTGTAAAGTACCAATGGTGCAATTAAGTTGGCTTAGAAGGCTATAACTGTATAGGATTGCATTGTAAGACATTATGTGGTGGTGGTAATAAAGCTATTACTGTAGTGTTTTCTAAACTTGTGCATGAGATTTTTCATCATTTCTTTCACTTTTATTATTAATTCCTCAAGGGTCTGTTTCATTATTGAGTTGTTTTATATGGTTTTGTTTTGTTATTGTTTCTTCCATTATTGTTTTTTTTTTCATAATTCTATTTTGTTATTATTTCCCATTGGTTTTAATGGAAGTATCTCTCCTCTGTTTCTTGAGTCCATAC
Source organism: Eublepharis macularius (assembly GCF_028583425.1). NCBI lineage: Eukaryota > Metazoa > Chordata > Lepidosauria > Squamata > Eublepharidae > Eublepharis > Eublepharis macularius. The sequence goes on from NC_072794.1 coordinate 138,153,396, forward strand.
CTTTCTGGTTTTCTGTTTGAACTGACCAAACTCAGAGCAATCACAGTACTGCACTAAGACATCTACACTGCCAAATATCAGACAGATAGAATCAAGGCAATGAAAGGTATCCATGTTTAACATTAAAGTCTATGGAAAAAATGATAGGAAACAGTAACACATAAAAAGCAACTTGAGGGATTGGCAATTCAGCCATTAGCTGGAAGAACAGTAGCTTGATCCCCCTGGGGGGTGGGGTATGTCTTCCAGTATCATGTAGACTGCTTCTACTGTTGGCTGCTGCTACTTTTTTCAAAATTGCCCCTTCTTCTCCCACTAGATGGTGGCTGATGGAGGAGAGGGAGGTGAGAAAATGGTGGCAGCACTGGTGGCTGTGGAGAGTGGAGGTAGTGGCAGCAGCTTTGGGGACCTCATGGTGGGTGGCAGCTGCCCAGGTGGCGGCATGGTGGGGCCAACATGTTGGACATGCTCCCTGGACCGGGCTCTGGAGGAGGCAGTGGCCAGCAGTGCACTCAGCCCAACTGGCAGGAAGCTGAGGGACTACTCGTGAGACAGTGCCACTAGCCATGACCTCACTACCCAGGATGATTTATCATGAAACAGACTCTCAGAGCTGCCAGCTGAAGCTTGTCTCTTTGTTTGCCTTGAGAGCCTTAACTTGTACCTGAATTGCATTTGCTATATTCCAGAAGCCATCCTGAACTTGCACTCAGTAATATTTCTGAATATCAGCTGGAATCAGGTGTCAACATTGCCAGTTCATTTGTGCAGCCTCTCTTTGAAATTTTTGATAGCAAGCAACAATGAGCTTGTCTCACTACTTGAAGAAATTGGACACACTGCTAGATCTGTCCCCACCATGTTGCACATTCTTCCCACCAGAGTCAACATCCTTTGCCAGTTATGATGTGCTGTGTTTGTGTACAAATATTAGATAAGATACTTTAATGTGTGTATGAAATACATGTAATTTTATTATTGGACTTTGTGTGATAAATTAAATAAGTAGGTGTTGTGGTTGGATTAGACTTGGGCACCCTCACGTACAACATAGACTGACAGTGCAATCCTAAGAAGAGTTACTCCAGTCTAGGCTGGAGCAACTCTTCTTAGGATTGCACTGTAAATTACACAAGACAGACAAATCCCAAATTAATTGTAATTCCCAAAGGACCACAGCTGCTCTGGCAGTGGGCAGATTAAAAAATCAAGAGTGTTCAGTACATGTTCAGGCACCTCAGGCAGCACAGTCAGTCACACACTGATAAAGTAATAATAATAATAACAACAACATTCGATTTAGATACCACCCTTCAGGACAATTGAATGCCCACTCAGAGTGGTTTACACAGTATGTTACTATTATCCCCACAACAAAACACCCTGTGAGGTGGGTGGGGCTGAGAGAGCTCAGGAGAGCCGTGAGTTGTGACTAGCCCAAGGTCACCCAGCTGGCTTCAAGTGGAGGAGTGGGGAATCAAACCCAGCTCTCCAGATTAGAGCCCCACACTCTTAATCACTACACCAAACTGAAGCAACTAAGACTGAGGGGGAATTAAATTTTAAAACCATAGCCTCCAAAGAGCCAGAAGTGGCAAGAAAAAGCATGATAGAAATCAAGGCAAAGAAGGGAAGGGGGGAAGCAAACCCAAGTAAAAAGAATGCTTCAGAAAAAAGACAACACACACACTACACACAAAACAAACTGTAGACAAGAAGGAAGCTAAGCAGGAAAGAAAGGCATAATATATTACAAAATACTACACTGTACTGTGGCACAAGAAATGGTCTCTCTCTCTCTTTCTCTCTCTCTCTCTCTCTCTCTCAGTTGATTCTCTACAACCAACCACTCTCCAGAACGGGAAACTAACTCTTATCTGATTCAAAGTCCACCCATGTACTCTTCAGGATTAGACTACCTCACACATGTATGTCTACGGTCTGAAATCAATCAAGAAAAGCCAGACATTCACTCTCCAATTTCCTTAAGGAACATAGTTTCATGTCCTTATTTGGAAAACAGCAGAGAGGGAGGACAGGTCAGGTCAGGTCAGGTCATAGAGAAACAAAAGTTGCTCTTACAGAATGAAAGGAAATCATGGGTTTTTATTGGTTATAGCCTATTTAGATAAGGAATTTGTTTCATTTTCATATTAATATTAATATTCATATTAACCAAAATCAGGTATCAGCTTGAGGTGTGTTTTGAATATGCTTGTGATACAAATGAAAGAACTGTATTGATAATGTACAGGCAGATGATATGGCACCTTCCAGAATACTCAGGAGAAAATGACAGCTCTTTTCAATGTGCTTCAATTGTTCCTATCTATCCTTGGGAACAGAAGTAGATCACTACAATTATTAAATGTGAATACAGAATCCTTGCTAATTTTTTTATATCAGAAAGATAAATATCTATTGAACTTCCTTGACTTCTTTCCATCATTGCTTTCAGTTTTGCTACTTATGCCTAGATAAGGTTTCATTTCAATACTTGCTAACATTTTGTTCATAACAAAAACACTCAAGAGGTTTGCGGCAATCCTAGTTGACTTGAATAGACTTAGAAAAAACTTACAGTGCTTAGGACAGCATGGTAAGAGCATGTGAAGATTTCCTTAAACCATTTCAATGCAGTCTACTAAGGGCTCAAAAGCCTCCTAGTTTTGGTGCATGACTGAAAAGGCTTCTGTGCTGTGTTCTGCTTCTTAGGGGTCAATCACGCCAGTCTGATCTAGGAGCAACCAAGAAACATATCTAAGCTTCTCATGTTTGATTGCATCAGCCACAAATGCTTTTTTGTTCCCTCCATTAGCTCCTTACCTGGCCATCATTATAATCACTCACTGAAAGGTGGGGAAAAGCTTTAAAAGAAAACAATTGTTGAAGTGATGATTTCTCTTTCCTTCCAAAGAGAGAGAAGAGAAGAGTTAACAACTGTTTTATTCAAGTACAACATCACATCTAGTGTGTAAAGTGTGAGTGCACAAATGGTACCCAATTAACTGCTGGAAGACAAATTAATAGTCAACTATTGCCAAGAACTATGAAAGAGCTTTCAGAGGTGAATAAAATCGATTACAAAGTTGTTGTCTTGTGAAATATATTGCCAGATAAATGAAATGTTTCACACCTCGGGGAAGGGAAGTATGAGTGTGTGCAGCCTATATGCTGCTTCTAATGCAGAATGAGCTGTGTGAATAATAACAACAACAACAACAACATTTGATTTATATACCGCCCTTCAGGATGACTTAACACCCACTCAGAGTGGCTTACAAAGTGTATTGTTATTATCCTCACAAAAAAACACCCCGTGGGGCTGAGAGAGCTAGGAGCTGAGACTGACCCAAGGTCACCCAGCTGGCTTCAAGTGGAGGAGTGAGGAATCAAACCTGGTTCTCCAGATTAGAGTCCTGCACTCTTAACCACTACACCAAACTGGCTCTTAGTTTGGAGAATTTTAGTTTTTAGTTCTTCAGTTTTGAAGAATTTTAGAGGGGAAAAGAGTCACTTTTTAAACAAAACAGTGAGAATTTACTGCCCATTCTCCATCAAAACAGAATCTATATGAGATAACCTGTTTCCCTGTCTAAATTTTCTGTAATGGGTGGCACATGCATGTCCTTCTGAGAAAAACAGAATACTTTAAATAGTTCATTTCCCCTTGTGGCACTCTCCCTTTCAGTCCTAGCAAAGGTGGCTAAATTTGGGAAGAAGAACTGGTGAAATGACACAAAAGGTATAATAATTTTGCCATACTTACTTCTTGTTCTGGAAATATCTCTCCATTGCATGCCCTCTGTTCACCTGTCTGTTTGCATACCATGCTCTTGCAAACAGGGTGGCCAACCCTCAGCTGGAACTTGGCGTTCTCCTGGAATTACAGTGGATTTCCAGACTAGAGCATCAGAGGGTAGACCCTATGGTATCACATCCCAGTTGAGCTCCCTCCCCAGGCACCATCACCAAATCCCCAGGATTTCCCTAGGATTTCTCCAAGGCAGCCCTACCTGCACCACACAGTATGTGGTGATGTACGGTTGATGAAAGCACGCCACTGGGATTGTTAACTGGGTAACATTCTTTCTGCGCTCTCCCTGGCTGATAGGCAATTACACTTTTACTTAGTTGCTTTATAATGTGTGATTCTTGGTACCTGTTCCCAGATACTTTTTGGATGCTTTATGAGCCCTAGCTAGCTTAATATCCATAGCATTAATCCATATTCTCTTAGAATTTTTTCTTGCATTATTTATTTTAATTTAGATTCGATAAGAATAGTGTGCTTAAGTACATCACCCCTGTCTTCAAAGGTACAATCCCATATTAATAACTGCAGTTGGGTTGATCATCTTGTTTCACTGGGACCTTGGTCTCTTTCACTGAAAATTTCTTTGTGTATAAAGCTGCTCAGGGTTTTAGGAGGCTGAAAAAATTGCAAACAGTGTTGTGTTGCAAAAACAGTAAATCAAGAACAAGTCTGATGTTGCGGTTACCATGTTGGTCTAGGAACTGGGAGACCCAGCTTCGGATCCCCACTCTTCTACGGAAGCTTTCTGGGTGACCTTGGGCCAGTCACATACTTTCAGTCTAATGTAGGTCACAGGATTATCATTAAGATAAAATGGAGGAGAGGGAAGTGATGTAAACAGCATTCATTCCCCTCTTGAGAGAAGGGCAGGGATAAATGGTGTAAATAAATAAAATAACAATGGGCAGATCTGGATTTAGGTATAAATATTAATAAGAGGGACTCTCCACAAGATCAAAGCAGATTTTGTATGAGTGAAAGAGACTAAGATCCCAGTGAAACAAGATGATGAACCCAACTGTAGTTATGAATATGGGCTTGTACCTTTCCCGCTTCTTTTTCCTAAACCTCACAGTATCAAAAATTAAACTCTTCATCTTGTAAGTCATTAACAAAATAGGCCCCAAACTTGCTAAATAAAGTCCCCCACCAGCTTCTTCTTCCTATCCCATTGCAGTTGGCAGCCCACTTTTCAGGTTGGTAGGAAGTTGTTGTCAATAGGGTAGCCCATCCCCCATTTGGGTGGGGATCTCGTCCCCTCCCTTCCTGCCACTAGTCAGAGCAGTGGTAAAAGAAAAATAAAATTTAAAAAATGGCTTACGGTCAGTCCCAGAAAAACCTGGAAGTAATGTCACACCTCTCTAAGAATCACTGAAACACTATAGTTTTACCACAGAGTTTCTGACAATTCTGGAGAGGCAAGACATTACTTCTAGGTTTTCTCCAGAAGTGATATCATATGGTCACTGATGGATGCCCTCATGTTCCCAAACATCCCAGTCTGCCACTGGTTTCCAGGCCGGGCTTGGCAATCCTAGTTGTCAAGTACTGGAAGGTCATCATGATTAATTAGTAATTGTTCCCATTTAGCATGGTGGGTCGCATGGTACAAGTCCAGTTGCCAAATGGACAGGAAATATGCACTTCTTTTAATATAGATTTAATTAGAGGAAAAGCACAGGTGAATATTTTCAATTCAAAATGATAGTAAACAGCAGCTAGAAGGACCAGTTTAAAAGCTAGCAACCCTAAGTCCAGACCAAGTTTATTTGCATTTTTAATTTTCTCAGAATTTTTCCTAACACTTTGGGGGGAAAGCATATTGCCAAATCCTGTGTTGTTCTTTCTTGTTAGCTTGTATCGTCCATTGAATAATTTAAAAGAACATATCCTATTGGTTGCTTGTAAAACCAGGGCAGCTATTCTGAATATCTCCAGCTGGATGTATATTTATTGGCAACTAGTCATTTACCAAGTTTACATCCCAGCTCTGTTTTATGCTCATCTTTCCCCTGGTACAATGATGGTCTTGGATGATTATTGTTGCAAGTTATAAAATATGGATATCACCACCATGAATATTAGATGTCAAGTTATAGCCTTCTGAGGTAATTTGAACTGTATGAAACAATGTTTAAATACAGCTAACAATGAAACACTTTCAAATGTTCACACTAAGCATGGAAAGGTCTGAGTAAATCATAAAACAAAGAATAAATGGGTAAGGTGGAAAACATGATTTAAAAGTACAAGATAGTTTATATTTAACTATAAAGTCCTCTTCCACACTAGGGTGCTTTCCCCCCTAACCATTACGTCTATCTCTGAGATTCCAACACTGCATTTGTAGTACAATTTTGAATAGAATTACAGCCTTCTAAGTCCTTTGACTTCAATGGGCTTAGAAGCATGTAACTCTGCTTAGGGCTGCACTAGTAGTGTGACTGCTGTCTCCCTTACAATCCTGCAATGCACATCCCTACAACAAAGGCACAAGTGAATGGTACATCCAGAAAAGTTTGAATGTTTGTTCCAGTATAGTGCAGTGGCTGGAAGGTCAGACTAAGAACAGGAAGATCCATGTCCAAATATCTTGTGTGATCTACTGTGGTTTGTATTCATTGGAATTTTCTGTGGATGGATAGTGGGACCTCCCTGCCTCCATTTCTCACTGCAGCCTCAAATGCCACTAGTGTTGCTCCTGTTGTCCTGTGCTGCTCAGAAGAAGAAGGTGATGATGTGATTGATCAAATTTCTACATTTTTTTCCCCACACCATTAAAAATCCCATTTCTCCCTCACTGTGGTGATAAGAGGGTTCAGGGTAAGAAAATGCATGGAAGGTTCCCCAAGACTACTTAAAGCAGGTGATAAGTGACTTGGAGAACACAAAGCGGGAGTATTTGGCTCTGCTTATCTTTTAGACCTTTTCTCCTCTTCTGTTTTCAGTGTGGCTGTGAAGTGTCCTGCTTTTCTTCCTCAGCAAGAGATTCTCAGAGACTTCATTCTAACCCTGAAAACCTGGGGTACAAACCAAAATGGATCCATACATTTAGAGTTTACTAACACCCCTATCTATGGCATAGGTTTCTCCTGGGCATTATTGTGTATTCTTATACTGTGGATAGAGATGGGCACGAACCAGGAAAAAAATGAACCATGTGGTTCGTGGTTCATCAAATTTCACGAACCATGAATTACAAACTTTCATGAACCTGCCCCCGGTTCAGAACCAGTTAATTTGGTTTGTGAAAATGTTACATCCAGGTCAGAAAATCATCACTTCCAGGTCAGCAGAAAGTAACTTCCGGGCCAGCAGAAGGTCACTTCCAGGTCAGCAGAAGGTCTGCAGGAAGTCTATCCCCTGTTGCCTAGGAAACTGATTGGATTGGAAACTGTGGGGAGGATCAATAGATAAACCAAATTAAAGTTGATCTAGGTGTTCTAGATTTCAGTTCCTTAGTATGCATAACCCTCACCTTCCCAACACACTTGCATCTGAAATCTCATGTAAAAATAGATTTTAAAGTGCAGTGTCACCTTTCACAATTTTGGCTGCTTAACTACAGACTGTCATAGCTAGCCTTCAGAAATTGGTTGTGTTTTCAGTCATTGTATTCAATCAGCTTGTATTTTTTTGGTTCCTTTGATCTGAACAGGTTCTCTAGTGGCATCCCGTTATGACATTTTATTTGTAGATAAAGATTAGATTCTATATCTTGCCTCTTCATATTCATCCTATGATAGAGATTTCCTCACCATCTCCTGTTGGGCATCATATATAAAAAGATACAATGATTTTTTAAAAGATGCTTTAAGTAATCACAGAGGAGTAAAAATTCACCTGAGCTAACAGAAAAAAATCCAGGCACATTTCTTTCCTTCTATGATTAAAAAAAAATCCCTTCAGGCAGTTGGCTGACTGATGAAACTTGGACCACTGGCTAGAATACCTCTGTGAAGATGGCTGCAAAAAAACCCCCATTCCCTTGCCAAGTGGATTATAGCTGCTGGTCTTGGTTCTTGTTCTAAAAAGCTCTAAGAGGGTGATGTCTAGTTGAACAATGGCTGTCTGCCAAGATTTAGCTGCTCTAGTAGAGGAGCACATTTTGTAGAAGTCATTTAGACTACTGAGTAGTTCGCGTCAGGGCCAGTTTCAGGTTTCCATAGATCCTGGGTAACAATATAACTCTCTTCCTCCTTTGATACAGCCTCTTGTTCATCTAATCACACCCCTTTCTTCTTTAACCACTCCTATTTCCATTAACAACAACAACAATAAACCCATGTGCTTATATACTGCTTATCTCAAATTGCTTACTCTGGTAAAGAGAAATCATATAACATTTTGCTCAGTTAGCTACCATTTAATAATTTGTATAAATCCAGAAAAAAAAGTGTCTTCCATAATTTTATTTGAATTTGTATTATTGATTAGTATTATCTTTTTAAACTGTCTGCTACCACAAGGGATTGTATTAGATACAAGGATGGTAACATATATGTGTTGCCTTTGTGTGCCCACCATGATCAAAATGTGCACCATAAGCTCCTCTGATGCACAATTCATTGTGGCAACTGTAGAAAAATAAATAGACAGCATCCAGACAAGCATTTCAATTGCTCAGGGACATTTGTGGCAAATACTGTGAGGCCGCTTCCCAGTATTCTGCTGCTTCGGGAAAAAAAAAAACTTTCCATGTTGTATCTGTGACATACAAAATTCAAAATAATTCTCTTTGATGTCCACTAATTTGATATTTTAAAAATGAGGGGGAGTGTGTGTGAATAGAGTAGCCATGTTGTTGCTTGGCTTATTGGTAAGAGCTTAGCATCCATCACTATAAAGTAATAAAGCTGCGAGTTTCCAATTTACTTCAGTGTGAAGTTTGCAATGTGAGAAAAGAAACACAATTATCTTACAGTGACATCTGCCCCACCCCGCCCACTCCTGAAGCCAGCACCACTTCTCATGGCTAATGTTACCTAGCAGGATAGCCCTTGGAGCCTTTGCTCTCCTTACTCTGATGTGCTGCAGGGTCAGTTAGTAATAGAAGAGTAGCTATTTATTCCAGCTTTACAAGGGCATCTAATCCCCCTCCCACCCAATCAGTGTATCTGCTTCCAGCTACAGAGCTACAGATTATGAGAACTTGATTCTCGAAAGCTTATGCTACAATAAAATTGGTTAGTCTTAAAGGTGCTACTGGACTCTTTTTGATTTTACAGATTATGAGGACTCTCAGGGGAAAGTTCTAAATGGAATAGCCAGCAACCTGTAAATCGGCCAGTTACTAATCTCCAACCAGCTACAAATAGTTAGGCTTCACTTTCTCAGTAACTTGGCAGAGGAACATGACAATGGGAGAGGGTGAGATAAGAATAATCCAGGGGATAATTTATACTTTTAACAGAATAAAACATAAAGGCTTGTCTAGACCAAGGATCCCAAGTTTTGTTGAGTTGGGGGAACTTTTGCAATTTTGAAAAAGAAACAGTGAGTTGCGGCTTAGCCATTACAAAAGGTTGGGAGATCCCAGACCAAGCATCTTCTTATGACAGGACAGCTATTTCCAAATGGGTGCTTCCTAAAAAAAAAAAGATTTCCCTCCTGGGTTCTTTTGAAGCTTCTTCTGCTCCACTGAGGAGGAAGAAAGCCAGAACTGGCTCTTTGTTTTGTGAAAGAAGCAAGAGAGCATCAGAAAACATGTTGACAGAAACCATGCCATTTACTAACATCATGTTGGGGACCACTATCCTTGATTATACCAAATCAGTTCCAGGACCTTCCTATAGATACTGATTCTGAACAAGACCTACTAGCCAAAGCTCCACAGAGTAAGAAGAAGGTTTCTCAGGCTCGGTGGATGAAAGGACTTATGCTTCTCCTACCACCCCCCAAAATAGGATAGGATATGTGTGGTGGTGAAAGTGAGTGGGGATTCCCTACTGAGAGGGATTGAGGCTAAAGTGTGCCAACTAGACCTGTCAGCTCTAGAGGTATGTTGTCTATCCGGTGCATGCATCCAGGATGTGACAGAAAGGACTCATCAAGTCCACAGATTATTATCCCTTCTTTCTCATCCATTTAGGAACAAATGATACTGCCTGGCACAATCTGGAACTTATTAAAAGAGGCTATGAGACTCTGAGTAAAAAGCTGAAGGACTTTGGAGCACACGGTGTGATTTTGTCACTCCTTTCTGTTGAGGGCTCTGGTTTAGGAAGAAAGAGCAGAATACTGGAAATAAATAACTGGCTACCCAGATAGTGTCATCAAGAAAGTTCTGGTTTCCTGGACCATGGACTATGCTTTCAGGATTAAGCACTTCTGTCAGGAGATGGTTTGCACTTCATGAGGGTAGGAAAAAAGTGTTTGGCAGGAACATTGTAAATCTGTTAAGAAGGGCTTTAAATTAAATCCTATGAGGGAGGAAGACAAAAAAAACCCAAACTAGTATAGTACCAAATCACCAATTATGAACGGGAATGGCATATGTGCAGATAAGGATAAATATGAAGCATTCCTGACAAGACATGGGCACAAACAGAAAAAAAATGAACATAGTGTTCGTTGTTCGTTGCCATCCACGAACAATGAACATTGATGAACATGACCTGTTCACGAACATGTTTGTTGTTCGTGAGGGCCAGCAGGCTCTCCTCCAGCCATCAAGACCCCTACCACACCACTCCCAGAAACCCTACCTGAGCAGGCAACAGTAATAAATAATAGCTTGGCCCCAGAGCCTGGCAGCAGCCCTGGAACCTGAAGGGGTAGATCCCCACCACACCACTCCCAGAAACTTTACCTGAGCAGGCAGCCGGAAAGGTACCAGTAATAAATAATAGCTTGGCCCAGAGCCTGGCAGCAGCCCTGGAACTTGAAGAGGTAGATTCCTATCCCGCCACACACAAAGAAAATTCAAGCTCCAATGCACTCTCCCTGTCTCTCTTTCAAAATACCAACAACAACCGTCTCTCCCTCTCCAATGTTTCTACACCAATGCACAGAGTATGGGGAACAAACAAGAGGAACTTGAAGTCCTCTTCAAGTTCCTTTTGAAGGGAATTATGACATAATAGACATTACTGAAACTTGGTTAGATGAGACACACAATTGGAATATTAGGATTGAGGGGTACAACTTGTTTAAAAGGAATAGACCAATAAGAAAGTGTAGAGAAGCAGCATTATATGTCAAGGATGTATTTACTTGTGAGGCAATACATGAATCTGAGCATAGAAGGCCAGTTGATAGCTTCTGGGTAAAAATAAAAGGAGAAAGAAATAATAGTGATATTATTGTGGTTGCCTGCTGTAGACCACAAACCACAGACCTCCTCCTCTTAGAGACTGGTAATTATCACCCTTTTCCCAAAACTGCTTTCCCATTTCCACACTGTTTTCTTAGCTATCCCTGTGTGTGTTGTGTATAGCTTTCTGTATGCTTGCCTTTTATTCTTCTGTTAATAAAGAAACCTTTTTGGTTGAACATCTGCCTGTTCAATTGAGCATTCTTTAAGGGAATAATCCCTGTAGACATAGGTGAAGAATTCCAGTTACACCCTCTCACTTGCCTCCTTAATGCTAATTCCCCCAACTAATTAAGAAGACCCCCTGTTTGGGTAATGACTATTGATGCACTAACATCATGTGCTCAGAAGTGACATCAGCACATCACCACAGACTCTGGCATTTCACAAAAACTCTATGGTTTTACCATAGAATCTTTGGGAAATGGCAAATTATTCCTTGTCACTTCTGGTTTAAACTGGAAGTGATGTCGGCACACCAGCCTACCAGCCTTTTCCTCCTAATTTCCTTTCTCCTTCAATTTCTTGTGCACCGGTAGACATTAAAGGGAATTGCCAGGAGATACCCTGCTACAGTGGGAGTCCTGCCATCCCTAGTGAGATGGGGTGCTAGACTAGATGGGACACTGGTCTGATTGAGCTCTTCAGATGTTCTTATATTCTTCTGGATTGTGGTATTTAAGGCAGTGAAACATTTGGCTCTTATGGTACCTTTCCATCACTGTAGTAACAACTCCTCCAACTGGATGGCTTTTCTATTTTCAGAGGAGGGAAGGGCTATTTTTGCCAATTTCCTCCCTCCTATTGCAGACTCCCAGTTTACCCCCTGTAATGAGAGCCAAATTAGATAGTAACTTTTTAATGAGTTGAATTTTTAATGGGTTGTGTGGTTTCCCCAGCTTGGTTCTCATTTGCTCAATCAAACTGCAAGTGTTGGTAACTAAGTTTCCAAGTATAGCAGGGGCTAAATATGGTTGTAACCACAGGACAGGAAGAGGAGGGGTTCAGCCTTCACCCTGCACTATTTTCCTGACCTGAAATATCCCCAAGGGTATGTAGTGCAGTGTAGTGGTTACAGTGTGGGACTAGGATCTTGAAGACCCAGATTCAAATCCTTTCTGTGGCATGGAAGCTCACTGGGTGACCATGAGCCAGTCACACACTCTCAGTGCAACCTACCTTACAGGTTGTGAGGATAAAATGGAGGAGAGGAGAATGATGTAAGTTGCAATTGGTTCCCCCTGGGGAGAAAGGCTGGGCATAAATGAAATAAAGAAATAAATTTACCATGTTGGTGGGGATATGCATACATAGTATTCAGTGTATGTGCAGTCCCCAACATGAAGCAAATAAAGCCATCTGTAACCATTTCAAAAGGAAAATGAGTTGAGGTGCAAAGACTGACAGCTCCTCTGTCCCCTCCATCTTGTTCCCAATCTGAATCAGGTGCTGTGATGCTTGAGAACTTAGTTCCCTGCAGCTTCTCTCAGAAAGTGTCAAAGGAGAGTTGGATCGCTCATTAAAACATGAAAAAGTCTAGTTTTGCCCTCTGATTGAGGGTGGCAAAGAAGGCTACAGTAAGATGAAGGAAGTCCCCTTTCTCTTGGGCAATTCCACTCATGCTACTTAGGATCCAAGCCAAAGAATGATCATGAATATAGACATGGAATTGAGATGTAAATATAGAATCATTTGGGCCTAGTGTTTCTGATTCTACACAAGCAGCAAAGCTACCAAAATAGATGCGATCAACACATGCTAGTGAAATCCCAAGGAAGCCACTCCGATTTAGGACACAGCTGCTGCTGTAGACACATTTTAATGGTGTATCCCACACAGAATTAGTTTCCCTTAACCATTCTTTAGGAGGTGCAGTGCAAATAGAGATGCCACAGATTGGTATGACTCTGTATTTGCCCCTAGTTTTCACCTCAAGAGCAATTTTAAGAGAAACTAGTGATAGGGTTATTTTTTTTTCCTTGTGACATTTATCACATTTAATTTATAATAATAATAATAATATTTGATTTATATACCACCATTCAGGATGACTTAACATCCACTCAGAGCAGTTTACAAAGTATGTTATTATTATCTCCACAACAAAACACCCTGTGAGGTGGGTGGGGCTGAGAGAGCTAGAAGCTGTGACTGACCCAAGGTCACCCAGCTGGCTTCATGTGGAGGAGTGAGGAATCAAACCCAGTTCTCCAGATTAGAGTCCCGTGCTCTTAACTACTACACCAAACCAGCCCTCCAAACTTTGCATCACTTATGCAAGCAATATGTTCAGGATTGGCTGAACCGAGGTATCATGTGGATACCTGTGGATTAAGTAAAAACATGCATGGAGCACATTCATTGGGCTTGCATTCCTCCACACACCTACTTCTTGGTTGGTAAATCGAAGCTGAAAACTCATTCTGGTTACCCATGATGCATCAATGCATATGCATTGTTAACTGGAGTTAGTTACTTCACCCCATTATCCGGGATGATAAACCAAGGTTTAATCGAGGTTCAGAATCCAAGTTAGTGAGGGTGCGAACACTGCTTAAGCCTGCATTTACACATAAGGGTAACTTGAGTTAGTTTGTAAATATTATTCTTAGCATGAACAGGGAGGCAGAGAAGAAAATGTGTGCACATGAGCCCAGTTTATGCACATTTTCACTTAACTGTGATTAAGCATGACGTCCAAATACTCTCTTTTGAGATATCTTCTTGGGACCTTTGAAACTGGAAATGTGGGACAAAGGTAGGTGTATTGAAGGATGTTCTTTTAAAAATCTCATTAATTTTTCCCCTTTGAAATAGGCTGGAAAAAATTCTGTTGCATGTGTGAATCTGGTTTTCCTCTCAATAAACCCCTCACAATCCAGCCAGTAAGTTCTTTGACAATGACATCTCGAGATGTGGACCGTGTCAGTGTATGGTGAAAACCTCAGGCTTCTTGCTGACATTTTGTCACGTCAACAAGGGGAAAAAAATGTTCTTTGAACCAAAAGGCAATTCTTGCTTTTCATGTTTATTCCCAAGTTGGTTAGGAAAGGTCATTTGGGGCCCCAAGTTCCTTCAAAGAAAAATTGTACCAAAATGTACACATTTGTAGGACATTCAAAGTTGTCCCCAGCCTCAAAGAAGAAATCGGTGATGACATTTGAATATAGCTATTTTCTTTCAACAGGGTTATCAGCATTTGCCTCATTCCCTTGTTTGCTCTTTGTCACCTCTTGAATGTTTCTGTTTGCAATTTTTTACAAAAAGACTGGAAGACTAACAACCCACCCTTTCATTTGTCATTCCATGCTCAGGGGAGGGGGGGCATATGCATTTACAATGCTAATGCTTCGCTGTTATGCCAAATGTTTGCTTCAGGAGTGGCAGTTCCTGCAATAGCACTGTCTTATCTACTGAGTACAGAGATTTCAGCACCTTTCTAAAGGTCTTCAGAAATTTAAATGCGGACTTTTCTCTTTTGCTTGCAGCCAGTTGCTGACATGCACTCCCTGATGTGGTCTTCATTTCTCTAACAAGGGAACAAGCCCATCACGGGGCAGACTAGTAGATGATTGAAAGCTGGGAAGAAGAGCAAAAACTATGAAGGACAGGATTCAAAGTGAAAAGGAAAGGGAACCCTGCAAGAAATTACTGGAGAAGGATGATTTGCCTGAATGGACTTTTTTTACTCCTTTGTTCTTATTCAGGAAGAAACAAATCACCTGATGGAGTTGAACTCACTGAAAAATTCCTCTGAATCTAGTCCCTTTCTCCTGCACCTTCTTGGGAGATAAAAGAAGAGCTTAGTTCCTTCTTTATCCTCAAAGTGATGGATGGGTGGGATCTAGGCTCACAGGCAAGGCATCAAAGGGGTACATTGTCTCTGCGACCAATCCTTCCTGTCCCCTGTGGTCAGGTATGAAGGAATGCTCTGTCACTGAGATGCTGTCCTTGGCTGCCAGAGGTATTCCCCAGCAAGCCAGTGAGAATCATGCATGTAGGGTGCATGAGCTTTCATGAGTCACAGCTCATTTCTTTAGAAGTGAGCATATCTGAAGAAGTGAGCTGTGACTCACGAAAGCTCATACCCTACCACAAATTTTGTTAGTCTTATATGTGCTACTGGACTTTTGCTCTTTCCATTTTTCTGCAAGTTGTGGAAGGGCTCCAGAAACTCTCTCCTCTTCTGATCACATCCCTTCTTATTGTGCTCAAATAAGTCTGGAACCGTATCTCTTCTGTTACTGTGGCAGGGTGCCATAAAGAAGATTATTTTAAGGATATTACTATTATAATTACTACTATTATTACTACTATTACTACTACTGATAATAAATGTATGAAAGAGTTTACTTGTAAGTGGATAAACACTTCTGATTTCAAAAACAGCTATTGCTTTTTCTGTGTATTTGTTTTAGATGGTAACTGTTCATAGGTACCAAAATGTTCATAGACATTTGGGCTTAGAAAGAAGACAGCAAAAGTTTCTGTTGAACCCTATACATGCATTATACTGAGCAGCATGTGTACTGCCCGTGTACAACTTACTTATGATATTGCATTTTACATAGCCTGCTACAGACATCACATATATGAAAATCAAGGTGAATGAAAGCTGTACCTGCATGGAACATCTATGCATTTCCCTATACATATGATAGTCACATGAATTGTACTACTAAAACCCATGTCTGGCTCCCCACCATGTCAAGAGAAGACCAATGAAAGGTAATGTCTGCAGACAGCTCATCTATCGAGTTGTTCTTATGTTAATTTTACATGTCTATGATTGAAAGTGTGTTCTAAATCCCATGCTCATCCGGGTATCCCTGGTTTAATTTTTTAAAATGGGTCCATAGTGGCTGTTTGTTATGAACAGATGTACATGCATTCACTGTAAGGTGTATACAGGGTTCTGGTAATGAGGAAATCACAGGTTTTCTATTTGTTCCCCTTTCTATTCCCCTTTCTATGTCTTCTTGTTGACAGTAACACCACCCAGTGAGCAGAAGACATGAGACATTAGTCTTTTCTTAGAGCTGGGGGGGCAACTGCTAGAACGGTAAGCAATAGTGCCAGTTACAGCAGTTCTAAAGTTTGCCAGTTGGAAGAATTTGGAGTGGGCTGTTTGATCATATGTTAGTTCAGCTCATGATTGGCTTGTGCGTTGCAATTGGCAGGCACAGCTGAACATTCAACAAACCTGTGTTTGAACAGTTCACATTATTATGCAAAAAATGATGATTATGCATGCATTTCCACATATTATTGCTTCCCTAAAGTTGTGACCAGTGCATCCACCCATCCACTGCCGTCAGAACCTTCCTGTCTACCATCTGCCATAGTCTTTAAGAGAACAAAACATTAACAAGTCACTTAAAGTTGTAAAGTGTCTCTGTGTGTGTTGCTTATCTTTGCCTGATTCTGTGCTCATTAGTGGCGAAAGCAGGTGAACTACCTGGATCTGATCCATTCATACATGAATGGATTGGAAGGGGGAAAGGCCCATGAAAAGCACTCCCCCATGCAAAAGTCAGGTGGGTGCCACCTTCTCCCTTGCTGCACAAGGCTTGGGCGAGCTGGGCAGCACACCTGCGTCACTGGACTGACCCAGCCCAGGTGAGGAGGAGGAGGCCATCAGCCACTGGGGAAAGTCCCAGTGGCCTTAATGGCTAGTCTGCCCCCAATTTTACACATGTATTCTCACACTGGCCCATGAGAACTAGAGTTCTTTTTTCTACACCTTCCTGCATCCTCCACATTCTTGTTGTTGAGACCTGCTTAAAGAAGAAAACAGGTGACTCGGGGCTGCAGGTATATGTGTTTTGCCTATTCTTAGGTCCTCATGGCTGTATAACCTGATGTTTGTTAACAGAAAAGGCAGGCATGCTGTTCAGATAGAGAATAAGCTGGACATGCACATTTCCACACTGCCCCACAGGAGTTATGTTTGGGGGAAGGAGGGAAGAGCTGCCATTCCCTAAGTAGCCCAGGGACTCTTCCCCTAATAAATCCTGATGAAGAGCTGCTTGCTCTAACTGACCGGGTCCAGGTGCTCATGACCCTGCAGGATGCAAAGGAACTTAGGAAACAACTACTGCGCAGGCACAAAATTGCCTGACATAACATTCAGTCCAAACTTTAGGGAAAATATCGAGGCGATCCACTGAAGAGCTTGATCTGTGTAAGTGAGCAGCATACTTCTCTCTGGCTTTCAGCACCATTGACCATGGTATCCTTCTGAAGATGATGGCTGAATTGAAATTGAGGAAAACCATGTTGCTGTGGTTCTGTTCTTGTCTGACCGATTCCAGAAAGTAGTGCTGCGGACTGCTGCTTGAGCCTGTCTGTTCTGGCCTCAGGCTTCCTAGCCCACTGGTCTCCTCAACACCAAGGAATCATCCTGCTGACTACTGCTTGTCAGGGCCTGGGGTCCAGGAGCAGGCACGGCATGGAGTTAGTTCTGGAGTACAAGGTTAGTGACCTTGAGAACTGGTTGATCTACCTTTCTTGCCCTCCACTTAAAAAGGCTGCAGTAAAGCAGCCCTGGCTGTTCTGAAGGCAGCTTCTGGAATACACCTGGTTAGGTCCTCATGGGACCAGAATCCTGTAGGGATTCTTTAGATTAGCCTCTGGAGCTGATGGGTAAGGGTCTTAGGGGGCTACTACAGAGCAGGGGTGTAATTCCTGATTCCTCAGGCTCCTCTTCTGAGGATTTGGAGTCCATGAACCACCTAGCAAAAGTCATGATACTGGCATTTATGTGATGGAGTCCTGCAGAGATCCATCTTGTCCCCTATGCTGTTTAACAGCTGTATGAAACCACTGAGGATTTGTAGTAATGTTCCAGTGTGTGGATGACACCATTATCAGATGAGTCAAGAGGGTCTGTGGAAGTCGGGAATGTGTATGGAGAAGGTAATGTGATGGATGAGGGCCAACAAACTGAAGTTTGATCCAGACAAGACTAAAGAACTTTTGGTCAATGACAAAGCTGCTTGAGGATGCTTTTCATGCAGGCAATTTCAATTCCTGTGAAGGATAAGAATCATAACATGAGAATATGGCTGGATCTTGGCCTATGAATGGAGACTCAGGACTCCTCGGTGGCACATAGTAGCACCTTTTACCAGCTTTGGCTACTATATTATTACAGTTTTTCCTCAAAAAGCATGATTTGGACATAGTCATTCATGGTCTGATCAGACCTAGTTTAAATCATTGCAATCTGTGTCAGGTTTCCTTGGAAGATTGTTTGGAAACTTCAGTTGGTCTGCAATATTATTTTTAGGTTATTTTCAGGGGTAAGATAAACAGAACATATACCCCTTGTGCTGAGAGATCTGCTTTGGGTGCCCCCCTGTTTTTAGGCACAAGTCAAAGTACTGGTTTTTACCTTTAAGGCCCTAAATGTCTTGAGGCCAGGCTTCTTGAACAACCACATTAACCCATGTAATGTAATGTACCCCAAATCCTCTTCTGAAGCTCTGCTCTTTGTGGGAAACCTGCAGAGGTGGCAACCAAAGACAGGGATTTTTCAGTAGAAGTGCCTCGCTTTTGGAATGCCCTCCCTCATGAAGTTTGCCTAGCACCTAACTTCCTTTCCTTCAGATGTTAGGCTAAAGCATTTTTTTTTACCCAAGCTTTACCAAAAGGGTTTCATTTCTTTTAGGCGTTTTATGCTCTGCTTCTGAAATGAGGACTAGTTTACCCATACCATTTCAGGCTGTTTGATGCTGTTTTTATGCCTTGGCTTGTATTTAATGCCTTTATTTTACCTGTTTCCGCCTGTTTTTAATGACCTTGTTTTAATGATTTTGATTTATGGCTTTAGTTTTAAGCAACCTTCAGCAGGTGTCTGCTCAGGCTGCATATAAACTTTCTAAATGAATAAAGTTTGAATGTTAATCATTTTCTGCTTCACTGGTTGTGAACCCTGACAGGAAATTCCCTACCTCATCATTACTCACAGAAAAGTTGATAACAGAGTTGTGCCAGCTTCTTTTTCTCCTTCTTTCCCTAAAGCTTCCACATACTTAGGCATTCACCGATGTCCATGTGCTGGAGACTGAATAGCTGCAGCGCAGCCATTCCTCCTTTACATGGTTCCTGGGCAAAACCAGGGTAAAACTTCTTCTTCCAGGTCAGCCCGCAGGGCCACACCTCCAGTCATCCCAGACCACATCTGATTGGCTCGGCAAGAAGAGAGCCTGCAGTAGCCAGCAGTGCTGTGGTGCTCACCTGGCAAGCCACCATGCTGTACTGCAAACAAGATGGCAGCCCCTGCTCTGTGCCTCTCCCCCCCCACCTGCAGTCCCACAAACCAGGCTCCCAGTAAGTTGGGGACCCAGGCTTCATGAGGTCCTTGATGGTGAAAGAGCACTGATGGGTGATTTCCCCATTACTTGGTTGGCAATCAGATCTGGCCCCTGGTGCTATGCTTCCCTTGGTAGACTGATTTTTCCTGATCCTAGACACTCTGGAGTCACAAAATAGGTTTATTGGATAAATGTCTGAAAATAACTTTAAAAGAGGGTCTAATTCTAAAATTCAGACCTCCCCCGCCCCCTATGTTCCTAGTGATTGAATCTAACGTTTGTTGGCATTTGATCTCATTCGTAAAATGTTTTTTTGGTGTTTTTTGGTAAAATGTTTTTTAGTAAGTTCGTTTCTATGAGCCTGGTCTGTTGATTCTGATGACATTACTAATTGAAACTGGAGAATATTTAACACAGCTCTAAGATCAGTTCAGTAGCAACTCTGTCTTTGCTTCACTCTTCTTCTGTGTGGAGTCTCCAAATCCCCAACTTGCTTAATCTACCTGATAGGTAATGGGAAAGCCCTCACCACCAGCAACAAAAACCATTAGAAAACAGTTAAGGGTGAAAATTTGAGAACCTGGTTCTTGAAGCAGGATGAAATCTGTTAAGCAAAGTGTTAAATGCTGACCCTGCCAGGCTGAATGACTTCATTTTCAGAAAGGTTAAATACACTGGCAAGTGTTATTTTGTTAAGGTTATCTCATAGTTCAGTAGGTACGGCATGCTCTTATCAAACCCACAGCATTTGCTAAGGGATTGACAACTCTTAAGCTGCCCCAGTTTCGCAGGTCTGCAAAGGAGAAGGGGAGAGGGAAGCAAATGGAGAATAATTGCTTCCTGCAGCAACAGATTTATCACCATGAAAATATGATTTGATCCCCTGGAATGTATGTTGTTCTCAGATCTGGTTGTGCTCCGCTGCTAGCTGAGAAATTACATCAGATAGAAGCTCCCAAACCATTACAGGCCAAGCCCCTGTTTAGTTCCATAATAAAGATAATGATTACGAAGGCAGGGATCATAAGCTGCTAAGGAGTACATGCAATCCTCCCAAATAAACAAGCGCAACAAAAAGAAAAGAACAATCCTCTGGCATGTTTAGCTTTCAGACAGGTTTAGTTTAATTTAGTACTAAGGGTTGATTTTTTTTTTGTATGTTTGTACTTTTTGGGTCAGGCATCCACAAATCCCCTCACCTGCTTCCCTGGGAGAGTGTTTCATGATCTCTGGTGAATGATACACCCAGAAGCATTCAGATCCCCTTCACAGAGCTCTAGTTTGGGCTGTGGTTTTGAGACGTTAGGCAACAGCAGGCATCTCTTCCAAGCAGTAGAAGAGGCTCCAATTATTTGATAATTTCTCTAAGCCTCCGTGCAAATAAGAAAAGACCCACCCTAATCTTCCAAGCACTCTGAACAAGCCAGAGGGAGCTTGGTAAAGACTCAGGGTATCATCTCATTTGCGCTGCAATTTAGGGAAAGTAAGAAATAGCAGGACAGACTCCTGCTGTTTCTTACTGCCTCCAAACCACAGTCGAAGACTCTCCTAAGGGTTCTGGAATAGACAAAGAACTTGGAGGAGAGGCAAAGCCTGTCTCAGTTATGCTGTGGTTTTTGAAAGCTAAAGAACAGCAGGGGTCTCGACTACTGAGAATTACCTCCTTCACATCCCTGCTGCTTGTAATTGAATCCCCATGAGAAGACAGAAACAGCTGTCTCAATATAGATATTGGGAGAATCCCTGATGGGTGTTCCTCTAACCTTAAGGTAGCTGTCTACCATTGAAAGCTTGTCTTGAGCAATGGAAGGCAGGTCTGGCTGGGAGTTTGTTCTAAGAATTGGCAGCATGCTTCTGAATGGGGCATAGAAACTTCTGAAGAAGAAAAGCAACTTCGGAGGAGGCACTTGGTATGACATCAGGTCCCTTTAGGGGCCATCTATATGGATATACAATCATGCCCTTTCCATTTCTTTTTTGTTATTTTATATCTATGAACCTTTCTATTTTACCCATTTTTGTTGATGGTGTTCTAATTAATTTGGTTGTTTTTAATGTCAGTTTTACACTATTTTCTGTGCTATTTATACATATGTGAGGCAAAAGCGGGAGTACATTTCAATGGTGATAATTCAATCAAATTCTATTATTATGACACAGTGTATTGTAGTTTTATTACAAACAGAATAAATCCATATCAAAATCTGTGTTTTTCAAATTATGATATTCTGTTCAGGATGGAGATTCAGGAATGCCTCCAATCAGCTACTTGGGTTCTGGAAACCGTACCTTGGGATCCTGCCATGAAGCAGAACAACAAATGATGGAAGAAAGTGCTTTGCTTCACTGTGATGGATCATAAGAAGAGGGTTTTGTCTTTGCTGCATCCATGTTCAAGTTCCAGTCTTTGTGAACCAACATCAAATCCTTGGAATTTCCCATAGCCAGAAATATTGTAATCTCTGTGTCTCTGTTACCTATGATACAAGCCAAACCAGATACAAGTTCCCAAGTTTTTCTCAGAGCTGATCCTGCAGAGACACAAAAAATCCATGATGTGCACATGTAATGGGAAGTGAGGAAGAGTGAGGCAGCAACAACAGTGCCCACCACCAGATATTTCCACCAGTTATGATCTAATAGTAATGGAAGTTTTCATTTTCTGGAGATAGTGGATAAGAAAAAGGCTATGAGGAGACAGGATGCTCAGTAGATATGTACCTAGGTGTGACATTTCCTTTCCCCCCCACCCCCCATGGGAGGCAAATCCTCAAGAAACAGAGAGGAAAAATGACTAGAAAATGGCCTCCATAGCAATACTATAGGAATGTCCACAGCTCTCCATCAGGGAAACTCCTACAGTGTCAACTGGAAGTGATGTTGCATCTTCCCCAAACACCACCCTACCCAGGCATGGCCCTTAAAATCTGGCATTTGCTGATGCAGCGCTGACAGCCCTACGTATACCTGACAATCAGCCAATCAGAATCCCTAGGCCATATTTGTGCCATTCAGATTCCTCCCTGATTGGTGTTTCTTTTAGGATGTGAGACAATCGCTTTGCTTGCATCTGCCCTAGGCCAGATGGTTGATACAGCTAGAGGGCGGTCTTCTTGTGTTTCCTTCTCTTTTCCCTTTTGCATTAAGCAAGCCATATTTTTGCAGAATAAACATCTCTCTCTCTCTCTCTCTCTCTCTCTCTCTCTCTCTCTCTCTCACACACACACACACACAAACACAAATGGCAATGCAAATGAAGGATTTGCTTTCTCTATGTCAAAGAATCTCTATCCTAACCTAAAAGCAGGCCTGGGGTGGTCCCAATTATTTTGTAGTCTTCCAGTTCATGTGAAAGGCAAAGGGCAAGGGGTTATTTTTTTCAGGAGGCAGAATAAGTTGGTAAGGGAGAGTGAATTTTTTTTGTTTGCTACCACCATTCTTTACTGTGCTGAGTGCTTTGCTGTTTAAAACTTTTTTGGTAATTTATTCTATGCATGCATATTTAGAACTAAGCCCACCCCCACCCACCCCGATTTTTAATGGACTTTCAGGAAAATGTGCTTAAGATTGCAACCTTAAGGGGTTTTTTGCTTTAAAATAATCTCTTTTTCTGCTAATAATGCAAGCTCTTATCTCAAATGAAATATTCCTTTAAAGATAAATGTACCTCATTTTAATGGATCTCTTCTCCAAATAATTTGTGGTGAACAATAGCAAAGAGTGATCGCACATTCTTGTTAAAAGGTTCTTAATAACAAAGAGTTTATAAAGGGTTTGACCTGCTATCTTGTATGGTCTTTTTCTTGTCCTTCCCAAATCTCTCTGACTGCTTTTTAGGAATTCAGAGTGTTAGCCCACCCCTTTCCTGAGTCCTCTGTGCAAGTTAGAGAACTTTGGTCAAGGGCTGCACCACACAAGTGGTAGACACAATTTGGGCTCCTGTGGCTCCTGCCATTTTGTCTGCCCAGTTCCATATAGCTGGTGGTGAAGTCAGGGCTGCAGTGGAGTGTCTGATACCAGAAGGCACACCTCCTTAGCATATGCTTTCTTGGCTTTCTTGACTTAGTGGTTAAGGCACTAGCTGTGAGCATGGGGGCTATGAGCCTGAGCCTAACTGCTGTCTTTTTTTTCTGTTTCTTTTTTTCAGAAGAGGGGAGGGGTGTAGCTTGGGACAGGAATGGTTGGGTGTTGGCAGCATATTTGCTGCCATTTGGATTAGGGATGCCATTCCCTCACTGGGGGCAGGGGATCCCTGGCTCCTACCTTTGGCCTTCACTTCTAATCACTTTGCCAGCGAGGTAGGAAAGGTGGAGGAATGGGCCTCCTGGGCACACTCCCGGGGCGGCGGAGTATGTCACCTCCAGGAGTGATGCTATTGGCTGCCTCTGAGAGCACTCCTGAACATCTATGGGGCTTGGTTTTGGCCCCAAACAAGCCGAATCAAGCCTATTTGTGGCCTCTGAGAGGTGCACAAGTGCTCCTGCATGAAGATATCACTTCCTGGAAGTGACGCCATCACAAGGGTGCAGGAGAGCACCTGCACTTTGCATGTGAGGAGCAGCAGGGAGTGCTGACAAGGTAAGCACTAGGTTCCCCCCCCCCCCACTCACCAGAAGGGTAGGGGGACCTGGCATCACTAAGTTGGATCCTTGCAAGAGGAACATGTCGGTATCCTGTCTGTCATGTGGGTGCCCTCCCCCTGTGAGCTATGGGGGGAAAGCTAGGGCCACATGGCTGTTGAGGTTGTGCTATTGCTGGGTCTTTCCTCCCTGACTTCTGACACTCCAGGAGGGGTAGGAAGCAACATCAAAAGGCAGCGGCCACATTGGCAGATGGTGTTTGGCTGTACTTGTTTGTGCCACTCAGAGGTAAGCCATAGGATGCTGCTGCTTGGTTGGTGGGTGTTGCAAGGGTTGCTATGGACTCAGGCACAGTCACTACATGGTCTGAGTCTTGTGGAGGGGCACATGTTGTATCCCCCACACACATAATGTCCCTTGGTATCTGACCAGCAGCTCCACTATTACTTTGGTGACTGGCTGCTGCCGCCACAACACAGACCTCATGATTGGGCTGATGGTTATTAAATTCTTTTTTCTTTAACTATGCATACTTACAATTCACGGCTAATGCTCTTTTATATTTTCACCATCTTTCCCTGAAAGAGTCATACACGATTCTCCTCCTCTGTTTATATCCTGTGAGATAGCTAGAATGACTACTTCATAAACACCCTGTGAGTTTCATGGTTAGTGGAAATTTGAACCTGGGTCTCCTAGTTCTAGTCTGACACTCTAATTGGTACACTACAATTACTCATCCATCCATGTTTTGTTGGGAGAAAAGAAACGCTACGATTCAAAACAGTTATAATTTTCTTGTTTATTTGTTTGCTTCTACTACAGATTTAAATATATCCATTTATGTTTTGTCTAGGGAAAAAAATTGCCAGCATCTGAAATTGCCAAAATTATACCCTATGTAAAGAAAATCTCCAAGAATTTCTGCACAGTTACAGTACCTTGGAACAGCTGGTGACACTAAGCCAGCACATATTGATCTATCCTAGGATCCAGAACAATGTATGCCCAAGGAAATTAACTGCTTACTTTTTCTTCCAAGGGGCCAAACAAGGATATACAAAATTCGTAAAGTTCTTCTCTGTTGTGAACATTTTGGCTCAAGCACCTGCCAAGCTTGACAAAAAGCTCTGTGAACTGCCACACAGTTTGAAAGGTTGCTGTGGAAACTGAGTGAAGGTGGTCTCCAGTGGCTGATGTTCAAGGAAGATGATAATGAATTTGAATAAGACACTATTGAACTACACTGGAGAGTTGTTATCCCAGAAATATGTAAACCTTTAGTGAGAGTGGAACTATATTACAACAGACACAGAGTTGTGACTGTGTGGTTTCCCTCTATACCCTCTTCCAGGGTGGGCTAGGAAGAACCCTTGGTGCTGAGCAGCAACAGCCAAACACTTAACTGTCCATGTGGCATGCTAGGGAAGAGGAATGAGGTTTAGTGCTTCTCAGCACAGTTCATGTGCAGGCAACATTAATCAAAATGGGGAACAGTTGCTAGCCAAGTTAATAGCCAATGTGGATTTACCAAAATGATGGCAACTGTAGGCTGCCTAGCATGTCCTGTTTTTAAATATGCTAAAGCTTATGTCACAGATCAGCCACTTAAATAAACAAATTCAATCCAAGTTTGGTTGCCCTGGGTTTTCATATAGGCATGGTGATGGGGGCAATATTGACACATAGATCTCCCACAAGGATGGTGGTCTTTCCTCTGAAACTAGTATATGAAGAACATAAGAACATAAGAGAAGCCATATTAGATCAGGCCAATGGCCCATTCAGTCCAACACTCTGTGTTGTCAGAAAGTGTGCTGTCACAGTTATTGTTGTACTCAAAGAGGGGAGACTTGGTTTTAACCCCCTGCATGGATATCATGGTGGCACTGAACTTATAACAATCTGTCAAACGAAACAAATTTTCAAGGCTATTATGAGGACCACCCTATGGATTCTTCCCTGGATTGAGATTCAGATGTGAAAAACAAATAAATCTAATGCATTCATGGTGTGGGATGTTCCTGGAAGTGGCAGAGGAAACGGTTTCTATGTTAACTATGTAGTTGTGTTTCTGCTACACCCAATCCTCTTCCATGGAAGTTGACAACATATTCCGAACTATATATTAAGCTTTATTATCCAAATATATGAATTGGAAAGTTTCCATTTTCTTCTCAAGTATCACTCAGATTGTCCAGGTCTCTCCAGAGCATTAGAAAACAAACACCCAGATGATCCATTCGACTCCCATTTAAAGGAGGAAGCATATCCATTTCTATTTCCATTTCTTCCAAGCAGGACCAGCTAGTTAACCATCTCCAGATCTGCTGGCTTGCTTGACCTGACAGCACACCATCCATTGGGAGAAGTCCCCTATCCTTTTTCCACATGTGTGAAATACCCAATTTACTCACCCCATCTTATTTCCCAATTGCTACTCTGTTTATTACGGAAAGCCGAACAGTTTCTTCTAATCCCTGCAAGCGGTCTTTTCAGCTCAAGTGGTCTTTTGACTCTGAACATTTGAATCAGCACATCTGACTGTAAAACTGGTCACAATTCATGCTCTGTCACAGTCCATTGGCACAGAAGTCTTAGATCCTCCTAAGCACCATGTTGCTGGTGCGGCAGGTCAGAGGATTAGGCCAGGTGAGTCTACAAAATGACAGTAGAGTTAATGGAGTTTGGATTCAATTTGTAAAAATGTTTTACTGAGTTTTGGGATGTCTATAAAATAATATAAACTGGTTGTGACTGAGTCAAGCTGAGCCAGAACTATGCACTAGGTTGGAACCCACCAGCTTTTCTGCCAATGCAAAAGGAAGGAAGGGCATGAAATTTAGGATCTTTTCCTCTCTTGATATATCTTTGTACTTCCACTGAGTCTCATCTTCCATTTTTTGCTCATTCACCAGTTTTGGAAAAAAATTCTTTTTGAGCTCTTTCAAGTTTTCTTGGCATTTTCCCATCTAATTTCATTAACAGTGCAATCCTAAGCAGAGTTACTCCAGTCTAAGCCTATTAATTTCAATAGACTTAGACTTGTGTAACTCTGTTTAGGAATGCACTTAGTGTGATTCTAACCTGTTTGTGAATAAATTAAATAGCTCAATAATACTCAATAATAGGAGTGTTGTGGGTATGTACACACACTCTCAGTGAAAGAATGCCCATGCTTCTCCAGCCAGATTAGGGTATACACATGACCAGGGCTTTTTTTTGTGGGAAAAGAGGTGGTGGAACTCAGTGGGTTGCCTTCAGAGAAAATGGTCACATGGCTGGTGCCCCCCCCCCTGATCTCCAGACAGAGGGGAGTTTAGATTGCCCTCCACGCCACTTGGTGGCGCAGACGGCAATCTAAGCTCCCCCCTGTCTGGAGATCAGGGGGCGGGGCCACCAGCCATGTGACCATTTTTAAGAGGTTCCGGAACTCTGTTCCCCCATGTTCCTGCTGAAAAAAAAGCCCTGCACATGACCTGCTTAATATCTCATCAGGCGCAGGTTCAGCTATCTCATTTAGTATTGTCTACTGTAACTGACAAATGCTTTCTGGGATATGAGGCAAAAAAATGCTTCTTACAACAATCCTAAGAATAGTTATAATCTTCTAAAGTCATTCACTTCAGTGGATTTAGGGGTTTGTGTGTTTAGGGTTGCACAGTAAATTCTTGAAGTTTTCCTTTTTGATAAACATGTGTGTTGTTAAGTTTAGCCCTATAGCACTCACATATTCTGCACTACTTTAATATGCTTCAGCAGCCCCAAGAGCACAGCTTTGCCTGAGCAGTGCTGTCAGGACTTGGAAGCTAAGCAGGGTTGGCTGTGATTGGTACTTGGGTGGGAGACCCTCCAGGGAAGACTATGGATGCTGTACAGAGGAAAGCAATGAGAAACCACATCTGCTTGTTTTTTACCAGGAATGCCTTCTTTGTTATTATGCTAACCCCCTTTCTGCTGTGACACCAAAACAAACAAACAAACCACACTAGTGCAAGAGTCTCTTAGTAAAACATTAATCTTGGATCACAGGTTTATTTTATGGATTTTGCAACACAGCCCATATTACAAACATTGTCTGGGAAACATTTACAAGAATAAATAAGATGGACTTGCAGTTATAAAAAAAAGATTACACTTCACTGTAATGTACAGTCAAAAAATATATCTGATATTCATTGACTTGACATTATATACCTTCCCTTCTAGGAAAAGAAAAACTTTGAATGCACAGTGCTGACTTTTCAGTATTTATATTTTTTCTTTTTCTTTTTTTTTAAATACGTGCTTTATCTATCAAACACCCAAACTGTACAAGTGAGCGTAATTGGGAACCTTAGGCATCCAGGGGTGTACTGCAAAAGAAAAGAAATTTAGCTCTCATGCAACAACTCCTCCAAGCTAGCAAAAGAGTTGGATCAAAGGAGCTAAAGCAGAAGTCTACCAGCTAGCTTGGAATGCTGACACAATTCCCCCCTCCCACAGCTCTGCAGGCAGAAAGTAACACAAATGTCGGCACAATACCTTCTTGGAAGTCAGTAGTTCTTGATTTCAACAGATAATTTGGGGGAGAGGAAATCAATAGGGGTAGATTTATGCAAAGCTTAAACCTCCGTCCTCATTTGTCTTTGCAGTCTGCATGGGATGCCTTTGTATATATATATATATAAAACTGTATCACTGAGTCCTGAAAAGACTATTTTTTACTTGGGTAAAGTCATTATAATGTGACTTTCTCCAGCTAGGCTACGTTGCTGTAGTTAAAGTCATCTTGTGAGTCTATGATCATGAATTTATTGGCTACAATTTTTTTTTAAAACACAGGATATGGTAAATTGTGGTGTTACTTTAAAGAGGGTAAAATTTATAGAATGGCTTTCTAGTGCCAACCCTTGTGGCAACAATTCTCAGATTCAAAAAATGATTCTGTGAACTGAGCCTCAGTATGACTTTGCTTTTAAAGAAATTTTGAGATAAGAGGACAATTAATTGTCATCTCCATATGCCAATGATTACATAATTCTTTTGCCAGACAGCCATTTGTTTTTGCAGTAACTGACAGAAGCTTACAGGCCCTCAGCAAATCAAGAGTTTTGGGGCTAGGACCTGGCATTGGTTTTTGAAGATCTGCACAGAAAAGATGCACCAAATGAGCCTTCCTGTCACCAAACCTCAGAATTTGATCCAACCCTCTATATAACAACAACAAATACAAGGACATCTATGGCTTACTTTCATTTTCTCCTTAATATAGCATAGTTTGAGAAAGTGTTGAAATGGTTAATGAATGAAACTCCAACTTCACCACCACCCATATGTTGATGCTTCCAATTCTTTCTTTTCTCCTTTTTAAGCATTAGTTCTATAACAAAACCTACAAATTATCAGCTTTTATCATACATTTTTTTCATTACTGAACGAGAATTATTTTGGTAGCCAAGGCAGGGGCAGGGGTTTATGAAACAGGCACCTTTGTTGAAAAAGTACAAGAAAAATGATTGTTTTTGAAAAGGGCAGTCTGTTTGCCAGCAGTGCTGAGATTTTAGAGATTTACTGTTACCATGTTTATGTTAGGCTAGTTGCTCTCTGCAGCTGCAGGCTTGTTCTCTCAGTATGGATGAACTGCTTTTAAAAACAGTCTCTAGTTGTTCTGTCTGTGAAGAACCTCCTCAAGAAAACGAACCAGATACAAGGTGCAGACATATTTGTGTTGAGTCTACATGAAACTAGAACAACACTTCTTGGGCTGTGTGTGAAAATCTTCATTTTCTCTTTGAGGCACTTTTCTCTCCCCCTTGTGATAGAAATTTAGATGTTAACATTTGCAGTTCTATTCTTAACACGAGAAAGGTGACTAACGGCTTTACTTAATTAGTTTCAGTGCTAGATCATTTTGATTTTGAAAGTTTGTGGCATTTGAATTTTTCTCTTTAAAAAATTCAAGCGAGGAGGATGAACTGAAGTCTTAATGGATTGTTGATCCTAATCAAAGCCTACCTATTAGTTTCTACACAGAACATGCCAGTCTGTTTTGAATAGACCCCCCCCCCCACACACACACGCTTGATCTTTCAGTCAGTTAGATTTATGAGGGGGGTGGGGCTGGTGAATGTCAAGCATTTAAGTTTAAAATAATCTTTAACAATAGAAAATTAATGCTTCTTCCGAAAGCACTGCTGAATTAGTTTTGTATGGTTAAAGGGAGTCTACTGAACAATAGTTATGTGAGAAATGGGAAAGTCAGAAAATAAAACTGTGAATTAAATACCCTTCAAATATTTGAGAGATATTTATACCTAAGCTTTGGATATAGAAAAAGAATACATAGTTGCCTAATCCACAAGGCCTGGTAGTGGCAACTTCATCTATATTTTCAATATTCTGTTTAATTTTTAAGGTTGCTCATGTGGCTTTTGTTTATACATCCCATAATCTTTTGGGTTGGTCATAGGAGACTTCTTCCTTTTTTATCAGTGGAAAACCTGCTGCTTGTTGGTTGGTACTATTGCTATGTTTTATGATGTGGTATGGATCTCAATCTGTCTCTCAAAAACAAACACAGCCCTGGAATAGTTTTGCAGTAACACCATGGCTGGATTCAACCATCCAATTTACTCCCCAACAACTTTATTTTGGCACTCATTGGCAAAAATCCAATGAAACCTGGCTGTGTGAACAGATCTAACATAAGTTATTATAACTTATTATAACTAAAATAGTAAAGATTCATTCTGATGTTTCATTGTTTGAAGAAGGCTGAGTGCAGAGAGAGACTGTCTATAAGGTGTTGGGGGGGGGAGTGCTCTCAAGTCTGCATGAAGAGAAATAAATCTGATAGCATGTAACCCATGGTCACGTTTAATCTGATAGCATGTAACCCATGGTCACGTTTATTATTTTGGCACTCATTGGCAAAAATCCAATGAAACCTGGCTGTGTGAACAGATCTAACATAAGTTATTATACTATCACTGTTTCAGTACACTTCATTTTTCTAGCTTGTTCAAAACTATTGCACTTAAATTTCAATGGGGGGGGGTCTTGACCAAATCATTTACTTCTAGCCTCAATTGCCTTATATGGCGGGGGGGTCAACAGTAACCTATCTTGTAAGGTTCATTTATAAAGGCTGTGAATAGCATAGCATTATCTTAAAGCTCTCTTTATATATCAAATAATTATGGCCTGGGTTGCTCGCCATTAAAACTTGTGCAAGGCCTGGGTTTTATCTAGAGCTGACTCTGAGAATAAGCATGTACCTTGCAAGTTAAAAAAGGAAAACCAAACATGTTAAAATTTTGGATTAAGCTCTTCTAGTACAAAGACCAAAATAAGTACATTACAAACAGGATCAGTATCATCAATAGTATTACTATGTCAGTCAACCTAACATTAATGCATCAGAGCTGTCCAGGTGTCAAAAAAACATACCACACAAACCCGTTGTTTAATTTTCTATTACACAGTCAGTGGTCAGCATAAGATAACATTCATATAATGTCTCATATCATAGGTTTGTCTATCTCTGTTTAGAAAATCAGGACACATTTTTGTGTTTATCCATATATACCCCCTCCCCACACACACAGCATATCTATTCCAAATTACTTGTCCACATAGAGTTCTCCTTGGAAGTGCAGCTTTCATTTCAAGGACCTACATCTACCTTCTAATAGAATAAAGATGCTAAACATGCCACAGACACAGGGCTCTGCCCACCTCCCCATCCCATCCAATTCCTTGCCTAGTTAACAAAACATTAGTACAGGAGATCGTGGCCTGGATGCTCTGGAAGTCACCTGGGACCAGTATCTCAGCTGTAAGTGGCTCACCAAAAATGGTAAGTGATACCAGCACAGGGAAAAGGCAATAGCATCGTTCATGACACCTGACACAAGACGATGAAAGGCCAGGGCAGGGGCTCTTGAGCTGATAGAATTCTTGTGCTTTGATAGGAAGAGCCTGGAGCAGCCCCTGTAGAGGCAGCTTTCCCTTCCTAGGTCTAGCAGATAGCTAGGAGAATGTTACGGGGCCTCAAAAAACAGCTTTCAAATGACCCAGAGAGTGGTAGTACAGTAGATACCCTTGTATGAGGTAACATAGGGTAGCCCAAAGATCCAACAAGTCCTCTAGGATACAGTGTTACTCCTGTGGGGGAAAAGGACCTGAACCATCTTACAGATGTTTCTAGCAATTCGTTGCTCCAAGAGGATGACGTTCTGCCTTCTGAGGCCACAAGGAGATAAAAAACGTATCAGAGAAAGTCTCTACCTCTTCAATGAAATCAGGAATCCTGACTTGCCCCCAGCAGTCCTTTCACACAGAGACGGTTGGTTGTGAGTTAAATCCAAGTATATCTAGTGTTGACTATTTCAAATGAACAAGGGAGCAAGTCAGGATTGTAACATGTGTGAGATAGACAGACAGAGGGAGAAATGCACAGCTTTGTTCTATGTACTTTGCTTAGAAGTCCCATGAGTTCCCACTTCCCAGTAAGAGTACATGAAGTTATCACCTCTGGAAAAGAGGATTATTTGGTAATGCTTATAAAGCTTGAAAAGCTGACCAGAAATCATCTTCTTTGAAAGTGTGGCGGTGGGACAGCATTACATAAGCAGTCCTCATTGCTGACCTCTACATTGCCGTTTGCAAGTCAGAGCATAATTCACATATATACAACTCTAAGTTGCAGTGAAATTTTGTACAGACTTACACCAATCTAAGCCCACTGAGGTCTTCTGACTTTAAACATAAAGAGCCTTGCAAGACAAAATAAATATGTATTGTCCACCTTCAAATCTTTGAAGATCTGTTGTCAGTTTCCAAACTTAGAGACTCAATCTTTTAATGATGTCATTATAATTGATGCTGAGTACTGCATTGTTTTAATGTTGTTGAATTAAGCTGTTTTATAGTTTGTTTTATATGAGATGTTAATTGCGTGGGTTTTTTAAAATTTTACTTAAAAAAAAATTAACTATGTGTATAAAATGCCTTGAGCTGTGGAAGATGTGGGATAAAAATATTTTAAATCAATGATAAACAAATCTGCCTGGAGCAATCTGGAGCAGGATCTATGGCAAAATGTTTGCAAATAATAATATTCTTCACACCCTAAAAGTTTACTTCTTATGCTTAGGGTCTGATTACACAAGATACTGGACACATGTAATGTGTCACACTTTTAATGTGTGACCACACACACCTTCAAAATGGTTTGTGTGAGGAAGAATGTGCCTTGGAGTGTGAAGTTAGGAGTAACTTTGTCAGCCTGATTTCTACCCAGCATGCTTTTGTAGATTTTGTCTTACTGCCAGAGACATGTGACTCCTGGGCAGACATAAAAGTACGCTGGGTGGAAAACAGGAACAACAACATTTGATTTATATACCGCCTTTCAGGACAACACCCACTCAGAGCAGTTTAAAAAGTGTTATTATCCTCATGACAATCACCCTGTGAGGTGGGTGGGGCTGAGAGAGCTCTAAGAAGCTGTGATTGACTCAAGGTCACCCAACTGGCTTCAAGCGAAGGAGTGGGGAATCAACCCGGGTTTGATTCCAGAGTCCTGCCGCTCTTAATCACTACACCAAACTGGCTCCAAACTGACAAAGTTTCTCCTGCCTCCACGTGTGTGCCGAAGGGCATATTCCCCCAACCCAACTCACATTTAACATCTTGTGTAATCAGACCTCTGTATATCTTCAGAAACAACCAAATTCAAATCCAAATGTTTCATCATTCCACTCCCAACCACGATAGGGTGGATCCTATCACTCCACTGAGCAAGTTTATTTATTGTAATGTTTATCTTCTACCTTTCCTTATGGCTCAAGTTTGAAGCCTTATTCCAATTGAAGGAGCCTTCCTCAAACCTAAGTGGCTTTTCTGTTGGAGACAGAGCCACAAGTTGAAGGAAGGCTGCTTGGGCTTGAGGAAGGCTATTAGGAGGATGGCCATTTCCACACACGTTGAATAATGCACTTTCAATACACTTTAGCAATCCTTTGGAAGTGGATTTTTTGTTCCACACATGGAAAAGCAGTTCCAAATGTTCACTAAAGAGTATTGAAAGTGGATTATCGAATGTGTGTGGAAGCAGCCGATGATTGGATCCGTTCCATTGTAATTTCACTTCTGCCACTTCTCTCTTCTAGCAGCTTCCCAGTTCCTCTCCAATGCACTTTCTCTTGCCCACTCCCTATGGAACCTCTGTACATTGCCCCCTAAGTTTTTTTAATGGGCTGGTGCAGGAATTCATTATATCTAAGCCTTAAAACACTCAGTCAATGCAACTCCACTGCTAGCACGCATAGCAGAACAGTGGAGAGTAAACTTGCCAAGGGAAAGGACATATAGAACTGCATAGCATCTTACTCTCAGGTACTATATGCTTCTGGCTTTGGGCCAAAATGGGAACACAGAAATCTCCCAGGAAAAAAATGTTCCTTCACTTTCCCTTTAGGTTGCTTTTCTTCCTCTGACCTTCTCTTCATTTAAAATCTTTTCTGAATCATCGATTTGGACATCTTACACCACTAGTCACCTGAAATTCACTATGCTCCAAATTTCATCATAGGAACAAACCTATATTGAAATACCCGTAACAGAGCAGTGGGCTTCAACCACATTATTACATTCATCAAGCAGATAGTAAGTAGAAGTAATACTTGATGTATTTGCTGATTCAATCACCATGTACTACAAAGAGCAATAAGGAAAGCCCTATAATTTCTGGCTATGGACAGAACACCTGCACAACTTCCCCCCACCCTGCAAAAAAAGTCAGATAAACTCTGAGCAGACTGGCAAACCCCATAATTTATGCCTGTCTTCTCTGCACAAGAGATATCATTTCTACAAGTAAAGAAATGGCTGTTGAGTATTTGGGAATTTCCATTTCATTTCAGCTTCTAAAGGCATGTCCAAATAAAACACTATTAAATAGCATTGCCAATGTCCAGGTGGGGCCTGGAGATCTCCCAAAATTACTACTGATCTCCAGAAGACAAAAATAACTCCCACTAGAGAAAATGGCTCCTTTGGAGGATGGACTTTATACCCTGTTGAGATCCCTCCCTGCCCAAACCTCACCTTCCCAGATTTTACCCCAAATCTTTAGGAATTTCCCAGGCTGGAGTTGGCAATCTCTGCTGAGTGTGGGAAGCCAGAATAACCTGCTACAGTTGCTCACAGTTATCAGTCATGTGCTTAAATTAAAAAAAAAATCTATCTGCATGATCAGAGAACCCTTTAAAAACATATCATCAATACATGGAAAAAGCAATTTCTCCAAAAGTGTTTTTTAAATGGAGAAAACAGCAATTAAGTATGCAAGACTTCTGCATGAAAACAGGGGATTCATAAAGTGTATTGTCACTCTTGATCTGAAACTAAAAACTCTGATGCTACCACAAGACTTGCTCCTCCTAGGTGGTTTCTTTTCTTTTTTGGCAAATTGAGAGGTATGAAATTTTTGCTAAAATGCAAAACTGATGGACTACCTAAGACCCTGAAATTAATTCTTACCTTGTTTTCCCAAACATTAGCCAACTGTTACAGGATCTCACTCTGATTCTCTCGCTCTCTGTCTCATATATGCACATTCACAATGCCATTTCCACAGATCACTTTGATTTAAAAATGGTTGTTGGAGAAATTCCCTTGGGAATCACCCCAAATGATCATATTTAAAATGTGGTCAAATAGGAGGCTGGATTCTTGAGACTACCTAACAGATATTTATACATGAGCTACTCTGTAAAGTATTTTCATAGTTAAATACCATAGAAACCCTTACAAGAATCAACTCCGTGGATGCAAAACAATACAGCGGAACTAGTTTCCACACAACAGCATGAATATTTATATAATGTGTTGCAATTACAGTAATATTTGGTGGTATTGATGTCTTACTTTGCACATGAGGCAAAATAGGATTATGCCATTGCTCTCTTGGGGGGGGGCATACTTGAGACATCCACCTTTCATTATGGACACTCAATAATTGCCTGTGCCCCCAGCTTAGGAACTTTGGCACACAACAGCATGGGAAGTGCCCTGGAAAAGACACACACTTTTGCCATAGATGATCTCTTGAATTGAAATGGGAACCCTAATATGCATATTGTGACTACTACATTGTTTCTATAATCTCTGTATCAGCCATGTGAGGACAATACAGAACTAGTGCAGGCTAAGTACAGACCCCTCTGAATATGGACTGTAAGAACTGGATAAATATTATGCCAAGCACATCTGTTCCTCAAATAAGCAGGTAGATGTGCTCTAATAATCAGATATATAAAATATAACAACACAGTTCTGTATTTATCAAGCAAATACCAAATCTGTTTGATGTTCCTTTGTTATAGAAGCATTTGCAGTGCAATCCTAAACAGAATTACTCCAGCCTAAGTCCATTGAAATAAATGGGCTTAGACTGGCGTAACTCTTCTTAGTACTGTTAGTATTTCCATGAAGATTCTATTCCTGATT
Organism: Eublepharis macularius; assembly: GCF_028583425.1. Classification (NCBI taxonomy): domain Eukaryota; kingdom Metazoa; phylum Chordata; class Lepidosauria; order Squamata; family Eublepharidae; genus Eublepharis; species Eublepharis macularius. The sequence goes on from NC_072794.1 coordinate 138,189,924, forward strand.
TGGATTCTGTGCTTTTGCAGCTTCATCTGAGTTATTTACTTGCATGTTTATATCATAGATTGTTCCACTAGGATTTAATTATTTTATCCTCCCAGTGAACTTATAAAAATAGGCCTTTAGAGCAAGAAGGTTTACTAATTAAAGGCGCCTTCTAAATTAAGATGTCTTGCAGCTATCATTGTTTTACCCTTAAAAAAGAAATTAACACTATATTTCAAATGCCAAAAATCAATGTGTCTAAAACCTGAGTGCCTGGTTATTAATTAAATGACCAGAGGGTAGAATCACATCAGTGAGGTCTTGCATGGGAGACTTCTGTCAAAGAAAGAGCCAGTCCCTGTGATCTGCTATTACAACGAACAATCCAAGCAAAGCAGCAGAAACTGACTCTGGTATTCCAGAGTTCAGATGAGCATATGAAGCTGCCTTATGACAAGGCATTGATCCATCCAGCTCAGTATTGTTTACCTTGACTAGCAGAAATCTCCAAGGTCTCAGGCAGAGAAAGGTCTTCTCTGCTTTTGAGCGACACCCCTGCCCCTAACACAGAGCTATTTATATATTGACTTAAGAATCACAAGAGAAATCTATCTAGTCACCCTCTGTATGTTGTTGGCTGTTGCCATGAGTGAAAGGATGTGTGAGAAACAGAACTGGAATAGTCACAGAGCAGCATGCGTACAGGCAACATCTTTCTGGCTGCAGTGATGAAGGATGTGGCAAATATTCATGATGTCCTGTTTAAACATGGGCACAAACAGAAAAAAAACGAACATGGTGTTCATTGTATTGTTGAAGGCTTTCATGGCCGGAGAACGATGGTTGTTGTGGATTTTCCGGGCTGTATTGCCGTGGTCTTGGCATTGTAGTTCCTGACGTTTCGCCAGCAGCTGTGACTGGCATCTTCAGAGGTGTAGCACCAAAAGAGATCTCTGTCTTTTGGTGCTACACCTCTGAAGATGCCAGTCACAGCTGCTGGCGAAATGTCAGGAACTACAATGCCAAGAACACGGCTATACAGTCCGGAAAATCCACAACCATGGTGTTCATTGTTTGTTGCCATCCACAAACAACGAACAATGAACACTGACGAACATGACCTGTTCATGAACATGTTCGTTGTTCGTGGGGGCCAGCAGGCTCTCCTCCAGCCATCAAGATTCCTACCACACCACTTCCAGAAACCTGAGCAGGCAGCAGGAAATGTACCAATAATAAGTAATAGCTTGGCTCCAGAGCCTGACAACAGCCCTGGAACCTGAAGGGGTAGATCCCTACCGCACCACTCCCAGAAACCTTACCTGAGCAGGCAGCAGGAAAGGTACCAGTAATAAATAATAGCTTGGCCCAGAGCCTGGCAACAGCCCTGGAACTTGAAGAGGTAGATCCCTATCCCACCACACACAAAGAAAATTCAAGCTCCAATGCACTCCCCCCATCTCTCTCTCAAAATGCCAACAGCAACTGTCTCTCCCTCACTGTCTGCAAAACCAGAGCTGGGAGCCCCCCTACACCCTGCTCTTTGTTTCCTTGTAACAAATTTGGAGCTCCACACTTGAAAGGAAGACCTGCCTATCAAGCTAAATTGGGCTTAGATTGGTGTTTCCAGGGCAACAGCAGTTCAGACAGAGTTCAGGCAGTCCCTGCCTCCGGTTACCAAGGAAATTGATTGCAGGTGCCAGATTGTCTGGCTTGACAAACAGTAACAAACAGCAACGAACAAGGCTTACAACAACCACCTGTTCATTTAGAATGGGGCCTCACAAACAGCTTGTTCGCGAACAGCAGATTGGACTGTTCGTGGCTTTTAAAAGTTCGTATTGCTGTTCGTGCCCATCTCTAGTTGTTTCCAGTGCAAAAAATGTATATTTGCTATTGTGAATAAATGCACTGAACAGAAATCAGGTTTGAGATCCTTATTGCATATGAAAGCTGTTGCACTGATAAACCAATCACAGCTAATGCATTGGACAACAGTGGCTAACATTTATCCTCCAACCTAGGGGCACATCTGTGCTTTAGAATGGGAGTTATGACACACAGGAAAGTCAATTGTGTCATGAAATAATGATTAAAAATTGAGTTTCAAGAACTTCAGAACCACTGTTGCAGATAAGTGCCCCAACTCTTCAGGGCCAGAACATCCCAAATGTATAATACACATCATCATAATGATCAAAACCCAGCATGTGATAAGGGTAATCTGGGTGAAGGAATATTAGGACCTGCTATGGCTCTCAAAAAATAGCATCTTTCAGCTAATTTTATTTGTCACATGCAAGATTTGGGTCTCACATCTTGCACAGTGACTTCCCCTCAGGGAAGATAATGTTGTTACAAGAACCTCATGCTGAGAAACAGGCTGGTTCTCCTAAACAAGATGTATGCAGTGTTTTGGGGGTTTTTTTGCTTGATACGACATTCTAAAGAAACCAGGTGGTGAAACAAACAGTGATGGCTAAAAACGTAAATAACAAACATCGTAACAGCTATTTCATTTCAATAGGATCTTACAGTTCACAGTGGAACAGAAATCAGCCACTTCATATCAACCTGTTTACAAGTAGTTCTACAGCTCAGAAATATAATTGTTGACCTGAGACAACAAAGCAGAATTGTCTGATTCTCAGTTCTAAGAACAGTGTCTTGGGATTTCACAAAAAGCTCTATAGGATATAACTCTGATCCTTTCCCACTATCTACCCTCTTTGGGTGTGCTTCCTATCTGAAGTTCTCTCCTACTGAAAGGCAATTGGTTCTCATGGAAGGTGAAGGGTAGGGGACTGTTGACATATTTCTATCTTTTTGTATAAGCAGAAAAGCTTTTCTGCAAAGAAGCACAACTTTCATCACAACCATTTTACCATGTAACCTTCAGGCATTTCATTGCTGGAGAGCTGTCTGCAAGTACCATATTTAATCTATGGTGATCTGCCATGTATTGCACCATAACTCTGAAGAAGTTTACATCTGCTCCTAAGGCTGAATGCCATGGCTTGATCGCACCACTTGTTTTAGGAATTTTGACTGGCAAGCCAAATCTGTGCGGGTAAACTTGACTATACTATAAACTCATACTGAGTTTTCATACAAATGGAGTTTATCTGAAGGTGGGAAATTGCTAATATCAATGTCTTTTATCGTATCAGCCAACCCAGTCTATGATTATCCTGCCAGCTTGATTATCCTACACTGCATAATATAACTGGCCCTTACAGAAAGACATACGGATGGTGGAGAAAAAGCCCCAATATAGTATAATATGGGCAAATATTTTAAGCCCATCCTTCCATTTCAACCTTTTTTAAAAAAGCAACACTGCACACAAACAAATACTTAAGGTAAAATGAAATTAGCTTCATTACAAACGAAAGAACAGTCATAATTTGAAGCATGACATTTTAGGATGTCCTCAGTCCAAGAAGTGTGATTTTACAGAACTGCTTCACCAGAGCTGCAGCTCATATGAACCACTGAGATGTAACCAACCCATGCACAACACTGGAAAGCTAGCAGCACTGTTTAGGAGCCAGAAACTTCACAGCGGTTTCTTGGTTCCATGACTGGCATCTAAATCAAGAGATGATGAGAGCAGATAGAAAATTACACCTTTGTGGCAGTGGCCTTTTCATTTGAAAAACAGATCACAAAGGCTTACTGTGCTGAAAGCTCCAACTTGTCTACTGAAGCTTTCTTCCTTTGCCCAATGGCCAATATGTGAAATTAAAAACATAAATTGAAGATTTGTGGGAAATAGAAAGAGGGACTAAAAGACGATGGATTATCCCAGGGTTTTTTCCCCATCTCTATTCCAGGAGAAACAAAAACGCACATCTAAAATGGTAGAGATAAGTGGTCAGAAGGGATTAGAAAGCAGAGTTTTCCAGCCTGCCTCCTGCTTTGCCCATTTGTATCATAGGCTGTTTAAAAAGCGGGAGAAGTTCCTGTAGAAAGCAGATGGCAGCAGATCTCTCCTTCTTCCAACGGCACTGAAAACTGACCCAGTCTCTCATTCAAGGGTGAAGGGCTTTAGTCTTCTCACCCCATTACTCCATTTAAGTGAGGGGGGGGATCAGCATCCTTCAAAACAAAGGCTTTTGGGATTTTTGAAAGCTCTGTATTCTCATGAGCTAAAATGAACTCAAGTATTCCAGTGCAACCTCATATACAAATTTATATTGTTCCTGTAAGAAAGAGAGAGAGCGAGATGTGAGAAAATGAGATGCTTTCTACTTCGGCATGTATGTTTAGACTACATTTCTTTCACACAAGCACTGCGGATGCAGAGAATCTACATTTGCACAAAGCACTCATTGCAGAAGAGGCAAAATATAAGCTCAGCTGGAAAATGAAGAAATGCTTCCCACCAGAAGGTAGCATGGTCATAATATCTAACCATTTCTATTGTTATGTCACTGTGTGTGTGTTTTAAACCCTAACTTCTAAAGCCCTACAAAGAACAACACGGAAGTGATAAAAAAATAGTTGGGCTTTAAAAGAAAACCTTGATTTCATTGAAAAAATAACCCATATCATTTGTTCTGTACTCAAATTTCTCTTCTATGAAGAGCTAGTACTGAAGTGATATGCATGGAAGTCAGAGGACTTACAGCATATACTATATACTATGAATTTTATGAAGGCTATATTACCTCAGCTGTAGTCATAGATTCATAGAATTACAGGGTTGGAAGGGACCTCCAGGATCATCTAGTCCAACCCCCTGCACAGTGGAGGAAATTCACAACTCCCCTCCACACTCCCAGTGACACTCCATGTTCAGAAGATGACAAAACATATTGTTTTATATTGTCATATTGTTTTATATCTGAATTCAATTACAATTACAGTGAGTGTGCTTTTAAAAACAGTATTCACTACATAACTGTTTCTTTATCTGTTTTTGAAACAATATATAACAAAAGTAAATGCTTACAAAAATCAAACACATTTGGATTCTTTTGATGGTACATGTAAACAACTGCACCCTAAAGTCTCACTATTAAAAACTTACCTCACGATTAAAAACTGTATTGTATACCGTGTGCGTATTTCACTCTTTTGTAAGTATGGTGGGATTATTTCATTTCAGACAGCAAATAAAGCCAGATGCCAAATGCACATGGAATAGTTTATGTATTTCAGATGGTGTTGCATTTTTTGCACAGGGCCTGCCTTAAAAATTCTTTCAACACTTTTGTGCTATATCAAAATAGTGTTTTTAAGTGATTAACTGACTGATTAGGTTCTTTCTATCTTATTAGTGTTCCTTGCTATATTGCAAAAAAAAACCCAATATAGTGATATAGTGATAAACTGCTGTATGTTTTTTTTAAAAAGCAAGAGGAATTGGCAAGAAAAATAGGTGGGGAAATGAAAAGGCAGTACTTTCAAAAGCATTACAGACCTTTAAAACTTGGAAAAAAGTGTTATTTTTTTTTAAAAAGTCTCAACTCTTCATTAAAAACAAAACAATGCCCTTTTCCTTTAAGGTGTCTATAAAATCACCGCCCTGCTCGGCATCAGAAGCCAAACCATTTTAAGGAGGCATTCTGAAAGTATTTTTCACCTGGTCTACTTACCAGTGCTTCCACCATGTTGGACTTGTTATTCCGTAAGGTTTTCACTATGTGAAACACGTCAATGATGTTTTGCTGCTGGATCATTTCACACACGCTGCATATAGCACAGAAGGTGCCACTGCGGCCACCACCATTCCTATTAAAAGAAGAAAACAGGCAGTTTAGAAAGGCAGGCAGTTTTATGTTGGCGGAAGCTCTCAGGAGACTGTGAAATAATGGCAAGTCCACCAAGTCAGAGAAATATCTGGAACTGAATATAACTAGCCACTGGTATTCTGACAGCAGAAGCAAAGGCTCTTTCAGGAATCTAACAGCTTCCTGCAAGTGATCCAAACAAATAATCTTCTGGGTAGTATGTGAAAGGCCGGATTTTTACAGAAGAATATATCAAAAACATTGGGTACAAAGAAATTTGCCTTAGGGATACAGTAATTAACTAAATTAGAGAGGAGGTAGAACTCCCACACTGTCTGTTTGGAATGGCTTGGCTAATATGAATTATTTTAAATGTTCAGATGATGCCATGTTTTGAAGTTCAAACGTTGTCACATCAACCATGTGGCAGAGCCTAAATTAGAGATGGGCACAAACCGAAATATGGACCAAAATTAAGCACGGACCATGCCAAGAAAACCACGGTTCATCAGATCCGATTTCTGACGAACCGCCACGAACTTTAGGCTGGTTCATTTGGTTTGTTTGTTGGTTCGTCACTGCAGACAGCCTGGTGCCAATCAATCAGCTTCATAGGCAAAAGGGGATGGACTTCCTGCAGACCTTCTGCTGACCCGGAAGTGATGATTTTCTGACCTGGATGTGACGTTTTCACAAACCAAACAAACTTGTTCGTGAACCAGGGGCAGGTTCGTGAAAGTTCGTGGTTCATGAGATTTTATGAACCACGAGCCACATGGTTCGGGGTTTTTTCCAGTTTGTACCCATCTCTAGCCTAAATACCCCATGAACCTTGCCCCTAGGCCTCATCCCTTTCCCCAAAGCTGGCTACCTAGAAGCCTCATAGAATGCCTTTGTAAAGGATTTTCATTAATCCTGGGGACATAAAACACTGAAATTGCAGCACTGCAAGCACCAGTGACCCAGAAACAGGTTTTATGAAGCACTGGCATACTTAGTAAGTCATCTGGGAAGTTCGTTCTTCAAACCTTTCCCTGTTGTTAAGGCTGCTATTACAGCAACGAACACATGTAGCCTCACAAGAGTGCAGTTTTATTGTAGTTCTTCCCAGTTCTTTACAACCTGATTTTCACACGTTCAATCAATATTTAGCACAGAAAACAATGGAATCAAAATACGTACAAGCAATGGACTACAGTCCGCCCATCTCGCCCATCATATTGCTCCTGCCATTTCTCTAACCGCCTGACAACCTTCAATAGAGAGCGTTTGGAAGGAGGTATGTCTCTATATGCTGGCCAGCCAATGTACTGCAAATGCTGAACGATACGGTACCCATCCTGAGGCTAACAGAAAGAGTAAGTATTTGTTGGTATATGAGAAGGTACAATAAGAAAGTTTCCAAGTAAAATCAAAAGACCATGTTTTTAATTATTTATACCAACAACATTTATAATTCGCACATTAATTGCTGGAAGATCTCAATTAAGATACAATTGAGACAATCTGTTATTTTCATTGCAAACTAGTTAAATTACGAGTTTAGTTAATGGGATTATACAGGTCAAAAAGTGTTAAGCGTGTTAACTAAAGTGATCTTTAGATCATTCTTTGAATTTTCATAAAATGAAAGCATAATATGACCAAAGAAAATCACAGAAACCCTGGAGAGAGAGAGAGAGAGACTATTTCACTGCATTTATCTCAGTTGCCACTTTAACAGGAAAGACATGCAGACCAATACATTCTTCAATTATATGAGAAGAGCTAATAAAACACTTGCTTAATTTTTTCCTGCTTCAGCTACAGAAGCTCATGCCATCTCAAAAGAAGGCAAGGCAAGTCTTTCATAAACGACATCATGTGGGGGACATTCCTCTGAGTGTTTTTTTGTTTTGGGGGGGATTTTTTTTTTGCTGCAGGAAAGCACATCTGCAGGTACCTTCCTGAATGGCATGAGCAAATATATGCAGAGGCTCAGTTCTTGGTAATAGAAGCAGATTTATACAGTAGTTGTTTCTCCTGAGGTCTGATAGGATCACCTTTTAACAGACAATCAATACAGAACTGTCCTATACTTAATTGTATAGGACAAATTATTCTGAAGGAGGTTGAATGTCAAGGTTATCTTTGTTATTGGTATTACAGGATTTTTGACACTATTGTTTAGAGAGTCTTAATAAACACTCTGGACATTTCCACTCTATCTGCAGCCTTAAGAATGATGAGACATAACACGTTAGGAGGATTTGACATTTTCATGAATGGATCACATATGGAGACAAAAAGGTAAGGTTAAGTAGGTTAGATAGGAAATTAAGGATTCTTGTCAATGAGAAATTTTTAAGTGGCAAGCATCTTGGAAGAAAAGCCTACTAATTTATCATATTTTTTCCTACTCCCTGACTATACAATTCTTTGAATTAATTCATATAGAGCCAGAGTAGTGTACTGGTTAGAGTGATTTTTTTAAAAAAAGAGCTCCATTGAAGGATGGACACTAGGGAGCCTCAGGGGGAAGTGAATCTTCATACCCTTGCCATGTTGCAAATCCGGAATATCCTGTTGATGATATCCTCATCTATGTCAGCAGAAACAAACTCCACTTGGATTGGCCCATAACAACAGGATGTCTTCTCTGGCCAGTACTGCATACAGAGCTAGTCATGGATAAAAGGAAATCAAAAGAAGAAGGGAAAAATTAAAAATCTGGAAGGAAAATATTAGGAATGAGTACAATTCCCCCAATAATTGCTTACTACTCCAGAATTTCACTATGTGCCATGTTCTATGCCTCCGTATTTTCAGTTTGACTATGAGATTTTTTTTAACATTCCTTCTGAAACTGGAATATGCACATTTGGCTCTAGCCTTCAGCTTCAATTCATTTACAACTTTTCTTCCCTTCTGTACGGGCAATGCACGTTCAAAAAAAAATCTTGCAGCGATCATAAACACGATCACACTGAGGTTATTTTATGTGTGTTAAGCTGATATACACACAATAATATCTGTCACATTGGTAAAACACCACATAGAAATGATTAAAATTGTATACATAACTGCATTGAGACTGATTTTTAAAAGTATTTTACCATGCACATATTGATAATGTAGCAGAGTAGGAAAAAAACCAAATTGAGGGAACTGAATCCTATGGAAAACTATGCACGCACAGCCTCCTGAAAAAATTAGGAAATAAAGAAAAACATCAGAGAATTCCTTATAGATCAAGACCACTTCTAAAGTATGATATGGTAATTTGGAACTCCAAAATATAGGCTAAGTTTTGGATGAGAAGACTTTATTTATTTAATTTATTTATGTCATTTATAGTCCACCTTTCTCACTGAGACTCAAGGAGGATTACATAGTACGAGCTTAGTATAATCAGTATCAAGTACATTTCCATACAATATCAGTGCATTTCCATACAGTGTTAAGGACATTTAACAACAACAACAACAACAACAACAACAACAACAATGACAACAATATTCAATTTATATACCGCCCTTCAGGACAACTGAATGCCCACTCAGAGCGGTTTACAAACTATGCCATTATTATCCCCACAACAAAACACCTTGTGAGGTGGGTGGGGCTGAGAGAGCTCCAGAGAGCCGTGACTAGCCAAAGGTCACCCAGGTGGCTTCAAGTGGAGGAGTGGGAAATCAAATCCGGCTCTCGATTAGAGTCCCGCACTCTTAACCATAAACAATGCCATAGGGTAAATAGATACAAGTTTAAAAAGACACAGCATAAGCAAGACTCCAATACAACATAGAAGAACATACTGCAACAGAACATAATCACTTCTAGGATTGACATTAGCCAACATAAAGTATAGGTAGTAAATAGGAGTACACAGGGCTTTTTTCTGGGAAAAGAGGTGGTGGAACTCAGTGGGTTGCCCTCGGAGAAAATGGTCACATGGCTGGTGGCCACACCCCCTGATCTCCAGACAGAGGGGAGTTTAGATTGCCCTCCATGCTGCTCGGTGGTGCAGAGGGCAATCTAAACTCCCCTCTGTCTGGAGATCAGCGGGTGGGGCCACCAGCCATGTGACCATTTTCAAGAGGTTCTGGAACTCCGTTCCATCGTGTTCCTGCTTGAAAAAAGCCCTGGGAGTACATATTTAAAGCAACAGATAATATGTAAGGCAACATACTGGTGAAGTTTATGGTCCCTAACTCATTAGAAAAGCATCTGAGACTCCATCCCTACAATACAGCCCTCCTATTCGAGTAAAAAGCCTTTTTGAATAATTCAGTTTTGCATCGTTTGCAGAAAGCGAGGAGAATGGGGGCTCTCCTGACCTCCTCAGGCAGGCCGTTCCACAGGGTAGGGGCCACCACAGAGAAAGCCCATATATGGGCTGCTATTGATTTCACTCATGTGCAGCCTGACACCTGCAGGAGACCCTGTTCAGATGAGCGAAGCTGCCGTAGAGGAACATAGGGATGGAAGCGGTCCCGCAGGTATGCCAGACCAAGGCCATGAAGAGCTTTGTATGTAATGACCAATACCTTGAACTGAGCACAGTAACTAATAGGTAGCCAATGGAGTGACTGTAGGACGGGACTGATGCACATACTCCTGTTCGCTCCTGATAACAGTCGAGCTGCAGAATTTTGCACTAATCGGAGCCTCCTAGTTAACTTAGATGGGAGACCTATGTATAATGCATTAGTCAAGCCTTGATGTTACCACAGAAGGATCCAGGTAGCCAGGTTGGCCATGTCGAGATAAGAGGCCATCTTCCAGGCAAGAGTGAGGTTGTAAAAAGCATTTTTTGCTGCTTTCAGATGCATTGCAAGCCAGCATCAAAGGGGGAGGATAGAGCGGCCAGGCAACAAAATACATGAAACAACTATGATGGAGTAAATAAATGCCACAGCTTTATTGATTTATAGCTCATGGCGCATTGGTGCCATGTAGGGCATGGATCCCAGCATCAGCTGATCTGCCTGCCAGCCAATGACCCACCATGCCCCCTCAGACCCTGGCTGGGGGGGCATGGGATGACAGTTAGTGGGATACCATGTAGGTGTACACTCCTGTGTGGATCCCCTGCCACCTGGGAGTGAGTCAGACCTGACAGTCCCCGAGCTGGGCATGTCCCTGCCATGTCGCACCCCCCAGACCCCTTAAGGGAATCCCCATAATAGGGAAACTGAGCTCATGGGCCCTATTTCCCCCCAAATGGATTGGTGCCCAATGCCCAAACTGCCTGCTCCTCTCCAAAGTTGTGATGAAAGGGATGGATCGGTGGGATGCCAGCCATGAGCCAAGTGCTGAGGGGTAGGGCCACTTCTTTCTACAAAGGCTGGCAGCGGACCTGAGAGAAGCCTGTGCCTCCCAGGTCCACAGCATTCTCCACGCCCCTCACTGTCCAGTCCAGCCTGCTCAGATTGACTGGCCCCAGTATTTGTATCTGGGCAGTGTGGGCTGCCCCACAGTGGCCGTAGGGAGTCCTTGCCGCCCCTCAACTTGGTGGCTGCCATGTGCCCTGCTCTCTTCCCTGTGTGGCCAGCAACTGAGTCCCCCAGGCAAGTCTGGGGGGGCAGCGTTTCCCAGAAACAACACTTACATAAAACTCAGTAATATAGTGGCTAGGAGGAACCTTATGAATAACATTATCCGTCTGTAACATAAGAACATGCATAAAGATGGCAGTGAAGGGAGGGAACAACAACAACAACAACAACAACAACATTCGATTTATATACTGGAACTGGAGCTTCTCACCATTAGCTCCAAAACATGCAATCATTATTTTCATAATGGATCTAAAAATCATTTGCGAGAGGTACAAGCACACACATTAGAAAATCCATCAATATATTCTGAACAGCCCCAGGTGCTAGTTAAGATTTTTTTTTCACGGTTTGGTCAGCAACTGGAACTGTAAACATGAGAGTACATTCTGTAAAGTAGTTCATGGCTATCTTACTGGGCTGGACATTGATGATTTGCCTCAAATAAAGACATTGAGTATCAGGGCCAAGCTACACATGACGAATGACACTTGAACAGCAAGTGTATTTCTCCCTGTTCACTTGCCCTCCACTCAATCCACTTGCCGTTCAAGTGTCATTCGTCATGTGTAGCTTGGCCCTCAGGTGCTAAATATGACCACCAGTCCTTATACTTCTTTTAAGCATTTAAAATTAGGCAATTCTCTGGACCCACAAAACCTCTGCTTCAGGTAAAATGCATTTTTATGGAATTATTTTACCCATGTTCTCTTTTTGGTTTGGTTAGTTGCAAATAGAAAACGAGCATGTCAGAGAGAAGGTTAAGCTGAACCCTTCTTCCAAATATGCTTGTTTGCACGGATGTGGTAAAGTTAGAGTTGCTGACACCTCGGTGGGAGAATTTGGAAGGTGGGGACAAGGTATTCAGTTTTGCAGACAACATCACATCTGGTGCAAAACCAGAAATTATGTCATAGTATTTGGACAACACTCTAGGATTCACCCCAAACTCTAAAACCACAGTGCTTAGGATGAATTTTATATTGTTACACTGACATGTGACATCACTTCCCATTGCAACAGTGACCACTGTGCCCCCCCCCCATTTTTCTCTGTTGCCCTGTCAAGTGGCAGCGGGAATGGGGGGCCCAGGCAGAGAGATACAGTGGTGTGCCCCTAAGAGGAGGTGTGTGTGTGTGTGTGACTATTCCAACATGAATCCTCCTTCAAGTGACATTAAGTGGTATAGAAGAGGAAAGGCTTCATAACTGATCACTTGACTCTAATAATGGATAAATGGTTCAGTATGGCCTTGAGTTAGCATTTCTCCTCCCTTACAAAGACCAAGAGTAGCAACACGTTAATGAAAAGCCAAAGAAACTTTATTTTACACCTTGAGAACGCAATGCCATTTCAGGAAAACACAATTTATCCCTATTCGTCTTTACCCAATGTTCTTTTTGGGTCAACAGTATTTAGTCTAGGCCTCAAAATATGTGAAATAGCATATATCAAAAATCCACCTACTTGTGCAGCATCCATTTCGTTCAGCATCACAATGGAGGAACAGTTGTAATCAAACACCAGCCTCCAGAAATCTGCTACAGTGTTGGGTAAAGGATGCTGGGTTACTATAAAGGCAGCAGGTTGCTTGTGGCTCTAACAAAGATGTGGGGGAAGGGGAGAGAGAAGGAAAAGATTAACGTTAAGAAAAAAGAAATCAATCACCATTTATCCAGAAGAATATTAAGCCCAGGAGGCTGTGGGCAGGCAAAAGGATCCATTTAACTAGATTATACAAATTGCACCTCATCCTCCTTGTTATCATTGAAAGAAGGCTTTTATAATGGGATCCCATGAAGACATTTCATTAGAGAAGTGCCGTAAGAACAAGGATTATCATTCATGAATTATTCATATGATACAAGACGGCAAAATAATAATAATTAGAAGAAATGACTGAGGATGACAGCTGTCAGTAGGGCTTTTCCATGTTGCTGCTGGGGCTAAAAGGCAGCAAAAACATCAAAAACCAGGATCCAAACAGGAATTTAAGCTTATGCAAAGGGCTTGCAATAGCTTCCTATTAAGCATTTTTAAATCTCCCCCCTCTCCTGCAGTGGTTGACCTCCTCTGCTATGCCGCCAATGTTAACTTTTAAAGACTGCGGCAACAACATTGTTAATTCTTTATTTAACAATCCAGTGGCCTTGGTCAGAATCAGAATCAGATCATCCTCTATTTCCATCCTTGCATAGAAGCTGCTGCTGCGAGAAATTTTAGCCACAGCCAAAGTAATACCAGGATCTGAATCAGCTACCAGGGAAGACAGAGAAACAAGGGGAACAACACTGTATCATTCATGTGATGGCACTTTTGTGCCTCTCTCTCTCTCTCTCTCTCTCTCTCACACACACACACACACACGATTCTGATTGTGACTGCAGCACATGTGGAGAACAGGCTTTTAGCCTTCCCCCACAACATTTATGCATCCTGAAACTGCCCTGAGTTAGTGCTGTTTACTCTGTTGCAGAATTTTATTTATTTGTTTACACCTTGACTTCCTCCTCAGTAGGGATTCAGAGTGGCTTACATCATTCTCCTCTACTCCGCTTTATCCTCACAAAAACCCTGTGAGGTAGAATAGGCTGAGACTGCATGTGCTGCAGTCACAATCAGAATCAGGTCCATGTGTGTGAAGGGGAGCCACAAAACTTCCATTACACGAATGATACAGTGTTGGTTGTTCCCCTTGTTTCTCTATCTTCACTGTTAGCTGATACTGACATTGCCCGTGGTCACCCAGCAACTTTCCATAGCAGAATGAGGATTTGAACCTGGGTCTCTCAGATTGTAGCCAAACTCTAACCACTACACAAGTGCAAACAGTGGCTGCCTGGAACAGTTTCAAGATGTGAAAATGGTGCAGGGAAGAAATCTGAAGTTCCTTTTCCACATACGCCTTGGTTACCGTCAGAGTTGGACCAAATATGTCTGAGAGGCACAAGCCTCTCATTTTATGGCTGATATAAGGTCCTTGGGATGGGTATGAGAACTTTATGATTTGTGAATGGCCCCTAGTCATGGTAACTCAATTCCCAAAATAGCTTGCTACAGGAGACTATTGTTAGAAAAACAAGCCTAAATTTCTTTTTAGACTTAGGAGCTACTTCTATATTTCTTAGCAATCTGGCCAGTATTCATACATATTATCATCTTTCATGCATTACGTTGGGCAAATCTAGGTCTGCCACAGGCACTCCTGACTAGAGATGGGCACGAACAGAAAAAAACCCTGAACATGATGTTTGTTGTCCATTGCCATCCATTAACAGGGACTCATGAACAACCACAAACATGGCCCTGTTCACGAACATGTTCGTGGTTGGATATTCATGGGGGCCAGCAGGCTCTCCTCCAGCCATCATCCAAGTCAAGATCCCTACTGCACCACTCCCAGAAACCTGACCTGAGCAGGCACCAGGAAAGGTACCAATAATAAATAATAGCTTGGCCCAGAGCCTGGCAGCAGCCCTGGAATATGAAGGGGTAGATCCCTATCCCACCATACACAAAGAAAATTCAAGCTCCAATGCACTCTCTCTAGCAAAATGCCAACAGCAACTCTCTCCCGCTCCACTGTCTGCAAACTAAGCCAGAGCTGGGAGTTCCCCTCCCCCCTGCTCTTTGTTCCCTTGTAACAAATTTGGAGTTCCACACTTGAAAGGAAGACTTGCCTATCAAGATAAATTGGGCTTAGATTGGGGTTTCCAGGGCAACAGCAGGAGTTCAGACAGAGTTCAGACAATCCCTGCCTAAGTTGCCATGGGAATTGATTGCAAGTGCCAGACTGTGTGGCTTGACGAACAGCTAGGAACAGCAATAAACGAGGCTTGCAACGACCACCTGTTCATTTAGAATGAGGCCTCACGAACAGCTTGTTTGCAAACAGCAGATTGGGCTGTTTGTGGCTTTTATTTGTTCGGATTGCTGTTCGTGCCCATCTCTACTCCTGACCTTTTGATCAGAGCAATACGCATGTTAACAGACACATTTATTACACTCACATTTGACATGTTTAAATGTAAAAAAACATAATATGTTATTCTTTCTCTCTCCTGCTGGAGTAGTGATTTTTCAGCTTCTGAAGGCTTCAGAGATGGTACATTTGACTATCTCAACAAACATATTTAACAAAAGACTTAATATCAAAAGCAAAGAAGGCCAATAGATATTAATTACTCTTCTGGGTGTGATTCTACTGTATAGGGATACTATATCAAGGGAAAGGATTAGACTTAATTTGCGTACATTATCAGATTAACCCGCTTTGCATTTGGTTTTATATTTGTCGGGTGAGCATCCTCCATGGAATAACAACAGAAGACTGTAAAAGAACAGTAGAGCAACCAACATTTGGTAACAAGATAACCTGAATTATTCACCAATAAAAGCAGAATTCTGTTAGTCAGCATAAGCTGTTAGGCAGCACTTCTAGTCCCTTTAAAATGTAAAGTGATAGAGACACCAATGGTTGGCAGGCCAGATGCTTCTCTCTCCCTCCCCACTCCTGTGCCTTTCCATAACTAAAACACTCCCAGGAGTGCTTTGAGTCATTTTGGATATCCTCAAGCTAACCTGAAACAGCTAATTTTGAGTTTAATTGTGACTCAGGGCCAAGCTACAAGTGACGAATGACACTTGAACAGCAAGTGTATTTCTCCCTGTTCACTTGCCCTCCACTCAATCCACTTGCCGTTCAGGTGTCATTCGTCATGTGTAGCTTGGCCCTCAGAGACATCAGAATGTACACCCCCAATTGCTCACATAACTGACTAGTTTGTGTGTGTGTGTGTTCAAAGTAGTATGTATGTGGAGTGAGAGTACTGGTTTCCCTCTCTGCATTCTCACTATTTCCACTGCACAAGGCGCAGCAACTCAGGCAAGAGAATGAAATTTCCAAGGAGAGCAAGCCAGTCATGAAGAAAGAGGATTAAAACCACTACCATCACATTGGGGTCTGCTTTTTTTTTTTTTTTTAGTGCATGGCTGCTATAGTGGTCATGGTTTTATTCTATTCTGTGCCGTCAGGTTGCTTCTCCTCCCAACAGCCACTTGGGTGCAAGAGGCTGCAGAGAAGGGTGGGACATTATTGGAGAGGATTTGCCTTCTCTTACAGATTCACATCCTTGGTATGAGCCCTGCAGTTCACAGCTTATCCATCCTCCATTTCTTGTGATTTCAGATGTTTCAAGGTAGGGGCCACCTGCAAGCCAGAAGCCGTACAAGGTCATCGTCTTGCCCACTTTCTTGGAACATGGGGCATGAGGTTCCTGAAGGGGCAGTGCCCAGAAGAGCCACTGGCAATGTATCAAAGAGCCACAACTAGCTCCCAAGCCACTATCACTAATTTATGTGCTTTCCTTCCCCTTATTTGACTCATGGTTCATTATAACTTTGAGAAATAGCAGGGTGGATGGTGGTGGTTAAAAAAAAAAATCCTGAGGATTCTGTATAAGCACATTTCCTGACTGAATTGATGCTGGTGTTGATGACAATTTTTCTGGCCACCCCCTTGGAGAAACAAAGGCAGCATACACTGGGACGGGGAGAATAACAACTACCTCAGGCAAAAGCAGCCAATGGAGCAATCAATAAAGGGAGGCTACTTAAGATTGTTTGTAACATCTCTAATACCACGATTTCCAACCTTCCCTTTGTTCATCAAACAATATAGTTTCCTTTGGAGACAAGGAGGAGGAATCTTTTGAGTTCCTTCTGAAACTGGCTGGGAGAGGCACTTTTCCCATCTGCTTCACATTGGTGGTGGAGGGGGATAATAAGCCTGATTCTAAGGAGCTGATAAGGCCCTAGAAGGAGTTTGGCAGGATTACTGTGGGTTTGGTGTTTGTTATTAAATTAGACTGATGGACACCCTGAGGTCTCTGAGGATGGAGGGAAACACCCAAACTAGTAAGTAATAGTGGAATTGTCCCAAGGAATTGTGAGGGAGGGTAAATACCTCTGTACTGGGTTTTATCACTTGAACACTTATAACAGAAGAGTTATATTATACCCTTATTATCTATAACAGATTATATAGGGTTGATAGCAGATTGTCTCTTCACAACTTGGGTGTAACCAAGGAGAAGCATAACCTGCCTGAAGGCCACGTTGAGTTTTGAATTAGGGTGAGATTGCCCTAATGCTGACAAATGGTTGGGTGGGGGAGGTGAGTTTAATGTTGTGCAGCTTGTTTAATCCATGCATTGTTTCTGGAGTCTTCATTTCAAGATACAAGGGCAAGGCAGCAGTAGGATGTCTGAATGTTACAGGGGTTTGAGCATACCCACCTTTCAAATCTGTGCTAAAGGAATTTTGGTAAGTGCAACATAAACTGCACAGGTTACTATCTCCTCTGCTATACAACTACTAAATGTACAGAAGTGACTCTAATCATTATTACTTCTGAGTATTGTAGCCATAAGTTTTTGAACTGAAATGCCAGGTTCTGCTATTGACAATGCTATCTTCATCATGCAGATTAACAAAACTCCTGTGTTTTGTCTGTGCTATAAAACTATAAGGAATTTGTAGCATGAAAGGAGATTACAAATGCATTATTCCATTTTGACTGTGGCTTATAGAATTTAAGTGAGTAAACGATCCTTTGTGAACATCTGGGGATTGCACATGGATTAGGATAAGGGATCAACCTGAAAAGCGCACGTTTAAGTCCTTAAAACACATTTGATTCCTTAAAACAATTAGCTAGCACTATTGAGACAAGAGCGATTTTCTCTTCCCAACTCAAAAAACAGCTGGCATATCTACTCAAGGCAGGACCAGTACATACATAGTGCTTGTCACAGTTTGCAAATATTGACTCAGAAGTGTCCAGTTTTTAGGTCTGGTTAATACTGGTGCAGCTACAATGTTGAACCACATTTAAGGATGTGGGCATTTACATACAAGAAGTAAAGGGCTGGACTTCATACAAGCTCCGCGCCCAGCTCTTTTTTATGAGTAAATTTCCTATCCTTAAATGTGGTTCATCAATTTATCTGCACCAGTATTAACCAGGCCTAAAACTTGGAAACTTCTAAATCAATATTTGCAAACCATGACAGTTTCAAAAGCTAGGCCAGAAGTGTATCCAGGTTATAGTTAACCATAGTTAATATTAGTGCTGAATGCTGATACAATTTTGATATTGTCTAGTTATACTTAATATGCCCTACCGTAGATACTAAAATATGCAAACCAGGAGTATCCATGTTGGTCCATCTCTCTCTGTATTTACATATGTATGTTATAGAAATGGAGGCAATAATAAGTAGGAGATATGATTGCAAAGGGAGACAATGAAAACTAGGTGGAAAGGGGGAAGGTGAAAGCAAAAAGGAAGATGGTACACAATAAGAAGGAAAATAAGATACTGTCAACCTTTTAGAATTTACTTGTGTATGGACTAGAAATGGGGGAATAATATCTATTTTGAGCACTAATACATCTGCAATTGTCAGCATCTACCAATTTCTGGACATTCACTGTAACACATACTTGCTACACCAACATGTCCCTAATGAAAATGGCTGCCCTACATTTTTTGTTACATGGGGTTTTTTTTCCTGGGAACACAACTGCTGCAAGGATAAGTCAAGACTAGCCTGTAGGCAAAACAAAATCCAAAGCTTTGTAATAAGGACAGGGGATGGAAGATCAGAAGCGAGTTATGAGGCATGAGAATTACCTCAGCTCTGAGGTGAATTGATCTGTGTGCATTCTTTGTAAATGTGAACTTAGTCTAAAAATATGGCAGTTTCCATGCAGGCAGCTGCACAACTCTGAGTTAGATACAAATGGTTTGTATGGAAAACAGCTTCAGCTTATTGAAGCAGTAAAGACCTTTGCTCACTCAGTTGTTAGATAACAGATATCTACCATCACAATGTCTCAGAATTGCTTCAACAAGACAACCTACTGCGCCTGAAGCTGTTCTAAGACTTTTTCTCCCAAGAAACCCAAACATTAAATTGTACTTGAATGGATCTCACCATAGTGGCAACTTCAACAGAATTCATGTAACAATAGAAAAAAGGAAGAAAAAATATAGAAAACACACAAACAATATAGAAGGTGAGGGTGTGTATAGTCACAGTTGATTTCCATCAATGCTGGGTTTAATTAACATTCCCTGCTCCCTCCAAGATATACATCATGTAAGAAATCTGTGACCTTACTGGCGGAGGAAATGCACACAATGGTTCTTTTCTCACACTGTGGTGTGACATGTTTCATTCACCTTGTGATAGTTATCTCACCTTCATCCTGCTCTTAGGAATGTTCCTCTTAGCCACTCTGCAACTAGAAAGAGAAGATGAAACACCCCAGTTCCCTCCATTGGTCTTCTTTCAATCAAGGAGTACCAAGCAAGGCAAGGTCTTCCTGAGAAAATGGCACTCCCGGGATGCACAATGCGCAATCACCCGGGTGCCGCCATTTGTTCCTTCGCACGGAGGGAGAGAAGACGCTGTTCCTGGGCATCTGGGGATTTGGTGTGGGCGGGGCCTGGGCCTATAAAGGCCGGCTCCGCCTTCCCCCCTCTGCAGCCATTTCAGAAAGCTTGAGAGCATCAGACGCTTTTCCGGCCTCGGCTTTCTGCTGCGAAGGAAGCAGCGCAGTTGCGTTTTGCGCAGCTTGCCCCCTTTCGCAGCTCAGCTGCTCGGCAGCTGGCTTTCAGCCACCAGCAGATTGAGAAGTGGCAGAGCTCAGCAGAGGGGTCTGCAGGTGCGGGGCGTGTGTCGACGAGCCTTCTCGGCATCCAGCGAGGCTTCTTCAGAGGCGAGACTTCTGTGGCTCAGAGACCTGCGGCGGCAGCGCAGCCCTTTTAGGGGTTTTGAGTCGTTTGGGCCTCCTCCGTTGCGGCAGGCTAAGTGGGGCTAGTCGGGGGATGGCGTTTGATTGGCGTCACTGCCTGCATTTACTGCATTGTGAGCTTCTGGGGGCTATAGCCTACTAAACGGCGAAGCTGCGGGGCATTTGCATTCGTGCTGGGGAGTGGAATTAGCCCTAGTCCTCTGTTAATACTGCCCTGTGGGTGTAATTGCAAACGCAGGGCGGCAAGCTGGGAGTGGGGTACTTCCTTTCCCTTATTGCCCAATTAGTAGCTCTAGATATTTAGTAATAAAATAAAATAAAATGAAATGAAATAAAATAAAGAATAAATATTTTTTTTTAAAAGAGAGGGGGGGAGGCATTTTGGAACCAAGGAGGACATTTTCTATTGCCTGTTGTTGGCTTTTTGCTACCCCTCCTTCCCCCGTTGGCCTGCCTGGCTTCTGACCAGTGGGGTTATAGAGGTGCTGCATAAGGGGTAATAGGGGCCAGTGGCTTATACCTGGTCATCTTACTAATAATATCTGGGGGCATAACTGTATAGGTGGTAGCATAGTGGTTAAGTGGTTGGGCTGCCCATCTGCATTTTAATTAGAAGTTGCTGAGAAGTGTTACAAAGGCACTATGCCTCCCAAGAAGGGCAGTGGCCCTAGCAAGGGCAAGCAGCCAGCCAAGAGACCCCCAGCGAAGCGGACACTTCAGTCTGACTCCTCTTCTGACGAGGAAGTAGTGGCCAAGGGCAGGCAGGAGATTTTGGATAAGCTGGCTACGCTTGAGCAGGCCAGAGGGGTGCCACCAACAAGAGCTATTGGTGGCAGGAGTAACAGGTCTGCCAGGAAGGTTTCTGCTATCACGTTCCATAGGGACATAATGACTCATTTGTCTGCCCTTGAAGATTCTTCGCCAGCAGTGGCGGATGGTGGCCAGGCAGAGGATCAGGAGCCAGATGCGACCAATTGCGGAGCGGAGGCGGAGGCCTGCTGGCCGTCTGATATGCCACCGGTTGCAGTGGTGGTCAATCCTCCAGAGAATGAGGGTAAGTCTTCGGGGTCCCAGGATGCGCCTTCATGGCTCTGGGGGCCTGTGGGCAATTTTCAGGCAGCAGGGGGGAGCAGCACTGGACAGCAGGCCAGTGTGCAGCAAGGGGCTGCCCAGCCTGGTTGCTCATCTTGGGACGGGTCATCCCTGCTACCCGACTGCGGCAGGGGTAGGTACTTGGCCAGGGTTCAGCCAGCAAACATTGCCATGGCAGGCTGTTGGAGGAGTATATTCCACAGCTCCTGCTCCTGTTTCAGGCGTGGCAGGCAGCCTGGGGGCGAGTCAGGCGGTGATGCCTTCTCAATTGGTTTGGCCTCCCTATTCCCCAGGGCCGTATTACCAGCCAACCCTGTTAGGGGTCCTACCTTACAGGGCGATGCCGTTTGGTGATACTGCATTGCCCCTAGGGGACCATTTGACACCTGTAACCAGGGATAAGATACTCAGGGGAGAATTTGTGGATATCTTTGGCCTTCTCTTCAGGGAACTGGAGAAGAAGGACAAGGATGACATGGATGACCGGGAGAAGGAGAGACTCAAACGTAGGAAGATTGACCGTACTTGGGCTAACTGGTTGCCTGGCATGCTCATTTATGCCGGGGTTATCGCACGTGCCCAACCAAGTAGGGCAGCCTCCCTGTTTCAATACATTGGCATCATTTACAGGGCGTATACGGAATTCTCCATACCAGCTTGGCTGCAATATGATGAAGAGTTTCGTATGCGGGCGGCAGCCAATCCCAATTTGCCGTGGGATCAGATCCATCAGCAGCTGTGGCTGCAGTTGATGGCCCCGGCTAAGCCGGTTTCTGGTGACAGATCGGACAGTGGCCACTTGGTGCAGTGTCTTTCCACCCCTTCTGGTACCCGCGCCTCCACGGGGTAGTCGGTTCAGCCCCAGCTGCTTTGCTGGGAGTTTGCGTATCAGGGGGTGTGTTCTAGAAAGGGGTGCAGGTTCAAGCACGAGTGCCCACGGTGTAGCGGCCCTCACTCCTTCTCAGCATGCTCCAGGCCTAGGTAACGGGGCAGTGGCAGGAAGCCAGGGGGTGGTCCAGGTCAGGGCCCCTTTGACAAGGGGTCCCACTCCCATAAAGTTGAAAGCGCTTAGGCGCCTGTTACAAGGTTATCCTAATCCTGAGGTTGCACAGTTTTTATTGGAGGGGTTTACTGTGGGTTTTCATATTCTGTTTCAGGGGCCAAGGACCCCGTTTATGTCAGCCAACCTGCGTTCTGTTGTTGGCTTGGAGGATGTGGTGCGGCTTAAGATCTCCAAGGAGTGTTCTGAAGGCAGGGTGATAGGCCCCTTTTTGGCACCCCCGGTGCCTGACTTGAGGGTGTCACCTCTTGGGGTAGTGCCCAAGAAGACAGCGGGAGAATTTCATCTGATTCACCATCTGTCTTTCCCAAGAGGGGGATCTGTGAATGATGCTATCCCGGAGCACTTGTGCTCCGTGAGGTACACTTCATTCGATGAAGCCGTCAAGGTTGTACGCCGATGCGGTGTGGGGGCTGAATTGGCAAAATGCGACATTAAGTCATCATTTCGCCTTTTGCCGGTCCACCCGGACGATTTTGAACTGCTGGGCTTCTCATTTGAAGGGCAATTTTATATGGACAGAGCTTTATATGGGTTGCTCTGTTTCCTGTGCTGCATTTGAGAAGTTCAGCACGTTTCTGCAGTGGGCCTTGCGTCATAGGCTTCACTGCCGTGACTCCGCCCACCACCTTGATGACTTCCTCTTCGTGGGGCCCAGGGGTACGGGACAATGCGCCAGGCTCTTGTCGGGTTTCATGGACCTGGCTGAAGAGCTTGGCATCCCTCTCGCGCACAAGAAGACGGAGGGTCCTTCAGAGGTTTTGACATTCCTGGGTATCGAGCTGGACACCCTGCGCCAATGCTTTCGCCTGCCTTTGGCTAAGGTGGAGGATCTTAGGGCCTGGTTGGCTTCTGTTAAGGTTAAGTATAAGATGTCCCTCCTGGAGTTGCAGCAACTTGTGGGGCACCTTAATTTTGCCTGCAGGGCGGTAGCACCTGGGCGCGCCTTTTTGAGGCACTTGTGTGATGTTATGGGCACCTTGCGGTTGCCTCATCACAGGGTCCGGATTTCGCAGGGAATGAGGGACGATCTGACCGTATGGGAGGACTTCATTTCTTCGTTTAATGGGGTCACTTTTTGGCGCGAAGAGCTCTTGCTTGAGGCTGAGCTCAAGGTTGCCTCGGATGCGTCAGGATCGACAGGCTTTGGGGTTTATTTTCGGGGGCACTGGTGTGCTGAGCAATGGCCAGTCGATTGGCAAGATGGTGTTATTACCAAAGATATTACCTTTTTGGAATTTTTTCCAATCCTGGTGGCGGTCTGGCTGTGGGGAAATGAGCTGGCCAACCATGCGGTCCACTTTTGGTGTGACAATTTAGCGGCTGTGCATATGGTCAATTCTCTCACATCCAGGTCCCCCCGGGTGATGCAACTGGTCCATGCTTTTACCCTCCGGTGCCTTCGGCTGAACATTTTGTTCAGGGCAAAACACGTTCCTGGTATTGACAATGGTGTGGCGGACACTTTGTCTCACCAACAGATGGAACATTTTCGTCAGCTCGCCCCCGGGGCCGACATCCAGCCTGTCAAGATGCCACGGGATCTGTGGAACCTTGGAGGGCAGAGGCATACAGGGCAATCCGTTTAGCCATCGCCCCCAATACTCGAAAATCGTACGATCGTGCAGTAAGGCAATTCGCGGGCTTTCGCCAGGAAGCCAACCTGGAACAAGTATGGCCTATCCTGGCTGAGCACATTATGCAGTTTTGTGTGGAGCGTAAGGGATTGGGCTTGTCTGTCAAGTCCATTAGAGGCTTGTTGGCTGCCTTGGCCTTTACCAGCAAGTCTCGTGGCTTGTCTGAAGTAACTGGGGATTTCCGGGTACGGAAAATGTTGGAGGGTTGGGCCAGGGAGGCTGGGGCTAGGTCTGATGACAGACAGTCCATCTCCCCATCTGTCCTCCGGGGCTTGGTTTCTGTGTGGAAATGGGTTTGTTTATCAGATTGTGAGGCAGCGCTTTTCCACGCGGCCTCCCTAACAGCTTTTTTGGGGGCCCTCAGAGTGAGTGAGCTGGTTGCCCATCTCGTGGTAACCAGTCAGGCCGGGTGCTCTTGGTGCAGGATTTGCTTTTTTAGGGCGATGGTGTTATTATTAGGTTGCGGCGATCCAAGACGGATCAGCACCACCGAGGGTCACGAGTTCATTTGGGCCCTTGCAACGAGGCAGGATTGTGTCCGGTCCAGGCCCTGCATAGGTACTTGGATCTCAGAGGTAGTGGGGATGGACATTTGTTCCGTCATAGCAATGGCACTCCTCTCACTCGGTTCCAGTTTTGGTCAGTAACCGAGAGGGCCCTTCGTAGAATAGGTCTGGAAGGGGTCAAGTTTGGTACCCATTCATTTAGAATTGTTGCAGCCTCGACGGCAGCCGCGATGGGCTATTCTGTGGCAGCCATCCAGAAGGTTGGTAGATGGCAGTCATCTGCTTACCGTGGGTACGTGTGCGCTTTGCCGAGGCTTTCACGGACCAATATCTAATTGTTTTTTCCTCTTAGGTGCTGTGGTTCGCCGAGGGAGGTGTCGGATCCTCATATGCAGACACAGCATGGTCTTCTGGGCCACCCATCAGGCCAGAAGGTTGCTGATGGGGTCCCAGCTTGGGCTGAGTTGCTGGGCTACAGTTGAGTGGCAGGGCCGTCGGGGCCTTCGGTGGCCGGGCCTGCTGCCACTCTTGTTTGAGGGAAGGTCTTTGCCTCCGCCTCATTTTCTTGTAATTCACCTGGGTGGGAATGATTTGGGTTTAGTGAAGGGCAAGGCCCTTTCCCTGAAAGCACAGGCTGACTTGCATTATATAGCCAAGCAGTGGCCTGGGGTATTGATAATTTGGTCGGCCATCCTTCCTCGCAGGGTATGGCGCGAGGCTTTGGACCATGATGCTATCGAAAGAGCCAGACGTAAGGCCAATAAGGCCATGAAGAAAGCTTTGGCTGCTGATTTGGGGATCTTCTTACCCCATCCTCAGATTAGGGATTATTTTGCCGACCTCTACAGGGGTGATGGCGTGCACCTTTCGGTGAAGGGCAACCAAATTTTTTTGACCAAATTGTGGCAAGGGTTATGGTTAGCTCTGCAGCAGCTGTGGGGCACAAGGGCCTAAGCAGAGACTTGGCCCTTGTGGTGGCAGGTCAGTTGGGGTAGGTAGAGCGGGCCAGTGATCACCCGGTGGCACCTCCCCATTGGTGGGGAATGGGGGTCTGCCCGGAATTGGTAGGCGGGCCTTATGGCTGCCAGCTGAGAGGGCAGACTGCCCGTGGGACCCTCTGTAAAAGTCCTTCCCTCAGGGCCTTACAGTTTGGGGGTTATGGAGCTTTAAGGGGGGAACCACTTGCCTGGCTGGCCGGGTTAAAGCCATGCGCTTGGATGGCTTGAGCCTGGGGCAGGGGGTGTTTCGCCCAGACAGGCCGAGGAGGAGGTCCAGTTGACCCCTTGGCTCAGCCTGTACCGCTAGTTATTCCCTTGCCGTTCTTAAAGTTGCTGTTGGTCAATAAATGGCCCTTTTCACCCAAACTTGGTGTCCATCTCATCATTCTGAATGGGGGGACAAAGGAGTCTTTGGTTCTTCTCCTAACCATGCTGGTAAATCTGTTTTGACATTATCCCACTGCAAGCGGGACTGCACATACCAAATTGATCTCCAGACAAAACAATTTAATTCACACGGAAAACCAGCATAAGTCAGACAGAAAGGTTTTAGCTTCATCTTTTCCCTTGACATGTGTAGGAATAAATTTTCATGAGAAAATTTTCCATGCTGTGGTTTTTCACTTATAGTCGGAAGTGGTAAGGTTGGACACAGGTCTACCTCATTGAGCACTAGGTCTCTTGTCACTGAGAACTAGGTCTCTAGGGAATGAGAAGATGTTAGCCAGGCCATTTTCACTTGGCCATTTCAAACCAAAAGCCTACTAATTGTATGTGTACTGTCAGTATATGTGCATTTGGGCTTTTTTTTTTTTTTTGCTGCTACTGTTTCTGCTACTAGGAATAGGACTGTCCTTACCCAGCAGGCAGATCAAACAGAGATTGACAGTTTTACCAAATCAAACAGGAGATCAAGCCATTTATCTATCCCTGCTTGTTCCTATACTCTGAATTCAAACCCTGTCCCAAACTTCAAAACCGTCTCTCACTAGCAGACAATCTAATAGCTGTTGATACCAGCACCTCCTCTGAAAGAACCATAAATTTTGTCAATATATAAACTTTGTATTTGTGTGAAGACTGTGCTGGTCTTTGGTCATAATAAATGGAAACTGAACTCAAAGAACTACACTTTTTTTTGGTTCTGGTGCATAATCAACATAACAGCCATGCTACGGCTATGGCTGCTTTCACACATGTTGGATAATGCACTTTAGTTCTTTTCTGGTGTTAAACAGAAAAACCCACTTGTGAATGATTACTAAAGTGCATTGAAAGTGAATTGAAAATGCATTATCCAACATGTGTGAAAGCAGCCTATGGCACTGAGCAGTAATAGTTTATTAAAGAGGAATTGCCAGTTTATTAGAGGGGAAACTTTAAAAACAACATAACAAAACACACCTATGCTACCTTTCTTGCTAAAGGGGGATGAGTTGATGTATTATGCAGTAAGTTATGTATCAGGGATGGTTCCAGGTTTCAGGGGACCTTGGGCAGAGAGTGGTCAGGGTCTCCTATACCCACTACCAGGCTCCCATTCTTGCCTACTTACCTGCATGCCCCACATGCCTGTGTGTCCTTCCCCCACCCACTTGCAAGCTCTCCCCTTGCTTATGGTCACATCTACCCACGTTGCCTGCATACTCCTCCTCCCATGGTGTTGGGAGGGTGGATGCAGCTAGAGTGCCACTGCCATGACCACCCAAAGTGCTGATGCATTGGGCACCATCCACATACCCTTTCCTGGCACCTCTAGAAAGGTGGGACCATGGGTGACAAAGCACTTGCAAGCAGGCAGGGGAAGGGCATCTATATGAATGTCAGGACACGCATGTAAGCAACAGTGGGCCCTTCCAGAAGCCATAGGCGCCGGGCAGCTGCCCCACCTCACAGTATGTTGACATTGGCCCTGGTATGTGTACTCGGGTTCAAAAGACTGAATAAGAATTGGTTTTCAAACTCTATAAAATGGAGCCAGAGACAACCACCCCCTTCAATGTTCCGATACTATATGCATGAGGCTGGAGAATGTTCTGGATGACTTATCTAAAGTTATGTAAGACACAGTGGAGTGTAGTAGTTATAATAATGATATCCTTAGACCAGGAAAATCCATATCTACCTCTTTGCTCAGCCACAAAGCTCACTTTGGTTAGTCATTATTTCTCAGCAGAACTTCATGGTTTGTGGTAAAGGTTAAGTGGAGGGAAAAAGTGACTTATACTGTTGTAGCCTTTTCACCAAAGGGTGGAATACAAATACTAGACAAATAATAGTGGACCAAAAGCTGCAACTTTTCAAATTTAGCTATGATAGTTGCAATTTGTTCTTACATCCATGAGTGCAGCATTAATGTAGTTGCTTGATTCCCCATCAACAGAGATGAGGAAGGGGAGGCACCGATCCAGGGGGAGGACATCCATGCAGCGGTTCTTGTCATGATTCCTGGGTAAGAGTCCAATGCTGCAATCTTCTGGCCGGACCCGAGGCGTTACTATGTTAAGGGTCTGTAAAAGGGAAAAATCAGCAATGTTAACTCAACTCCCCAAAGGTGCAGTTTTACACATAAAAGACAGGTTCTGCATTGTCCCTTCTGTTTAAGAGAGGTTAGACTGAAATCTAACATTTGTTTCAAAAAATTAGAATGATCTTACTACTGGTTTCAAATTGCAGACATTCCCCATTCAGAAGATATCTGAGCTGATAAAGAAAATTGAAAAAAATACAGGACAAAGTTAAAGTCAAACAAGAAGGTGGGGAAATTCTACTCCCTCACTGCTGCTGCTTTCCCACTCCATCCCTAACCTTCATCTCTAGCTTTTTTGCCCACTGCAACTATCTACAGCTGTATGTGTACGTGCAGATATCACTATTAACTTATTTAAAATAAACAAGAACAAACAACTAACAGTCTCTCTACACGAGACAGCTGACATGTGAAGAACATATGTTGGGAGGTGCAATGGTAGCTGGGAAGGGTAGTTTCAAAAGATAGAGCCAGCAGCAGGGCAAAGGCTTTGCTATACACTGGAGCTGTGTGAAGGGGCTGTAAAATGCCAGAAAGGAAACTTCAGTCCATTATAACCTCTCCAGGTACAAGCCTGGCTCTGGAAGGCAGCTCCAGCCCATTTCCATTCCTCACTGCCTTCTGGTTGCAATCCCACACAGTTTTAGATGAGAAGTGAAATTGACAGAGCCTTCTAGAGGTGAAGATGATATTAACAAACCCTCTGAGGAGCGATCTCCGCTGGCTCTGTCTTTTTAAACTATGCTGTCCAGCTAACATCACGTCTCCCTACACTTGACAAACGTGCCGAGGCGTCTTGTATAGAGAGACTCTTAAGATCTCCTTCAGACTTGGAGTGTCCATTTCTTTTTATCCAGGCTTTTAGTTTGAGGCTTTACAGTTTAGTTTAACTGCTTTACAGTCTGCTTCTGGTTTGATGTCTGTTTTAATGGCTTGTTTGGTTTAATATTGGTACATAATGGAGATTTTATTTGTAAGCCACCTATGGAAAGGCAGCATTAAAATTTCCTAAATAAACAAATACATTTGTAAAATTTTATACTGGAGCTGTGGCTAGCCCTGTTGTGTAGATTTGCCTGTCATGCAAGGACAGGGTCAGCCCTTGGCTATTAGATGCTGGGATACTGGCCAGAAGGCATACGTTTATGTTTATTATTAGATTTATATCCCACCCTCCCTGCACTCAGGTTCAGAAATTGCCTGCAATATAGTCGTTTTAGATAAAAATTGACTTGGATCCAGATATATTGAAAGCACCATTCAGTGATGGGCTGCTGTACCCAGCATTCACTGAAGCTGCTAAATGCTTTGCAGGTGAGGCCAGTGGCACACTGTGTTGCCTGAAATATGAGTGACACAGAGATGACCCGCGTCAATGAATTAGGTATAGTTGGTAAACTGTACTACAACTAGGCCACAATCTCTAAGGACAAGTCCCTCCAGCCTATACATTTGATCAGCGTATCAAACGTATCAAGGGGGATATTCTGTTGACAAAACCAAACAAAAGTCCCATCTTTAGGATGTGATGGACTATCCCATCCCACCATCACCATTGCTTCTCTTTTATTTGGAGATCTGAACTTGTTATTTATTTATTAGACTTATAGTCTGCTCTCCCCGCAGTGCAGGCTCAGAGCGGATCACAACCTGATTAAAACACAATACAATAAACAATAAATAACATATGGCTAAAAGCAATTTAAAACTGGCAGCAAAATTTAAACAGAAAGCGGATTTCACAGTCCTGCAGGATCACTGGATCTGCAGAGGCTAATATACAGCAATGAGCTAAAAACCAGGAGGAGGGTCTCCCCCACCCCAGTAGGAGGCTGAGAGGAGGCCCGCCCGCCTCAACAACCAAAAGCCTGGCAGAACATCTCTGTCTCACAGGCCCGGTGGAATGCTAAAAGATCCCACTGGGCCTGAGTTGCCTCAGACAACTTCAAATTTAATATTTTTAATGATTATATCATGTCCTGGTGACATTTCTATAGATTAAGGCTTGGATCCTATGACCATGTTCCAAATGTTGCTTCTCTTCAATCACAGTACAGCTCACTTCCCCTGGTGCTAGTACTTCCAGTTGCATAAGGCTCATGGAAACACATTGCTCCTGTAGAAATGGAAGTACTAACAGCTTAGGGAATGGAGCTGCACTGTGGCCAGAGAGAAGTACATGTGGAAATGGTCACAGGATCCAAGCCAAACTTAGGGGTTTCTTATGTTTCTTCCATACTTAAAATGAGATTGTTGCACAGCACATTGCCATCTGAACTTGAGGAAAGGAAACTATGCACAGCTCAATGCGCAAGGGAAGGTATTTTGTCTCCTCAGACTGTTCCGACTTTAGATCAAAAATGATTGTGGTCAGGAGGACCCTCAGTCAATTTTCTAATCATATCATGTTTCATCTATGAAAGTGCATTAATTCTAATGCCCTTAACTGTTTTCTTCCAAATAAGAATGAAACTCACAGAATCAAAACCATATCGAAGGACACACATTTATCCTTGTTACAAAAATCTAAGTTGAATCCAGATATTAAAATTGGAATTGGAATAAACAGACTTCAAATTGTCAAAATGTGTGGGAGGATATAAATCTGAGATCTCAGCAGGAATTTGTGCACCTTATGAAGCTAGCTGTAAGTCTCCAACACAAGCATCTGAGCCAAAATGCTCTCCCACAATGCTAAATCTCTTGGATAAAATCCCACTAGGCATCAGGCTGGCAAAAAGAACAACCAAGCTAAAATCCCTTGTAATTACACTCAGTTGCCAGGCATGATAAGCTACATCATGCGAATGGCTAGACATTTGGCCTCTTAGCAATTCATCAATGTCTCTTTTCTCACTAATCTGATAAACCAACACTCAAGCCCTCCTGCAGACCCAGATTGTTCACTTAACTATAAATACAGGAAAACCTATGTCACCCTGGTCTCCTTTCTCCATCCCTGTAGCCATTCACCTAATGTTACCAATGTGTTCAGCGCTTCTTTAAGAGAAGGTCCTCCTGATCCTAACCAAAGTTTCCAAGTCTCATTCTGATGCACACAAATAATAAATCAGAATCTACAAGCAAATTTTTGTAAGGATGTTGCCTACATTTACAACAGATATGTTGTATCTGGGGCTACATGGCAATATGAAATTTGCAATAGTACTTTTCTGGTTATAATATATATTGAAAAACAGGCACCAGTACAGAACTCTGTATAGAAACTTTCTCTGACACCAGACAATTGGGGTCTAACTGTAATGAGGTGGCTACAGCATTTTCTCATAGTCACAGACAATCCATTCTCCAAGAAGTGTGCTCCAAGAAATACTGTGCCAGCTGGCAAATCACAGGGGAATTTCTATGGGTCCAAAATTGAACTCTGTAGCAGATTTTGAAACTACACACTGGCAAAAACGGTACTTAAATTAGACCCTGAAGGTTTTCCTTCTGCAAAGTTTGGTTGACTGTATATACATCTAGCACACAAATGTTACCTTCTTTCCACATAGACCAGCATGTAGAATAGATTCTAATCTGTATTCAGATACGATCATTGTTGAATAGAAGTGTTATTAAAAAGATACTGGCAGGACTTGGGAGACAGTCCTTTCTTTGGCAAGGGAGAAAATCATGATTCCTTTCCTATTTCATTTCTTTAAGAGCTAAGCCTGGCACTGCAAACAGTTTGCACAGCTGAGCCCTGAGAAAGCTGAACTTCAAATTAAGCTGTGAGCGTCATATATGATTATTCAAAGAGAGCTGAAGGGCAACCTTCTACAAAACATTGCAAAGAACTTCTTCCTCAGTGTACATGTCATTCTCCAACATGTTTGGGGGCTAGTAATGACTTTTCAGCACAGGCTGAATAAAAGGCAGTGCTTTGTTTGCTTTATGCAAATTAATATTCCCTCTGGCTGCCCTCTGTTTTTTCATATCACTCTTCAGTGCAAGTTCTCTGAGTGTGTGTTGCTGATTAATTTGACAGACTACGCCATATAGGGATGCTGCCAAATTCCACCTTGGCACTCAAGCTGGAGCCCCAAATGGGATGGCAGCCTTTCTAGAACTGGACAGAATCTAGGCCAATTATAACTTACAAGAATAACTGGATTCAGCTCAGGCCCCTCTGTATGTAAGGCTGAGTCACAACAAAATTCCTGGACCTAGCTAAGCCTCCAGCTCACATATAGCAATGGGACAGTGAAGAGAGCATTTTTTCACTATACTAGAGTAACTGGCACATTCAAAGGAACAGTCTGGCATGACCAAGGACATCCCTAGACTATGCAGCATCTCCTTGTCAAAAGCTATCAAGTTTGTGATGCAGTATGGCCAGCATTTTCACTTACCACTTGCCTTATCAATGATCGCCAGTAAACTGTGTAATTGACTGTGGATTCTTCAGTTTACCATAGCATTTCAGAAGAATTTGTCCAATCTATCTTGGAGGTTTTTTTAAAAAAACTGTCTGACATATAATCAAGTGTAAAAAGTGTATATTTTTATTTCTAAACTCTGTAACCCACCTCTCAGCCAACATTCTCAGGGAAGTTAGTACTGAAAATATTAATATAATCTTGGCAACGTAAAACCCCACACAACTTTTGTTGCCAGTGACACACACACACACACACACGGTTATGGAGTCTGCCATGGACTATGTCAGCTTCCTGCTTTGCTGTTCTAAGACTCTTCCAAGAACTCTGTTAGGGGCAGCATTGCCTATGCTTGCCCTCCTGCCTCTCTGTTGTTATGGACTGTGTTACCTACACCTGTTGCCTGCCTCCTTGGACACATATCACACCTGGGCCTAGAACCATGCTGCTAGCAGCACAGTGCCATCTGGGAGGACCCTCCGTGAGCCTGGCCAGGCACCCCCTGGTCAGTTCCCATGGGGAGCTCCTCACAGGATGGTCGCCGGGTCTGCCCCTATCTCTCTATCAAAATGCCAACAGCAACTGTCTCTCCCTCTCCATTGTCTGCAAAGACTAGCCAGAGCTGGGAGCCCTCCCTCCCCCATGGTCTTTTCCTCTTGTAACAAATTTGGAGCTCCACACTTGAAAGGAAGACTTGCCTATCTAGCTAAATTGGGGTTTCCAGGGCAATAGCAGGAGTTCAGACAGAGTTCAGACAATCCTTGCCTAAGTTGCCAAGGGAATTGATTGCAAGTGCCAGACTGTCCGTCTTGATGAACAGCAATGAACAAGCCTTGCAACGACCACCTGTTCATTTAGAATGGGGCCTCACAAACAGCTTGTTCACAAACAGCAGATTGGGCTGTTTGTGGCTTTTTTTTTTGTTCGTATTGCTGTTTGTGCCCATCTCTACTCATGATAGATAGATGGACATATTTTCTATTGGAAGCTTGACTTCTCCTACAAATGGACCTTGAGCTTGTTTGGAGGTTCTAGCAGGGGAGCACAGCTATTGTATACCCTTAACCAAAGAATGATATATTCCTTTGTCTGGGATGGTTGTCCTCTTCCACTGAGAGCACAGCTTCGGGAGAGATGCACATGGAGCAGTGATGGACACTCACTCAGCTAGCCAGCCAGATTAGCCAAATCAACCTTGGCAATCAATGCGGTACAAATGTTGCAGCCAGATCGCCCTCACATCCATTGATTGCCAGGGTTGATTCAGCTGATCTGGCTGATTAGGCAGGTGTCCCCTTCCTCCATCACTGACCCTGTGCATGTCTCCCAAAGCTGTGTGCTCAGTGGAAAAGATGACCATCCCACATTTTCCACTGGACCAACTTATTTTCATACATGCCAATGCATGCTACCCATCCCTGCATATCCCCTACATACGTCATTCATACCCACCCATGCAAAAGGTTCCTTTAGCAGATGCCTCCCACCCCAAACCTCTTTCATCTTCTATGGTTACATTACTTGAAATAACTACATTATACTTCCACATTTACATAGAGTAGGGATAAGCAATCTCAACATTTGCTATTGTGTATGCATACTCCCTTTTGCATTTAATACACAAGAGGTGACAATCTTCATTTTTAAACAACACTGGTTAAAAAAAACTATACCAAACTTTTACTGCCATGACTGAGAAAATATGGGAAATATTTTTCGTTTTTGTTTTTCTTACCTGGAATTCATCTTTTATCTGGCTGGAATTTGTCTGTGGGTCCAGTCTGCTGATGTTGTAGTATATAGATCTGAATTCACAAACTGGGATGGCTGTGTTGCCACAAAGGCATGCTTCCAGAATGGCATCGTGAACAAAGACATATTGCTCCTATCCAGAAAGAAGTTGTACATTTATCACTGCATGTGCTTTAGAAGCAATTTTACATGGCCTGCTTTAAAAAAGGAATGTCCAACAATCCCACAGAGTTCTTAGATAAATAAGAACCACCACCACCACCCCCCGTGAAAACAGTGTGTGGGATAGAAAGTGTGTACATTTTCCCATTGAGTATAAGTGCATGGACAATAAAGGAAGGGTTTTCTTCTCCTGTCCAAAATTAAATGCAGAGCAACACAAGCTAACATGACCACAATAGTATACAAGGGAAGTACATGATCTGTTACTGTTTGGATAGGTGGAATAATTCCATATTGTAAATCGGTAATTTATGGGAATCTTAATCCATTTTCAGTACTATAACTGATTATAAGTGAGAAAATATGGAGAAATCTCAGAGGATAGAACAGCTGAGAATTTTTTCATTGACCCAAATATCCCTTTCCATTTCAGGATCCTATAAATACTTAAGGGCTTGAGTAAATCACTTTCCTCAATTTCCCTTTTAAAACTGATGCTCAGGGCCAAGCTACACATGCCGAATGACACTTGAACAGCAAGTGTATTTCTCCCTGTTCACTTGCCCTCCACTCAATCCACTTGCCGTTCAAGTGTCATTCGTCATGTGTAACTTGGCCCTCAGTTGCCCTGAACATTCTGGGCTTTCATGAGGGCACTGAACATGCTGAATCTTCTTTTCTTGATTTACAAAGTAATATTTTGGTATATCTCAAGAAATGCTTGAATATGCAGGCCTCTACTTGTCTGAGAGTGGGCTACCTGCAGGTACTGAACCATTCACTTTGGTATTAGAACTAATACTGCAAAACATAACTATCAGAACTTTCATGTGGAATAACTGTTGTGTACAAGATGGGTGTGCACCAATATGTACGTGTACGTGGGTGGATGGGTGAGTGGGTATGTGTGGGTGATCCAGATCCAGGGTTCAGGTATACCAAAAAAAATCAGATTCCTGAAATCCAGGTCAGAACCTATAATCTAGTTAGAGAATCCTGAATTTATCTGGCCATTATTCTCTAAGGGAAATAATGGGGGAAACTATCTAGCAGTTTGGGGGATATTTTTTCAAGCAAATTCCATCAAATTTTCAGGGAATCTACTCCTTCCTGTCCACTAAAGACCTTCCAAGTTTCAGGAAGATTGGGCCCCATGCTCCAGTTCTATGGTTCCTGAACAAACTATCTCCAGCCACTCTTCATTGTTTCTTAGGAGGAAAATATTTCCAAGGCTTTCCAGACAATGGGAAACCTTAAGCAAAGGCAACCCCTGGTCAAAAGCCAGTCCCAAATGCAAACTCAACTCCCAATGCATGCTGAACCAATAAAGCCCAACAGAACCAAAGTGAAGCAAAGAAACCAATGTCAAACCAATGAATCCCAATGCCAAACCTGGGAATCCACTCAAACTGAAGCAGTGGGGAGACTCACTGGATCCATGG
The DNA here is from genome assembly GCF_028583425.1 of Eublepharis macularius. NCBI lineage: Eukaryota > Metazoa > Chordata > Lepidosauria > Squamata > Eublepharidae > Eublepharis > Eublepharis macularius. The sequence continues at coordinate 138,225,565 of NC_072794.1, forward strand.
ACGTTAAAAGGTGGCAGTGGCTTAAAGGGTGAGGTGGAAGAGGTGGGATATGAATTCACTCTGCCAGTTGCCTCCTTTTCCTTGACAGCCTCTCGCAGCTCTTCTCCTGCCTGTTTTCTCACCAGTTTTCCTGCCTGTCAGCCTCCCACTGCTCTCCTCCTGCCCACCAGCCTCATGCCACATTCCTGCCACAGCATAGAGCTTGCCTCCACTTCACACTGCCCACTGCCCTCTCTCTTGATGACGCTGCTCCGCTTCTGCTGTGGCTGCCTCTGTGGTAGAATAATCCAGCCCATCAGAGTCTGGATTTCCAGATCCCATCTGGGATTCTCCAGTGTGATCTGGCATAGCCAGATGATGCTGAATAGGCATAAATTTGGCAGTTTAGCCAGATCACGAATCCTGGATCACATGCCCCTAATATACATGGAGTAGAATCAGATCTTCTGCTTGTCTCCTGATTTCATCTTTACAATTTTTTATATACCCATTTCAAAATAATGAACCCTTGGTACAGATGGATAAATAATAAGATTGAAGTGATGGGAGTTGTTCTTTTTATTTAGAAAACTTAACAAAAATAAGGATGCTAAATGCTTTCAATATTTCCAATTGAGAAATTTTTTAGACTCTAAGAAAATATAGCATTAACTAAGAATTACACTAACAAATGTCTGTTTCCCCTGTTATTCCCTCCCCCACACCAGCCCGGTGAGTGGTGGAAGGGGTCAGGGTATTCCCATTCCCCAGAGGGGGAATGACATTCAAGAGTATTGTGATATCAAGGATCTCTGTTCAGCAAAGACTCAGAAGCTCTTCTTCATCTTAAGGAGTAAAGAGTCCAGTAGCACCTTTAAGACTAACTAACTTATTGTAGCATAAGTTTTTGAGAACCACAGTTCTCTTCATCAGATGCATCTTTACTATTTTGCGACTACAAACTAACATGGCTGACTTCTCTGGATCCATCCTAAGGAGTCTTCTTTCAGCTTTAACAGCTCTTCCTCGGCTGGAGAAAGACCCAGTTCAAACTTCAAAGCTTTGCTGAACAGAGTGGCAGGAGACATGCCAGTGTGGGTTAAGTATTTGTTAGCCAGCGCTCACTTTGTCAGAGGCATGAAGTTTGACACTCAGTTGATATAGGATTGCACTGTGTGTGTCTGACTAAAAGTATAATGGGTTGGATTCAAATAGCTTTTCTGCTGGTAAAAAAAGGGAGAAGGAGAACCCCTTTGGCAACTCAAAACAGCTATGCTGTGAATCACGGGACCCACGTAGACACAAGCCATGTGGAATATGGGATGAATAAGGAGGAAAACTGGGGAACGCTGAGTGAAAAAAGCTGAGTTGTTCTAATCCACTGCATGAAATTACTCTAAGATCTCCAAGCTGGGGTGGGAAGGGAAATGTATGGGCAGAGATAAAGTCATATCTCATGACTTTGGTAGTTTGATTTGGAAGTGGACATTTCTTGTGGTTTACTCACATTAAATTTGACACACTGGAAACTGCTAAGAGTTGGCTTTGAATATTTTGCACATTTTGAATTACAACATGAAGCTCGAAAAGGATGATATAATTGTACAAAGATGAGGAAGCAATACAACCAAACATGATAAGTGATCAATGACACTCATTTTAAGTCTCCGATCAGGTAAATTAATCCACTGAGTTTTAATTAATCAATTAAGCAAATAGATAAAATAAGTTCTGAAGAAAATAGCATGCTTTGTTTTTAGACGAATTTTGCACATGGAGACATTCCCTCTTGGGTGGGAGAGAAGGGGAAATGCTTCTCCTACGATCATGACAGTATCCTGTATTTTTGTCAGCCTTTATATTAAAAATAATTACATTTTAAAGGCCTGTTTTCTATCTTCTTAATCAATCAAAAGGATAATATCAATTAAACCCAATGATTAAGTGGCCATTATATTGCATCCCTAGGCTCATTCTATTTTCCCACACATGACCATCTGGTAGGGCAGACATGTTTCTTAGGAATAATTTTAACAAACAAGAAAAGACATTATCTCACACCTACCTCTGTCTGTACCAAATTGACCCTCTGGGATCGCAGCTCCCGGACACAGTTAAATATGTCCACCACACCTTCATTTTCAGCCATGTCAAGCATGATGTCAATGGCAATAAAGCACCCTGTCCTTCCAGCACCAGCACTGAGGGAGGGGTAGGAAAAAAAGACCTGATCAATGGGCCATGAAACGGCAGTGCATTCCAAGGGATGGAAAGAAAACAAGTGTTACAAATGCCGCTGTCTTCCTCCATTAGTCCCTCTCTGCCCTGAAGGTCTAGACTACATCACTGAGCTTCCTTAGTTCTTTGGGGAAGACAAGGGGAAGAAGAAAGAGATGAAAAGGAAGGAAGCTGCGTACAGAAAAAGAATAGGCTGGTGGTCATGCTTTTTTCTTTTCTGAATATCCGAAAGCATGAACAGAACTCAGTTCATTTGACGAGAGAGAGAGAGAGAGAGAGAGAGAGAGAGAGAGAGAGAGAGAGAGAGAGAGAGAGAGAGAGAGAGAGAGAGAGAACAGATGGACAGACAGACTCAGCTGAGACTTTGAAAGCATCTTTTGAACTATTTCTTTTAAAAGCAAGCTTCTTGAAGAAGATTAATATTTGACAGAGCAGCATGGTTCCTGAATGGGTGCAATTTGTATCTTTCACCTTGGTATGCACAGGAAGATCTAAATGGGGGCTCAAAATAAATGCATGCAACCATTAAAATATTAAAATAAATGCTTCTAGCCTGTAATTCATGTTGTTGCTATTCACAGAAGTCTGGATTTTGTGTGGGGGAGGGTCAAGGCAGTGAGACGGAGCCTGTGGATCTGTTCTGCTAATGGTGGTAGTCTCCTCTAGTCCAAGGATCCTTTCCTTGATCCAAGAGGCTTATGTCATGGGAAGGTTTCTCGCAATGGAGGAAAGCACCATTGCTGGCAGTACAGATGCCTGGGATCAAAACCATTGGTCACTGTGCTGAGTGCAGCAACCACCTCCAACTTTCCAAACATATATGGTTTGGAACCATTAGATTTTGAAAGGAGGACAATTTTTACATGGCTCATTTATATAAAGGACCTTAATTTGCACATTCAGTTCTGCTCTGGCATGGAGATGGTACTGCACTCGCTAGGAAAATAGTCTAGGACCTACTCCCTGACTTGGTAGTTTTGTATATACAAAGAAAGCTTTATATTGTTCTTTTTGGGTGAGGTCAGGGGAATGTTTACACATTCACTGTGCAGTCAGAAAATATGAATGTGAATGGTAGTATTCACCAACAGATACCATCATGTGATGCTGCTGGTTATGTCACTTAATACTCAGTGGTGAACATAAAATACTTCACCATTATTCACTATTAATTGCTGCAGATCATTCCTGAAATGTGGGATTTTAAACTAGATTTGAAGACTGAGCCGTGAAATATAGTAGTACAGCGGTCTGATTTTTTAAAGGGATGGGGGCTATGGCTCAGAGGTAGAGGCTCAGAGGAGTGGAGAATGGTTAAAGCTTGGGCTTCCTATTGCAGAGAAAGGCTAGATATAAATGAATTAAATAAATAATACATATAGCTGAAGATGGAAAGGCAGATAAAAGGTAGGTTAGTTGGTGGATGGAAAGAGAAAAGGAAGTAAGGAAAGGTGAGGACATGGGAGCTGCCAGGAGGTGAAAAAGATGAAATAGTATGGGGAGCGGATAAAGGTAAGTGAGGTGCCCCTCACAAATCCTTGCACGTCCCCCCCCCCGGCCCGAGTTTTTCCAGAGACTTCTAGGAGAGAAGGAGGAAAAGCTGAAGACAGAAGGACAGATAAAGACAGGTGGGTGGATGGGTGGGAAGGAGACAAGGAAGCAGGGAAAAGGGAGAGCCTATGGGGGGGGTCAGTATAAGGAAAGAGGAAACAGTGAGTGAGGGGATTTTGTTGGATAAGTATTGTTGCAGAGTAGAAAATTTGCACAGCAGATAAAGAATCACAGACACGTGTTTATTCCGCTTCTAAAATAAATGTTTACTACATATAGGAAAAAATAATAAAGGGTACATTGGAGAAAAAATATAGAAGAGCTAACTTAGTTCTTACATCCTGAGGATAATGGTCTAACTCACTGGAGAGCAATGGCATCCTGAGTAAAGGAGAGAATGTCAATTGCCCCCCAATAAACCTGGTCAGCCAATAATCAATCCTAGATCTGTTCATTAAATATGCAATTCCCCTTTTAACCTGGTGGGAAGAACAACACATCTAACTGGTCTTATGCAAACTAGTTGTCTCTAACTAAACACAAACAAATCAACTCTTTCATGACTGAAGAGAAGGAGGCAACCCCCAGCTGCGGCGTAGCCATTAAGGCTGGGTGCCTATTTTGATGCCCTGGAAGGAGATAGAGCAGAGCTCCCCTTCCAGGACCTGTGGGGTGGGCGGAGCTAGCCTGTTTAGGCGCGCTCCGCCCGTTTCCCCCTCAGTTGGTGCCTCGAGCTCGGAGAGGAAGGAGCCTCTCGGCAGAGCTCCGAGCTTCGAGGCTTGGGGGCCAACGGCAGCAGCGTTCCTTGCTGCATTGGAGGGAGCGTTTGCAGCAAGCGAGCGGGGAGCCGGGGAGAGCTTCCACGCTGCGCTCGGCTCGCCTCTTGAACAGTTTGTTTTTGGCGGGCTTCGCGGCGGCGGCGGCAGCGCAGCGCGCTGAAGCCTCTGGGGCTTGTGGGCTCTGTGGCCGTGTTCCCGCGGGAGAGGCCTTTTGCAGTCTCTTAGGAAACCCCTCTCCCTGCCCCGTAGTGTTTTGCGCGCTGGGGTGGTTTTGCGGCGCGTTTGGCAAACGGTTCTCTTTTGCCTCCTTCACCACAGGGGTTCTAGGTGGCTTTTGCTTGCCCGGCGGCCATTTTGTTCCCGGGTGGGCTGCTTTGACGGCAGCCATTTTGTGGAGCTGAGGCATCTGGGGGGCAATTCTTAGTTATACCTGGGGCCTCTGGGATTGGGGGTTGCCTCTTCGGGTGGCCAGAGTTAGCTTCCCTACTGGCATTCTAGGCTGGGTATTAGTATTGTTGATCAGCTTTTATATTGCTTCTGTTTTACTCTCTGGGGGTTGGCAGGCTTTTGTGGGTTGCATTGTTAGCCTGTTAGAAGGGGCATAAATAATAATTCTATAAAAAAAAAAAAAAAAAGATGCCACCTAAGAAAGGAGTGGGCACTTCTAAAGGGAAGCAGCCTGCAAAGCGGCCTCCCACTAAGCGCCCCCCCCTGCATTGTCCTCATCGGATGATGAGGGTGTTGATGGGGCTCAGCAGGAGATTTTGGCCCGCATAGCGGTGTTGGAGAGCAGTCGGGGAGTTTCCGCTGCTTCTGTTGGGGGTGCAAAGAGGCCTAGGTCCACTAGGGCATCTTCTCGCGTGGCTTTTCAGACAGAGGTTCTTAAACGTTTGTCTGCTCTTGAAGGTACTGCCAACCAAGGTCGGGATGATGCCAGCGGAGCTATAGAGCCGGGGGAGACAGACCTTCCTGGAGAGTCGGGTACTGACGATCAAGCTGGATCACAGGTGGCCCTGCCAGTGGCGGTAGCGGTTGATAACGCCTTGGGAGATGGTAAGTCGACTGTGACACACAACACAGCTGCCTGGCCTTCGGGTCAGTGTGGGCAGGCCTCACCTGCGGGCGGTGGCGCCCCTGGGCCTTACCCTTCTTGTAGTTACTGGCCTGCTGTGCCTGCGGGATCGCAGTCACCTTTGGAGCCATACGTTAGGCCAGGGCCGGGTCCTGCAGTGTCACATTTCTCAGTAGGGGCGTGGCCGCAGTGGGGTGCACCTGGCTGGCAAGCAAGTGGGGCTGCCATGCCGGCTGGTACCCAAGCTATGCCCAATGCTCAGCAATTTGTGCCTTCCTCAGCACAGGGCCTGGCTGGGCAGCCTAGCTGGTTCTCTGGTCCTGGTTTTCTCTGGCAGGGTCAGCCTTATGTTCAGACCCCTTATGGGTCTGTACCGTTCAGAGCTTTACCCTTTGGCGATACCGCCTTACCGTTGGGGGACCATTTGACCCCGTCCACTCGTGATAAGATATTAAAGGGAGAGTACATCGACGTCTTCACCCTTCTCTTCAGGGAACTGGAGAAGAAGGACAAGGAAGACTTAGATGACAGGGAGAAGGAAAGGTTAAAGCGTAGACGGGTGGATAGGACGTGGTTTAACTGGTTGCCGGGGTTCCTTATATATGCCGGGGTCCTGGCTAGGGCGCAGCCTTGGAGGGCAGCCTCCCTTATCCAGTACATGGATATAATTTACAAAGGCTATTCGGACTTCAGTGGTGCTGCATGGTTGCAGTACGATGAGGAGTTCCGAATGCGGGCTGCCATGAACCCCACTATCCCGTGGGACCAGATACACCAGCAGTTGTGGTTGCAGGTGATGTCACCTGCAAAGCCTAACTTTGGGGATAGGTCTGATAGTGGGCATTTGGTCCACAGGGCATCGACTTCTTCTGGCACCCGCGCCTCCGCGGGGCAGTCGGTTCAGACACGGCTGCTTTGCTGGGAGTTTGCCTCACAGGGTGTCTGTGCCAGGAAGTCTTGCCCTTATAAGCACGAATGCCCCATGTGCGCGGGGCCCCATGCTTTTACAGCCTGTCCCAGATCCAAGAAACGGGGTGGGGGTAGGCGCCCCTGGGGAGGCAACCAGCCTCCGTCTGGAAAAGGGTCCCAGCCCCATAAATCTGAGAATCCTCAGTGAGTTGTTGCTGGGTTACCCTCGGCGGGATGATGCGGTTTATTTGTTAAATGGGTTTATGTTTGGGTTCCGCATTCCGTTTCAGGGGCCACGGTCCTCATTCATGTCAACGAACCTCAGGTCTGTCGTTGGCATGGAAGGGGTGGTTAGGACCAAGATAGCACGGGAATGTGCGGCAGGCCGGGTTCTTGGCCCGTTTTCGGCCCCTCCTGTGCCATGCCTGCGTTTTTCCCCTTTGGGGGTGGTGCCCAAGAAGGCTGCGGGCGAGTATCGCCTGATTCACCACCTATCTTACCCGAAAGGGGCATCAGTGAATGATGCCATCCCCGATCATCTGTGCACGGTCCGCTATACGTCTTTTGACCAGGCTATGCAAGTGGTTAGGCGTTGTGGGGTTGGGGCAGAGTTGGCCAAATGCGACATAAAGTCAGCGTTTCGTCTGCTCCCCGTGCATCCAGATGACTTCGAGCTGCTGGGTTTTGCTTTTGAGGGCCAGTATTACATGGATCGGGCTTTGCCTATGGGCTGTTCGATCTCCTGTGCGGCCTTTGAACGGTTTAGCTCGTTCCTTGAATGGGCATTGCGTCAGCAGACGGGTTGTGGTGATACCAGTCATTATCTCGATGATTTTATCTTCGTTGGGAGGGCTGGCACAGGTCAGTGTGCGTGCTTGCTGAAAGGTTTTACTGACTTAGCTCAGCGTTTGGGTGTTCCTCTTGCTGAGGAGAAAACTGAGGGACCCTCGACAGTGCTGACCTACCTGGGGATTGAACTTGATACAGTTCAGCAAACCTTTAGGCTGCCTGAGGCGAAGGTGCATGACCTTCGTGGGCGTTTGGCCACCCTTAAGGAGAAGCACAAGGTGTCTCTTCTTGAACTGCAGCAGGTTGTGGGGCACCTTAATTTCGCTTGCAAGGCTGTTGCCCCGGGGAGGGCATTTCTTAGGCGTCTATGTGACGCCATGGCTTCCTTGAGGCTGCCACATCATAGGTTGCGCATATCTAGGGGCATCAGGGAGGATTTGGAGGTTTGGGAATCCTTTCTTAACTCGTTTAACGGGGTCACCTTTTGGAGGGAGGACCTACTGCTTGAGGCTGAACTCCAGGTCACTTCTGATGCCTCTGGCGCAACTGGCTTTGGTGTTTATTTTCGGGGGCACTGGTGCGCTGAAGAATGGCCAGTTGACTGGCATGATGGGGTTTTGGATAGGGATCTTACCTTTTTGGAATTTTTTCCAATTCTGGTAGCAATCTGGCTGTGGGGGGGTGAGTTGGCCAACCACACGGTGCACTTTTGGTGCGATAATTTGGCTGTGGTACAGGTGATTAACTCCCTCACTTCCAGATCGCCTAGAGTAATGAGATTGGTTAGGTTGTTCACGCTCCGGTGCCTCCGACTGAACATTTTGTTCTTGGCAAAACACGTTCCAGGGGTAAACAATGGATTGGCAGATGCTTTGTCTCGCCAACAGATGGAACGGTTTCGCCAACTTGCTCCCGAAGCCGATCTGCAGCCCTCCAGGATGCCAGAGGAGTTGTGGCACCTTGGGAACGTGAGGTTCAGCGTGCCATTTCGCTAGCCATTGCCCCCAGCACCCGGAGGTCCTATGACCGCGCCGTTCAGCAGTTTGTTACTTTTCGGCTTGGGGCGGGACTGCCCCAATTGTGGCCGATTCCAGTGGAGCACATACTGCGATTCTGTGTTGATCGTAGAGGTAAGGGTTGTGCTCCTAGAACAATCAGAGGTCAGCTGGCAGCCCTGGCGTTTGTCAGCAAGGCTCGCGGCTGGCAGGATTTTACGGGGGACTTTAGAGTCCGTAAAATGTTAGAAGGATGGGTGCGAGAGATGGGAGCTCAGGTAGATGATAGGGAGCCTATGTCCCCTGCCATTCTCAAGGGGTTGGGGGCTACGTGGGCTGATGTATGTAGTTCTGACTTTGAAGCCAAGCTCTTCCATGCAGCGGCTCTTATTGCCTTCTTTGGAGCCCTGCGGGTAAGTGAGTTGGTGGTTCAGTCAGCTAGGGACAACTCAAATCGGGCCTTGTTGGCCCGAGATGTTAAATTGGCTGGGGAGACGGTAGCAGTCACCATTAGGTGATCTAAGACGGATCAGCTGCGGAAGGGCTCGGTGGTGCAGCTGGGTGCTTGTGCTGATCGGGAGTTTTGTCCTGTGCTTGCGCTTAGAGCATACTTGGAAGCTCGAGGGGATGAGCCCGGGGTGTTGTTCATTCACAGTGACGGGGCTCCCCTTACTCGTTTTCAGTTCTGGGCAGTTACTGCACGGGCTCTCGCCAAGCTTGGGTTGGCAGGTTTTAGGTTTGGCACACACTCTTTTCGGATTGGAGCGGCCTCGACGGCCGCTGCAATGGGTTATTCTGGTCCAGCCATTCAGAAGGTAGGCCGTTGGAGGTCTTCGGCTTACAAGTCCTATGTGCGCCCCCTAACGGGGCCTTTATAGTCTTTTAACTGTTGTCTTTTCTTAGGTGCTGTGGCGCGTCGAGGAAGGTGCTCTATCCTTATCTGCGGGCACAGCTTCGTCTTTTGGGCCGCCCACCAGGCTAAGAGGACGGCGTTCGGGTCCCAGCTTGGCCTGAGCCAGTGGGCTACGGTGGAGTGGCAGGGCCGTCGAGGCCTGCGTTGGCCTGGTCTGCTTCCACTATTATTTGAAGGGAGGTGTGCCCCTCCACCTCATATTCTCGTCATTCACCTGGGGGGGAATGACTTGGGTTTGGTGAAGGGCAAGGCCCTGTCACTGCAGGCCCAGGCAGACTTGCGGTTGATAGGCAAGCGCTGGCCTGGTGTCTTAATCATTTGGTCCGATATTCTACCCAGGAGGGTTTGGCGGGAGGCCTTGGATGCTAAAGCTATAGAGGGAGCACGTTATAAGGCCAATAAGGCCTTACACAAGGCTTTGGAGAAGGGGTTGGGGGTTTATTTGCCCCACCCCGGTATAAGGGCTGCTCTGCCGGACCTCTACCGAGGTGACGGAGTTCATCTTTCTTTTAAAGGCAACAACATATTTTTAGATGACTTGCGGTGGGGATTGCTGGAGGCGTTACGCCATATTTGGGGCGTCGAGGCCTAAGCAGAGGCTTGACCTCGTCGGTGGCAGGTTAGAGTTGGGATTTGAGAGCGGGCCGGTGAGTACCCTTGGCACATCCTCATTGGTGGGGAGTGGGGGTCTGTCAGGAGCGGCTGCGGCCCTACGGCTCAGCTGCGAGGGCAGACTGCCTGGTGGGACCTCCCAGACAAGTCCTTATCCCAGGCTGTACGGCTTGGGGTGTTTGGAGCTTTATGGGGGGAACCATTCGCCTGGCCGGCCGGGCCCAAGCCATCTCTGTTGGATGGCTCGCACCCGGGGCAGTGGGTCTCGCCCAGGCAGGTTCAAGGAGAAGGTCCCATGGTGACCACTGGCTTGACCTGTACCGCTAGTTAGCTCCCCTTGTTGCCGCTGTTGAGGTTATGTTGTTGCTTTAATAAAGTAGCCCTTAGTACCCAAAACCTGTGTCTGCCTCTTTCTTCCAACTAGGGTATCAAGGAGGCAACCCCCAGCCGCGGCATAGCCGTTAAGGCTGGGTGCCTATTTTGATGCCCTGGAAGGAGATAGAGCAGAGCTCCCCTTCCAGGACCTGTGGGGTGGGCGGAGCTAGCCTGTTTAGGCGCGCTCCGCCCGTTTCCCCCTCAGTTGGTGCCTCGAGCTCGGCCCACCCTCCGCACCCTATAACAGGACAGGATTAGCCGGTCGCCTTCTTTGGGGCCAGGCAGGAATTTTTCCCCCTTTTGCAAATTGGCATGGGCATCTGGGGTTTTTCGCCTGCCTTGTTCTGTTGTGGGGGTTGTGGTAATTGGCAGGCGGTGCCGCAGCCTGTTAGGTTAGTGGCAGGTTAGAGTTGGGATTTGAGAGCGGGCCGGTGAGTACCCTTGGCACATCCTCATTGGTGGGGAGTGGGGGTCTGTCAGGAGCGGCTGCGGCCCTACGGCTCAGCTGCGAGGGCAGACTGCCTGGTGGGACCTCCCAGACAAGTCCTTATCCCAGGCTGTACGGCTTGGGGTGTTTGGAGCTTTATGGGGGGAACCATTCGCCTGGCCGGCCGGGCCCAAGCCATCTCTGTTGGATGGCTCGCACCCGGGGCAGTGGGTCTCGCCCAGGCAGGTTCAAGGAGAAGGTCCCATGGTGACCACTGGCTTGACCTGTACCGCTAGTTAGCTCCCCTTGTTGCCGCTGTTGAGGTTATGTTGTTGCTTTAATAAAGTAGCCCTTAGTACCCAAAACCTGTGTCTGCCTCTTTCTTCCAACTAGGGTATCAATGACACTGGTAAAAATCCCAGCAGGAAATGAAATGTCCCCCACCAGTCCTCGTGGGTCCCCCATTTTTTGTATTTGGCTGAACATATATTTGTCTCCAAATATAATATGTGTTCCATCTGTGCCTTCTACTCTGAGCCTCCAACTGCTCAGAAAGTAGAAAGTCTTCCTCCCCCGCCCCCCAATGGCTAGAGAAACTTCAGACATGGGAAATGCTAACAAAGCAAGGAGATAGGAATGGCTATGAATTAATGGACCAGATTAATCAACAACTAGGAGAGAAGAAGACATTTTTCATTTGAATAATCTTAATGAATAAATGGCATTTTCTCTCTCCTCTCTTTCTGCTTTCAAAATTTTAACAAATAGCTATAAGTTTTCTATATTTAGAGGAGCGCTGCACTTCATAAATACTGAATGACAATGTTATCATCCAGTGAAGAATTTTGTAATTAATTACTACTTAGAGCTGGCCATTTAAATTTAAAAATGGATAAACAAAAGAGTAAATGTCATCCAATCATTAACATTAGGAAGAAGAGAACCATCATCTTTTATTCTCTGGACTACGGCATCTGGATCTTAAGATGTGGAACTACCTGCAGCTAGGGCAGAGTCCTGCTTACTTCAAAAACACTGTTTCAGTTGGAGGTAACTGCCATGCCTAATTCAAACTTGGCACTTTTTATGGGCACACTGTACATGCTCAGTGGAAGACTTCCGATTTGGCACAATACTGCTTCAATGACTATGGGTCAAACAGAATGAGTACATCTGTTTTGCACACTGCTTTTAAAGAAAGTTTGAAACTGGGAATCTTCATAGTAAAATATTAAGTTTGAAATGCTGGAAGACAACAAAATGCTTACTATCAAATAGCAAATGTTTAAAAGAGCAGATATCGGTCAGCACCTAGCTATGGGTCTTTTGAACTGATATGGAAATGATAAATACAGAATTAATATCCGAACATTACTGAATTCTTGGGAGTAATCCAGATTTGTTATAGGTAGGACCCCTATATCTAGAGACTCAAAAAGGCTTAAAATGTCGTGAAAGGGAAAGGTAGGTACTGCCACCTCAGTTTTAATACAAAGTGAGGTTTTCAGGTACCCTTTTGAAATAAGATTAATCCTAAAGGCAGACATGCTGACCAGCTAACATCATTTCAGATTCTGGACATATAACAAAAGGTCAATGTTTGTAACAGAGAAAAACAAATATTACAGAAGACTAATAGGGTTTAGGACAATACCCAATACATCAAAGAGAACAATCTCATCTTCTGCCTGAGTTAATCATAATTGCAAACCTTCTCCTGTATCTGGACCTCAACAAACCTGTAAGTAATGATCCAATCATCGTGTTTAATCATTACTTCATTTCATTTCATTATTTGCTTCATTTATACTCTGACTTTTTCCACAATGAGGACCCAATTGGGCTTACATTATTCTCCTGTCCTACATTTTAGTCTCACAACCCTGTGAGGTAGGTTAGGCTGAGAAGTTGTGACTCACCAAAACACACCCAGCAAGTTTCCCTTGCACAGGGAAGATCTGAACATGAGTTTTATAAAAACCAGTTAACACGTTAACCATCATGCCACCCTTTTTAGAACAATGATCAAATTGATGTATTGTCGAAGGCTTTCACGGCCGGAGAACGATGGTTGTTGGGGGTTTTCCGGGCTGTATTGCCGTGGTCTTGGCATTGTAGTTCCTGACGTTTCGCCAGCAGCTGTGGCTGGCATCTTCAGAGGTGTAGCACCAAGAGACAGAGATCTCTCAGTGTCACAGTGTGGAAAAGATGTAGGTCATTTGTATCTACTCAGGAGGGGTGGGGTTGAGCTGAGTCATTCTGTAAGAGTTTCCCAGGGTGTGGAATGCTAATGGCGGGAGGCTTCACTGTATCCTGAGGAGGTTCTTTTGCATATGGATTGGTGCTTGATGTGCTAATCTTCTCTGCAGGGCTATTGTCGGGTGTGGAGTGTTTTGTTGGCCTGGTGTTTTTCAGAACTGGAGCCCATGCTCTGTTCATTCTTAAGGTTTCTTCTTTCCTGTTGAAGTTTTGCTTATGCTTGTGAATTTCAATGGCTTCCCTGTGCAGTCTGACAAAGTAGTTGGAAGTGTTGTCCAGTATTTTGGTGTCCTGGAATAAGATACTGTGCCCTGTTTGAGTTAGGCTATGTTCAGCCACTGCTGATTTTTCAGGCTGTCCAAGTCTGCAGTGTCTTTCATGTTCTTTTATTCTTGTCTGGATGCTACGCTTTGTGGTCCCGATGTAAACTTGTCCACAGCTGCAGGGTATACGGTATACTCCTGCAGAGGTGAGGGGGTCTCTGCTGTCTTTTGCTGATCGTAGCATCTGTTGTATTTTTCGGGTGGGTCTGAATACTGCTTGAAGGTTATGCTTTTCCATAAGCTTCCCCATCTGATCAGTAATTCCTTTGATATATGGCAAAAACACTTTTCCTGTAGGTGACTGTTTTTCCTTGGTTGTTTGATTCATCCTGGGTTTGATTGCTCTTCGGATTTCATTTCTGGAGTAGCCATTTGCCTGAAGTGCGTGGTTTAGATGATTAATTTCCTCATTGAGAAAGCGCGGCTCACATATCCGTCTTGCACGATCCACTAATGTTTTCATTATGCCTCTTTTCTGTCGGGGGTGGTGATTGGAGTTTTTGTGTAAGTACCGATCAGTGTGAGTTGGTTTCCTGTAGACCTTGTGACCTAACTGAAAGTTTGCTTTGCGGATGACCAAGGTATCCAGGAATGAGAGTTTTCCCTCACTTTCTTTCTCCATTGTGAATTGTATGTTCAGGTGGATGTTGTTGAGATGATTCAAAAACTCCCTCAATTCTTCCTCCCCATGGCTCCAAATGATGAATGTATCATCCACAAACCGGAACCATACACTGGGTTTGTGGGGTGCTGATTCTAGAGCTGTTTTTTCAAAAAGTTCCATGTAGAAGTTTGCTATAACTGGGCTGAGTGGGCTCCCCATGGCCACCCCATCCATCTGTTCATAGAATTCGTTGTCCCATTGGAAGTAACTGGTTGTCAGACAATGATGGAATAAGGCTGTTACATCCTCTGGGAAAATCTGATTAATCAGTGCAATAGTGTCTTTTACTGGAACCTTGGTAAACAGGGAGTTTTTGAATCATCTCAACAACATCCACCTGAACATACAATTCACAATGGAGAAAGAAAGTGAGGGAAAACTCTCATTCCTGGATACCTTGGTCATCCGCAAAGCAAACTTTCAGTTAGGTCACAAGGTCTATAGGAAACCAACTCACACTGATTGGTACTTACACAAAAACTCCAATCACCACCCCCGACAGAAAAGAGGCATAATGAAAACATTAGTGGATCGTGCAAGACGGATATGTGAGCCGCGCTTTCTCAATGAGGAAATTAATCATCTAAACCACGCACTTCAGGCAAATGGCTACTCCAGAAATGAAATCCGAAGAGCAATCAAACCCAGGATGAATCAAACAACCAAGGAAAAACAGTCACCTACAGGAAAAGTGTTTTTGCCATATATCAAAGGAATTACTGATCAGACGGGGAAGCTTATGGAAAAGCATAACCTTCAAGCAGTATTCAGACCCACCCGAAAAATACAACAGATGCTACGATCAGCAAAAGACAGCAGAGACCCCCTCACCTCTGCAGGAGTATACCGTATACCCTGCAGCTGTGGACAAGTTTACATCGGGACCACAAAGCGTAGCATCCAGACAAGAATAAAAGAACATGAAAGACACTGCAGACTTGGACAGCCTGAAAAATCAGCAGTGGCTGAACATAGCCTAACTCAAACAGGGCACAGTATCTTATTCCAGGACACCAAAATACTGGACAACACTTCCAACTACTTTGTCAGACTGCACAGGGAAGCCATTGAAATTCACAAGCATAAGCAAAACTTCAACAGGAAAGAAGAAACCTTAAGAATGAACAGAGCATGGGCTCCAGTTCTGAAAAACACCAGGCCAACAAAACACTCCACACCCGACAATAGCCCTGCAGAGAAGATTAGCACATCAAGCACCAATCCATATGCAAAAGAACCTCCTCAGGATACAGTGAAGCCTCCCGCCATTAGCATTCCACACCCTGGGAAACTCTTACAGAATGACTCAGCTCAACCCCACCCCTCCTGAGTAGATACAAATGACCTACATCTTTTCCACACTGTGACACTGAGAGATCTCTGTCTCTTGGTGCTACACCTCTGAAGATGCCAGCCACAGCTGCTGGCGAAACGTCAGGAACTACAATGCCAAGACCACGGCAATACAGCCCGGAAAACCCCCAACAACCATCAATGATCAAATTCTTTTTATAGGAAAACACCATATCAGTCTGCAATCTTGTGTATATAAAGATTCCCAAAGTCCCTTGGTGCAAACAGAAGCCCTGCCTACATGTTAAAGTGAATGTATGTACACCCTGCATGTATCATGCTATGTCTATTTGTACAAAAGAGCCAATGCACATTCACTTTACAAATGCAACCAGGGATCAGTACCTGATTAAATTTGGGGTTTAAACTAGAGATGGGCACGAACATAAAAAAAAGCCACAAACAGCTCAATTTGCTGTTCACGAACAAGCTGTTTGTGAGGCCCCATTCTAAACGAACAGGTGGTTGTTGCAAGCCTCGTTCGTTGCTGTTCGTTGCTGTTCCTCAAGCCAGACAGTCTGGCACCTGCAATCAATTCCCTTGGCAACTTAGGCAGGGATTGTCTGAACTGTATCTGAACTCCTGCTGTTGCCCTGGAAACCCCAATCTAAGCCCAATTTAGCTTGATAGGCAGGTGTTCCTTTCAAGTGTGGAGCTCCAAATTTGTTACAAGGGACCAAAGAGCAGGGGGGAGGGGGGCTCCCAGCTCTGGCTTAGTTTGCAGACAGTGGAGAGGGAGAGAGTTCCTGCTAGCATTTTGCTAGAGAGAGTGCATTGGAGCTTGAATTTTCTTTGTGTGTGGTGGGATAGGGATCTATCCCTTTAAGTTCCAGGGCTGCTGCCAGGCTCTCGGCCAAGCTATTATTTATTATGGGTACCTTTCCTGCTGCCTGCTCAGGTAAGGTTTCTGGGAGTAGGGATCTTGACTTGGATGGTGGCTGGAGGAGAACCTGCTGGGCCCCACAAACAGCCAACCACTAACATGTTCGTTAACAGGGCCATGTTTGTGGTTGTTCATGAGTCCCTGTTCATGGATGGCAATGAACAACGAACATCGTGTTCATTTTTTTTCTGTTCGTGCCCATCTCTAGTTTAAACCACACATTCAGTTTTACATGTGTTGAATGTAACATGAGAATAAGTCATCACATGTAAAAAGAAAGATCATGCTGTACATAGATTGTATGTGTGTTCACTATAACTTGTGAACAGGACAAGAGTCAGCATGGCACAGATGGTAGACTGAGGGCAGGGGGATTCAAGTTCTCACTTGGCCATAAAGCTTGTTGTGTGTGACCTTGAACCAGTCATTCTCATCTTAACTTATCTATCAGAGTTGTTGTGGGGATAAAATGGAGAAGGGGAGAACCATGTATTCCATCCTGTGGTCCTTGGAGTAAAGGTGGCATAAAATGTAACAATAAAAATAAAACATAAATAAACAGACAAATGGACTTTTAGAATAATTGGGCTTTAAACCCTTTTTTAAAGTGCAATGGCTACATTACCAGTTTAGGACCTTTGTGTCCAAATCATGCTAGCTTTTATGATCACTTGTATTCAGTGGTCAGTGTACCAAAGATCTGAGTAGATTATATAATAATATATAATAAGCACTTTGTACTTCACTTACACAGAAGGGGCCAGGAAAGATGACTCCTAGTTCCTTGTTTTCGATTGTTCTCTGTTTATATTACACTGTACCCTGGATAACAAAAATTAATCTGGAGCAGGATAAAGGAAGCAAATGCAAGCTGATATGTGAAGGAACCTGTTGCAGAGATTCTTGCTCCTGTAATTCTCTAGAAAAAGGTAGCAGAATGTCTGCTGGGTTAGGAAAGCCAGTACAACTGATGAAAAAGAACTGAAAGAAATGACAGGGAGAAACAATGTGTATACCTGCAGTGCACAACAATAGGCCCTGCCTCTGGTGGATTGAGGAACTTCACTTGTCGAACAAAGCCCAAAAGGCCTGTGGCATAACAAGGAACTCCGTGGTCCGGCCAGCTGGTGAAGTGGAACTGTCGAATCTCTCGGATCTCATGGTAGCCTTTCTGAGGAAATAAAATGACCTCTCTTTTTCTCCATAACAATGTGTTCACAACAGTGTTAATAACTGCATTGTTATTTCTGTGCCCACTCTGTTAATTTCATTCATATCTCCCCCACCCCCTTGACATTAGCTATACACACGTGTTTTGATAAAACACAGGACAAAAACAAACTTGATGTGATCATATGTGCAGTGTTTTACCAGTTTTATCACTGATGAAAACACCATGAAAAGCGACTTTGATACAACCATCATAATACCAACACTGCTTTTTTGTAGTGTTTCATCTATATGCATGGATGCATCAGTAACATGGAAGAGAGGGGAAAGAAATGAAGTTTGCAGCAAACTTTGCATAGTATGGGTTGGACCAGACTAAATTTTCCATCAGCAGAATGGAAATTTCCTGCCTCCCTTCCTCCACTGCAACACACAGATCTCCATGAAATGCTGCTCCTAGGGGATAAGGGACTTTGGGGAGCAACACGAGGGGTGTCTACAGCAGGAAGGGGGAATATTAGTGCAAACTGCCAATCTCAATGAAACTAAGAACAGTGAAACACAAAGCAAAGTGATCTTCCAAGCAATAAAGGACCAGAACAGATAGGAAATCGGCTCACCTTTTGGACTGTAAAAGTGCGGATGACATACTCTGCCAATGGTTCTGTCTCAATTAACGTGACTTTAATGTCTCCATAGACCTCTGTATCATCTGGCCAGTATCTAACACACTTGACCTATAGCAAGAAAGATCACAAAGTAAATGTTAATATATAATATAGAGTACAGCTCACCCTAAACCCATACCCTAAATGTCTTACCTATGGATAAACCCAAAGCAAGACTCCACCTGCAGTGATGAAAATCAGATATGTACCAAAGGGCTTTAATATACATGTGACCTCATCAATGTGCACTGACTCCTATGCTTAAACATGAACCAGCCACACTGTTATAATTATATGGCTAAATTATATAAATTATATGTCCAAAGAGTTGAGTACATTATAATTATTTTAGTAGTTGTGATCAAGGATACACTTGAATCCTTAATGTAACTTGCCTGGGATTTTCTTTTCCATTCCATGCTTGCTGTAGAATGTTTCAAATAATTCCTAGTAATATATTTTATCTGATATTATATTGTCATTCAAGGATCTGCTAAATATCATGCCAGCCCCTCTCACTCAAATGTAGCATGAGGCATCATTGCATGAGATGAGCTATTGTACAGACAGAGGAGGGAGTCTTCAAAGAGAAGCTTATAAGTAGGATCCACCCCTGCTATCCAGACATGTACACACCTTCTCTTTTGGAGCAACTTGGAGATAGCTGATTGTTGTTATGGGGCAAAACAGGAAATTTGGATCTGAAGAGGGACATGCTTTTGCCTACTTTGTGCTGTTCCAGTGTTTATTGGCATGGTCTTGTGACTGATTCAGTCATAACTAGGGATGGCAGGAATAGTGTGGATTGTAAAAACTCAGCTAGGGCTAGTTGGTGACTATTCTGAGTCATCTAACTATGACAGAGCACTCCTAAAACAGGCTACCGTTTGCTTGAGCAGTGGAGTTGGTTGTACTGGGAACACCCTGAGGGGTGAACAACATTAACTAAACTTCTGTTGCTTGAGCAGCCTATTGAAGGAAGGAGATGAGACTTGGCACCTCTCAGCACAGTTAATGTGCATGCTACATTAAAGAAGGCCAATAGGAACACTGGCCATGTGTGAAGCTAGGGTGGTGCTGCCGGAAATGCTGGCAGCCAGTGTGCCGCCTTAACTGCAACTTCTATTTAAAAGTTGAATAAATAGTGTGGAAAGTTGACTGAATGAATATCAGACATTTAATAAAACCTAGTCTAATCCATATAATGTTGCATGTCTTCATCTGTGGGGTGCTAGTATGAATGCACACTACAACATATTCTGAAATGCATGTTGTAAAATTTGTTCAACTAGCAAAACCTGGCATCATGCTACTACAAATCCATTAACATTAAAATTTTTATTATATTATAATGAGGATTACGTCGACCACAGTAAACAAATTGTTCATATGATGGACCTTGAAATGGATAATTCAAATGATCTAGTTTTCCCATCACAATCAGTGTGTGATGAGATTTCCATGATATCTTTGTACACTGACATTAAAACTTACAGTGCCCTCCTAAGCAGAGTTGCACTGGTGAAGACAATGGGCTTAGAATACCATAACTCTGTTTAAGATGTTCCTGCCAGAGCCAATTATAGTAAGAAGGCACTTTTGGTCATGAGAGAAAGCTAAGGATGCAAACCCGTGACCATTTATCCCACTATGGCTAACAGTGGCCCTTATAGTAACTTTAACCACATGAACAGCAAGTAATTCGAGGGTTTAAGCCATGTGATAACTGATTACTATTTTGTTGCTGCAATTGGTTGTAGATCTGAGAAAGCAGGAAGGGTGGTAGTAACATTTAAGTCACATTATAGTTGACCCTACAAACAAACAGCTATTAGAATAGTTGAAATGAAGTAACAACATAATGCGTTGGATTCTTTAGATGTTCCACTGGCAGAAGCTATTTTTTCTATAGCTGTCCCATCTCCTAGCACCCTCTGTGACCTCACCCCAAACACAGCTGGATGTTGAGAGATCCCTGCAGACAAAAAAAGTTGTATCGGTCATGCTCTGTAGCAAAGAGAAGAACCAAGAGAGACTGCCCCTCCTCCCTCTTCCATCAGCAGAACATCTGTAGGATCCATCCCAACGTTCCTTTATCTGTATGTAATAGATAGTGACTGAGTGCTTTCAGCAATCATCATACCCTGCCAACTTCTACCAGGTTGGTAACCATGACAACACTTGCAGAGTTCTCCTGCCAAATCATCCTCCAAAAATCCTTCACTGTCTCTTGCATTGGTCCTGAGGAGGAGTAGAATGAGAAAAAACACTCAAAAGGCAATTTTGGAATTAACAATTCATTTTTGTCTCTCTAACAACCAACATTCCTGCCCAACTGAAATTCTGACCTTTCTACAAAGGATGTCTTGTTCTTTAAAGTTTGGCTTACAGAGCAATTCTTAAACAAAATGAGTAATAGGGATTAATACCTCAAATACTGCTGAAGCAATATGTGCTACAAACCAATATAAACATGCACATTCCCAATTCATTTTTGAGAACTCAAAGAGGTATATGGACATTGTAAACCAAAACATAAAATAAAATTTACAGTGCTATGACTAGGCAGAAAAGTTCCCAGTCACAAATTAATGCTAGAATTTGGAAGTTATCTTTAATTCTGTAATAAGGTTTTATCTGAGAAAGCCTTTGGGATGCAATTTAATTATTTTTAAATAGATGCGTGATTTTTGTGATTTTTAACAGAAAATTTGGAGAAGATGCAAGCTGCTTCTTCCCAAATCTGAGACTTTACTCCAAATCTCATGTGTGTGTGTGTGTGTGTGTTGCTGTTGGTCATTTTTTTTTCCAAAAAGCAATGTATTTACAAAGAAGACTTCATATTGTTCAAATTCAAGATCAAAGGTTACCATCGCAAATTATCAGAAGTATCAAGTTTGTTATTGGTCTGGACTCTGAAGTTTGGACTGGATTGCGGGGCTTTGATAAAAATGTATTTATTTATTTACTTAATTTTGAGTCATCATCATCATCATCTTGAGTCCTTTGTGGTGCTAAAATGATCATAAATAAGTATCTTAGAAAAGTGTTCTGATTACAGAAATCAGAGAAAGTAAGATTTGTGTATGTGTGTTCCTACTCAACTGTGTATTAATTTTTTCCCCAGATACTTGATCACCTTAGAATGAGGCTAATGTGCCCGTGAGTATATATATTAAACCCCTCTTCCCTATTTTTCTATTGCAACCTCTGAAATGTTTTGAATGTATATACCTCTGGACATGAATACCTCTATCATATCATATTCTGGTTCTTGAAAAAACTATAGTCTGTAGACTCTGTACACAACCATAACAACTTGCCTCTCAGAGCTTTGATACTTTGCATATGTGTGCCCTTCTTTATGATTTTACCTGCTGAGATGACAGGAAGCAAAATGGGTTGTTTTACCCCTTCCAGTTAATAAATAGAGTGTGTAATTTAGTGTAGCAGGGGGAAATTTAAAAGCTCTCCTCTACTCTTGCAAGTACAAACGTGTTATCTCCTTTCATTTTTTGGATAGGCTGAGAAGTCAAGAAGAATTGTATTTGTGCCCATGCCACATAAATCCTTCTCCATCCAAGACTAGCTCAAGGGTATACAAAAGAGAACATATTTTAAGTTTCAGGAGAGCAGCTATGTCCAGTGTCACTTCAAGACCAACAAGATTTTCAAGGTATAAAGTGCCATGAGTCAAAGCTCCTGTAATCCTTAATATACATAGGAATGGAGATCCCTGAGCCATTATATCCCACTCAGGATATGTTACAAATAAGAGAATCGGGATGCATTGTTATTCAGTGCCTCCCCCCGCCCCGCCACCCATGGCTGAATAGAGACATAAGATTCTTATCCATAGGTGCTAATTTCTGCTCTAATCAAGCTGTATTATGCCATTGTACCTTTGCATCCTGTCTCCCTTCTTTGTAACACTCCTCCTACCTCCTGCATGGAATATAAATGCTTAGGGATCTCAATTCCTACTTGTATTTGAGGGAGGGAGCTTTGACTCTCGAAAGCTTATACACTGAAAATCTCGTTAAAGGTTAAAGTGTCACTGGACACAAGTCTTGCTATTTTAAGACAAGTAACTTTGGGGCAGGATCCCATGGTCTTAGTACTATGCTTAGCACATGACTCAGTCAAGTTGAGTTGTATTTCTCCATGCTGTATTGCTCTTTCAGTGCTTAATGATGGTGCAATCCATGCAGCTAGGCAAAGTATGAACAATGCAATTATTATGATCAGCCAAATGGAGAATCTCCACATGGAAAATCTTTGTACATGAGACCGCAAATACAGGCCAGTCAAATACTTCATGTGGACTAGCTTTGTGGCACAGAGGAAACTATATATCAGCCAGTGAGCTTATTGACTCCTTCTGTAGTCACTCCAACAGTAAACCTCATCTTGAGTGATTCGATAGAAATTAACAGGTTTGTCTGCTTGACTCCACTCATGGTATTTTGAATGGTTTCTTTTACACCATGGCACAGAGAAACAAGTCAAATCTGTTTGCTTGTCAAAGTTCCAGTAACAGCAGCATATTCATATTGCCTACTGTAATCCTACCTTAGTTCTATCGTAATTCTATTATATTTTTTTCCATTGTATGTGTCTCTCTTTTTTGTTGCCTTTTTAAAAATATCCATTCACTGCCTTTCTTTATTTTTGCGTGTGACTTGAGATATTATAATTCCTTACCATGTTCCCTCAAAGAATCATACCAAACAACTCATTGTGATCTATAACCATACTGCTACCAGTATTGACTGGGCATGCCTTTCTTAGGCTAATCAGGGTTCTCCAACACGGTGCTGATGGGGGCCATGCCACCTGCCAATACTTCCTGCGGTGTCGGCCAAGCATTTTTAGAAAGTGGGAGGGACCAGGTGGGCTTTCTGCATGGCAGGACTTCTGATTAGCCACTGGAGATCAGATTAACTGTGCATATTTTTAAAATATTGTTTCAGCAGCAGCTGCCACCACAGCATTGATTTTATTCTCTTTCTCACTCCTATTTCCTAGCATATTTTTAAAAAAATTATTCTGCTCTTTCCCAGCACTTGGTCTTCCTCTGTGTGTTTGTATGTTGGGCTCAGCCTCCTGCGGCAGCCTGTTTGTGGGTGCACCCACCACCCTGTGTAAGAATTCCAAAAGTACCCACAGGCTCAAAGAGGCTGAGGAGTCCAAAAAGTAGGTTGACAATGGGTACTAATTTTTCAGAAGTAACCCCCTAATGGTTCTGTTACGTATTGAGGAGATGACTTTCCCAGCTGAAGAGGGAAAAGGTGCATGTCTCTGTGTGAGAATAAAGATCAAAACAAAGCTGTGCTAATTAAAATATAATTAAGACATGTTGATCAATTTAATCAGGTCACTCTGATCAATTAAAAAACAAAAACCCTTTGGTGGGTTGGTGTCTAGCTAAAGACAAAAAATGGCATGCAAACATTAATTCTTGATAGACCCACAGATTTCCAAAAGGGAGATCCATTCCTACTTGTGGTTTTCCATAAGGAGGAAAATCTAAACAACAGAACTTAATGCCAACACATTCACATTTCTGTTAAGTGAAAAAGATTTTTTTAACACTTCAAATAAAGAAATGGACTTTAATGGTTTTTTTTTAAAAAAAACATGATTTTGACACCAGATTTTTAAAAAAGAAACAGAGACAACTGGTGCAGATATTAGTATAGAAGAATAATCTGATTTGGAAGTTTGGCAAAAATAATTTGGGAAGCGATGAAGCAGGGGTCCTCAAAATAAAAGAACACCCAAAGAACTAAAAAATATAGGTGTTCCCTTACTTTTAAATCATCACCAAGAAGCAGTGCTTGTCAACACTGTCATTCCAGCTCATACAGTCCTTCCTCAATGCCACTGTCTCCCTGGGGCTTATCCTTGTGAAGAATTTTAGAGTGAAACTAGACCTACAAAACATTGCAGCCATTATCTACTCTTCTTCCAGGGACTTAGGCTGGACTAAGTGAAAGTAACTGGCCAGGTCACCAAAGGTGATTCGTGGCAGAGTAGAGATTTGAACCCAAGCCTCCTGTCATACCCCATCACTCTAATCAAAACAGCACATTGGCTTTCTGTAAGTTTGTTATTCTACTGTATGACTTGTACATCTAGTTATAAACAATCTGAGGTACCTTCCCTCAGCTTAAAAGATGTCCTCAACAAGACCAGAGAAAGAATTAGAAAGCTGCCATTAGGGGGAGTGATGTGAAAGAAATGAAATACTTCTTTTACATTTGCTACTCAGCCTAGAATGGAAAAATGCATTTGTTTCTAAGCAAGTTGTACATACTGTTTTTCAAATATTTCTATCAACTTAATCTAACTTGCCTTGAGTTGCAATATAATGGTGAGGCCGATGATATCCCTGGAAGAGAACAAGGAGACAAAACAAACAAACAAAAATGAAAATAAATGAGGTTCTGCCTCTGGAGGAATTTCAGATGTAAATCTGCTGTAATAGTAGCTATCTAGCACTACGTGTGACTCTCAGCTCTCATTACTTACTCTCATCTGAAGCAGATACTGAGGTAATTTTCAACAACAGGCTTACGATTAACACATTCCACAAAAAAAGGAACCTTTAAGTTCCTCTTGTGGTGGAATATTTTTGTGTCTGCCCTAGACACATAGGATGCAGAAGGCAGGGGGAGCTCAGTAAATGGAGCACTGAAGTTTTCCTCCTGACCTTTACTCCCACTAACTCTATAGCTTTCCGCTGGTGTTAAAGCCTAGAACATAGAAAACTAGCAGGACCAATCACCTGCAGGGTGATAAAGTGTTTATATGTACTATGTGCACCATCCTGTATGCTTCTTTTGCTGTCAAAAACCCCTCTACACTCAATGGGGCAGATGTATGAATGATAGCCCTGTCTCATCAGTCCATTGGTGCAGTGAGTGTATAGCAGTAATCACTAGACAAGCAACACATATTCAAAAAGGTGTCATTTCTGACATTACATATTAAATTCACATTCAGAAATGTTCTCAAAATAGAAATACTATCTCTCAAAATACTATCAAGCCCTACCCTGTACAGAAATTAGTAGATCAATGGCCCAAAGGATGCTGTCCTTGATAGCTGTGTTATATGGATATGTTATAATGGGTTTGTTTATTGTTTAGTTGAAAGGCATGTCAAACTGGCACATATATTTTCCAAATAAAGAAAGAAAGCAAACTTTGTCTTTGGGTCCCACAAGTCAACTCCAGCTCTTCATTGGAAAGTAAACTTGTTTAGTCCAGATGATGCACTTTCCACTGCACCAATCAATGGTTAGCGTTGCCATAACATGTGCCATAAGATACCATTTGGGAATAATTTATTAGATGGAAAGTAAGCCATTTAACATAAGGATAGGCTATTGAAATTACTCATGGGTGGAAATGCTTCAACTGCTCTTGCAGATTTGAAACTTCCTAAAGAACTTACCTTTCAAAAAAATGGAAAGAATGTGACTAGGCAAAAATGAAACTCAGAAACCAGTTTCACATTTCCCTATATGTACCCAAGCTGCTCTTGCTTTAGAAAACCTTCCTTGCTAATATGTTAACAGACTGAACATGGAGACGTATGCGCATCCCCTCATTTGAAAAAGCACACATCTGTTTCTTGTCGAAACTGACTCAGGCATCAGTGATTTTTAAAACTGTGTAGGCTGTACCATATTAAATATGTTTTTCCTTTCCCTTAATTGAAGGATCTTTTTAAAAACACTGTCATATAATTAAGGATTAAACATACCTGCCTTATAAACAGGGATACCATTAAATACTTTGCTAATGAGTAACAGATTTTTGCACTCTGTTAGGAATCCACAGGATTATCTTAGTAAAATAGAAAGGATTTAAACTGATGTCTGCAACCTTCTTTCCATTAGCTTTCATTTTTAAAGAAACATACATGCTTATACAATTGGGCACATGCATTTGGGATTATGTACCATTGAAATCATGGCAAACTAAACACTATAAAAGAGACAAAGAACTTCACTCCATGTCTTTTGGCTCTTTGTTAATGTCTTACACAAATAACACACAGTCTGATGTCATTGCTCAGTTTACCATTATGCCTCACCAGCTACAAACAGCTTTGCAATGGTGTCTTCTAGTGAGAAAATCGCAGGAAAATAAAGGGTTAAAGACCTCCTTCCTTCCTCCTTCCCATCCCTGACCAAAATGACACTTGCCTGTTTAGAAAACAGGTGCATTTCAAAAGAAAAAAAAAAGATTATTTCAAAATGAGCTCAAAAGAAAAACTGTTATGTAGTTTTATCTCTAGTCTTCCCAAGATGTTCTTGATGAGGAACTAAAAGTTACAGTTGTAGAAAAGCCCTGAAATCTCAAAATCCTGAATTCTCTATTACCACCACAAGGAGCTGATCCAATAAGCAACATTAACACCTTCGTTTCTTCATTTTTGTTAGGAATCTTTGCACAGGAAAACGTTTCCCCAGTACTTACGTCGATATAGTTGGCATTTATGTAGTCTGAGTGGGGATCTCCATCCAGCAGTTGCAGCCTGACCCTGGAGTGATCATCTGAAAGTAATCAAATGATACGTGACAGTTGTTAAAAAGAAGGAACAGACATATCAAAGCTGACATGGATGGCAAAAGTCATGGACAATCAGAACATTATTCACCCTGATCATTTATTTTTAAAAAACTGAAATTTATACAGTATCAACTCTGTGCCTGCCTGAGCCATCCAGAAGCTGGTGTATAATTTATGTTCTGTTCTTTGTTCACCTTTAACGTGATCTTCAATTTATTACACACACCTTGGACTTAGTATTTCTCCAAGCAATTTCAAAAGTATTAGCATCATTCATGACACAACCTTTGTCAGGTCATAGCTGAATCATTGCCCAGAAGCATCTGCATCATCAAAAACCGCCTCTGTACTTGAACAACTTTTCGTCTTTTTGGATCGTTGAAAAGAGAAGATGAGAATTTTGACTGGCGTTTCCCATCAGGAGGCTCTCCTGATGAGTTCTGCTTAAGAACAAGGTTAGTAAAGCCTGTGATTTAAATAAGGCAAATCATTACAATTCATTTTTTTCCTTGCAACTACAATGAGTAGATGTTGTACAAAAAGGGGGGGGGGGAACGCTGATCTACACATGCAGCAGAATGAGGAGATAGAGTTCTGAGCTAGTAGAAAGGGCAATACCACTTCAGACTGTGGGGGAGAAGACACGGTAATAATAGTCCTCTATGTTAAAACTGCCTGCAAATATTAATAATTTTTTTAAAAAAATTATATCGAGAGGAGAGTTATAGCATAGCTCTTCACACACTATGTCAATTTTCCACTTCAAAATCATTAAATATAAGATACTTTGTAAAATGTAACCCCCCACTTGCAGTCTAAAGTGTTCTGTTCTACCAGCTCACCTCCACCTTCCTTATACTTCCTTCTATTGCATATGTAGACCAAGACAATGAAAGATCCACCTCTAAGCTTATTATATAGGAGAACAGACTCAAGAATAAATGGGTACAGGTAGTGGGGTCAGTAGTAAACATCCCCCATTCCTTTCTAAGACCTAACAATGAAATATCAATGGTTGTTGTGGATTTTCCGGGCTGTATAGTCGTGGTCTTGGCATTGTAGTTCCTGACGTTTCGCCAGCAGCTGTGGCTGGCATCTTCAGAGGTGTAGCACCAAAAGACAGAGATCTCTCAGTGTCACAGTGTGGAGAAGATGTTGGCAGGTCATTTATATCTACTCAGGAGGGTTGGGGTTGGGCTAAGTCATCCTGTAAGAGTTTCCCAGGGTGTGGAATGCTAATGGAGGGAGGCTTCAACATCTTTTCCACACTGTGACACTGAGAGATCTCTGTCTTTTGGTGCTACACCTCTGAAGATGCCAGCCACAGCTGCTGGCGAAATGTCAGGAACTACAATGCCAAGACCACGGCAATACAGCCCGGAAAACCCACAACAACCATCATTCTCCAGCCGTGAAAGCCTTCGACAATATAATGAAATATCAAGTCCATAAGTTATTAGCAGAGTTGCTAGGTCTCCTGCTATGGAGGGATACTTCCAATGGGCAACCCCCACTGCTTGCCAGCACTCTGTTGACTGACGGGAGAAAAATAAATTTTAAAAATTGCTGTTCGCATCATGGCATTATGTCACTTCCAAGAAAAACGCTGCTCTAGGAACTTTTGGAAACTGTATGGTAAAACTGGTGATTCATAGAATGATATGACATAACTTCTGGGTTTTCCCCAGAAGTGATGTAATGTTGTTGCATTTAAAGTGCCCCTACATGTCCCTCCCCCAGACTCCTGCTGGTTGCCAACCTTGGCTGCTGCTGGTTGGCAATGCAAGTTGTAATGTGCTAACTGAAATCCTTTAGGAATGAAACCTGTGAGACATCCTCATTTATATACTCATCAAATAATAACAGTAGGTCAGTAGTGTGTTGGTTATTTTACATTCCACCTTTATTACTTATTTAATAGGGCAGCAACTCAAAAGAGAAGTTTGTGTCCTTCATTCCTTGTTAATCTTTGAGAAGTACTGACCAAGTTTTGCTATAATGAAACTTATACATGAAAAGACAATTCCAAAATGCAAAGTGTGGCTTAGTGCAAACCAGTCAAGGCTGCCCCTTCTCCACAATAATTGATCATAGTCATGTCAGAAACCTCACTATTGTAGAAAGGCAGATACTACTATATCAATATACTCTAGTACTCTAATACTGTAATGTTGCTGCTACCCCCATTTTACAGGTAGCACACTGAGTCTGAATTGCAGGGCAGAAAGGAAGAGTAGCTTTGGAGTAGTGGTTAAGAGCTGCAGGATTCTAATCTGGACAACCGGGTTTGATTCCTCACTCCTCCACTTGTAGCTAGCTGGGTTACCTTGGGTCAGTCACAGCTCTTCTAGAGCTCTCTCAACCTCACCCACCTCACAAGGAGATTGTTGTAGGGATAATAATAACA
The DNA here is from genome assembly GCF_028583425.1 of Eublepharis macularius. Taxonomy (NCBI): domain Eukaryota; kingdom Metazoa; phylum Chordata; class Lepidosauria; order Squamata; family Eublepharidae; genus Eublepharis; species Eublepharis macularius. The sequence goes on from NC_072794.1 coordinate 138,254,516, forward strand.
TACTTTGTAAACTGCTCTGAGTGTGGCATTAAGTTGTCCAGAAGGGCAGTATATAAATCAAATGTTGTTGTTATATATTTGCAGAGTTCCTAGCCATGGCTTAGCAACAAGTGGATATTTCTTACATGAAACTTTGGGTTGTGTGTCCAATATGGAGCAGAAAGTCAGAGTAATGATTGGTTTAGAAATAATATGAAACAATAGTTTATTTTAACTAGTTAGTTTGTGAAAAGAGGATTTGTCTTGAAGACAATCACAAAAATCCTGGTTTGCCTCAATACATGCTGGTTTCATTGTCTTTGCTTTTGTCAGTATGTTGTATGAGTACAAAGGTGGGGAACAAGGCAGGATTAAACCACATTGCCCATGTCCTGCAAAACAATAGTTAAGACTAACTATGATTAATGCACCAACTTCAAACAATGGTTTCTAACTATTGCCCCCTCCCAGTCGTAATGAAGAGACAGACACAGGTGTTGAATCTAAGGGCCACTTTTATTAAAGTAACCTCAACTTTAAACATTAGGCCATGACTGCGGCAAGGGGAAATCGGTACAGGTCAAGCCACAGGGTCACCCCTGGACCTGCCTGGGTGAGCCCCGAAGCCCCGGGTGTGAGCCATCCCTGGGGATGGCTAGGCAACCCGGCCGGCCAGGCAAATTGGTTCCCCCCTTTCAGGCTCCTAAGCCTCAGCTGTACAGCAGTGAGGGAAGGACTTGCATATGGGGTTCCCCAGGCAGTCTGCCCACGCGCGCTGGAAGTCATCAGGAGTACCAGCAACTCCTAGCAGACCCCTCTTCCCTACCAACAGGGAAGCGCCAAGGGTGCTCACCGACCTGCTGCCTCTCACAAACTCTATCCCACCCGTGACACCACTAACAGGCACCACCCTAAGCCAATTCCCTCAACCCATGACCTGGTACAAGGTAGGCGAAAAACCCTTCATCCCAGCTCAAATTGGGAGAAGAGGAAAAAATTCCTATCTGGCCCTGAATACAGCAACTGGCTAATCCTGCACCAAGAACAGGGTGAGGAGGGTGGGCCGAGCGTTAAAAGGTGACTGAGGCTGGGTAAGCAGAGCCGCCCGACAAGGCTGCTGGCTCCGCCCCCCAGCACAAACTCAGATGCCCGGGAATGTGCACTGCTTTCCCTCCATCCAGGGGAGCAATGCACGACCCCCTCCTTGAGCGGCTGATGCTGCCCGGAGGTATGGTCGAATAGTTAGCGGTTTCATACAGCCTATCTCACCAAATATGGTTAGTTTAATTTTCTTTTTAGGAGATGTTTATGTTATCTCTCCAGAGTCCTGCTTGAGGCAGTTTACAATCACAATATTATTTATTTAGAACATTTTTATACTGCCTGTCCAGGATTCTGCACAAGGTGGTTTACAAAATAAAAATAAAACGGCTCTGTATACACATATCAAATAATAAAAATAATGATAACAACAACAACATTTGATTTATATACCACCCTTCAGGACAACTTAATGCCCGCTCAGAGCAGTTTACAAAATGTGTTACTATTATCCTCACAACAATCACCCTGTGAGGTGGGTGGGGATGAGAGAGCTCAGGGCCAAGCTACACATGACAAATGACACTTGAATGGCAAGTGTATTTCTCCCTGTTCACTTGCCCTCCACTCAATCCACTTGCCGTTCAAGTGTCATTCGTCATGTGTAGCTTGGCCCTCAGAGAGCTGTGACAGACCCAAGGTCACCCAGCTGGCTTCAAGGAGAGGAGTGGGGAATCAAATCCAGTTCTCCAGATTAGAGTCTTACTGCTCTAGTCTTAACTACTATACCAAACAAAAACGTTGTTAATTAAAACCCAGCATTAAAAAAGCCCCTGCCCAGCATAAAAAAACATAGTTGAGTTCACAGACAATAGTCAGTTTCCAGGCTAAAATAGTATTAAAAATGCAATAATAAATTATCATTATAAAAACAAAAATCAATTCAAACAAGTCCAGGGACCTAAAAACAGCATAAAGTTATCCATAAAACAGACCTTATACCAGAAGCAGATCATAAAACAGCTGAAATTAATTAAAAGCCTGGGTTAAAAGATATGTTTTGGCCTGGCACCTAAATGACAGTAAAATATGTGCCAGGAATGAGAGAGGGTGTTTCAACTTTAAGGTGCCACCACAGAAATTGCCATGTCTCTAATTACAACCTACCTCATTTCTGAAGTGGAGTGGGGTCACAGAGGGTTGAAATACAGATCTTAACTGATAGGCTGGACCTTAACTAAACCATGTATTTGGGTTATGTCTGAATTAAGCTTATGTTGTATCAAGGCAGCAGGGTGCACCATACATTTATCATAAAAAACAAGTTACATATAAATTCTCTCATGAGGTTACTGCCCCAAGTGTCACATAGCAGAAAGCAATTGTGTGAATTAGCCATATGTTATGTTCTTCTGAGTGAGAAAATAAATCTTAAAGACTGAAGCTTGTTTATATTTGTGTTCATTTTGCTTTCTGAGAGTAAATGGCATATTCCTGGTATTTAATTTTGTTGCCAAGCATCTGACGTTTAAAAATACCAAAACGTGTTTTGAACATTTACGTGTTTTCTGTCTCCCATGGGAGATTTATTCTGCTAAAAAGTGTGGATGGCATGAAAAGGCCCTCTCAGCTTATACACACAGCAAGGCTAAGAAATATTAATGATTATGGCTCACCCTTCAGGAGGTAATGAGGCCTTTTATTTTATTCGTATTTTCAGTAGGCCATGCTTGGTTAAAGCTAACACTATAACTTATTGTATAAATTACATTTTCCATATGTTTGGAAGGAAGACACATAAATTTCATTGTGATACAATGGGTTTATGTATTAATAATAATTAATAACCAATAGTGAAACACTGTGGGAAGAGAGCGGAATGAGAAAATGAAAATCACCCTCACTCAGACAGTATTATAATGAAGCTAACTGCTGAATGCTTCTTGTTAAGCTATTATCATCAAGCCTTCCCAAGTACAGACTTTTGTCCCATTAGATCTGCCAGTTTCCTCCTGCTATCATCAGCCATACACAGAATCCAGCTACTCTGCACAATTCCTAAGCAACTTACATGTAAATTAGTACACTGATTCATTAATATTCGTTTACCTCCTGTTTTGTTCTCATGGGAATCAAAATGTAAGGCACAGAAAGTATCAGATAAAATGGGACTCTGTTGGGTGCAGGCAACTTTTTTTCACCCAAGTGCTAAAAAAATGCAGCACCTAGCCGTGGAGATGTTGGTGTGCCAGTAGGAAAAATGGGGGTGGATTGTACTTGGATGGATGTGCTTAGAGCAAGCCAAGCATCACTGATGCTGCCAGCGTGTCAGGGAATTGCACAGGAATCTGCTGGTGGCTGTGGAAGTCTGGGAAGAGATGATGGGCAGAAGCCATATCTGTTGCCTTCTCCTGCACAGTTGACCCCAGCACTATTATCAGTGCCTTGGATGATTGGGTGTCTGGTGTATTGCTAATAGCATATACTGTATACTGGGGGTTGAATATACCTGCTGTCTGTGATAAGCATACTTTGTCCCAGAAGGATCCACTGGGGCTGCAGATTCTAAGCTAGTCCCCTTCTACATAAGTGTATGTGACCAAATTCTATTGAAACCAGTGAAATGAGCAGGGTTTTTTTTCAGCCGGAACGAGGTGGAACGGAGTTCCGGCACCTCTTGAAAATGGTCACATGGCCGGTGGCCCCGCCCCCTGATCTCCAGACGGAGGGGAGTTTAGATTGCCCTCCGTGCCGCTCAGCGGCACAGAAGGCAATCTAAACTCCCCTCCGTCTGGAGATCAGGGGGCGGGGCCACCGGCTATGTGACCATTTTCGCCGATGACGATTTAAACTTTAAAACACTCCTCCCTTGTTCCAGCTGACCCAAAGTGATGTCATTGTGTGGTCCTGAGTTCCACCACTGAGTTCCATCACCTCTTTTCCCAGAAAAAAAGCCCTGGAAATGAGCAAGTCAAAACTCAAATCAGTTAGTTTTCAGTGGGGTTTAGTTATAACTGGATCTGGACTTCTATGAAATAGTTATGGCCATAAGAATGGTCTAAATACATGATGCAGATCTACTGTTGCAGCAAAGCAGGTGTTCTCCAATAGGCTACTTAAATGGGTTGTCCAGCAGTCATACACAGACTACTCTGAGCTGCTTTGCAGAAAAGAGGGGTAGAAGGATCATGAAAAACAATCAATACAGAATAACCTGCAGCTTGTGATCCTAATCATGCAAAGGGATGAAACTAAGGTAACCCCCCCCCCCACTTCCACCCTCCACCCCATTACCACTCACCTGGCCGGCGGGAAGGAAAGGCATGGGAACTGGCCTCCTGGGTATGCTCCCAGAATGGCATGACAATGTCACTTCCTAGGAGCACTCTTGTGCTTCACAGCAGGCTGATTTGGGCCCCAAATCGACCTGCTACAAGGCGTGTGCGTGCTCCTGCACCTGTGCAATGATGTGACCTGGAAATGATGTTGCCGGAAGTGTTGTCACCAGAAATTACATCATCACACGGGAGCATGCATGCGTTTCCCACAGAGAATGCGGTACTCCCGGCTGCCACACAGTGGCTTGAGCTGGGGACCGTACTTTGCCACTTCGGAAGGAGAAGCAGGCAGAGACATCTCCCAGGCATATGGGGATATAGCTGGGGGGGCGGAGACAAAGCCTTCAGAAGACGGCTCCGCCCTCCCTGCTGGCAGTTGCTCTGCGTGCTCGGCCTGAGCAGAGCACATCTCAAGCTCTCTCAGCCGAGCTCCTCTGAGGCTGGTTTTACTAAAGGCCCTCAGGGCTAGGCAGCAGTAGCTGCCTTGGAGAGCTGTGAATTTCTCATGCTTGCTACCTTCAGACTTCAAGAGGAGAGCCAGGGCCCAGCGCCAGGCTCACTGGTTTGGCAGAGTCTTTTTTCTTATTTACATTTGGGGCCTGTTGTCTATCAGTCAGGAGGGCTAAAGCAGGGTGAGGCCCAGCCCTTGCAGGCCTCTGGCCTACCTAGGCTCCTCTCCCCTCAACACTGTTTTACTTTGTTGGGAGAGAGTACTGCAGCAGCAGCAGCAGCAGCAATAGATAGGCTTTGCTGTAGGCCAGAAGGGTGAGTTGCAGCCCTCTGAGGGATAGATTAATTCATACTTTATTACTACTGGCCTAGCAGGGTGGATGCTGGTAGCCCCCCCCCTTCCTCCCATCTAGGCTTTTCCCTCCCTTGCCATTTACACTTACTTGGGAGGGAGTAATTCTAGCAGCAATAGCTTGGCCTAAGGCCTTCAGGCAGCAGTGGCCATTTTGCAGTTTATTCAGTTGGGTTCAGCCATTTTGTGAGTGGCACCCAGTGACCTTAGTTTCCTGGCAGTGCAGCCATGTTGTGAAGGCATCTACAACATGCACAGCTCCAAGAGCGGCCATTTTGAGTGTGCCATTTGTGTGGCCTGATTTGCCTCCTACTTACTGGCATTAGCAGTCATTTTGGTGGGGCTTGTGCAGCTACCTGCAGACTCATTCTTTGAGGATGATGATGAGGCCAAAGGAATGAAGAAAATATTGGGTTATCACTGTCTATCAGTCAGGAGGGCTGAAGCAGGCTTAGGCCCAGCCCCCGCAGGCCTCCATCCTGCCTAGACTTCCCCCACCCCATTGTTCTACTTTGTCTGGAGACAGTACTTACAGCAACAGCAGAGAAGGCTTGTCTGAGGCTAGTGGGGGCGGGGGAGGAGGCTTGCAGTCATCTGAATAGTGAATTGCCTCACATATTATTTCTGCCATCTTAGCAAGGTTCTACAATCCCAGGGTCGTGGCTAGTTAAACCACCTGCTGCCCCACCTTCCCCTGCTCAATTTTGCAGCCTTTGTAGGCATAAAGGGTTGTTTTTAGGTTTTGTCATTCATGTCACTCATGCCACCTAAAGGCATGCTGTGTTGTTGCATCTGCAGAGCTGTCATGCAGAGCACAGTAGTCTAAGATGTGGTCTGATCTTTCTACCAGATTCGCACAATTGACAGCCAGTAGTGGATCTGGCCTAGGCTGCTGTAATCCAGTCATGCAGAGGAGACAGTGGATCTGATTGACAAGATTACTGTAAGTGATGGGCAGCAGCTGAGATGCGCTAGTCTGCCATAAGCCGGTCCTGGGACTGTTGCAGTGGATTGATGAAGTCAAGTCTATCTGGCAGAAGGGGATTGTCCAGCGCCCTCGGTGGCAACCAGTCTGGCACACAGCCTCTTGTGAGATGATGGGGGAAGATGACATTGATATGGCTGAAGGAGATTTATAGTTGGAACTTGTGCTGGTAACAGTAGAGTGCAACCGCCAGTTAAGGAGATAATGGGGGCATTTGTTATGTTTTGCATGGGAAGTGTATCCCAGACCATAGGGTGTGGGACTGCCGTGCGAATGTGCTGTTAGGTACCGAGTTTGTGGAGTAAACTGGGCTGGTATCTGTAGCAGGGAGCCTGTGGGCAACGAGGGTGGGCCCATGGGCCCTGGCTGGGGTATGTCTTGCCATGCAGCCTTGCTGATCAGGCCTGGTCCCCTCACCCCTGGCACGTTATGCCCAGTTACACTTTTTAAACTCTCTCAGTGGGCAGTGTGTGTCCTGGAGGGCAGTATATGAATCAACTGTTAATTTTGTGACATTATTAACATGTTTAGGCTATACATGCCAGGGTTTCCTACCCATTGGTGAGGCATCTGAGCCTATGTGGTCAGAAGCTCAAGTGCTGTCCTCTCATGGGACAGAAGCACGATCCCCAAAAGGCCTGTTTGGCATAGGAACCTCCCAGGGCAGTCTTGCCCTACACGCACACAGTCTTGACTGGCCATGAGGTCTGGGTGGGTACAGCGGTTGGTAAGGCCTCTGGCAGCTCTGGGTTGGCATTTTGCCTCCTCCTAGCCCCGCCTGGGGCTCTTTGCTGTGGGGTTTTCATTCAGGGGCCAATCTAATACAGCCTGGGCTCTTCCAACTGGGCACCCTGCCTCTGGTTTTGCCTTGATCTGAATCAGATCTTTTCCTCAATGAGCAAGTAACACCCGGCTTTCATACATCTCTGTTTCCATTGTCTGCTCAGTTTTCCTATGGCTAATCCCTTATGGAGTGGTCAGGGGTTGCCTTTCTGGCGCATGGCGTGAAGTTGGCAGGTCTCAGTGACAACTGGGTCAAACCCAAAGGGTGGTCATGAAGGCCATGGGGCCCAGGGGGGCTGGGGCCATGTCCCCCTTGGGTAGCAAAGGGAGACCCTGCAACAGGGTGTGGCCACTTCCCTGACATGTAGGACACTCCCTCACCACCCCTGGCTGGTGTTTCAGAGATAGTGATACCCCACATGGCCTGGCAGCTCTCTCTCAGTACCCAGTTTGTATGGGGCAGCCTCTAGGGCCACAGCCATGGACCTCAGGCTGTTATTCAGCAGGTTGTCTGGTGCCAGCCAACAGTGATTGTTCAGAGTTAGGCTGAGGCTGGTGTTGTAGAATGTCTTATCATGTCTTTTTTGGTGGGTGTGGTGTATTGCCACAGGAGGGTGAAGTCCCTCATCTGCTGGCCCAGCATGGGGTTGTTCGGGCAGTCATTCGAGCCTAGAGGATGCCAGTTGGGAATTAGCTTGGTTTTGTTAATGGCAGTTATCAAGTCACGGGACCAACTAGAACTGTGTTGGCCAGGCTGCTGCCACTGTGGTGAGATAACTGCTCCCCTCTGCATATCTAGTCATGCACCTGAGGAGGTGTAGGCTACGGCAGATGATGGCCTGGCCCCTCTTTCTTTACTGGATCCCACAGACTTGCAGTGCCCGGACAAGTAGTGGTCTGTTGGCTCGAGGGGAGGTGTGGTCCTCCACCTTACTCCTGGTCATTCACTTGGTGGATGATAACTTTCATTCACAGGGTGTGCTGTTTTCCTTACAGGTATACAGATTTGCAGCGCCCAGACAAGGAGTGGCCTGATGGCTCGAGGGGAGGTGTGGTCCTCCACCTCACGTCAATGTCAGTCACTTAGTGAGTGATGACCGTGTCTCACAGGGCTTACCATTTTCCTTACAGGCTCACAGGGTTGCAGCACCCAAGCAAGGAGTGGCACGAGGGGAGGTGCGGTCCTCTGCCGCACATCCTGGTCATTCACCTGGTGGGTGATGACCGTGGCTCACAGGGCATACAGTTTTCCTTACAGGCCCACAGACTTGCAGCGCCCAGGCAAGGAGTGGCCTAATGGCTCGAGGGGAGGTGTGGTCCTCTGCCTCACGTCCAGGTCAGTCACCTGGTGAGTGATGACCATGGCTCACAGGGCATACCGTTTTCCTTACAGGCTCACAGACTTGCAGCGCCCAGGCAAGGAGTGGCCTAATGGCTCGAGGAGAGGTGTGGTCCTCTGCCTCACGTCCAGGTCAGTCACCTGGTGAGTGATGACCATGGCTCACAGGGCATACCGTTTTCCTTACAGGCTCACAGACTTGCAGCGCCCAGGCAAGGAGTGGCCTAATGGCTCGAGGGGAGGTGTGGTCCTCTGCCTCACGTCCAGGTCAGTCACCTGGTGAGTGATGACCGTGGCTCACAGGGCATACCGTTTTCCTTACAGGCTCACAGACTTGCAGCGCCCAGGCAAGGAGTGGCCTAATGGCTCGAGGAGAGGTGTGGTCCTCTGCCTCACGTCCAGGTCAGTCACCTGGTGAGTGATGACCGTGGCTCACAGGGCATACCGTTTTCCTTACAGGCTCACAGACTTGCAGCGCCCAGGCAAGGAGTGGCCTAATGGCTCAAGGAGAGGTGTGGTCCTCTGCCTCACGTCCAGGTCAGTCACCTGGTGAGTGATGACCGTGGCTCACAGGGCATACCGTTTTCCTTACAGGCTCACAGACTTGCAGCGCCCAGGCAAGGAGTGGCCTAATGGCTCGAGGAGGGGTGTGGTCCTCTGCCTCACGTCCAGGTCAGTCACCTGGTGAGTGATGACCGTGGCTCACAGGGCATACCGTTTTCCTTACAGGCTCACAGACTTGCAGCGCCCAGGCAAGGAGTGGCCTGATGGTTCAAGGGGAGGTCGGCCTCCGCCTCACGTACCGGTCATTCACCCTGGGTAATGACCTTGGCTCACAGGGCATGGCCCTTTCCTTTCAGGCTCACATGGACTTGCAACGCACAGGCAAGTAGTGGTCTGATGGTTTGAGGGGAGGTCGGCCTCCGCCTCATTTTAGTCATTTACTGCATGGTGGTGATCTGACTGGGCAGTATGCTCCCCTTTTGTTACAGGCTTGTGTGGGCAAGTGGGGGCCTGGCGGATTGATGTTTGGTCTGCAGTGCTCCCACAGCGGGGAAGGGTCTGTGCATTTATTTGCCATGCCTCCACATAAGGCTGAATTTGCCAACCTCTACAGAGGTGTGGGGGTTCACTAGTCAAATTACTTCATCTTAGGATAAGGGCTGGATTTCCCAACCTCTACAGAGGTGACAGGGTTCACTGGCAATGACATCATCATAAACCAGCGGCAAGGGCTCCGGTGGACACTAGGCCACCTGTGGGGCGCTTGGGCCTAAGCAGAGGCTTGGCCCCAGCGGTGGCAGGAGAGAGTTTGGGGATAGGGAGCGGGCCGGTGAGCACCCCTTGGCAATTCCCCATTGGTGGGGAAATGGGGTCTACCAGGAGCGGATGGTATGCTTGTGACGGCTACCACCACCTGGAGACTGCCTGCAGTGAACCCCATGTGTAAGTCCTTCCCTCATGCTGTACGGCTGAGGCTTTAGGAGCTTGAAGGGGGGAACCATTTTGCCTGGCTGGCCGGGGAAAAGCCATTGCATGGATGGCTCCTACCCGGGGCTGTGGGGCTCGCCCAGACAGGTCAAGGCGGTGGTCCAGGGGTGACCCCGTGGCTTGACCTGTACCGCTAGTTTGCCCTTGCCGTATTTAATGGTTGATGTTATATTAATAAAGTGGCCCTTTAGTTCCAACTCCTGTGTCTGCCTCTTCATTCCGACTGGGGTGGCAATGCGGTACTCCCGGCTGCCACACAGTGGCTTGAGCTGGGGACCGTACTTTGCCACTTCGGAAGGAGAAGCAGGCAGAGACATCTCCCAGGCATATGGGGATATAGCTGGGGGGGCGGAGACAAAGCCTTCAGAAGACAGCTCCGCCCTCCCTGCTGGCAGTTGCTCTGCGTGCTCGGCCCACCCACCTCACCCTGTAGTAGTGCAGGATTAGCCGGCTGCTGTTCCCAGAGCCAGGTAGGAATTTTTTCTCCTCTCCCCATATTGGCAAGGTGGGAGAGGTGGTTTTTCGCCTACCTTGCACTGCAGGCAGAGGTTTGAGGTAATTGGCAGTGGTGGTGCATCGTTGTAAGTCACTGGCAGGAGAGAGTTTGGGGATAGGGAGCGGGCCGGTGAGCACCCCTTGGCAATTCCCCATTGGTGGGGAAATGGGGTCTACCAGGAGCGGATGGTATGCTTGTGACGGCTACCACCACCTGGAGACTGCCTGCAGTGAACCCCATGTGTAAGTCCTTCCCTCATGCTGTACGGCTGAGGCTTTAGGAGCTTGAAGGGGGGAACCATTTTGCCTGGCTGGCCGGGGAAAAGCCATTGCATGGATGGCTCCTACCCGGGGCTGTGGGGCTCGCCCAGACAGGTCAAGGCGGTGGTCCAGGGGTGACCCCGTGGCTTGACCTGTACCGCTAGTTTGCCCTTGCCGTATTTAATGGTTGATGTTATATTAATAAAGTGGCCCTTTAGTTCTAACTCCTGTGTCTGCCTCTTCATTCCGACTGGGGTGGCAAGGTGAGTGTTGGGTATCCAATCTCTCGCTGGGAGTATAAGGGGACCTGGTAAGCCTAGTTGAAACATACAAAAGAATGAGGTAGAGAATGCTGAGATGACAGAATAGACAGTACCACTTCAGACTGCAAATGGTGGATTCTAACTTCAAATAAAAAACCCATACAAATGCATATGAGCACAGCAGGGGAAAAGATTCTATCCCTTCTCTTGCTGTGCTGGTCTTCTACTTGCAAGGAAACTGTAATACAGGGGAACATTCCAAAGTCTGGTCTTCCACCTGCAGTCAGAAGCAGCACAGGTTCTGAAGCATTCTAGCACCTCTTTCTTCCCTTTCTTCTGCATTTGTGCACCAGACTTTCCCTGGAAAGAAAGTTCCATTAAAATCAAATGGTCTTGTTTCTAAAGGAAGAAATAGGGCTGTGTAAGTATCACTGAAAGAAGCTCTAAAAAATTCCAGCATGGATATTGTGATGTGAACCTAAATACCATCCTTGAACCTTTACTATCAACTCAGTTACACTGTTGGTACAGTCCTCCACTTTCAAGGATTATCTTTTATTTACTCTATGCTTCATTGCCACATCATCTGTTATTTAATTACATACATTTTTTCTTAGAAACTCTGTTGATTTGCTAACTCAATTTAATAGTTCTTTGAGAAAAATAATCTTTATCCCACTATTTATCTTACAGACATTCATATCCACCATTTCCTTTTCAGCAGTTTCTTATCTACACCCCTTCATTTTTGCCATTATCATTCCCAGCATCCTCTAGGTTTGAACTTTCACTATATTTTACATCTAACAGATACCGTTTGCATAGACGTGATTACATTTTACCTTTCGTTATTCAAATATATATCCTCTCTCTTTTGTGTAATTCTTGCAGGATTACATCTATATTTTTAGCTACAGGACAAGCATCTACCTTTCCTGAGCAACCAATCACCTTTGTGAATATTTTCTTGATGTTTCACTTCCCTTTCATCTTGTTTGATGTACTTTTCCTTCGTTCTTTTCCACACACCTCACTAAAAGAGAATGTTCCCTTCTCTGCAATCATACTTAATAAATAAATGGTTACCCTTCCTTGATGATCTTATTCAACTTTTCTCATTCATCCCGGGTTCTGTTTATTCTAAACCATATAAGAACTACCAGAGCAGCTTTATGGGGCCTTGCATCATCAAAGGTTGAGCTCTGCCTCAGTGATGGGATGAGTGACATGTGCACTCAGAACTTTATTTTCATTATCATCATTTCAGGCATTCAAATAAAAAAAACTTTTTGATCAACTAAACAGGCACCACAGTTAATCCAGCAGATTTTTTACAAGTGTATTAATTATTTGCTTACAATAAACGTATCTGAGAAACATTCCCCTTCACTCTGTAAGGAATGCCTAGGGTAGCCAGCCTCCAGATAGTGGCTGGAGATTTCCCAGAATTACAACTGGTCTCCAGGCCACAGAGATCAGTTCACCTGGAGAAAATGGCTACTTTGGGGGGTGGACTCTATGGAATTATGTCACACCAAGGTCCTTTCCTTCCCCAAACCTCACTTTCTCCAGGTTTCTCCCCCCAGATCTCCAGGAATGTCCACACTTGGAGCTGGCAACCCTAGGAATGCTTCTTCTAAAGAGATTTTCTCTTTGACATGCACATCCATCACAAAAATGAATCCCCCCTTAAAAAAAAGGGTGTTTGTACATGGACAAACATGAAGATTTACAATTATTGGACTATGATTATTTTAATCAACTGGCAACCCTGATTACTAAGTACTACAAGTACGGGTCCGGCAATCTTCTGGGGGCATCTCATTTCCCCCTCCCCCACCATTTTCTCTTTCCCTTCCCTAAAGTCCCCATAGCCTCTCCCCTTTCCTGCTTCCTTTTCTCTTTCCCACTCACCAGGCAAACTATCATTATGATCTGCCCCCACACCATCTTCAGTTTTCCCTCCTTCCATCCCCTTGGCATAGGCTCTTAACAAACCTCACCTTTGCTGGCCAGAACCTTGAAGGCCAGTGGGAGAAAATGGTGGTAAGTTAGAGCTCATGTGTTGGCATCATGCTGGTGAGCAACTTTACTTTTGGCAAAAAACAGGAGGGACCTCACAGAATGCTCTAGGATTTGCTTTTTGCTGGAAGTGATGAGTGACACTGGCAAACCAGTCCTTGCCCCCAGCATGTTCTCAGGGTTGCCAGCTGGCTACTGGGCCAGACCAGTTGCATGTGGGCAATCTGAGAGGCCTTGCAGGGGTTACCTCACTTTTCTCTGTATCCCACTCCACACACTCTTTCCTCTTTGCCTCATCCTGCAACCCCCACCCCACACTCACCTTTCTCTGATTTCTTCCCTCCTTCCCACCAACTGGTTACTTTTTATCTGCCCCTCATCTTCAGCTATATTTATTATTATTATTTTCATTTTTTATCTCACCTTTCTCCAAAATGGAAATCCAAAGCAACTTGCATCATTCTTTTCTCTTTTTCATCCTCACAACAACAACCCAATGAAATGTTTTTGCTTACAGTAACCTTTTGCTTACAGTAACCTTGGGTCAGTCACTTAGAATGTGTGACTGACCCAAGGTCTCCCAGGGAGCTTTCGTGGAGCAATGGGGATTCAAATCTGGGTCTCTCAGATCCCAGTATGAAATTCTTAATCACTGCACCACAATGGCTTTTGTGGTGTGAGTGTAACCAGTGGTTTCTGCTAGGCTTGGACCTGAGGAGTGTCAAAGGCTGAAACATATCTGGAAAAGGCCCTGCCAGCCCCTCCCCCTGTCATTTTCTGACAGACACCAAGGCTTGGAAGCTGGCAATGCTGTTGTGATTGCCCAGCAAACCCTACAATGCCCTCTGAGATCTCCTTTCTTAAAGACAGAGACACTACTTCTATTATTTTGGTGGGGTTAACTCCTAATGCATTTTCCCCTAAGCTTTGAGTTTTTTTCTGCAAACCTGAGGCTTTTCTGGGATTTGTAGAAAGATCTGTCTTGTCTGTTCATGGCCACCATCATTGGATTTAAGTATCCATAAAGGGGGCCACGTTGAGAATCAGATATATTGACAAGCAGGGACACTGCAAGGGCCTTAGGGGGGAGGGTCACGTTATTTTCCCCTGTATGCTCTTTCCTATACTATGCCCTCCTTTTTCATCCCGGCAGCACCCCATTTCCTGTCTCAATTCCCAGCTTCATTCTCTACCTAGCACTCACCTCTCTTTTATCTGCCTCCCTAACCTTCAGCTTTATTTATTCATTTATTACATTTACACCCCATCTTTTTCCCCAATGGGGATCCAAAGCAGACCACATCCTCTTCCTCTGCTCCATTTTATCCTTACACTAGCCCTGTAAGGTAGATTAGGCTGAGAGAGTGTGATTGGCCCAAGGTCATCCATCAAGCTTCCATGACCAAGCAGGTTTTCAAACCTGGGCCTCCAAGATCCTAGTCCAACACCCTAGTCACTAGACCACATTAGCTCTTAGCTTTCATTCCTTTTCTCCCCCTTGCAGCCTCTCAGTGAGAAAAACTGGCCAAATTGCAAAATTTGTGTGGTAGCAAGTTACTCACATGAGTTGTGTGGTGGCCACTGCTGAGGCCAGCCACATCATGCAAGTTGTGCAGAGGCTGCCCCTGGGCCCATGCAACGTGAGCATTATCAAGTTGTAGCCACTGCTACACCTGGGTGAGTTACCTGGGTGAGTAGCAAGCAGCTCATTGCTTACTACTGGACTTGACTCTGATGAGTCTTCCTTCCACAATAGGAAAGAGGGGAGTAGAGACTGGGAGACCAAAATAGCCCTACCCTCTCCCCTTTACTGATTGAAACTGGTTTGAAGGTTGGCAATATTGTTGCGGTTTCTTAGCAACCCCCACAATGGCCACTGAGATCTCCTTAAAGGTACAGGTGCTGCATGTATTACTTTGTGGGTGTTTCAACCCCTCTCTTTTCTTTTTAAGATTTCAGATTTTTTTGAAAACCTGGGGCTTTTCTTTTGTTTGTAGAAAGATCTGTCTTGTCTGTTCATGACTCCAATCAATGGATTCAGTACCTGCAGAAGGTGCCACATTGAAAATTAAATATATTGATTATAACTTTCACCATCAAGTTATGCCCGTAAAATGTATCATCTGAATCGATGAAGCCCAAATATCTTCAGTTTACTTTAATGAAATTTAGTGAAGTTTATATTCTAGGGTCATGTAACAAATTTCATCTACTAAGTAAGACTTCCAATTTCTCATCACACTATCTATCATCTAATCTGTCTGTCTGTCTGTCTGTCTGTCTGTCTGTCTGTCTGTCTGTCTGTCTGTCCGTCCGTCTATCCATCTGTCTGTCTAAAGACAAGTGTCCTGACTGACTCATCAATGCCCAGCCCAAACCCCTGGACCTAGAAACATGACATTTGAGAAGAAACTTCCTTTTGTGATGCAGAGGCTCACTAAGAAGGGATTTTAAGAAATTTGCCCCCAATGGGGGTAAAAAGGGGTAAAATGTGTTTCTCACAGGGATACAGCTTCCCTGTGTGGCTAGCAAGGTGCTTCTCCCCCCCCTCCCGGCAACTGCCACTCTTCCCTGAGGTCATTTGCATATGCAGCCTGACTGGCCATCTCCCCAACATTCTAAAGTGTACATAGTTGCTACTGGGAGTCAATGAATGTGTCCTGAAGTAAAAACACACCTCCCAGTCTTCCCCTCTAGTGACGACCCTAGCAGACCTAACAGCTTAGAGATGGGCACGAACCAAAATATGAACCAAAATTCATGACGAACCAGGCTGGTTCGTGTTTCATGAACCAGCGGTTCGTCAGAACCCAATTCTGACAAACCACCACGAACTTTAGGCTGGTTCGGTTGGTTCATTTTTTGGTTCGTCACTGCAGACAGCCTGGCGTCGATTAATCAGTTTCCTAGGCAACAGCAGATGGACTTCCTGCAGACCTTCTGCTGACCCAAAAGTGACCTTCTGCTGGCCAGGAAGTGACCTTCTGCTCACCTGGAAGTGACGATTTTCTGACCTGGATGTGATGTTTCCACAAACCAAATGAACCGGTTTGCAAACCAGGGGATAGGTTCGTGAAAGTTTGTGGTTCATGAAATTTGATGAACCACGAACCACATGGTTCATTTTTTTCCTGGTTCGTGCCCATCTCTACTAACAGCCAAGATATACCCTGATATCGTCACTATCACAGAGAAGTCCATGAACGGGCTGTGCAAGCATGCCATTCTGACCCCCAAGAATGACAAGGCTGCAATCATTAATGAAACACAACTTAATTCCCTCAAAGGGGCAGAAATGGAGTACAGATCTGAGGACTGAGTGGTGCAAATGGATGATGCAGTCCACTACCCTGTGGAGTACCTCAACATGCTCAACCCTCCTGCTTCCCAGCCCACAAGCTTCTCCCAAAAATGGGGGCTCCAGTGATGCTGCTCCAGAACCTCAGCCCACCCAAACTCTGCAATGGCACCAGACTACAAGTGAAAGCCCTCCACAGGAACATCATTGAGGCCACATTGTTCACCAGCAGCACTCGGGGGGAGTTGGTGTTCATACCACGCATACCATTCATACCATCAGATAACCTCTTCAAGTTCAAGAGACTGCAGTTCCCCCTCAAGGTCTACTTTGCTATAATGATCAAGTCCCAGGGACAGATACTGAAGGTGGCAGGAATTGACTTTGAGGGAAGACTGCTTCTCACATGGGCAGTTCTACGTGGCCTGCTTCAGAGTGAGCTCACCCAGCAGCCTGAGGGGAAAACCACCAATGAGGGTTACAAAGAGGTTTTTCAGTAGAAAAAAAGGTTGTATGTATTTTTCACCTAATTTCTAGCACTACTATCCTTTCCTTTTAAAATCTCTTCAATAAATGTTACATTTTAAAATTCACTTCATCAGTTTTCAGCATCAACACACTTCACTTTATTCAAACACCTTAGTGAAGCTCGGGTACTATGCTATTATATTACAAAACCAACTCAACCCCCCCCCCAAACCAAAAAATGTTACATACACTTAAATATTATAACTGTATTTAAAATAGTTAAATACAGTAGTGAAGCACAGGCATCAAGTTAGTATATATATAAAGACAAGTGTCCTGACTGACTCATCATCACCCAGCCCAAACCCCTGAACCTAGAAACATGAAACTTGGAGAGAACTTTCCTTTCATGAAGTAAACAACAATTAAGAAGGGATTTTAAAAAATTCACCCCCTGAGGGGGTAAAAAGGAGTACAATATGTTTTCCCATAGGGATACAGCTTCCCTGTGTGGCTGACAGGCTGCTGCCTGCTCCCCCCCCCCATGCCAACTTGGCCACTCCTCCCTGATTGGGCCAGATTTTCCACCCAACTTCACCTCACACCTCTCGTAGCCACCACCTCTTACTGCCCCCAAGAAGCTTCCTAGCAGATGTCATGCAAGATACACCGATGCTAAAAAGAGGAAGCAACTTAGAGATGCGGCAAAGAAATATGCACATTGTACTCCTGTAGTGCACTGAGCAGCAGTGGCCAAGTACTAGCAAGATCACCCCGAGGTGCACAGAGTGGCAGAGTCTCTCTATGAGCAAAGCAATCCTGGAAGACAAGTAGAGAGGCATTCACTTCCATGGAAGGTCAAGGCTCACTCAGACTTCATCCATGCAAAAATACCCCTGTTCAGCATCTCAAAACAAAGCAACATGGCCCAAGTGCTGAGGAACTTTAAGCTAATTGTTTGGTATGAGAGCACCATGGCGCACAAGGGGTATTTTGAGGCACTGAGCATAACCCTCAAATATAACCTGTCAACATCACTTTTGGGTGTAAAGAGTGATGCATGTTCATTAGTTTTCACGGGTTTTGATCCAATTTTTCTAAATTGTTTGGAATCCAATCTATTATTCCAGCTGGATATCTGATCACTGGAATCACCCAGGTATTTATGGCCTTGATCGTATTCCACCATTTAATTGTGACTTCAGAATTTTTCGTACTCTCTTGATATATTCTTTCTGAGTCATTTCTTTTACTTTCACATGCAGGATGTTATCTACTTCTAATATTCCAAGGTATTTATCATCATCATCATCATTTCGATTTATAAACCGCCCATCCTCAGGGTGGATAATGATTTCATAATGTCACATTTTCAAGTTCTACTCTGTCATTTTTTTTTACTTTTCCCCACTGCATGGAGAGTACTGCACATTTGTCTAAGCCAAATTTCCCAGCCTGATGATGATGATTATATGACTGCAAGTTGTCATGCATGTTTTATTCAAATGGAAGAGGAGAATATACATTTTCTAAAATAAAAAGAAACTATAAAGCCTTCTAGGCTGCAATAATTGTTTGACTGTTTTGATTTTGGATTGAAAATACTTCTTGCAGGAGCAGAAATGAAAGCTAGTATCATAACTTTGGTGTAAAAAAGAGAATTCATGTCAATTGAAAGTTAAAAATCTTGTAACAGGAACAATGAAGCTCCAGAAAGAATAAATTACCCTATGGAATAATTGAAGACTAGGGTGGTTTTGTATTCTTCATTTTGATATGAAATATTCCTGCTTTTATTTTATTTTTTTTCCTTTTGTGCATTGACCCAATAGTGAATATTTTGTTCTCTTTTTCTTGTACTGATTTGTTCACAGGCTTTCACTACAATGTGCCCATTCAATCATAGCCTATTATTTATATAATTGAGATATGCATATAAATACAAAATAAACTGCACATGAAAACATCTGCACCTTTATCCAACCATCCATGCATGGAAGGCACGTGGAGTTTTCCTATGTTCCTGTCTGTTCACAGGATCTGTGTGGAAGCACAGTTGTGTGAGATGGTGGTAGTCTGGAGTGGGAAGGAACAAGGAGATGCTCCCTTTTGGAGATGCAGTTGCAGAACACAAAGAAGGAGCACTTGCACCCTCTTGGCCGTCCTCACTCCAGGACTACAACCTGAGTGGCTATTCCTCCATGTGGATCCTGCAACCCCAGGGAATTATTCTTCTGAGGGTTGAAAGGAGCTACAGAAACAGACAGAAATGCAGGAAATCTCCATGTTCTGTGTACAAAACAAAAATATACAAGCCATGACATATACAATACAAATGACAAGTCAACAGTCAAAAGAGGAGAACCAAAAGTATTGATAAAGATCTAAATGAATATAAAAAGAAATTAAATAGGGGCCATTCACTCATCCCCAGTGGAGCGCTCCCTACCATTGTGTCCTTAATGCCAGACTTGGAAATGATAAGGCAGTGTTGTTTCCAACAGGCAAGACTTTAATTCAGTCTCCATTCCTCCACTCTCCCTAGCTGCAGCTACCACAACTTCCCTTTCCTGTTCCTGCCTACACCGAATCCTGGAGTGGACTACGGCAGTCTCAAACACTGGCCTGGATTAAAGGAACACAATTGTCAAAACATCACAGCTACCATCAAGTCCTTCACAAATTGCTGCCTACTAGTATTTCACATTTTTTCATAATCATCCCTGATACTCCATGTCTCAACCCTCTTCAGCTTCCTTGTATGAAGACAAACAGCAAAATAATGATCATAATATCCACTGAGAAATTCATACTAAGGAAATGAGAAACAATAAAGCAAAAAAGGTGGGATAAGAGGAAAAGTAACAAAGAAGCATGGTTTTAAAAAATTGAATGAAGAGGTTAAGAATGCCAGATATTTTGTGCTTTTATTCTTGTTTACATTTACCCCCTCTCTGCTAGATGCTTACAAGATATAAACAGGAAGTTCAGTTCAGTTTGAATTTGCACCTACAAGAGATGATGTTGCCATATCTGTTCTTATTGCGATTTTCATCTTCTTTGGCTGTATCCCAAGATGCTGTCTGCCCCTCGGGTAGAGCCTGCAAAATAAATAACAACAGAATGTTTATGAAATAACCTTCTTGTGTTTTAACATAACAAAGTAGGGATAGAAAATGGCAACATATCATTTAACATTCAGCCAAACCCGCTGCCTTTCCCCTAGAAAACAGCGCATCTGATAATACAATGTTGAAGAGACCAGTCACATCCTCCTCTTGCAGTTGAATTCCTAGTGCAACTGGAACTAAAACAAGTAGGAAAGTTGTTGCTTTTGGCTTCACAGGCATCAGAAGTTTTGACACAAGAAAACTAAATGGTTTCTCTTATGCCCATGAGAAATACTAGAATGCACACAAGGTATTTTAACTGTGTACAAAGGCAGTGTTTCTAACAATATCAGTTACTATATAGATAGAGGAATAGGGCTAACTCAAACACCTGAACTGTATGAATTTATCCGATACATTAAATGCATACATTATGGCTATAAATTACCCTTATGTCGTATAATTCATACCTATTATATTATGAGCATAATTCAAAGTGTCAGCTTTGATATATGAATTGCTAAAGAGCTTGAGACCTCCTTATCTTGCAGAATAACTATTTCTTTTTTTCCATTCCAACACTTAAGAGCACACTCTTAACTAGAGTATCCATGCACACATCTTGCACTAGAAGAACATTCTCACCAACTGCTCTACAACTGGAGACCTCACTTTGCTTAGACTCTACAGGAAGTGCTTTTTGTTTGTTTTTCCAAGACTAGTACTAGCAATGCAATCCTAAACAGAGTTACATACTCTTCTAAATCAGTTGAAGTAGATGGGCTTAAAAAGGTTTGCACTATACATTTCAGAGGGTTTGTGTAATTTCAATGCAGTATACCGCTTTCTGTTTCAATGCGTTTTTAATTCACTGGTTTTATTGGATGGTTTCACTGTTAAGAAAGAAAGTAAAGAATAAAATTCTCCAAGGCTTTGTCATAGTTAACAAAATCTCTAGATAGCTGTACAGGAAGAGGACAAGATCAGATAATACAAGGGGAGCAGCCCAGAATGGCAACCTCTGACACGAATAGTAAAGATGACAGTGCTCTGAAAGCTTGCTCTTGGGTGTTATGGTGTACTTCCCTGTTGAGCTAGTTACATCTTTGCTCCTTTCTGTGATTAAAAAATGAGAACTCCCATAATCCTCCCCTGAACTCAATTCTGTTTGGAGCAAAGAGAAGGGAATTCTGAGAACATCTCTGCCAGCTAATAAGATCAGTGTTGAGTTTCTATTGTCTTTCCTGTTTGCAGGTAATTTAAGCCTGGGCATGGCAAGAACACAACTCTTTAGTGGAGATGAAAGGTAGGCATCAAAGGGATCTTTGTCCTTGGTTCTTACCCTGTGGCCCTAATTAAGCCACCTGTGGATCCAAGACCAGCTCAATATTTAATGTTTTATATTTATTGTATCTTTTATTTCAGTTCATGGTATCTTTTAATTTAAATTACATTTTGTCTGCCACTTTGGGTCCTCATTGGGGAGGAAAATAAAGGAGGGGTGACTAAATAAGTATTTGGAATTCTCAACAGTAGCTTGAAAGATGGAACAGGTCTTTATATTATGGGCAGATACCTAGACAATAAAGAACTGTATCGCATATTGATCAGGAAGCCAAATTTTCTACTGCTAACTAATAAACGATTAGCTGGAAACCACAACACACTGCTTATTTCTTAAAATGATAACTATTTCATCTGTGATGGAGTGGAAGAAAATGCAGAATATGTGACTACCAGATTATGAGTATGCTGTTTAAGAAGACAATCCTTGCCAGTCTGCAGTATTTTGTACCAGCTCACAAAGGGCTCCAGGGGAGATAATGTCAGGATGCACTGCAGATGCTGCTCTTCACAAAGATGGGTAATAAGTGGCTGTAGCTCAAATCACCACACATATGTAGTAATGATTCTGCAAATAGCAAGATCTTTGATCATGCATCCATTTCCTCGTACAAAGGAAGTGCTACCTAATGGTGGCTAATCTCCTAAAGAGAAGGGAGGGATGGGGGAAGAAAGTAGATGAGGGAAGCTCATTTTCATCTTCAAAGTTAGAGGAGAAAAGGTGCATTATTTGTGCATTAGTGTCTAGTTACAATAGATTGCTGGGAGAATGGCAGCAGTTATTTGGGATCTCATCATGAACTATTGATGTGCAGGAAAACTGCATTATACAATGTTCCTAGGATGGTTAAAATTATTTCTCCAAAGGAAATGCCAAACTCAACTCCTATCAGCCATTCATTGTTTTGACCATTAAGCATCCCATCAAAACAACAGGATGTTGCTAAAAAAGTCATAAATCTAATGTTCATCATAAAAAATGTTTATTCCACTGTGAACTGAGAAACCTGGCCATGCTGAATCTCTGGTACATGGTGCTTTCTGTTCCAATGTGATTTGTAAAAGCACGATTGCATTCTCAAGGGGAATGCAATCCCTACAACCCAGGCTTTTCAAAACTATACTTAAATAATACAGTAAAATGACGCAGTATCCTTTTCTCATCACATTGTATAGTTCTCATTTAGAAACACTTAGGACTCTGAAACATTTGCTAATGTTGTTTTGGAAATACATACAGGCTACACAGAGATATTTGCAAAAAAAAAATAGCACTAGGACCAAAGCTGATACTACAACTAAATAACGCATGTCTTCCCCTCAAACAATTTCCATTCCAACAACCTCTGAACAAATGAATGTTGAATTCATGGAATGGAAGGATCTGTGTTCTGTTGTCAGAAGACATACAGTGTACGGAGAAACTGTTGAGCAATAATTTTAAACAGTTTCCATGTAATAGACCAATCATTGTGGAAAACAGCCCTAATTTAATTGCAAACATAAATTCATTACTTGACTCAATGGGACTGGGGCAGTGTTTCCCCCCCAATCCTAAGAGTAGAATGTGAGGTTCTATAGAGGCAGGGCCTCATGTGGAACAATTAAATGTGGATCAATTAAATGGAGGTAGGTGCAGACACTTAAGCCAGATATTCCTCTTACCAACAGGCCTCTTGTTGTGGCTCCCGCCCCACTCACCCATGCTGAATGGAATAATGTGGGGTTAGCTGATTGCCTTTAGGAATGCTTGGGGTTTCCTTCCAACTGGTTTTGAAAAGGTCTTTATCTCACCTGCTCTTTATTGTTTTGTAGGGTTGGGTGATACTGTAATAATTAAACCTGCTGATTGAATTGATTAGGCTTTAATTAAGGATGGCTGGTATAGTGTGGGTTACTAGTAGACAGGTAGGGATAATTAATGAGCACCTTGAGGCACCTAAAGATGAAGAAAGATTTTCCCAAACCAGCCAAGCTACAGTTCTTGATTAACAAAAACAATAAAATATCCATTTCTGGATTACTTACTCAGGTCTCTTTGGGTAACATTTTCAAAATAATGACATCTCAAGTCTGAGCATAAGAGATAATAATAATAATAACATTTGATTTATATACCGCCCTTCAGGACAACTTAATGCCCACTCAGAGCGGTTTACAAAGTATGTTATTATTACCTCACAACAATCCCCCTGTGAGATGGGTGGGGCTGAGAGAGCTCTGAGAGAGCTGAGACTGACCCAAGGTCACCCAGCTGGCTTCAAGTGGAGGAGTGGGGAATCAAACCCGGCTCTCCAGATTAGAGTCCCATGTTCTTAACCACTACACCAAACTGGCTCTCTGGGCACCAAGTCCCACTGATTGCATTAGAACTGTTTCAAGGATTGCAACCATAGAGTAGGCTGAGTTGACATCATTTGCTGAACCAGCTTGCTATCAGATTTATTATTTATTTTATTTAGGAAATAAGTGCATATTCTACCTTGCCAAAATCCTGCCGGGATAGTAAAAACAACTTACTAATACTAACAGTATATATTGTTTTTATGTGTCACAAAGCTGCTGCACCCCCCCCCTCCCCCAAAAAAACAGAAGCTAAAAATTAAAACCTGGATCTCACCTTAAGCAACTTTATCTAAATACATCAGCTCCAGACAATTTCAGTTCTTCACAATCCATTAATACTTTGTAAGTCAACTTATCTAGATTTTTAAAAGCTGCTTAGCACATGCCATAATGTCTGGAGGAGATTGCTACAGGGTACAAAGCTTTTTTGGCTTTTTGGAGGAATACCATTTGGGTAATGTATACCTCAAAACCTATTTACAGATAGATTTTGTAAAAGCAAACATGTACAAAATCTATCTGTACAAGCAAACATGCCTCTGCACAGTCACATTAGAGAGAGACATTCAAATACTTCTATGGATGTAAACAAAGAGCCCTAAAAAGCCATAGTGAACAATGAACATTTATATAATTTGTTTTTTCTTGTAGATGTTGGCTGAATTTTCTGTCAACTCTGGGTTTATTTAAAAGCTGATGTTTCTTTTCTGGTTTATCCACCCTGCAGTCATTCCTTTTCCCAAACCATATTAACAAAAACGGATAGAAATATTGTTGTTAAAAACCAATGCCTATTTTGTGTCATTTGCTTATAAATAACATATACAGAACTTTTTTTTAGCTGGAATGTGGTGGAACGGAGTTCCGGAACCTCTTGAAAATGGTCACATGGCCAGTGGCCCCGCCCCCCATCTCCAGACATAGGGAAGTTTAGATTGCCCTTCGCGCCACTCCAGCCGAGGGTGATTTAAACTTTTAAAAACTCCCTCCTTGTTCCAGCTGACTCAAAGTGATGTCATTGGCCCTGGGAGCATGTGTGCACTTTGCACGCGCACATGTGGTACCAGGAGCATCACCTCCTGCCAAGTGTTGCCTCCTGTGCTGGCAACCCACTGAGTTCCACCACCTCTTTTCCCAGAAAAAAAGCCCTGAACATATAAGTGATGTACAAATCATGAGTAACATAAATGGCACATAAACAGATATGATACGTTTGCAACACAACTTGAGCAAGACAAAAATGGTTGTCCTGATTACGCATGAAAATTAAATAAAAACAGATACATATCCACACATCCATTGTTTTGCTTCATGAGTTGGATCCCACAGACTAGTTCAACTAGTAGAAGTACTTTCCTCTGCTGGAAGGAGCTTTCTTCTGACACAAGACTCCCAGAAGTAAGCAGAACTGAACCACAAAATCCAGCGCCATGTCACCAACATGGAGGAACGAAAAAACCTAGAAAGAGCTCTATAGATGAGCACCAGCAAAAGTTGGATGTAATATGTAGTTTCTCACATGCACAAACACTGCAGTATTCATCCCAGTTAGCCCTCCCATCATAATTACCAAACTCTTATAAATGTGTAAGTGGGCTGTATTGTTCAAAACCAATTATTCTTATGTATGCCTTTGTTACAATTGAATCAAGATATGGAGGGGAAAGCTCAGTCAACTGGGGCTAGGGACTTATGAACCAAGCTCATAGAGATATTTCAGAAGAGCAAAATTATTTGACACTAGGTCACAGAATTTATTGTAATTTATGAAACCTGCTAAAAAAAAGTGGAGGGAAAAATAGATCTTAAAAGGCCAAGTATATTTGTGTGTGAAACAAACACCAATCTAGAAGATGGAAATGTGAACTAAAGACAAATTGTAGTTCATTTGAGATAAACAGACACACTTAAGTAGCTTCCTTTTAAAAATAAAGTCCTTCATCATTTTTTCATTGTAAGACCCAGATGGCACCCGGCTGTCTAAACCCCCAATATATTTCCCATTGGAACTTACTGTGGGTCGTTTATAACACATTTTGAGCATGTAGAATGTTTAACTATGCAGCACTCCCAGCAGGTGGCAACTGCTGCCTTAGCCGGGTGCTGTTTGCCTCCGCGGTGGAATGGAGGCAGGCAGACATTCCCGGCCATCCGGCTCTCTGGTGAGGGCAGAGCTTGGAAGCCTCCTCAGGCTGCTCTGCCCCCAACAGTGCAGTTGTGCTTTCTTGCTCGAATGGAAGAGGAACGTTTTTTTCTCTCTCCTCTCACTGGCAAGAAGAGCGAGAGATGAGACTTCAGCGGCAGGGTTTGCCTGCGCACAGTGAGGTTCACCCCAGTGTGGCGCCGTATTCCTTGCTCCGGCCAGAGTTGGAGCGCGAGGCTGGGCTGAGCGAGGTGGCACAGCAAGTTGGCAGCGAGGGTCGGAGCAGACGAGGTGGCAGCGGTGGAGCGTCGAAGCGCTGCAAGGCTTGGCCTCGTGGGGCCTGGCGCGCCTCTGCTCAGCCCAGCTTTGGTGGTCACGGAGTGGCTTTCCCAGATGGGGCAGGGAAGCCTATGCCTGGCGGGCTGCAAGTCGCTCCATGGGGGCGTCCTGTTGAATTGGGCTGTCGGGCTTTGCAGTGAATACAGTTTGTGGGGGACAGGGAAGGCACAGGGTGGGCGCTCGCGCTGGTGCACTTTGCCCTTCCTTTACTGAGGAGACCCGGAGATGGTGTGGCCTTGGCCCTGGCTGCCTTGTGGCTTCATCACCTTGGGGCACTTGTTAGTGATTGGGCCATCTTGGATTCGAGCCTAATGGCCATTTTAATTGGGGCTTTTGGCCCAGTGGCCATATTGATTAGAGTTTTTAAGCCCTCTCCCCATCCTCAGGCGCGGCTGCTAGTTTGATTTCAGGCTTTAGACCCGGTGGCCATTTTGGGCTCCAGGCCTGCTTTTAGGCCCGGTGGCCATTTTGGGCTCCAGGCCGGCTTTTAGGCCTGGCAGCCATTTTAGTCTCCAGGCCATTTGAATTGAGGATTTTAGGTCTTGTGGCCATTTTAAGGGGTTGGGCCACACTGCCATTTAGTCAAGGCATTAGGCCTGGTGGCAAGTTTGGTGGGTAATTTCTGGTGGTTACTTTGAATTCAACCCCTATGGGGAATTTTGCCTGACAGCCATTAAGGTTGGGGCAGCTTATTTTTGGGATCATAACCACCTTAAAGTTACTGTGTGTTAGCTTTAATGGCTTTACCATGCCACCAAAGAAGGGAACTGGGACCTCAAAGGGTAAGCAGTCAGATAAGTGGCCTGCTGCCGCTGGCCCACTAGACCGCAAATCCTTGAGAGGATTGCTGCTTTGGAAAAGGCTAAAGGCTCCCCAATGGTTGCTTCGGGGTCTCAGAGGGCCAGGTCGGCTAGGGTTGTATCGAAGTCAGTATCTATCGCTGACATTTTATCTCATTTGTCTGCCCTTGAGGGTACTTCTGGTATCGGATGAGCAGCTGCCATGCCAGAGGGTGATACAGCTAGTGCTCAGCAGACTGAACTTATAGAGGACGCTTCCACTGCATCTAGTGATGGCGAAGGGATGGCTGACTCAACCCAGGGGGCACTGGCTGTTCAGCCTCCTGAATAGGAAGGTAAGGCATCATTGCCCCAGCAGGGGTATGGGTGGTCTTGGGGGCCATGGGTTCAGGCTGCTGCCCCAGCATCCACTACAATTGGCATACATTCAGCCTAGTCCTTCTCAACCTGCTAGTGCAGCCACTGGGTGGCCGCATTGGGGACAGGCAATGGGGCCAGGTATGAGACCTCCAGCACCAGCTCAAGCGCAGCTGGGTATGGGTTTGATTGCGCTATGGGGTTCATACTACGGTACCCCTTGGGCCAATTATGGGGTGGTGCCATTTAGAGCCCTACCATTTGGTGATACTGCCATGCCCCTCGGGGATCACTTCACACTGGCCACACAAGAAAAAATCCTTAAGGGCGAGTATGTCGATGTCTTTACTCTTCTTTTCAGGGAGCTGGAAAAGAAGGATAAAGAGGACATGGATGATAGAGACAAAGAGAGCCTTAAGAGCAGAAAGATTGATTGATCCTGGTTCAACTGGTTGCCAGAATTTTTGATTTACGCCGGTGTTATTGCCTGTGCTCAACCATGGAGGGCTGCCCCCTTGTTCCAGTATATGGACATTATTTATCGGGGATACATGGACTTCATTGGTGCAGCTTGGCTGCAATATGACGAAGAGTTCTGGATGTGTTCCACCCTCAATCCATCTTTGCCATGGGACCAAATACATCAGCAGGTGTGGCTGCAGCTGATGTCCCCGGCAAAGCCTAATGTTGGTGATGGTTCTGATAGCTGCCACCTAGTGCAACGCTCTTCCTCAGGATCTGCACCAACATCAGGCACCCAAACTCCTGCGGGGCAGTCAGTTCAATCTCAGCTGCTGTGCTGGGAGTTTTCCTCCCGGGGGGGGGGGGGGTTGTAGTAGGAAGGATTGTAGGTTTGGGCATGAGCGCCCAGTATGTAGAGGCCCTCATTCATTCACAGCCTGCAAGCGATTTGAGTCATTTGGTAGGCAAGGGGGTGGTTCTGGAGGGCAATAAGCTTCTGGAAAAGGGTCCCAGCCCAGTAAATCTAAGGATGCTTGAGGCCCTGTTGGCCAATTACACCAGGCGGGAGGATGCTCTGTTTTTGTTAAAAGGTTTTTCTTCTGGGTTTCGAATCCCATTCCAGGGCCCCAGATCCTCCTTCATGTCACCCAGTTTGCGTTCTGTGGTTGGCATGGAGGAAGTGGTCCATGCAAAGATAGCAAAGGAATGTGCTGAGGGGAGGGTTTTGAGGCCATTTCCTTCTCCACCTGTTCCACATTTACGGGTCTCCCCTTTGGGAGTTGTTCCTAAAAAGGCAGCCGGCGAGTTCCAGCTAATCTATCACTTGTCATACCCCAGGGGAAGTTCTGTAAACAATGACATTCCAGAGCACCTTTGCTCAGTATGGTACACCTCCTTTGACCAAGCGATCAGTGTGGTCAAGAGGTGTGGCCCTGGGGCGGAGATGGCTAAATGTGACATTAAGTCGGCATTTTGTCTTCTACCTGTCCATCCTGATGACTCTGAGTTGTTGAGTTTCTGCTTCGAATGACAGTTTTACATGGACAGAGCGCTTCCTATGGGATGCTCTATTTCCTGTGTAGCCTTTGAACGTTTTAGTACATTTCTTGAATGGGCATTGTGTTGCCGGCAACGCTGCCGAGACACCACCCTCTATTTAGATTATTTCCTTTTTGTGGGCCAAGCAGGTTGGGGGCAGTGTGCCCACCTCCTGGAAGATTTTGTTAGAATTTCCAGGGAGCTCGGAGTACCATTGGCTCGTGAGAAGACTGAGGGCCCAGCCCAGACTCTTATGTTTTTGGGTATAGAGCTGGACACAATGCGGCAAACTTCACATTCGCTGGCTGATAAGCTAAGGGAGCTTAAGGCCCGGTTGGGCGGCCTTACAGGGTGTTGGAAGGTTTTGCTGTTAGAGCTGCAGCAGGTAGTGGGCTACCTCAATTTCGCATGCCGGGTGGTAGCCCCAGGTTGGGCCTTTCTGAGGCACCTGTGCAATGCAATGGGTTCCCTTAGGCTTCTACATCATCGTATGAGGATTGCTGGTGGGATGAGAGAGGACCTGTCAGTATGGGTGGAGTTTTAGGACTCCTTTAAGGGGGTCTCCTTTTGGAGACGGGATTTGTTACTAAAAGGGGATCTTCAAGTTTCCTCAGATGCCTCCGGTTCAACTGGCTTTGGGAATTATTATAGGGGGCATTGGTGTTTGGCCCAATGGCCTGATGATTGGGGAGAAGCTGGTTTTTGTAGGGACCTGACATTCCACGAATTCTTCCCTATCCTAGTGGCGGTTTATTTGTGTGTGTGTGGGGGGGGGGGGGAGTGAGCTAGCAAATTAGTCCGTGCACTTGGGCTGCCCATCAGGCCAAGAGGATGGTGATTGGATCGCAGCTTGGCCTGAGCTGGTGGGCCACTGTGGAGTGGCAAGGCAGAAGAGGCCTGCGATGATCAGGGCTGCTCCCTATTCTGTTTGAGGGGAGGAACAGTCCTCTGCCTTATATATTGGTCATACACCTGGGCAGGAACAACCTCGGATTGCTGAAGGGTAAGGCCGTTTCCCTTCAGGCGCAGGCAGACTTGCTTGAGATTGGCAAGCGCTGGCCTGGCATCCTGATTTTCTGGTTGGCAATCCTTCCGCACCGAGTGTGGCAGGAAGCGT
Source organism: Eublepharis macularius (assembly GCF_028583425.1). NCBI lineage: Eukaryota > Metazoa > Chordata > Lepidosauria > Squamata > Eublepharidae > Eublepharis > Eublepharis macularius. The sequence continues at coordinate 138,284,137 of NC_072794.1, forward strand.
TGAACCCTAAAGGAGTAGAATGGGCTAGGCAGAAGGCCAACAGAGCCCTTTTCAAGGCGTTAGTTGCAGGGTTGAAAATCTATTTGCCCCATCTGCGTATTAAGGCCAAGTACGTTGACCTCTACCAAGGGGATGGGGTACATTTGTCTCATAAACGTAACAGCATATTTTTAGATGACTTACGGCAAGGGCTCAGGTTGGCCTTAAGCCATTTGTGGGGCGCTTCAGCCTAAGCTGAGGCTTGGCCTTAGCAGTGGCAGGTGAGAATTTAGGGGATGATGAACGGGCCGGTGAGCACCCTTGGCACATCCCCATTGGTGGGGAAACTGGGGTCTGTCAGGAGCGGCTGGCTGCTTTACTGCCCAGTTGCAAGGTCAGACCCCCTGGTGGGGAACCCCTGGACAAGCCAGTCTCCCCCTGCAGCTTTAGGGCTGGGTGGGAGAGCTTTAAAGGGGTGAACCACTTATCCCAGCCAGGCCAGGTCCCGGGACTGGAAACCATGCTTTATTCATTCTTAAAGTCTCTTCTTTCCTGTTGAAATTGTGCTTATGCTTATGAATTTCAATGGCTTCCCTGTGCAGTCTGACAAAGTAGTTGGAAGTGTTGCAGCGGGTGACTCACCCAGACAGGTTGAGGTGGAGGTCCTGGAGTGACCCCAGGGCCTGACCTGTACCGCTAGTTTAGGCCCTTGCCGTGTTTTGATATGTTGCTGTTTCATTAATAAAGCGGCCCTTTAGATCCCAATTTATGTGTCTGCCTCTTTATTCCAACTGTGGTGGAAAAGCTTATTACATTGATCCCACTGACTGTACTACACAGTATGTAGTTACTATGTCCATTTTATAGATGCAAAACAGAAGCTGGCAACAGCTGTACGGGTTGAACTTTCTTTGGTTTTATTCAAATTGGGAAATTTGGCCTTGATTCAGTTGGCCTTGAATTAGTTTATTTTTAAACTCATGCCCATCCTGAGTACCAGATCTCATTGAACTCTCGATTAGAATTTACAACCAAGCTAATTTCCAGCATATTTCAAACATAATAGTTCTTTCTCAGCGGCCATATTAGGGATGCAACCTTGTAGTCTGATATGTTATATCACAAATTACATCAAAGTAGATGAACTTGTAATAATAAAGCAAGTATGAAAATAGTAAAGAGTCCAGTAGCACCTTTAAGACTAACCAACTTTACTGTAGCATAAGCTTTTGAGAACCACAGTTCTCTTCATCAGATGTATCTGACGAAGAGAACTGTGGTTCTCGAAAACTTATGCTACAGTAAAGTTGGTTAGGTGCTACTGGACTCTTTGCTACTACAGACTAACATGGCTAACTCCTCTGGATCTATGAAAATAGTGTATCTGATGTGGTTCACTGTCCAAAAGGAAGTTGTAACATTTTTTATATTTAGATCAAAAATGTTAGTGTTTTTTATTGTAAATTCTGGTTATTCAAAGTTGCCTTGAGCTGCATAAAAGTGAGATCTACATTTTCAATATAAAGTAAAGTATGATGTCTATCAGATATAAACCACACAGCCAGCCATACAAATATTTATAGATGTGCCCTTGATTTTTTCCCATGGTTCTAATTGACAATCAATACACCACATATTCAAAATAAGTAGGTTGGATCCATAAGAATTTAAAAAGAACCCTGCTAGGTCAGACCAGTGGTCCATCTGGTCCATCATCTTATTTCACTAGGGATCCCATTCCTCCAGTGGAGTGAGGATCCCCCACTTCTAGCTTCCGCTTCCCGAATTACCTTGCTAGCAGAGGGGGAAGGTGTGGTTAATGGGCCTGGGAGCTCTAGAGTGTGCTCTTGTGCATTCTGGAGGACTTCTTTGTTTTGCCAGGAATGACATCATTCCCGGTGCAACAAGGAAGCGAAAGCCCTTCAATTTAGTAAAAATTGGCCCTCCATCACAAGATTGGGGGCCAATTTTCATCAAGCAGGGCCCACATAGGGGCCTTCACTTCCTTGTGTCAGGAAAGATGTCATTCCTGGCACAACAAGGAAGTTCCCTTGACACACTCCCTCTCAAGACCCGCAGTCACCCAGTTGTGCCCTGGGGGACCTGGCAACCCTATCACACAGTAGCCTACCAGTTCCCCTTGAAGCTCTCCACTAATGATGTGATCTAGCCACCAGTATTCAGAGGTTTTCTGCCTCTGAATATGGTGGTTCCCTTTAATAATCATGGCTAGTAGTCATTGACTCAGCCTTCTATCTTTCCGAGGTCGGTAAAATGAGTACCCAAATTTCTGGGGGTAAAGTGTAGATGACTGGGGAAGGCAAACCACCCCATAAGAAGTTTGCCAAGAAAACATTGTGATGTGCCATCCCCCCATGGGTCAGTAATGACTCGGTGCTTGCACAGGGGACTTTACCTTACCTTACCTTACCTTACCTTACCTTACCTTACCTTACCTTACCTTACCTTACCTTACCTTACCTTTAGTGGCCATTCATGGGTCTATCCTCCCTGTTCCACTTTAAAACCATCTATGTTTGTAGCTATTGCTATCTCCCACTGGCAGCAAATTCCACAACAGAATTATTCATTGAATAAAGATGTGTTTCCTTTTGTCTGTCCTGTAACTATTGTCCAGTAACTTCACTGAGTGCTCCCACATCCCAGTATTATGGGAGAAAGAGAAAAAGCTCCCACCGGAATGATTTCTAGCTCTGGAGGACAACTTTCTCAACTTTCCTCCCTGCTATAGCCCAAAATGCTGTTCCATGGAGCAGTATTTTGTGGATCTTTTGGGGCTGCAGTGAGAGGGGGCAGAGTGAGAAAGTCATGTTCTACAGGTGGAAATTCTTCCATCATGGAAATGCTGTAGAGGTTGAAGCCAGAGTCAGCTCCTTGGGCAGTGAGGAAAACAATTAATATGACAGTACAATCCTATATAGCATTACTTCAATCTATATCCATTTGACTGGAGTTACTAACTTGGCATAGGACTTATCTGTAAGCAATAAAGAACATAAAGGAAGTGTTTCAACTTGTGCACCATCACATGAAATGAGCAATCTCTCACCACCCCCACCCAAGAACTAAATCTGTAAAGCTTAATGCCTAACACAAGTAGACCTAATACTAGAATAGAAAAGAGCAAGAGTCCAGTAGCACATATAAGACTAACACAGCTCACTTCTTCAGATCTGAAGAAGTGAGCTGTGACCCAAGGAAGCTCATACCCTACCACAAATTTTGTTAGTCTTATAGGTGCTACTGGACTCTTGCTCTTTTCTGCTGCTACAGACAGACTAACATGGCTACCTATCTTGAACTAGTACTAGAATGTTACATTCAGTGTGAAAATGTGCATCTCTCAGAGGGTATGGATTCTTGGAGGAGAAATAAACTGTATTTTCTAACAATAGTTTATGACCCTTTTTGACCCAGGATGCGGTTTTAGCTCAAAACTGAAACATACAGTACAATTTCAATTGCCTGTCATAGAAAGGTCTTTATCCTTTGTCTATACACGTCCTACTTCCTTTGTCTCCTGCACTTATAATAGAAAGTGGTGGTGGTTTTCCTGATGCAACCCTCCTTACCTCATGGGGCAGAAGACAGTGATGTAACATTACAGTTGCAAATTAGAGGAAGGCCCAGTTTCAAAGTCCTAGTCCACTATGAAGATCATCAGGACTAGACATGGGCACAATCTGAATTACGATTTCAACCCCCCCCCCCCCGATTTTGGCGTTTGCGCCATCGTGACTCAGCTAATCGGTTCCGTCCACGGCAACCGATCCAGCAGTTGGGGGTTTGCTTGTTTGGGACTTGATTGGATATATTGGTTTCTGTTCGGAATTGCAGACATTCTGGCGCCAGTAATTTATTCCCGGGGCAACGGAGCCAGGGGAATGAGCTGTGTTTGCCCTCCTTCTGTCGCCCTCAAAACACAAATGGAAGCCCAGCTTTCCTTGATTAGCAAGCTTCCTTCCAACCACAGAGCAACAACCCAGGGGAGGGAGGGGGAAAGGGGTGTTCTGAAGCCATGGACACAAAGGAAAGGCAAAAGGCAGCGCGGGAGGCTGGGAGGCCGCCCGCACCATTCATCTTTCCCCAGGACAAGGAGCGCGTGGGCAAGTCGGCCGCCCCTTGTCCTGGGAAAGGCAAAGGCAGTGCAGGAGGCTGGGAGGCCGCCTGCGCCATTCGCCTTTCCCCAGGACAAGGGGGGTGCGGGCAAGCCGGCCGCCCCTTGTCTTGCGGGGCAGGTGAATGGCGCGGGCAGCCACTGAGCCACTCGTGCTGCCGCCAGCGCCGCAGTGCACCGGGACAGCTGGCTTGCTGCGTGGGTGGGGGGGGGACCCAGGAGCGCGCGCGCATGCACGCGCAACAGCCTGACTACGGTTGCCCTGGATGCTGGCAACCATAGATCCGGTCCTGGGAATGTCCCCTCCTTGAGGGGAGGCGGCTCACTGCCAGGTTAAAAACTCCCCCCTCTACTCTAAGTGTGTGTGTGTGTGTGTGTGTGTGTGTGTGTGTGTGTGTGTGTGTGTGTGTGTGTGTGTGTGTGAATGTCCCCTCCCTCCCTGAAGGGAGGCAGCTCATAGCTGCCTCCCCCTGCCCGCCAGACCTGGCGGCCACTGCCACCAACCACCGTTCCTATATCGCTGGAAACAGCGGGGCACCCTCCTGCTTTGGCCTTCCCGATTCCGGATTGAAAATGGGACTTGATCAGTTAGAATCGGTGGCCTGGGTTCGGCAGCGGCCCGGATCCACGAATGGCTTAATTGGTATTTTTGGGGGGATCGTGCCCATCTCTAATCAGGACCCTTGGGCCAGTCACTCTCTGTAATCAACCTCACTGGTGTGGATTAAACAGATCAGAGAACAATCATGTATGGTGCCTGAACTCTTCAGAATTAAGAATGGGATAAAAAATGTGACAGAGCTGCTTGAACATCATTCATTGACTCTCAAAGGTATATCCAGATTATTAGAAACACTTTTACATGGCACAGAAAGTTGAAAATTGGTACATATATAGTTAAAGATCCCCTGATTACCTTACAAATCTGAATACTGGGCATTTGTCTCTTTTCCAAGAAGGGGAAGAATAAAACGGTAGTTTCACACCACAAAGAAAATTGAAATTTTGCACCCAGAAAATTGAAATTTTTGCACTCCAAAACATTCTGATTACTACACAAGTCTTGAAATAGGACATTTATACATCTCTGTCAAGAAAAAGAGTACATGAGCTATGCTCCAAAATGGCTAAGGTATTTCCATACCACTCTGAAAGCTGAAATTGGGTACAAATGTAAGAGCTGGTGGATCCCTATAATGAACTGAGAAGAGGATGCATTACTCTTTTTTTAAAGACAGTCAAGTCCTGCAGTGCCTGATCTCCTTTGAACCCCCACTAACACTGGCCTTCCTCAGCTTCTCCTCACTTGTTTGGTTTGTGCCCCGCCCCAGTCCATCTTCTATCAATCAATCTTTATTAAAACGGTCCTTGATCAGCATAAAATGTAACAGTCCATCTTCCAGCTCTGTCCAGTCCTTTATGTTATGTGGCTGGCTCCACCCATACTGAGTGGTTGCATCATACAGAATACTTTGACAACTACATTAAAAGTTTGCTTTTCCTCTCACAGTACTCTGTGTTATCTCTTCCCCATACTGGAACTTTCTAGCTTTAATTTAATTGTACATGCTTGGAATGTTCACTTATTCATTTCAATAAACCAAAGGCTAAGCTGCGGCACTTACTTGCTGCTAGGTGTATACATTTGTGTTTTTGTGTGACACTTATTTTCTCAAGACAGCAAAAGTTTATGTAAGGTCTGCACCAAATCTGTTCAACCCTGGTAAGCACCTTAACATCATCACCAAACACAATCTGGCAAGACTGGAAATAGAATATAGATTATCTAAATGCTTTAGATAAATGATGCTATATGGTATTATTCCAGCAGCTATCGATTTTTTCCCCTTCTGCACTGAGACAATTTTTTCAGTTTCAGTCCTTTCATAATTCAAGAAACATGTATACGTCTCAATTGCCATAGAAAGGAACAAAGAGTAGCAGAAGAAAATTCCCCTTTGTTTTCTTAATGGAACACCTAGCACTGTTTGTTCATCAGTTATACAATAAACTCTGAGCCAATATCAAACAGTACTGCATCTTAAAATGTTGGTCCCTGTCTGTTGTGCTGTCCAATGGTAACTAGAAATGGTCATCATTAATTCATTTATTAATTCATTCATTCACCGAGATCCAAATTGGATTACACAGTGCAAGTGAAATACAATATAATCAACAGCTAGGACATTCATTGAGCAAAGTACAATAATGTCAACAGTTAGGACATTCAGTGAAATAGATACACTAGGGTATGGTAGCTGAAAATTTTGAAACAAACATAAAGCCAAGCACAGAGATTAAATTCTTCTGAAACAAAGAATAACTAATTTACACGGCATGATTAGCAACACAGAGACTCCCTAGCAGGTGCATGCCTTCATCAGCAGACAGTACCCAATGCCATAGTATATAGTCCTTTCCCCTACCTATGCATCTTTATGAGATATTTCTTATGACACAGACCTATAATCTGGGTAGAAAGCCCTCCCGAATAATTTGCTTTTGCTTGGTTTGCAGAAAGCCAGGAGAGTGGGAGGGAGCTTTCCTGACCTTCCCAGGTAGGCCATCCTATTAGGTGGGGGCTACCACAGAGAAAACACATGGGTGGAAGCTGTGATTTTGCCAAACTGCAGGGTGCTATCTGGAGAAAGGCCTGTCTAGATGAGCGAAGTTGCCATGGTGGAACATAGGGGGAAAGGTGCTTGTTTAGATATGAGGGGCCAAGGCCCTGGAGAGCTTTGAATGTGATAGTCTTGACCTTGAATAGGGCCAGGTAACTGATGGGAAGCCAGTGGAGTGACTGCAGAATGGGAGTGATATGCATTTTCCATCTAGTTCTTGACAGTAAATGAGTTGCAGTGTTCTGTACCAGCTAGAGTCTGAGTTGACTTTGAGGGGAGTCCCAAGTAGAGTGCATTATAGTAGTCTAGCCTCAGTGTTACTGTGCTATAAATTCAGGTGGACAGATGGGCTATGTCAAGGTAGGGGGCCATCTTCCAGGCTAGTGTGAGTTGTGAGAAGGCCATTTTTGCAGCTAAATTTACATGCTTCTCTAGCAGCAGTGCTGGATCTAATATAACCCCTAGGCTCTTAACTGAATCAGCCAGGGTCAACTGAACCCCATCAAAGGCTAGAAGTACAATGTCCTTCAAGAGCTCTGCTTTTCCAACCAGCATCACTTCCATCTTGTCTGGGTTCAATTTCAATTGGTTTGCTCTCAGTCAATTGACTGAATAACCACTCAGTACCTCTACTGCATCACCATGGGATTTGGATAACGAGATATAGAGCTGGGTATCATCTGTGTATTGATGGCATCCAATTCTAGCTGTTTCTTTAAAATATGCTACATGGGGATAGGCAGAAGAAAGGTGCCCCCTTGCTTTGTGAGATGGGGGATGGGTCGTCTCTTTTACATGCGAGTTTAGTCTATAGAAGTAACTATCCATATCAACAATGCTTGCTCTGTCTCTTCTTCTCGCTTCCATCCATTAACACTTCCTAGACCATGTCCCAGGTTCCTTCCTCAAATTCTCCCATCTCTAAAATGTTCAACTGTTCTGGATCCTTGAAAAAAGGATTTGTCCAAGAACATTACTAGTTGATTACTTAAAGCATCATACCACCCTGAGCACATTCATGGGGAGAATGGGATATATGTCACATTAAATAAATAAATAAATAAACAAACAAACAAACAAACAAACAAATAAACAAATAAATAAATAAATACAAGAACCACAGGTGGCACTTCACCATAGTAAACTATTGCTAAGTCTTTGAGGATGCAATTCACTAAAGAATAAAGGCAGCCAAGTGAGAAGACTTGAAAAGACCTTTCTTCCTCTATGATCAGGGCCAGTGCCAGGGTTTCTGATGCCTGAGGCGAGATACCTACTTGCCCACCCCCCGCTAACCAACTTGATATTGTAGGCTTAAAAATGATGAATTTTAAATACATCTCCAAAATTATACCTTTTCCAGCTTTTCCAGCCTGCTTTCAATATTCTTGGTGATTGGGAGGGGCAGCAGCATAGCATGGTCATGGGGCTCCCGGGGCAGGAGGTGGTGACTTTTGCCCCACGCATGCATGAAAAGCGCGAACGAGCTCCAGCCCTATGTGATGACATCACTTGTGACATCATCATGCTGGAGTGTCTCCCTCACCTCAGGCGGGCAGCAGCAGTGAAGGGGCAGGGAAGTGGCCCACTTCCCCACTCATTGCCGCACCGCCTGAGTGCCCGGCTCACTGGGAACCAAGCTGAGGCAGGAAGCAATGGTGAAGGGGTGGAGAAGCGAGCAGGGACACGGCCCACTTCCCTGCTTACCTCCCCACTTGTTGCCACATCGCTAGGGCATCCGGCTGGCCAGGAGCCAAGCCAAGGCAGGTGGCAGTGGCGAAAAGGCAGAGAGGCAAGTGGGGACGTGGCCCACTTCCTTGTTCAGCTCCCCGCTCGCTGCCATGCCACCAGGACGCCTGGCTTGTCAGGGACTGAGCCCAGGCAGGCGGCAGCGGCAAAGGGGCAGAGAGGTGAGCAGGTACGTGGCCTGCTTCCAGGTTGGAGGGGTCGTTGGGGGACAGCACAGTGCTTCCTTCAGAGTTCAGCGCCTGAGGCGGCTGCCGGCACTGCCTCCATGGACATGCCAAGCCTGCCTATGATATGTACTTATCACAAAGTGATTACAAGGATCTAACAATTCTGCTAAACATGATAATTGTTCATTAGGTATAAGATGGTTCTAGCAAACTGTTGGCTGTACACAAACCCTCTGTTCATGGTTCAGTGACTTGGGTGGCAGTAGATCTGAAAGCTTAGCCATTAGCCACTCATAAGAGAAAGAAGAGGCATGGGTTGGCCCTTTAACTGACTGGGAAAATTCTCCATGGGCTAGTAACCTGAACTATGCAGTGGATATTTCAGGCTCCTCTTTACAACTTAATCACCTATTCTTCCCTGAAAGGAAGGTTATTCAGGGAAGAGCACAGCACCTGCTATTACTCCTGGCCTGTCTTTCTCACAAACGGAAAGAGACAGTGGCCACTGCATCCTCCCCAGGAAGACAGCATGGCTATAGTCACTGTGCCCATGACTAGGTCATTCTCTTCACAATCAAGAAGAGGTGAGGACCTGTGCTACCTCCCTATGAAGAGAGTCAGGTACCTAGGATGCTGTCCTCCCTCAATGGAGATATAGGGCACAGGGCCCACTGCCAATTCTTTGCCTTAGACATGGGCACGAACGGAAAAAACCCCGAACAAGCTGTTCATTGCCATCCACGAACAACGAACAGTAACGAACATGACCCTGTTCACAAACATGTTAGTTGTTCATTGTTCATGGCCCCTTAAAGATCCCTTTAAACTATCAGCTGACGGGTGGCAGGGGAAATTCCTCCCTGCTGCCTGCCAGCTGAGTTTAAATGGCCCTTTCCTGCCAAGTGCAAGGGGCAGGGCCCTTTAAACACACCACAAACTGATCTTCCCAATGTCCAATACCCACCAAATTTGCAGGGAACATAGTCCTCACTGTCCTCCAAAGACTCCCCCCCCCAAGTTTCAGAGAGAGTGCATCCTGGAAAAGGCATGATTCATGTGCCCCCCCCTTGCTGTCATTTTCTCTTCACAGTGGCAAAAATGGAACTGCCTGTTGGAAGGCAGCTACTTTGAGGGGTTACAAACTGACCTTCCCAATGTCCAATACCTACCAAATTTGCAGGGGACATAGTCCTCACTGTCCTCCAAAGACCCCCCAAGTTTCAGAGAGATTGCACCTCAGGAAAGGCATAATCCATGGGTCTTGCCTTTTGTTGTCATTTTCTCTTCACAATGGCAAAAACAGGACTCTCTGCTGGAAGTACTTTGAAGGGTTAAAACCAGAAGGAAAGCTAGAAGGAGTTCAGACAGAGTTCAGTCCCTGCCGTTGCCAGGAGAATTGATTGAAAGGTCCCAGACTGTCTGGCTTGATGAAAGGCTGACAAAGGCAATGAACGAGGCTTGCAAGGACCACTTGTTCGTTTACAATGGAGCCTCATGAATGGCTTGTTCGTGAACAGACGAATGGGCTGTTCGTGGGTTTTTTTCATTCATAATGCTGTTCATGCCCATGTCTAATTTGCCTCACCACCACTATTGCCTGGGAAGATTTTTAAAAAGCCATTGCATGCTATAGAAGGGTGGTGATGAAGGACTTTACATTTGCCACTGCACTACAGGGCAGAAGAAAATCTGCAGAAAAAGAAGACACACAACAATGGCTGGCCTAAACAGAAACCCCCTAGTGCTGATACTCAGTTTACAGTACTAACAACAAATCCTGCCTGGTTGAACATCCTGCAAAACATTCCCTATTCTGATATTTGCAAGGGGCCAGAGGTAAAAGTTTTTAGGGAAAGATTCTCTTGCTGTTAATATCATATGCTTCAAACATCTCAGACTAGTCATGGGCACCCAAAATTCTGAAAGTGAAATCCCTCTTCAAGCCCAATTTGCCTTAACAAGATCTGTTTTTTAAAGTCCAAAATAAGTGAAGGGTTGGTTCATACCAGCCTCTGAACCAGCCTCCACATGATTGGAATCCACCAGGTAGTGGTTTGGACTAGAGATGGGCACGATCCAAAAATTTTTAATGATCCAGCAGATTGTGGATTGGCGCCGATGACGATCCTGAATTAAGAACCCGCGCCGATCATCTCCCGTTCCCGAACCGTGCATCATGGATTGTGGATTGTGGAGGCCAAAGTGGGGCACACTGGTATTATGTGGGAAGGTGGGTGATGACGGTGGCCGCCGGGCCTAGCAGGCATGGGGAGGCGGCGACGAGCCACCTCCCTTCAGGTCCCATTCAGCAACACAGGAGGTCTGTGTTTGGCCGTCAGAGCTGCCTATCAGGGTTTGCAGGGATGAGATTGGAGTGCCCATGGCTACAGAACACCCCCTTCCCCCTCCCTCCCCTGGGTGTCTTCTCCCAACCTGTGACTGCTTTGCTGCTCCGTGGTTGGAAGGAAGCCTGCTGATCAAGGAACGCTGGGCTTCCATTCGGGTTTCCAGGGCGACAGAAGGAGTGCAAACAGAGCTCAGGCATTCCCCTGGCTCCATTGCCAGGGGAATAGATTGCTGGCGCCTGAGTGTCTGGATCCCCGATCCGAGCCCAAATGCCCCGATCCAGGCCTCTCCCGATCACTGGATCATTGGCCGTGGACGATCACAATCCGCCAGATCGCGATCGCGCAATCACCATTATCATGGGGTTTTTTTCGATTGTAATGCGGATCATGCCCATCTCTAGTTTGGACTGTTGTTATTCATCTAAAAATAGTCCCTTTCTAGCTCTCAGTTCAAACACAATCTGGCTTCTTGGCAGTCATAGCAAATGCAAGTTCCTTGTTAATCTCTGCAATAGAGGACTTAAAAGGGACTCCCTGCATTTGATGCTATAACTACTAGAACTGCTAGCAGCTACAGTCACCCAGAGGCTTCTGATTACATTGCTGTTGGTTCAAAGACTGTTTTGTTAACTAGTAACCAGACTAGCTATTTATTTCAACTCACATTATAGTATTGGGAGCACCAACAATTGCTGTCATGCAATATCATATTAATTCAGCAGAATTTGCCTAATATCTGAGGTTTAGCCTTTCAGGCAACTTAATCCAGAGACTTCTGCTGCATGTAGAATTCCAAGGGCAGAGACAGTTGCACACAAATTCCACTGCATGCATAGAACTGTGGGGAAGCTCTTGGAGGAAAGACAGCTTCTGCTTCACATAAAGAATGAAGTCTTTTCAGTCTTTTCAGTCCTCAGAAGTAGCATGATAAGCCACTACATATAACAGAAAGAGGACTCAGACGATGATTCAGGAGCAAATGAGGGGGAAACATTAAAGTTAGCATATAAAATAAGCCTCTTAAAGCCACAAAGGCACTTCTACCAAGTACCAGCTCTGAGAATAATTTATTCAAGCGAGTGAACATTCCTCTCACCTCATACTCCTCTTTAAAGCCATATCCCTGTCCCCGTTTCATCTGAGTGATGTGCTGCAGCAAGTCGGCCACTCGGATTGCTGGCTGGAACTGTCCCCTGGGATAGGACATTTCTACAGGGTCGCAGCTTCGATAGGGATGGGTCTGGATTGTCAGTGTCGGTTGACTCATCTCCCCATGGCTACTGTCTGTTTTAAAGATAGGGAGGCAAAACAAACTTTCACCTAGCTGTCATTTGTTTAGTTATTCTCTTCCCCGTTATTGGTTAGTTATTTCCCCGTGGGTGAAATAAAGCACAGCAGGATTGCCATACAATGACCAAAGTCACTGCAGGGAAACAACAAAACAAAACTAATGTGCGTTCACTGGGCTTTGTGTGAGACAGTGAAGGGAGAAAACACAGAAAGATTACTAAACAATTATACAACATGATTAATTGATGTACATTAGATCAGAACCTTGAGCCTTTTTTATGCCAGCTACGCATTGCAGACTGAACCTCTATCTCTTGCTCTTCCTATTGTTTCACAGCTACAAGACAGAAAATCATTATGTAAAAAAGCATCTTCTTTGTCTGGTCAATCCTTCCCCTTTTATCCCTTGCCAACAGAAGCAAGCAGAACTCCAGTGCCACTTGCCAGTGGGTGGGACCAGGCAGTAGGGGGAAAAGGTATAATACTTTTCTGCATATACTAACATGTCCTGATTTGTGGACTAGAAGAACTGTGAAACCCAAGAACAGAGCAAAGAGAAATGGGCTGATGTGTGAGTTCTCTATATTGTACTGACAAGAACAGACCATATTGCTTTTCTGAGATTTCATGTAGGAGAAGATTCTTTTCACACTTTTCCCCAAGGGTTCATTTATATTCTGCCCCTTTACTCCTTATGAACAATAAAATTCAGTGAAGTCATAAGGTAAAATATTAGTGCTCTCCCATAATTCTTCAGTCACTACTGGACAATGAGCAAAGTTTTATGTTTTACATATCTTGGAGTAAAAAAAGATAAGAGGAGCTAAATTAGGAGAGACTAAAAATCCCAAATGCTCCAACATAGCTGATGACTGGGGTATTTATATACCTCAGTTCTTAATATTCATAACTGTTGCCTTCTTTTCTTTTGTAGAACAGATATTTTCATTTTTATCATGTCCTGGACAGGGAAAGGGCGTGTGTGTGTGGAGAGGATACAGAAGATGAAACAGAATAGACAGAGAGGAAAACAGGATGCTATGTGCTAGATCTGCTGAGTTTTCCCCAACTTTTTGTTTTGTAGGGGAGTGGGATCAAAATTCATTTGGAGTGCAGGAGGAATAGGTTGGGCCATTTCTCCCCACTGTTCTCTACATCTGCATTGGGTGAATGGTTACAGGGATTGTAAAGATCTTCAGTGGTTACCCATCTGTTTCTGGGCATAATGCAAAGCGCTTGTTCTTACCCTTTTAAGGCCAGGATGGGTAGCCGTGTTAGTCTGTTTGTAGCAGTAGAAAACAGCAAGAGTCCAGTAGCACCTATAAGACTAACAAAAATTGTGGTAGGGTATGAGCTTTTGTGAGCCACAGTTCACTTCTTCAGATACCAGTGAGCTGTGAAGAATTGAACTGGGGGGGCTCATGAAAGCTCATACCCTACCACAAATTTTGTTAGTCTTATAGGTGCTACGGACTCTTGCTCTTTCCTTTTAAGGCCTAAATGGCTTGGGACCAGGATACCTGAAGGGCTATTTCATCTTATACTATCCAGTTTCCAGTTAAGGCCTGCCTCCCAAGCTCTACTCTCTGTGCCCCTACCTTCAGAAGTGAGGTTGCTGGTGACTGGAGTCAGGTCATTTCCTTGCTTTTTGAATTCCCTTCTCCTTGAGGCTCTCCTGGTACCTGCTTAACTTTCCCTGAGAGCCAGTTTGGAGTAGTGGTTAAGAGAGCCGGACTCTGGAGAACCAGGTTTGATTCCCTACACCTCCACTTGAAGCCAGCTGGGTCAGTCACTGCTTCTAGGAGCTCTCTCAGCCCCACCCACCTCATAGGGTGTTTGTTGTGGGGATAATAATAGCATACTTTGTAAACCACTCTGAGTAGGCATTAAGTTGTCCTGAAGGGCGGTATATAAATCAAGTAGTGTTGTTGTTGTTATTAAGCACCAAGCCAAAACACATCTTTTTACCCAGGTTTTTAAATAAGGGGTTTGTCTTACCAGCTTTTTAATGGCCTGCCTCTGTTTTATGGATAGTTTTTATGTGCCCAATGGCTTGATTTTAATGTGTTTTTTTTAAAAAAATCTTGTAACATTTTAGTTAGAGGTGGGCATGGACCAGAAAAAACCCATGGGCTGTGGGTCCATGGTCCATGGTGTTTCATGGACCCATGGACCATGAACTTTTCACGGTCCAGCCCGGTTTGTGAACCAATTGGTTTATCAGTCTAGGCTGGGGCCAGAGGGCTTTAACCCGCCCTGGATCCAGCTGACTGGTGGCTGCCAGTCAACTGGAGCAAGGGGGGATTTAAATATTAAAGTGCTCCTGGCGCTGCTTGCCTGTGGCAGTGTAAGTGCTCTAACCCCTCCTCTGCTCCCTTAATAAGCTGGTGGACCACCAGGCAGCTGGTGCAAGGGAGGCTTTAACAGACCATGGACGTACGGACCAGCGAAAAGTCTGTGGGTCCGTGGAAAACAGGCTTTCCATGACCTGCCGGTTCACAAACACCGAACCGGTTGGGTCCATGCAAAATTTTGGTCCGTTTTCCAGTCCGTGCCCACCTCTAGTTTTAGTTGTAAGCTGCCTTGAGCAGGACTCTAAAGAGACAGCATAGACAGATCCTAAACAAATAAGCAATAAATAAATGTTTTCAGAAGATGCTGAGTGCAAGCAACTCCTGACCAAGAAAATTGTAGAAATAAAAGCACCAACGTTTAGCATAATTTTCAAAATGTTCTCACTGCTGAAACATTAGACATGAAAAATAAACATTTGCTGGCTTCCATAGCCTTTATTGGGGATGTGGGGGAGACTAAGAAGAGGAAGCTAAGTATATATTTGTACAATAACCAGCCTAATGTTACTAATGTGAGAACACTGAACAGAAGGAATTTTCAAGGTATATTAATTCTCCAAGCTGGATTTATTTTCTCAATGCATCTCTCTTCACCCTATTCCTTATTAAAGAAGGGGAACACTTTTATGGTGGCCCATTCTCAATGAGCATACCCTACTTAATTTGCCATTATTAGGTTCAATGGAAACCCAGTTTCACAACTGGCTGAGAACCCTACATTTGTATCAGCTTCACTTAAAAACATTATTATCTCTTTTCAGAAGGAAGTCATAACAGCAATGTGCAGGCCTACAAAAGCACACCCAAACTTCTCACCACATTTAGACATAGGGCTGGATCTAGCTGAGTTTTCCATTTAATCACATCTGATTTCCTTCCTTAATACAGTTCTCCGGTGGCTCCCATTGTCCCCTGTATGACTTCTTTTATACTAAAGGGAACTTCCTCCTCACTTTTTCATTAGAGGAAACCTTGGTTGGCTCCTACCTGTTGTTATTTTCTATGTTCAGATGAAATATCTTTCTGGATATTTTTGAACACTTTCTTTTCTAGAGTTCTCCAATCAGAAATCTACAGCAGAAGAATCCCCATAGGTCTTTCCACTGTATAAACAGGACAACTTCAGCTTCAGTTTCAAGACAGGGTTTGATTTGGGCTCCCTGGTCATTTCTCCTTTTCTTCACCCCAAAGGCTGCAATCAGCAAACTACATTCTTGTTTCTTGGTAAGCCATAGCTTGTCACTACATTTTAACTAACAAACTACGGTTTGCATTGGCCTCCAAAATAGAACTGAAAACCTCAGTTCAATCGTGGTTTCTAATTCCAGTTTGGAGGGCAAGCAAAACAAGTGTTTTCCAGTTCAGATATAAAAGAACATCAGTTTTCTATTAAACAGAGTGAGTTGCAATATGCAAGGGAAGGAGGAAGCATGTGAGTCAGTGTCTTGTTCATGTAAACTCCAAAGTTGAACCAAACCATTGTCTAAAACAGTATAAAAGTTCTGCCAATGCCCTTTCTTGCTTCTATTGGGCTCTTCTCATCTCTGGCTCAGCTGACTAGAAGCAAAACTGACCCAAAGCACCAGGCTGCAGTTCATGCTAGAGTGGAACTGTCTTACAGTCTCGGCACTTGCTATTGTGGTTCACCATCACTAATATAGCATAAGCTGTGAATTTTGGCTTCTGCCTGGGACCCATGACAAAGCCAGTTCTGAAGCCTTGACTTTCATTATTTTAAGCCTGAAGAAGATTTTGACTATCTTTGCTGAGATAACATTGAATCACCAAATGACTGTAAGTTGAATTCTAAGCTCTTTTATTGTTGTTGTTAGTGCCCATGTATTCATCTAGTGCAAGGGTTCTATAATTGTGTTATGCCAGAGAAATGTACAGACATCAATGGAGTGAAACAGGAAGCTCCAACCTACTAAACTGTGAAGGTGGTATATGTGAAAAAGTTCACTTATGGTACTCAAACAACTGATATATCCCAAACAAAGTGACCTGTGAAGTGAAAATCAAATTTCTAAACATATCCAAAATGAGCTCGAACATGTAACGTAAGAAAATACCAAGAGACTTGATTCTTTACACAGAATACTAAGTCATGATCAATCACTTTGAATCCTAGTTTTGGGCAACATCTGAGACATCGGTAGATTCTCTAATTTGCAAAGAAAGGGGCAGAAAATGAAGAATTTGGTTTTCTTCACAAAACAAAATCTGACTGCAAAGTGAGATCAGTACTCATTTGTTTTGTAAGTAGTAATACATAATTCTCAAAATGTAATTTGTCCCCAGTATCTCTTATCATACTCCAAATCTGAATGTAAGTAAGGCTAATGAGGCACTCAAATGAGATATTCTGCCATCTCTCAGGAAGTACTGCTTACAACGCCTGTATGAACAATTCAGCTTTGGAGGTTGTTCATATATTAGAATAATCAGTTAGGTGAAGCTGTTAAACACAACTTCTGGAGTCTCAATATTCATCCGTAAGTAGTACTCCTACAAGTCAATCCCACAAAAACATAAATATATATACATGTAGGTAAAAAAACACTTCATATATTATTATTATAATTTTTCATGGAAAATATTTATTTATATTACAGCTATTATATTACAGTAACAAGCAGTAAGGAAGCTGTTTTTGAATTCTACTCATTTTTCTCATCACTGTGCATCATTAGAGTATCCAAATGTCACGATCCCCTTACCACTCATATTTGATTCATACTATGCTTTGTATAGTATAAGCACATTGCCCTGAATGAGTTGCATCTAGCAGACTTTGAAATTAGAGAATCACAGACAGAGGGTTTTTTTTTCTGGTGTGTGTGTGTTAATTTACTATAAAATTATCTGTTTAAGGCTGAAGGTCCCGGATTAAATCCCCACGATCTCATATTAGGTAACAGAAAATGTGAAAGACCTCTACATGAACTCTTCAGAGAATACTAACTTTGATAGACCAATCATTTGTCTTGGTATAAGACAGATTCATGAGGTTGTGTGCTTGATGCATCAAGATGGATTTGGTCATCAGATGCAGGGAGCATTTTATGGGGAACTACACTGTGGGCAAATGAAAACATGCATTAAAATGCTCTTTTTGTATCTCAGGGCAGCACATTCACACCCTACAAAGAATTTCATGAGTCAAAGGTGGAGGTGGGCAGAAAGAGGTCAAGAGCAGTAACACCATCTATGGCCCTATCAACATAAACAATACAAGGGCTCCCCTGCTCTGGGGTAATCCTATGACCGCAAGACACAAGTATCAACTCAGAATAATGTGTTAATACCCATTCCCACTTTTCTTTGAATAGCAAATTATGATAAAATTCTTTCATAAACATCATGCACTAAGGGACAAGGCTGAACACTCCCCCTCCCCCGAGTAAAAGAGAGAGAGAAAGAGAAATGGTCAAAAAAGAGGGACAAAAGAGTAACATCAAAGCAGATGAACAGAGCACTAAAAAAGGAAAAGAAAACTTAAGCTTGGGTTGACATATCAAGATTTTTTTTTAAAAATCTTCAAGCATTCCTGTAGTGTAATCCTTTGCCAAGTTACTTCAGACTAAGTTTATTGATTTCAATAAATGTTGGCTGGAGTAACTATGCACAGGATTGCACTGTAAAACTTCTCAAATTAAAAGTGAGCTCAAGAACCCATTTTGCAGTCCACCCAATATTGTTAATCTGCTGAAGAAAAAAGGTGTGTGTGTGTGTGTGTGCGCGTGTGTGTGGAAGGGAAGAATGTCTACAATATGATCAGGCTTTGGGGAAACAGCTCACATCTTGGATTAATGCACTGTCTTTAATACAAAAAGCAAAGTTTTGTTCCAAAACTCTTCATTTAATATCCACAGCCTCTCTCTGATTCTGAAATGATAGGCCTATCATATCCATTTATATTTTTATTCTGTTAGTCTTGGCAAGTGTGTAACATGATAAGACATCCTCTGCACAAAATAAATTATTTTTGGAGTGGTGTTTGCCATGGATTTAATTACACACACATCCAATCTCACTCTACTGGAGTAAAGGGTTGTCATTTTTTTGACATCTCCTAAGGATGGGTCCAGCATGGCTAATATCACTCTCTGCATTATGCCAGTGGTTAAGCTGGTTTATAGGTTTGTGTTTATTTTCATGTGTGTCTGAACTCTGATGTGACAAATGGCTCATTTCAAACTGACATGCTGAAGTATTATGTACATAGCTATAAATGATAGCTGATCATTTATCATACTGATTATACCAACTTAATACAACTGAGCATGTTATTCAGAAAAGAAGATTAGCTGTGTAATTTGATTTCCTAGTCATACTATTTTCCAAAAAAACCCGCAACTTGTGGTTCAAGAGCTACTCAATATGATTCACACTTTTGTGAATGAAGTGAGTTTACAGAAGTTATTTTTACTGTTTACCTTTCACTCAGCACCTCAGCCCCCACTCCCAACTCCTCCACAAGTCCTGCTGAGGGCCAGAGGTTGGGATGTGAACTTCAAAAATATGGCTTTTGTTCTGTATCATATTGTTCAGAAGGGCATGCTTATTGTTTTCATTAAATATCAAGAATATTGGTATCTTATTGGAAAGTCGTGTCAGGAGGAATTTTCATTTTAATTACTATTAGATGTTTGTCAAATATTTCCTATGATAACTTACATGTCCTTTCTAAAATTATAAAATGAGATTAAAGACATAACTTTTGAAGTACCTGTATTTCTCCTCCCACAAAGGTGGCAGTAGAGAGGAAGTGTACCCCAGCTGGTCAATAGTACATCATAGTACCCTTTAAACTTTAAAGGGCCATTATTTTCAATGGACAGTAGACCTGTTAGTGCCCACTGACACTAATGAAATGTTAAAAGGCCAATGCACTGCCATTCAGCTGGGGGACGCTCCATCCTCTCTGCAGGCAAGCTGCAGAACACAAAGTTCTCTTGATATGATTCCAGATATTTATCGGAAGTGAAATGTTTGAATCAGGAAATATTGTGAGTGACTTTTGTGCTACCAGATATTGCTGCTCTGGTCCCATACCAGAAATATCAGGCATCTAATCAGGCTGGCAATATCCAATTGCACTCCCCTAGTCAGGGAACCCCCCAACAGAATCCAACAAATAATGCGGAGAGGAAGATGGAAGCAAAAAAAGAGGGATTTAGCTGATATTGGCCTTCCCTTCATGCTGAGAGAGTTCAAGTCCATAAAGCAAACTCTTCTTATGAAGGGGCCTTGACTTGGATAGCCCAGGAGAGCCAGATATCATCAGATCTCAGAAGCTAAGCAGGGTCTGTCTTGGCTAGTAATTGGATGGGAGCCCTCCAACAAAGATGAGGATTGCAGAAGCAGGCAATGGCAAACCCCCTCTGTTAGTCACTTGCCATGAAAACCCCACCAGGGGTTGCCATAAGTCAGCTATGGCTTGAGGGCATTCTCCATCTTTATCATCTTATGAAGGGAGGGGGCAATTTTGACTGACTTTCTCTTCTTGCTGCACCTCCCTATGCAACATGGCATATTGTTCTAGAAGGACCCTTACCCTCAGCTCAAGGGGCTGCAGGGGACTCTGGGAAATTGGAAGGGCGGTAAAAATCTTTTTGAGAACTTGCACTGTTTGTGGAAGCTTGGATGCAATGCATTAAATTTCTCTCAGTACAGATGTTGCAATGTTGCCCTTTTCAAGATGTGTGGGGTTTTTTTTCTATTTCATCTTCATGTTTGCTTTTTTGTGGATGGTGGTCATATCTACTGTCCACAGGGAATAAGGGCCAATTCCTATGATTAAATCCCTATATAAAAATATTGGGGGAAAAACACTTAAATATGCTAGTGGCTCTACACGAAATAGAGAAAATGTTTGAAGGTGTTTTCTGTGGGTCAGCCTGATCCAGGTAATCTCTGCTTCAGCACCATCCATTTCTGGAGGCTGTTGGTCCTGGTATGCAGCTTCACATAATCAGGTAGTCCATATTTTTAATGCTTTCATACTTCATGTGCATACAACTCACATGCATATGAATACACATATGTCCTGTGCACAACTGCCACCATGCAGAGGCTGGTTCTCACATACAGCACTCTGAAGCAGCCGAATGGGGGATTATTGGTTCTAGTTAAGATGGTAGAACCACATATATTGTCTGGAGCTTCTTGGAATAGGTAAGATACAAATATAATAGACAGAAGGGAGTGCAGCAGTATCCCTGTACCTTCATTTCCCAAACTATTAACTTAAAATTAAAATAATTCATATTGTCATATAATGTACACTGCACAGTTTAGAATCAATATAATAAATCCTTTCTACACTTCATCCAGCAACTACAATGCTAATTTGGGGGCTGATGTAGCATAGTGGCTAGGAAAATGAGCTGTGAGCTCTGGGGTCCCCTGTCCAAGAGTCACTACTGCCATGAAATCACTAGGTGGCCTTAGGCAAGCCACTTTCTCTGTTATCTCATTCATTCCACCTCCCAAGCTGCTATCTGGAGATAATAATACTGACCTACATTTACAGAGTCATTGTAAGACTATAACAACATCATATCTGTGAATCTACTTTGAATACTGAAAGTGCTATATAGATGCTAAAAATTACTGCTGCTGCTGCTTTTATTACCACCACCACTACTTCTACTACTACTATTTTATACATGGAAATAACCCCATTTCTTACTCCAATGTTTTTTTTTAAAAAAATGGCAGTAATCATACTGTGCTTACACTGATTTCTACCAATTACCCACTCAGGACTTGGGAGAGCCCCCAAAAGGTATCAATACTCAGTCCCAGTGAATATTTCTCTCCCCCCCCCCCCGCCCCACATACAATAGCCCTCTTTTATTCAATCAATCATGTGATATATGGTTAATATATCTCTTTGTCTAACCATCTCTTTCAGGTTGTCAATCAAACAGATTTATTCTGGAAATGTTACAAGAAAAGGGACTCCAAAGCTTTCTTAGGTAGCTTGTTCCTTTGTTGAATTACTCTTACAGACTACATTTTTTCATAGACGTGTAAACCAAAATAGTCAGCTTAACCACTACTTTCTGACACACTCATTAGCTAAGATATTTTGATTATCTTAGCTAAAAGAGAATCACTTTCTCTTTTTTTAGCATCTGATATATTTGCAAATAATTTGCTATTCATTCCAAACTAAAAATACCCAATTTACCCTGTTTTTTTCTTTACAACATGTTCTTAATGAACTTTATTATCATATGTATAGTTATGTATTAATCTCCTTTCAACAAGTTGTCAACACTGTCTACTGGAGAATTCTGGAATTCTACAACAATGAAAGATAGTACAGAGAGTTACGATGTCGTATTATTAAAGACACTCATCAATCATTTTGCCTTGACTTCTTATTATGGATTATTTTACTGCAAATGAATCCATGGATCTCACCCCAGAAACAACCCTGGAAAAAGGTGTAAAATGGCAGCTCATTTATCACGGCTTGAGTCATCAGTTTTTAAATTTCCAATTTAAAACAGATCTATAAAATACTATAATCTTCAGATTAGACCAATTATGCTGAAGTTCAGTTATCATACATAATCATCTACTTTTTCAGCTCCATGGACTCATATGGTTGAGCTAACAACAGGGAATTAAGCACTCAACACAAAACTGCTATGTAATGTACAATGTATCTTCATTAGATCTGACTGTGGAAACAGAACCCAGCCTGTTGGAATTATGCATTTCTTCATTAACAGAAAAGAAGGCAAAAGAACTTGCATCAGCCCAGATACAAAGCTAGAGCAGCAAAAAAGCAGAACTATCCGCACGTGGAGGGGGCGGAGAAAACGATAACTAACTCCAAAATACAAAAATCAACACTCTAATGAATGAAGTAGTAAATACGCAAATACAAGGTCACAGTCAACAGGTAATTACACATCAATAAAGATGTAAACGGGATTACAATAAAGGCTGGAATAACATACAGGCAAGCTACTCCAAAGAATATGTACATCAACTTTGATCCAACAGGTTACAGTCTTTGACGTCCTTCACATTGCTGAATTACACGGTGAGTAGAAACAGGTAAGTCCACCAAATAAACATTCACAAATGGTCTCACGGACACAATGGTGATATTATCCTGTTCCTCCTTTTAAACAAGTATGTTGCAAAAGACGAATGGTCACAGAGTAAATACTCCCCGCCCAACAACCTGGGCCGGCTGTCGCCAGTTGTTTTGTACCACCGTGACTATCGTGTTGACTTCAAAGCAATAGACTGCTTATGACTGTGTTTGGGTAATTGTATAACCACTGGTGATTTCAGTTGCCGCCCCTGAGGAGGTGCTGTGCATGAAACAACTGGCAACAGCCGGCTCAGGTTGTTGGGTAGGGAGTATTTACTCCGTGACTATTGGTCTTTTGCAATATACTTGTTTAAAAGGAGGAACAGGATAATATCACCATTGTGCCCGTGAGACCATGTGTGAATGTTTATTCAGTGGACTTACCCGTTTCTACTCAGCGTATAATTCAGCAATGTGAAGGACATCAAAGACTGTAACCTGTTGGATCAAAGTTGATGTACATATTCTTTGGAGTGTCTTGCCTGTATGTTATTCCAGCCGTTATTGTAATCCCATTTACATCTTTATTGATTTGTAATTACCTGTTGACTGTGACCTTGTATTTGCATATTTACTACTTCATTCATTAGAGTGTTGATTTTTTGTATTTTGGAGTTAGTTATCGTTTTCTCCATCCCCTCCACGTGCGGATGGTTCTGCTTTTTTGCTGCTCTAGTCTTGTGGAGGAGTCTCCTTGGTAATTTTTTGTCAGATACAAAGCTAGGTTTGCCATCCCCTCACTAATACCAGCTGCCCCCTGGCCCTGCTCACTTGGTTGGTAGGGGGGAAGTGTGTGTGTGCTCTCCCACAGTCCCCATTGTACTGGAAACGAGAGGAGCTGCAGAGCTTACTGAAACCCAGCTCAGTAGAAATCACCTCCAAATGGGCAATTTTTTCAGCACAGCAGGGGGAACTGCAGGCCATGCTTAAGCCCTGTTCAGCAAAAATGGCCCATTTGTACATGATTTTTACTGAACTAGGGTTCAGTGTACCCTGTGGCTCCTCTGTTGCACTGGAAAGTTGCATGATTTTCTGGCACAATGGAGAAATGGGGGAGGTAAGTACCCTGCTGCCCCCTTACCCCCACCCCCCTGCATCCCTCTTTGGCCCCTGGGGTCCTGGCAAACATATACGCCAGTTCACAACTATTATCTCTGTGCTTTCTAGAGCTGAGTGAAACAATCTTTTGAGTTTCACCTTTGTTTTCATTACAATAAAAAGCCCTTTCTATGTGCTTTCAGCTTTGCTCTCAAAATGTTTTCATTTCATCCTGGTCAGCTCACCAAGCACTGCATTGGAAAGCTCCACATAACTTGGGAGCCTAAGGAACTGAGTGATTCCTTAAAGCATCTGACCAAGCTCAGAAAGCTTTGTATGTCTTGCAAACAAATCCTTGATCACCCATGGAACTCCCTGAATGATATTTTGCTTCAGTCATTTGTCCACATGTTCGCTTAACATAGGCAGAGGGCAGTGAAATCAGACCTGCTAGCCCACCCTCTGACTTCCACAAAGTCAGCCAAACATCTGCAGCAGGGCAGGGGATTCCCACAAGAAAAAAATAAATCCCAAATGGGCATTGGCCTGACAGCTTGACATCACATCTGGGGAAAATCTTGAAGTGATGGCACTCCTTTTTAGGAAACTCAAGGTTTTACCATAGAGTTCCCCACAATTCACAAAGAGGATTCACCTGACTTCCAGGTTTTCCCTAGAACAGTCATGAATATCATGACCCTGTCCCCATGTCCCCGCCTGCCATAAGCAAGAGCTTGGGAACCCTACAGAAGTACAAATGTCGAGACACGGACCTAGCAGGAGCGCAGTCTCTTTCCCCTTTACACATGTTCTGTGAATGCACAGGTGAATGTTTAGAGGACAAAAGCTCCCAGACAAATCTATGGTGGGATTCCTGTGAAGATAAAATAGGAGAAATGAACCTCCTATATTCTGCTTATATCTTTGCAGAAAGAGGACACAACTATGACAGAATATTTATCCTGCAACTGCTTTGGGCTAGTTTCCAGAAAAAGGTCATGATAATCAATCAGTAACACCTTGGTATACAACCAAAGGTCACTAAAATGCTCAAAATACAACATCAAACTATCTAGCCTATGACAGGCCTCATATATTCATTTTTAAATGAACAAAATACCCTCTCACAATTACCTTCCATAATTCCTTCTTTATAAAGTACATCCCAGTGTTTTTTGCTGCTACCAGCACAACTGCTCACTTTATATGTTACAATTTGTTCTTACTGCAAATCAGCTCAACTTTATACATTTAGGAACTAGACTTATTTGTCTAGAATTAGTGATATTGGTGTAAATCCAACAATGAAGTAAAGAAAACTCTAATGCCCTTCAGTTTTCTTAAGAAGATGTTATGATTTTCACTGATCCCCCATCCTCCCCTAGCCTATGGCTGTACAAAAACTTGTTTTTTGGGGGGAGGCACAGTGGACCAGAAACAGCTCAGGGGTGGGGGGAACTGTGGGAAGAGAAAACAGGCGCAAATTGGCACTACCTGTAAAGAAAACTTAAACAGTTAAAATTTTCATAAAGTGGTTGGATACATTCCAGTGAATCCAAAAAGACGTAATATCCAGTTTGGGTCTCTGAGTGCTCCATTGAACTCAAGCAAAAATGAGAATAAGGGAATGGCCTTGGGGTAACATTTGTTCTTACTGCACAAGTGGGAAAGACATTGCAATGTAACTCCAGGGTGACCATGACATTTCCATCATTTTGGGAAGAAATGGCATGCTAACAGCCCACCCTACTGCCTTGCCAGTAATACTAGTTGCAGCCTAAAAATTTTTCCTGCTCCTGGCTCAGTGTGCCCCCTAATTTGTAGAGCCATGGTGTTCCAGGACTTCACTCCACACACTCTCCTTCCTAGATTGTCTGCTCATAAAGCCCAGAGATCAACCAACTAGTATGCTAGTAGGGGAAAAAATACTTCACACAATCTTCTTAAAACATGGGGTTTCTTTAGTGGACAGGCAGTCATTCCCCCACAGCAATGTTGTTGTCATTTACTTCAAAAACAGCCTCTCTAGCCCTCTCCCCTTGAAAGATTCCTCCATGGGGAATAATGGACTAAGTTTATTACAGAATTGTAGGTGGGGAAGAGCCAAATACAAAATTGGTATTGGAGGACCCAAATATACAGAATATTGATATTTATGGCCTTCCCAATATTCATTTATTTATTACTTTCGATTTTTATGCCACCCTCCCTGCACAGAAAAATGCCGATTTTTTTTTTAGTGTACATCCCTAGAGCAAACTTTCCCCAGCAGGTGATCAGAAGCTGACTGCCAGATGATCCATCTTCAGCTGGGAGCTGATTTCTGACAGCTGCAAGTAACTTGTTCCTGAGAATGCAGCTGAATAGGCTGCAAACAGTCAAATGGCCTGTTGATTAATTGGCTGCTTGATCATCACTGGTGAATGGGAAGGGAGCTGAACTGGTGAGTATTCAAGTTTCTCAGAGTGCCAGATTAGGATCTGAGAGACTTAGATTTGAATCTCCACTCTGCCATGGAAGCCTGCTGGGTGATCTTGGGCTAGCCATGCCCTCTCAGTACAAACTACCTCACATGTTGTTGAGAGGATGCAATGAAAAAGGGCAGAATATTGTAAACCACTTTGGGTCTCAACTGGGGAGAAAGGTGAGGGTATTTATTTGTTTACTTCATTTATACCCCACCTTAACCCCCCACTGGAACCCAAGGTAGCTTAACTGAATTACTCAAGAGGACTTTTTACTCAGATAGGAGGACCATACTGTATGAAAGTGGTATTAAAGAGTTACATAAGTAAAGGGACAGGGGACTATAGACTTTACTATTATGTACTGTCTGTAATTGTAAGTATGATCCTACTGGATAGTTTCTATGTTGTTTAATATGTCAGCCTCAGAAGTGCTTGTACGCTGTATTGTCGAAGGCTTTCACGGCCGGAGAACGATGGTTGTTGTGGGTTTTCCGGACTGTATTGCTGTGGTCTTGGCATTGTAGTTCCTGACGTTTCGCCTGCAGCTGTGGCTGGCATCTTCAGAGGTGTAGCACCAAAAGACAGAGATCTCTCAGTGTCACAGTGTGGAAAAGATGTAGGTCATTTGTATCTACTCAGGAGGGGTGGGGTTGAGCTGAGTCATCCTGTAAGAGTTTCCCAGGGTGTGGAATGCTAATGGCGGGAGGCTTCACTGTATCCTGAGGAGGTTCTTTTGCATATGGATTGGTACTTGATGTGCTAATCTTCTCTGCAGGGCTATTGTCGGGGATAGAATGTTTTGTTAGCCTGGTGTTCTACCAGCTGATAAAGGCAATACTACAGTGATCATGAAAACAGAGGAATACAAAAAGAAGATTAAGGAACTCCTGGACCCCTCCACCTACAAAAAACTAAAACGAGATCCCTCTTGCAAAATCACCAGGCTAACAAATGCGCTGATCAAGAATTCCTCACTACATCCCGACACGCACAGAAAAATATGCAAGACTGAAGCACAGCCACCTAGACTATATGGACTCCCCAAAATACATAAGGATTCAGTCCCACTCCGACCCATTGTGAGTGCCATTGGTTCACCGACATATGAATTAGCTAGACATCTGGCAGATCTCCTGCAGGACCACATCGGGAAAACCTCGTCTTACATCAAAGATTCAGCAGATTTCATCAACAAAATCAGTTCTCTGAAACTCAATCCACAAGACATACTTGTCAGTTTTGATGTTGTATCCCTGTTTACCAAGGTTCCAGTAAAAGACACTATTGCACTTATTAATCAGATTTTCCCAGAAGATGTAACAGCCTTATTCCACCATTGTCTGACAACCAGTTACTTCCAATGGGACAATGAATTCTATGAACAGATGGATGGGGTGGCCATGGGGAGCCCACTCAGCCTGGTTATAGCAAACTTCTACATGGAACATTTTGAAAAAACAGCTCTAGAATCAGCACCCCACAAACCTAGTGTATGGTTCTGGTTTGTGGATGATACATTTATCATTTGGAGACATGGGGAGGAAGAATTGATGGGGTTTTTGAATCATCTCAACAACATCCACATGAACATACAATTCACAATGGAGAAAGAAATCGAGGGAAAACTCCCATTCCTGGATACCTGGGTCATCCGCAAAGCAAACGTTCAGTTAGGTCACAAGGTCTACAGGAAACCAACTCACACTGATCGGTACTTACACAAAAACTCCAATCACCACCCCCGACAGAAAAGAGGCATAATGAAAACATTAGTGGATTGTGCAAGACGGATATGTGAGCCGCACTTTCTCAATGAGGAAATTAATCATCTAAACCACGCACTTCAGGCAAATGGCTACTCCAGAAATGAAATCCGAAGAGCAATCAAACCCAGGATGAATCAAACAACCAAGGAAAAACAGTCTCCTACAGGAAAAGTGTTTTTGCCATATATCAAAGGAATTACTGATCAGATGGGAAAGCTTATGAAAAAGCATAACCTTCAAGCAGTATTCAGACCCACCCGAAAAATACAACAGATGCTACAATCAGCAAAAGACAGTAGAGACCCCCTCACCTCTGCAGGAGTATACCGTATACCCTGCAGCTGTGGACAAGTTTACATCGGGACCACAAAGCGTAGCATCCAGACAAGAATAAAAGAACATGAAAGACACTGCAGACTTGGACAACCTGAAAAATCAGCAGTGGCTGAACATAGCCTAACGCAAACAGGGCACAGTATCTTATTCCAGGACACCAAAATACTGGACAACACTTCCAACTACTTTGTCAGACTGCACAGGGAAGCCATTGAAATTCACAAGCATAAGCAAAACTTCAACAGGAAAGAAGAAACCTTAAGAATGAACAGAGCATGGTTTCCAGTTCTGAAAAACACCAGGCTAACAAAACATTCTATCCCCGACAATAGCCCTGCAGAGAAGATTAGCACATCAAGTACCAATCCATATGCAAAAGAACCTCCTCAGGATACAGTGAAGCCTCCCGCCATTAGCATTCCACACCCTGGGAAACTCTTACAGGATGACTCAGCTCAACCCCACCCCTCCTGAGTAGATACAAATGACCTACATCTTTTCCACACTGTGACACTGAGAGATCTCTGTCTTTTGGTGCTACACCTCTGAAGATGCCAGCCACAGCTGCAGGCGAAACGTCAGGAACTACAATGCCAAGACCACGGCAATACAGCCCGGAAAACCCACAACAACCATGCTTGTACACTGTTTAGGATTTCTTCAACTCTGTATTGGATTCTTGTAAGATTTAAATCTCTGCAAATTTGCACTTATATACCCTATTGTATTGTTTATTGAAATGTGTTTGAAATTGACTGTACTGACTCATACTGTGTAATTTGCTTTGAGTCAATAACATAAATAAATAAGTAAATAACATAAATAAGAGATAAAAATACATAAAAATATTATCGCCTCCATTTTACCCTCCACCATTTTATCCTCACAACAACCTTGTGAGGTAGATTAAGCTGAGAGTATGTGATTGGTCCAAGGTACCAGGACAAACTTCCATGGGAAAGTGGGAATTTAAACCTGGATCTCCCAGTTCCCAGTCCAGTACTCTAATGACTTCAATACTGGTTATCTCTGGTAAAACAGAAATAAATAATAAATAAACATTAACATTTTGAATTATCCTGTGCTGATCACAAAGTTTGGATTGTACATATCTGCTCTAACCCTAACCCTAACCCTAACCAAGCTAAACAGATGTCCAATAGGGGTTCTTTAATTGTAAGTATATGATGCAGGCCACATGATAGGGTGAATGAATGACCATATTTGTTTCCATTTGAAGAATCAGGAGTATACCTACACTACTGCTTGTTTCATAAATATCTGGTCCTTCAGCCAGATGCACGTAGATGAGGGTCAGACTAGACATGATAATTTTTAATGATTTAATTTGGGGTTCCCCTGACCTGATTCTCATTCCGCTCCATCAGTTACTGGGAACTAATTTCTCAAATGCCCAAGTTTAGTCTCCCACCAACCATCTTCCCAAGCTTAAACACCCCTCCAGTATCAGGGAGAAGGTGGAATCTCCTTCTCCCCCTGTACTCCTGTTCCAAACTGTACTGGGGCACCTGAGGAATTTGGAAAATTAGTTTC
Source organism: Eublepharis macularius (assembly GCF_028583425.1). Lineage (NCBI taxonomy): Eukaryota > Metazoa > Chordata > Lepidosauria > Squamata > Eublepharidae > Eublepharis > Eublepharis macularius. Next base: position 138,314,070 of record NC_072794.1, read on the forward strand.
CAGAAGCTGTCATTTGATCCAGGAGAATTGCCCACCTCAACTAGTTAAAAAAAATCCCCTCTAGGTTGGCTTTCTAACTCCTGTCTTATAGTATGTCTGATCCTTTTGATACCTTTCAACCTTTCTCCCCTTCCCCTTGTTTTCTACATATAGCTGATCACAGACCCTAGTATCATGCTTCAGTCTACAAAAGTTAGATTATTACAGTATTTTACCATGAAAATCTCATTCTTAATTTTGTGTTACTTTTCTATCTATTGTATTCTGGGACCACCCAGAGGTTTTCCCTTTCTGTTATACAATGGGGACTATTACCAAAAATGCTACATGATTATTGCACAAATGAGGAGCCCCATATTCTGTCTTCAAATTTGAAATATCTGTGCATCAGCTTTCTGGACACAACCTATTTAATTTGTTAAAGTGGGTGGGTAACAGAGAAGAACATAGATTTTAGGGCCATTATTCCTATGCCTCTAAATATCTAAACTTAATAATGAAAAATGGCATGATGAAAATTGTCCATGAAGGCATAACCCCCTTTTTTTTTTTACTGAAAGGGGAATCAATTAAAAAATTGAATTCCATAATGTGGCTCAAAGGCATTTCATTTAGTAGACTTAGCACAAATGTATTTCTGTCTCTGTGTGCGTGCGTGTGTTTTACAAGGGCGGAGCTCAGGCAATATGCTCCTGATGGTCTCCTCTGATTTTAAGCCTCTCAGATCCATTATTGTTGTTCATTTTAACCCTTTCACTGTCAAACAGAACTGAAGACTATAATATTGCTTTGGATTTTTTTTTTGTTTAACTATTGTTTGTGACCACACTGCAGTAAACAAGCTTTTAAGGAATAAAGCCAGTCATGTTGCATGCTTTTGATGCTGCATGTCTGCTAAAATAATTATGCTTCGCACTCATTGATTTAGCAGTGTTGAAGGGAAGGTGTTTATCATTAAAAAGGGTACTTAACTCTAGGAAACAACAGTTTGGGAGGATGCCTGTTAATGTTCTACTGAGCCATTGTCAGACAGGATGACTGTGTTTTGCTCATCAACAGACTATTGTGCATCATAACAGTCTTCTTACCTAACAGTGTGGTCGATGGAACAGTGTCTGATGATACTTTGAGATGAAATTCCAATTGCGCACAGAACACGGATCAATGGAACCCAACAGAAGGTCAACAGGAGAAAAAAACGAGGAAAACAATATATAAATATAAGGTTAGCTCTTCCCAACATTTGAGAGACTCGGTTCTTCATTGGCATATTTTGTATCTCTGCAGGGTAAATGCACAAAAGCAAACAGAATCAAGAATAAAGTCTGGCATAAGTACCTGAATAGTAGGAATTCAACAAAGATTTGCTCTGAAGGGTTTTGCTTTGGACAGAAAATGAACAAGGAGAGGATGGTGCTAGGTAGGAAAGACATAAGGAAGATACTTTAGACATATGTAAAGTGAGAACAGGGAGAAAAATCTCCTCAGAGAACTAGGTAGCATTGAACACAAAGGGCATACCATTAAAACAATTAGAAGAAAGCATAGTCCATGAGCTGTTCAGATCATTTTCCATTGTATAAATATAATAGACTCCAAGCACTTCAATATTGTTCATGTGCAGCAGGGTGTTCTGCTTGCTACAAATGTTCTCCTACCACCGTAATTTCAGGAAAAGAATAAATTCATAGCTAAAAATGCAAATCAGCTTAATTATATTGGCCTAAAATACGCTAATTGGATGTGGGCTTTCTGCCATATCCATCAGTATTACTGTAATATATACCTTCTGTAAAGGCGGGGGGGGGGGTGGAATTAGAATTAGAGGTTCTTTAAGAAATGGCTGTGAGGATTATGCTGAAGGGACACATGATGCTGAACAACTACACCAGTTTACAAGCTGCAAGTAGATGATGCCTATTAAATAGAAGCTCTGATGTGAATTAGATTGTTACATTTCAATGTAAATGTTGCTATGCCTCGAAAGTCCTCCTGTCTATCCTTCAAGCCTCCATGTCCCTCTTTTTGATTGCTTTTAGGACCAAAGCCCACTTACCCTACTTGCTATTTTACTCTATATTGACTACATAATATTCTCTAACTTACCAGCCACTCCTGATCTCTGCCTCATACTATTCATCACATGTCGGGCAAGTGCGACTTCGAGAAGCCTGTAGAATGCTTAACATATACTTGGCTTTATGCATATGTTTGGTAGTAATAGGAGAAGAAAGGAACAGTTTTACAGAGCTACATTTCAATAATTACTAAGCTCAGAGAGAAAGGTGGCAGGACAACTAAAACAGTTCATCTTCTAAACCTATCACCTGACAGTTAAAGTTACTTCCAAGTGAATGTAACTGGAAACAGAATTCACAAGGTAGGACCCAGACTGGGAGACAAAGACATTATCTTCTTTGTAGGAGACACAGGTAACTCCATCCCTGGCTAATTTCTATTTAAGATAACCACACTGGGGGGAAGGCTAAAGCTCCTTCACATTGCCATGGTCCTGACTGTTGGAGGAACTGCACACATGAGGAACTGCAGAGAACATGCAAGTAATGAATGCTTGTGATGGAGTTCTAAGGTGGGGTCTGGGGTCCCCTAGAATATCAAATCTTGCAAACAGCCTCATGGGAAATGACCCTATGTTCTTAGAAGTTCTAATAAATTTGTGTTTGTAACCTAACACAATAATCTGTGTTATTTATATGTAACCAGGATGATAGATTTTCATTGCCAAGAATGTAACATGGCTGCCATGTCTCACCCAGAGAGTGATATAATATAGAGGCCAGTATCTGCTCGCACAAAGATGGTCATTCTTATACTCTACATCACTAAATGGTACCCCTGCCTTGAACTTCAGTCTTCTTTAACATTTTTTCCCCAGATGGGTAGGAGCAGCATATAACCAAACAGAATGATCCAGGAGATGGATGACTAAATCCTTCTCTCTGATATATTAGCTTGTATGCACAGGTGAGTTTTTAAACACAGATGGGTACTTTTTAATACACACAATCATCCACCTCTAACATTTAAAAAAGTAAAAAAATGAAATGAAGATTATAACCTATGCAGAAGATTTCTATTTTAATGCATCTTGGAAGCCAGCGTATCCAATGACCAGTCTGTACTCAAGTATTTATGATAGTCTGATCACCTCTCAGGGCATGATGTGATTTGTAATCCTGGTTTTTCCAGTTACAATTATATATTTATTTCCAAATTCACCATGGTGAGAAGCGAGTGAATGTAAAAATGACAATCAAAAATGATGCCAGCATAAGAAACGTTCCATAATACATCATATTCAGTATACATCAAAGTAATTTCAGAAGCAATTTCTGCATCTCTAAAGTAAACAGTGCTTACAAATGTATAAAGGCTCATCAGAATTGCTCCATGGGGTGAACAGTGCTAATCTAGCAGAGTTTCAGGTAGACTTGCATCAAGCCTTCAAAAATTATTCCTGCACTTTTGAGGGAGGGGAGTCAAGCAATTTCTCAAAAAAATTGTCCCCTGGGGAACTGAAGAAATTGTGTGCTAGCAGATCTAGTGACAGCAAGGCTCTTTATAAGTAGGGAACTGTACCATATATAATTCAGTTGATGGCATTTTATCAACCTAACAGAAGAGGTACAATATTTTTAGTGGATTCAAATTAGAGATGAGCACGAACAGGAAAAAAAAACGAACATGATGTTTGTTGTTTGTTGCCATCCACGAACAGGGATTCATGAACATCGATGGACATGACATATTCACGAACATGTTTGAAGTTGGAGGTTCGTGGGAGCCAGAATGGCCCCCTTGGGACTTAGCTGAACTTGAGCCAGGGAAAGGAGAGTCCATGGGTCCTTTCATGTCATTTTCTCTTCACAGTGGCAAAAACTGGATTGTCTGCTGGAAGCTAATTGAGGAGTTACAAACTGACCTCCCCAATGTCTAATACCCACCAAATTTGCAGGGGAAATAGTACTCACTGTCCTCTGAAGACCCCCCCCCAAGTTTCAGACAGATTGCCCCCCCCCCAAGAAAGGCATGATCCATGGGTCTCCCCCTTTCATGTCATGTTCTCTTCACAGTGGCAAAAACTGGACTGTCTGCTGGAAGCTACTTTGAGGGGTTAGAAGCCAGAAGGAAAGTCAGAAGGAGTGCAGAAAGAGTTCAGACAGTCCATGCCTATGTTGCCAGGGGAATTGCTTGAAAGGCGCCAGACAGTCTGGCTTTACAAACGGCTGACAAATGCCACAAAGAGGGCTTGGAACGAACACATGTTCCCCAGGAATGGGGCCTCACGAACAGCTTGCTTGTGAACAGCAGATTGGGCTGTAAGTGGCTTTTTTTGGTTCATATTGCTGTTTTTTGGTTCATATTGCTGTTCATGCCCATCTCTAATTCAAATTCACCCCTTAACAACTTGCTTATGTAACTTTCAGTTGTCAGAAGAACTCTAACCATTGTCTTGGTTCTTTGTACATGGATGATGTACACACAGGACATAAACCACTACAGTTAGAATGTGAATTCGTTAGAAAAATGTGTGTGTGTGTGTGTATATATATATATATATATATATATATATATATATATATATATATATATATATATATATATATATATATACACACACACACACACACATATATATATATATATATATATAAACCCTTAACATTCAGCAATGAATATTACATCCACAATACTTCATGTCTTGACTAGTACCACAAGGAGTATCACATTGAACCATCTCACAAGAACTGAACAATCTGATGTGACTACCAGTCTCTTACTTTAGTCATAGTTAATGCCTACTGTCACAGAGCATAGTGACTCAGAAACAAGATAAGCTGAAGGATAATACCTAGAAATGTCATGGATTTTCCCGTGAGAAATCTGCCCTTTGTTATGTCATTTCAGAACCAGGAACTGGAACTTCTGCATCACAGCTAATTTTTCTTAGCAACTGAATTGGTGAAGTGATGCTATAACCAGGAAAGCACATACCCTCCCACCCCCACAACATTATTTTACATAATCTCTGGGATAGTAGAAAAGAACAGGCAGACTAACATGGCTACCCGTCTTGATCAGTCTCTGGGCTGTGTAGGTCCTCCTTCCACCAAATCATTTCCTAGATTAAAAGTTCTTTTTGACATCCTTTCAAAAATATTATAAAGAATATAAATTATAATTCTATCCTAAAAAAAATAATAGTTTTGATTGTAACTACATTTTCCATTATTGGAGTTACTTCTGCAAGCAGAAAAGGAGAGCAGCAATTTTCACTGACTCACCCTTCTGACTGCAGATCCTCACTTGGCAGCCAATCTGTTTCCAGGTATCCACTAACCTTTCGGGTGAGATTTCGGAGAGGGGCATGGGAGGATATAGTGGAATGTTTTCAGTTTTCAAAAGTTCTCTTCCAGGACCATTGCTGCTGACCTTGCATAGCATAGTCTCTCATCCAATAAAAGCCAAATGCCAATAAAAACACAATATTGCTATGCCAAGACAGGACTGAAGATGGTGCCATACATCCCTATCATTCTGCAGAATGTGCAAAATCACAGTGTTCAGGTGGGCATTTTTATGAAGTCATTAGAACTGTAGAAAAATGGAACTGTGCAGATTTACAAGTTGGGGCCCACAAAGACTTGTGAAGGGGGCATCTCATTCCCTCCATGTTCTCTTTCCCTTCCTTGCCCCCCATAGCCTCTCCTCCCCTTCCTGCTTCCTTCTCTCCTTTCCAGCCACCTTTATCTGCTCACCTGTCTTCACCTTTCCCCTCCCCAGTAGCCTCTCTCCTATGTCCCAGATGCATTCTGCCAATTGAGCCGAGCCCAGATGCATGGTGGGGAACCTGCAAGACTTGCTGGGGGTATTTCAATTTTCGCTGTATCCCCTTTCCCACACAATTTCCTCTTTCTCTCCTACCAGCAGCCTCCATACGCTCACCTTTCCCTAATCCTTTTCTTCTTTATACTCACTAAACAGCTTACTCTTTACCTGCCCACCATCTTCATCTGTATATTCATCTACATCTATATATTTAATATATTTATTATTTATTCACTTCGTTTATATACTGACTTTCTTCACAGCGGGGAGCCCAAAGCAGCTTGCCTCATTCTCCTTGCCTCTGTATTATCCTCACAACAACCCTGGGAGAAAGGTTAGGCTGAGAGCGTATTTTTAATATATATTTCAGATTTTTCTGCATACTAAAGGCATTTTCAGGTGTTTTTCTGTCTTGTCCGTTCACGGCTCCAGTTTCCAGATTTAAATATCTTCAGATTAGAGCCACTTGGCTATGAGTATATAAAATCATGAATTAGGATTGCAGTAATTGATTCGAAGATGGCAATAATGATTCTAGGTACTATCCTGCTTTTACTGCATTGTCTTCTACCTCTGCAATTCCACTGACTACATTGTTTATAGTATATCCTGTCTTTCTTTCTGTCTTTTTGTCTTTCTGTCTGTCTGTCTAGGCTTTACCTGGCTTTTAATGTAAGATATAAAATTCAAATATATAAAATATAAATATAAAATTCTGAACCTGGCTTCATCTGTGGATACTTAAATCCACAAAACAGGGCCAGGGGGAAAGAAGAACCCTCCCCCCAAAAAAGAAAGAAAGAAAGAAAGAAAGAAAGAAAGAAAGAAAGAAAGAAAGAAAGAAAGAAAGAAAGAAAGAAAGAAAGAAAAGTAGTGACAGTAGACATGGGGGAGAGAGAGAGAAAGAAGGAATGACAGAAGTCATAGGGAGGGAGAGACAGAGGCCATTTTCACACCACTTACTAGCTTCCGAAACGTCGTGAAACATAGCGCAAAAAACGTGGAAGATAGCGTCTTTTCGTGCAAGTTTTGCGCAACATTGCACAAAACTTGCACGACATCTCACAAAACTCACGCGAGAAGATGCTATCTTTTGCGCTACGTTTTGCAATGTTCTGGAAGCAAGTAAGTAGTGTTCAAACGGCCAGAGACAGAAAGAGTGACAGTAGACTTGGAGGAGGATGAAAGTGAGAGAGAAAAGGACAGAGAAAATGAGAGAAAGGGTGATGTGGAGGAAAAGAGGGATGAGTGTCTGAGAGAAGGGGGATGTGGAGGAAGCAAAGGTGGGGGGGGGACAGAATGGCTGCTCCCACAAGTTCCTTGCAGGTACCCATTTTTTGCTTTCTAATTTTGTACTGTTACATTGTTCATTAGATACCTTATGCTGCATGAGAACATTGTTTTTATTCTGTGACCTGCCTTGAGTCTCAGTGAAAAGGCAGGGTATAATTAAAATAAATAAATAAATAGAGGTTCAAAATTTGTGGCTACAGAAGTGATGGTTTGTTATGCCACGTGCATCAATCAATAAAAATTTGTATGTGGCCCTTTCTCTTGTCCCATAAACATGAATGAATGAATCTGGTCCACTGGTAGGTTTGGACAGATTTGATGGAATCTTTGTAGGTTGTATGCTACACTTTTTGCCTCAAAAGTATGTTTTCCATCCCCTTATTTTCAAACTGAGTTTCCTAAATAGGCAGCCTATGATCAGTTCCTAACCTTTGCTTTCTTTTTCTCTTCTTTCTCTGTTTCCATGATAGAGAGCTTGGCTTTGGATCAGTCACAGCAGGTCTTTTTTATCCATGACCATCACCATGACAGCTCATCAGCATGGTGTTGGTACAGCAATGCATCTGTGCAGGATGTATCATTAGTATGTCATTGTTCATTTGATAGAGTGTCTCACTCATCATGCTCACGGGATGCCAGGTTACACGAGATGTGTTCTCTGTAATGACCTGGTATGTGCCTCACTGGGCTCTTCTCAGATATCTGTGGCTAATTTTAGTTTTCTGTTCAGATCACCCATCATTTTTTTACCCCATTAATCTGTATTCACTTGTTCCATAAGGCACTGGGTAAAGTCACAGCACTACCAAACGATGACATATCACAAAACAATTTCACATTCAACGAGCTCCAGATAATTTTTTACCTTCACCATTTTTTGTGTGTGTAACTTATCTTTTCATGAAAATGGCAATGACTGCAAATTTGTTAAGGGATAATATTAAAACTGAATCCTTTTTTTTTTTTGGATAAACTAGAAAGCTGAGCTGGGGGGGGGGAACCTTCTTGGGAAAACCCTCAACCCAGGTTAAGACCTGAAATCTCAAGTGCCCTTCTGCTGAGGGAAAGAAACAATTCAAGTATATCCCTAACTACCTCCCTAAGTCTAGTGGTCAGTGGGACAAGGCATTCAAGTAAATATGGTGTAGCCCTGTTCACTCATTAATTTATATATATAGGAGACCAAGAGCTTTCAAGATTCCTTCAAAGAAAGGATGGAAATTTTGCTTCTCCATTTTAAAAGACCAACTCCTATACATCAGTTCCTCTGCATACCACAATCCAACCTATGGTGATATAAATATTCTGAGGTGAACAGGCCAAGGAGAACACTGTAGGACTACAATGATTATTAGGATGTATCTTCTATACTACTGGACTCTAGAGATGCATAACATAGTTTGGCAATTGAATTTCTCTTTCCAAAATTTCAGATAACATCTCTCTCCTCAGTTCATTGTATTAAGAAATTCAGACATGGCAGTAAAGGTTATCAAAGTTTCCAGATTATTAGATCACTTTTTGATTATGGATTTCCTAAAAGATCACAGAAGATCTGAAGATAGCTGAGGGTTAAAAAAAATCAATTTAATGGATTCTTTTCTTTGCCTGAGATTTTTGGTAAAAATCTCAAGAGCAGAACATCTAGAAAAGTAATCCTGATCTATTCAATTACTTGTTTCAGTAAGGTTAATACAACAACTGCTGGTTTCATTGGCCAATTAATTATCCAGCATAGCCAGATTTAAATGTTAACATAAAATTCCAGATGAATTTAATAACAGCTTAGAAGTGAATTTAATTTTTGGAAGTTAATTCTTCACCCAACCGCCCCATTTCAGAATGCTCACCAAAATGGAGAAAAAGTTGCAGAAAAATTGGTTCACCGAGACTATCTGCCTTTATAAATGCAGGTTGCTCTTCATACCCATCATGTCTGGAAACTGAGGAAAGAACTGTGATGAAAAGCTTCAGAAAGATGCTTTGGCAAGGGGACAAGGCTGTGCGGACTATACTATTATAGAGCACTGTCGTGCCAATTTTTGACCATTTTATGGGGGAAAGGCATGCACAACTGTATCTAACGATATTTTCTTTTCTTCATAGAAGCACAGCCCAAAGACTAGGGGCCAAATCTGATAAAAGGAGCAGCAGATGGAAGAGAAATCTCTACAGGCCCCACAGATAGCAATACAAAGCACGCTGGATAGTGAGTAGTTGGGGTTTGCTTTCACACTGGCAACATTTCTGGCTCGCTGCTTTGCACAGCTAAACAGCTCAACGTGCTTTCAGATAGTTCTGATTAATAACTGAGCCATATGTTCCTTTAGTGAATGAGATTAAAGAAAATAAAGCCCAGAAATGTAAGCAACATGGAGAATTGTATCAAAAACCCTACGTCCTTTGCTTCTCATGGCCAGTCTTTCACTTGGTTTTTTAACAATTACATTATAGCAGTATGTTGTCAGACATCTCAGCTTCCAGGAAAGTGGACTAGATAATGTCCATGATCTCCTACTCAATCCAGAATTCAGTAGGACAGATACTTGCCTTATAGTTCAGGTTGCCAACCTCCAGGTGGTAGCTGAAGCTCTCTAGGCCATAGAGATAGTTCCCCTGGAGAAAATGGCTGTTTTGGAAGGTGGACTCTATGGTATTATACACTACTAAGGTCCCTCCCCAAATTCCACCCTCCCCAGGCTCTACTCCAAAATCTCCAGGAATTTCTCAACCTGGACTTGAAAACCCTAAGTACAATCCTAAACAGAGTGACACCCCTTCTAAGTCCACTGAGGTCACTAGGTTTAGAACAGTGTAATTCTCTTTAGATTGCTCAGAGGCTAAAACAAAACATAATAATGTTATTAGAAAGGTAAAGAGGCCCTTTACCACTGATGAGAGTTACAGCAACACTGCAGGGGCAGAAACAAAGGTAAGTCTAGCTCTCAGCCTTAAGCTGGAGTATTATTTGTGCATGGTTGGAGCAGGGGAAAGGATGGCTATGGCTATGGCTATGGACAGTGAGGACCAGCATTGGCTGCTGGCCAGGTGGCTCTCAAGCAGCTTTCTGTAATCCCATTCCCACTGGCCAGATGCATCACTGGGGGATGAGATCAGTAGACCTGAGGGTGGCAAGTTCCAATTTGGTCGGCAGCTCATGTATAAAAGGAAGATGCTACAGGTGCACTGAACATTTGGAGCCCTCCACCACCAAAAGCCCACCCTCGCACCCAATGTTTTTGAACTTTTATTTCTGTTGTCGCTAATGATCCTTTGCTGTGTCCACAAAGGGTTGCTGGTTAACATGGTCAGGAAAGATTTTTTCCCCATGGTTCTGAATAGCTAATAGGCCCTGGGGTTTTCATCTTCCCAATAGCAAAGAGTATGTTTTATTGTACTGTTAAAAAGAACATAACTCTCATAACTGGCTGTTGGCATTTAGGCATGTGCTTGGGAACATAATACAGGTTGTCCAGGGTGGGGTCCCTGAATGACCCTAAAAGGAGGTTGTCTTAAGGGGCTCCGGTGGACTAGCTGCACAACAGCCAGTATAAAGACTGACATGTTGACTACCCCCCTAGGAAGCTGGTGATGAGTAAGAACAGCAGCTTCTACCACTTTTGGTCCTAATACCAGCACGCTTTTCCTTAATTACCCCACCGAGCAGATGCAGGGTGGGGAGATTGCTGACAGCAGTTGGGCTGTAAGCTGCACCCACCATCCCTAGACTATGTTGTGCCAAGACCTGAGGAACCTGTAATCAATAAAGTCATGGCCCAATTCTCCCCAGCACAGTAGGTCTACATTGTCCTTTTCAATCCCCACCCCTCGGGCTGTTCCCCATTCCAGGCAATATGTCACCCTCCCAATGAAATTGCACAACTGCCCTTTCCCTCAAATTTAATTTCAAACCCTGAGACAGTTGATCCCATGGTATCTAAGCTTTTTAATCAACAAACACTTCCTAAATACGGAGGTACCCTCAGCAAGCAAGTGCAACTTACTGAATCCATTAACATCTTGGCAGCTCGAAGAAAAAGCTTCTTCATTATGAACAGCACTGAGCTTTGTAGCAGTCTTGTCTGAAGTAGCAACGGGCCCCATTTCTCTCTGAGTGCTGCTTTGAGTCTCCTTCTGTTTCTTGGCTAGTTTTCTTCAAGGTGTTTTGAAGAAGGAAGAAATCATGGTTAGTGGGTTTTTTTTCTCCCTCTTCCCCCTTTATTAACAACAACAAAGAAATAAAATAATCCTTTAAAGAAAAGGGAAAGCAAACCTTTTGTGGCTCAGACTGACATGCAGGGCTTGTTGCAAATGTGATGAAGGATTATGTTGCATCTCCACTGGAAATGTTAATGGAGAGTGTCTGTGCAAACCAGCAACGGAGTGCCATGAAAATTAAGAGCAAGCGAAAGTGGCCATTATAATTGGTGGCCTGAGGGGGGAATAGTGCCTTTGAATGTAACTCTTCATGGTGAGATTCTAAACAACTTCCTACACCCAGTGGCAGTAGATGTTTGTCAGACAACAGAGCCTAGTACAGTGTTCTCCTTTTCCAGTTGCCAAACCAAGGGGAAAATTAAAGCTTTTATTATAGCACAAGGACATGCTGAGGGGATATTTGAGGAAGAATTGTACTGCTTCCTTCCCAGTCTAGCTTTCCTTCAATCTTAGTCACTGACCAGGAGTATATACTTAGTCAATTTTGTATTCACATATTTAAAACTGGATTTGAATTTCCCAACTAAGGAAAGGGCTGCATGGAATAGTTTGCACATTATGAACTCATACAGGTTCAGAGGAAATATGCCTCTGAACTCCAGTTCTTCATTGCAAAGGAAGGGGGGACAGTGTGTGTGTGGGGGGGTCATGTTGCCTGGTTGTGAGCTTCTGTTCTTGTAGATACCCTGGGAGCCACTGGCTGGTGACTGTTGGAAACCAGATGGTGGACAAGATGGTTTCTTCTTGGTCTCATGTAGCAAGGCTATTAAGATATCAGATTTCTTTTCCACATCTGCTATCTTTGCCAATTCTTGAAACAGACATATGTTCATTTCAAAAGATACAGTCCTGTACTCACATTCACTTTTATCATGCTGAAGCCACCATGAAATCAGTTTCCCTCCATTTTCACAAGACGAGCCTTTCTTTTGAGTGTCTCCTCATGAAGTGAGATTCAGTGTTTACCATGGGGCAATGAAACCTCTACATAATATAGTTAATCAGTACTAGATCTCACCTCACCTTTTGAAAATGCATCCAGAAGAAAGGTTCATCAGAGGAATGTCGCCTTGTGGCTTAACCACATTAAAAATGAACATAAGACTTGTGATATGAAAACTTCAGTTTGGATTAAATTTTCTTCCTCTGAGGAAAATAGTCTCATAAAAGATACTTTTCTATTAGGGTTTCTCTTGCAAGCTGATTTAAAATACTTGAGCTAGTGTATTTGCCTGTGGTGACTGTGATGTTCTACCACTGTTATTGCTGGGAGTATGCCATCTTCCATCAAAAGCTTATTTGTTGATGCACTGAAGATCTTAGAATGGGGGTGGGGACAGAGGAATGTTTTATATTTGCAGAGGCATAGTTACAATGTGGGCAATCTGTACTTTTCCAGCCTTTTTATTATATGAGCTTTGGGGCAGGTACAATAATAGGGCATGGGGCCTGTAGCAGAGACAAAAGCTACATTAAATTTGCACATCCAGCTACAGAGGATTCACTTGTGTTCTTTGTCAAAATCCAAGTTGATTGGTAATGACACAAAAACTTGTAGCATAAACAAGAGGCCTGTCATTTAGCAGCAGGATTTTGTAGCCTGATGGGTTGTTGATATGGTTACCACCTTCACTTTGGTTGGAAGAAGAACCAGAAAGGACAACAGAATACAAATGTCTGCTGTCCCTTCCTCTTACTTGGCCTGTTCAGTCTCCTGGCTGCTTAAGGGCCAAACCAGATGGCCCTCAGGGATGCTGTCTCACCATTTTACAGAGTGAGTTCCTACCAGGGCACTTGTATGAATCAGGGGCCCTCACCTGCCACTGCTGAACACAGCCTCTCTAGCATGCAGAGAAGAGCAGGGCTTGACCCGGTATAACTTTTTTGGGGCTGAGAACGTTGCTTTTAATGAAGCCCTGGCTCTCTAACCCCCTTGGGTTCATCTTTTGGGGAGTACACACACTCAGATAGTATATCCAGTTTCAGCTTGCGGGGTGGTATTTGTGAATTCCCTGCATTGTGCAGGGGGTTGGACTAGATGACCCTAGAGATCCCTTCCAACCTTATGATTAAAAGCTACTGCCAGCTCTAAAAGCACCCCCCCCCCCACATACACATACACCACACACACCAAGAATGAAAGATCCGAATCTTTGTTTCCATCTGCCAACAGTTTGAAGACCGAGAAGAATGATCAGCTAAGCTACTGTTGACATTTGGCTGCTTCAGTCTTCATTCATATCAGAAGGGGGAAAGTGTTTAAAAATGAATCTGTGACATTCTATAAACCAGCAGCCCGGAAAGATATCACAACAAATCCTCCACACCAGCAAAGAACTTTTCTCACATGTCCTCCATAGATAAGAAAATAAATAAAAGCAAGAAGAGGGAAAGAAATATTGCTGTAAGTAGGTCCTTTAGTCTTATTTTCTCTATTATTGATGTTTGAATAATGACATTAAATTATGTGAAGTCCCCCCATAAACTAAATTGATTTGCTCATAGTAAAAATGAACCTAAATCATATGTCCCCTTCTAAGTAAAAATTAATTTGATCCTTGAATTGGAAACCCATCTTTTCAATTATTTATTAACCATATTTATTTAAGACTACAGGCATTTAAAAGCTAAGCAAGCAATGAAAACTGTAGGCTGTAGATGATGTTAAAGGACTCCAGGCATCCTCTTGTACGGAAACATCATGCAATTTACAAACCAGAAGAAATTGCAATTAACTGGAAAACAGAAGAAAGACTCTCAAAAGCTTACACTGAAAATCTTTTTGGTCTATGGTGCCACTGGCCTAAAATCCTTCTGGAAAAACACTAATTGCTAAAAATGACAAATGCAGAGTATATGCAAAAAGATATTATTGAATTAATTTTCTAAAAAGAAAATTAGGTAAGAACAATTTGGACCATGCATATTGGGATACCCTAAATGCCAGCACATTTACAGGTTCATGAATCCCTAGTCTGGAATCTCTGGACTGACGGGGAAAACAGCAGCCTTGCAGAACTCACCATAGACTGTGGTTTCAAGCTCTTCATGCCCAGATGTTTAGTTGTTCAAATAAGAATAAAATATTCCTATTTAAATTCAAACATGTTTCTCTTTGTATTTTAATAAGAGACATAGTCTGTTTTAAGAGTTAGTCTCAGGCTTGCTGACAATTTAAAAAGCTACTATGATTAGAAATTAAAAAGGACTAAATTGCTGTAAGAGAGGCATCTTGGATTTTAATATTTTTTTTCCAGCTTAAAAACTGATCAAAAGACTTGTATTTAGCAGATGGTAATAGTATCCATTGTCACAGTAATGGTGCAATGGTTTGAGTATCTGCCATGGAAACTTACTGGGTGACCTGGGGTCAGTCACGTCCTCTCAACCTAACCTACCTCACAAGGTTGTTGCAGGGATAACATGGAGGAGAGGAGATTGATATGTCACTTTGGGACCCCACTGGGCAGAAAAGTGGGCTATGATAGATAGATAGATAGATAGATAGATAGATAGATAGATAGATAGATAGATAGATAGATAGATAGATAGATAGATAGATAGATAGATAGATAGATAGATAGATAGATGATAGATAGATAGATCATTCTAAGGTTGCTGTTCCACTAGTGGGGGCATTGGATCACACACTCTCACCCTCCGCCCCCCCTTGCCTCACCAGCAGGGGGAGGGAGATGGGGGAACAGGCCTCCAGGGTGCACTCCCGGGGCGGTGTGACCACATCACTCCCAGGAGTGACGTCATTGCGCTACTCTGGGAGTGCTCCTGTGCTTTGGGCCCAAATTGGCCCAGTGCAAAGTGCATACATGCTCCTGGGCCTGTGCAATGACATCAATTCCCAGAAGAGGAAGAGGAAAAAGAAAGTGCATGCTGGGTCCTCCCCTCCCACCAGGAGGTTAAGGGGACCTGGCAGCCCCACATCATTCATATATTATACTTCACACATGAGGAATGCTGATAAACTCCTCCCTGTTATCAGTGGCTTCACATAAAGGAGTAACATTTGCTTGGAGTGGCTGAACTGTGTACTCCTAATACTATAGATCCAGAGGATCATGCATCTGACGAAGAGAACTGTGGTTCTCAAAAGCTTATGCTACACTAAACTTGGTTAGTCATAAAGGTGCTACTGGACTCTTTACCATTTTGCTCCTAATACTATTGCATTGTTCATTTAATGTCCTGTACTGTATGATTACTTTTTTTCTCTTTCTATACTCTGCAATCCACCCTTGAGTCTCAGTAAGGAAGGAGGGTTTTTAAATATGATAAATAAATATAAAAAAGAAATAAACTACAGTGTGAGAACTTGGCTGCCTTCTTTGTCCTCTTCTCCTATAGTTTCTTATCACAGGCATCCGACAAACTACTTTGCATTTTAATAGTTTAATCTGAAGGTGGGGGGGGGGGAGAACCCCAAGTGGCAGATGTGCCTGCCTATAGTGCACCTACACTTGCCGCTAAGTATAACACTGATATGTTGAACTACTCCTATTTCCAAAATATTCATGTTTCTTTCCAGTCTGCACACATGTACAATCTTTTACCATCTTACTATTTCCTCCGGTGTGAGCACAATGTGAACAGTGATCTTCAGCTGAAGTTACCCAAACAGATGCATTCCAATATGGATTGTTATTCACACACCTTACAATTATCCGCATGTACAGTGTGATGCTGTCAGCTGCAGGGTAAATAAGCAGCACAGCAAGAAATTAGCCACTGATTTCTCCCCTCTCCTACGGTGCTGCCACTAATTATAAAGTAGGGGCATAATCTGCATCTGAGTACCCACTTTCAAGGAAAAGCCAGCTAGTTAGTAAGAAAAACCAGGATCTGTCATCATCAAATATTTCCCATCATGCTTATTCATACAAGATGAACCCTTTGTATAGTGCATCATCAATCTTCATACACTCTGCCATTGTGTGGGTATCTACAGATGACTCACTGCCACCTCAAATTTAATATGGTCAAGACTGAACTCTTCATCTTTCCTCCCAGTCTTTCCTTTTCCTCATTAATTTTTCACCATCCACCCTTGCTTTTTCTCTTTCACTATTCATAGCCTGTCAGTTGTACTTTATAGCCCTTCTTTGCTATTTCCTTTGTGAAAACTAGGTTTCACAGTCTGGATCTCTCTCACCTTGACTTTTCAGCTTTCTCCTTTCTGGATGTCTGCTTTCAACCCCCTTAGCACATAGTCACAAAAGTCATTCCCACCCCTTGTCATTCATTTTTTGTGTTGCCCCTCCTTAAATCTCTATACTGGCTTCCTGTCCAATCCCCGATCCTGCATAAACTGACCTTTTGTGCCTTCAAAGCTTTTTCATGACAGCATTCTTTCCTTATCTCCCCACTCTCATAGCCTAGTAGAGAAATGCCTCTGACCTCTCTCTAACTTTCCTACCCTCAGCTATCCAAAGACCCCATTCTCCCTCAAATATCTCTACACTTCCTTCCTTGTGGCCCCTTATGCCACAAGAACTGTTTGCCAGAATGCCAGTGTGATTCCAACTCTCTCTCACTTACTCCAGATCTCATCTCAAAACTTCACTGCAACTTTTGCACAATCTCTGGATCCCCTTCTCTTTTTAAAAATAAGTGTAATTAAGTACCTATAATGTTGATGAATACATATTCTTCCTATCTACTCACCTGCACCTCCAGTCCTGCTTTGTTTCCTACTTTGTTAAATTTTAGATTGAGAGAGCAGGAACTTCTGGTACTCTTTAAAGCATCATGCATACCGATGACATTGGATAATAAAAATGTTTACTGTGAAGTAGATCCTATGGAATTCAATGGAGAGCAGTCCCTGAACAGTGTACTCCTGTACAGTTTTAGGGTTTTACCATATGACTGTTCTGAAGGGGAAATGGATGCAGATTCAACCACATACTCTGTATTAGTGCACTAGATCTTTGCTTTTGGTTTTATATATCATAGCAGCTTAATATTACAATGACTTCAGTATTTCTGAACCATATATGCTCTGGGGTAATGACAGTCTTCTGGATTGGTTAATAGAACAGGCCTGCATGAATTGCTTGGCACCAGGAGTTCTGCAGATCTCTCAGTGGGAAATGCTAATCTAAAACAAATGAGTCCTCAGTAATGAGCACTCTGGACTGCTGGGGTGAATTGCTATTGATGCTTTATAAAGGTTTGTAAACAAAGGTGAGAAATGCTTATTAAATTCAGCTTAAATTATTTCTGGCAATAAATGGCTGGATGCTCTGATGTTTCAGTTACTTCAAAATGATGATAAAGTACAAAGGACTGGATCTGGCATGCTTATTTTGTTTTTCAGGAAATGAACAATACGGTTTTGATTGTGAATGGTCCATCCAGAATAGAATATTCAGGCTTCAAAGGCACATCTGCAGTGAATCAATGCCAAGTGATCTCGTTGCCCCATAGAGGATATAGGAAACCCAAAACATTGGCCTGGACATGGAGGCTGAAAGCAAAAGGTTTAGTAGAGGTTCAACATCCTTCACCTAGCCCATAAACAAACTGAAGTGGCAACTGGTTTGCCAGCACAGATGAGAGAACCTTCAGAGAGAGAGGAAGCAAAAAAAAATCCATGCAGAGGAAGTTGTGCAATGGACAGCCCCTGGAAATGAACCAAATTCCTTCATAACACTACGTTTTCAGAGTTTAATTTTTTTCAATTATTATGCAAGGCAGGTGCTTAAAAATTTTGGAAGAGGTGTGCATAGTTCATTAAAAGGTTCACCTCTTTTAGTTCAGTTCAGAAAGCTATCTGTGCTCCAACAAAGGTACATGGGAATGATTTATGGTGTTCCTGATCATTGTGTGTGTCAAGTGCTGTTGCAGTTGACTTATGGTAACCTGTTGGTGTTTTCAAGGCAAGAGATGTTCAGAGGTGGTTTTCCATCGCCTGCCTCTGTGTAGCAGCCATGGCCTTTTATGGAGGTCTAACTACTAGCCAGTACTGACCCTATTTAGCTTCTGAGATCTGATGAGATCAGTCTAGCCTGGGCCATCCAGGTCAGGGCTACTGAGTATTAACAAGTAGCTTTTGAACAAGTATAGGGACTGGGAGAAGGAAGGTTGCAAAAATCCCTTCTACAAACTTGCTCTGTTCCCAGAAAAATTGGATCCAACCCACAGGAGTTCTGCTAAGAAGGAAAAAAAAAAGTCAAAACTAGCAGAAAGGTTAAAATATTCATCTCCTCTAAAGCTTGATCTAATACAGAAGATAGCCTGCCAGAGTGTTGAGCTGTCTTATGAATGACAGAAGCATTTATTTGAAAATGGTTCCCTTCCACAAACAAGGCAATTGAAATGCTATATCTGAATTGCTGACAAGCCATATCAACAACAGCTCCTGATCTCCTCTCTGACCAGCTATCCATAAGCACAACAACTGGAACATCTAAGGAAAGTGGCTTTCATCACATTAGTGTCAGTTCCTTGTGGATTACAGGGCTGTAGGAAATGTGAAACTGGCACGAACTTGCCACCCAGTTATCAAACACTGTGGAGAAGCATTGGTATTTTGTTCATTATGCAAACAGAAGGTCCATGAAGAAACAGTTTCTGGATGGATTCTTCAAAGAAGACTGTAAGAGAATTATGTACTGATGTAAATGAAATATCAAAATGTTAATACCAAGGAATCAGTGTATGCTTTATTTTCACTTGTTCAAGAATGAAAAGGAATGTGAGGATGCAGTTTATCAAAATGCTTTCAAGGGCACCAAGAACAGCAGAATTTGAGTCCAGTGGCACCTTAAAGACCAACAAGATTTCAGAGTGTAAGCTTTCAAGAGTCAAAGCTCCCTTTTTCAGTCTCTCAAAAGCTTACACTCTGGAAATCGTGTTGGTCTCTAAGGTGCCACTGGACTCAAATCTTGCAGTTCTACTGCAGACCAACACAGATGCTCACCTAAAACAATCTTCAAGGCACTAAGGAAGTAGTCTTACTGAAGCCTGACTGGCATTTAAGGAGGGCTGGATTTTCATTCAAGACATGCTGTGGTTATTGACCTGTTAACCCTACAGATTATTCTAAGACATGAAATCTTGAACTCTCTTCAAATATTAACTGTTTACATATTTATCGAAGGGATCAGACACAGTGAATGGGTTTAGTCAACAGTTTCTTCAGGGTCTTCTGATTTTCTTAATTTTATCCTAAGATATGATAATATAAACAACAAACAGATCTTTCAAAGTTGGGTATTTATATTTTAAAACAATGTCTTACAGTGGTAAAGGTATGGGACTTAGATCACGAAGCTAAAATCTACACTACAGAGGACACTGAGTGATCTATATCTTAGCATAACCTAACTTAAAAAATTGTGTGGTGTGTGGAGTTTAACACTCATGTGCTGCTAATTGGTTTAACCCAGTAGGGTGGATAGCTGAGGAAGAGGCTGGTTGCTGGGAAGCTTGATAACATTTCATATGCTCTTATCACCTTGAATATGATAATCAGAAATACATTGTATGTGAACAACAGTGACTAATGTGGGGTATATGTGTTATATTTAGTTTGGTATTACTACTGAAATCATATTATTCTTGCAGGGCTGTAATTCCCAAACTGAAGACAACTGGGTTTCAGTTGTTTCATAATCAAGAGGACTGTAGCAAAGGACTCTAGCACTCAAAGGGATTTGAAAAGCTGGACCATTCAAAGACAACCAATTACTTGACTGAACTTAAAGGCATTATTAGCTGCAAGTTTCTGTTTCCGTTGCACCTATGAGTTTGGTTTAAAAGACTGTTGTATTGTTCTGATTGTTGAAAGACTTGGTGTAAATAAATGTTCTTAACTTACATTTGTGTTGCAAGTCTGGTTCCTAAGTTAGCCCCATAGAACTCATACAAAAAGAGGTTATACCAGCAGTAGATGAAACAGACTGTAACTCTTTTAATAAGTATAATTGCATTCATTTCATAGGGCTTTGGCATGAAACTCTTATGTCATCCCTTGCAAAATGTATGAAAGATGGCAGAGTAGAACTTTCCAGACTGTATCGTACAAATATGAAGAGAATGAATGGTTTTATTTATTTTCTTCTATCCTAGAAGAAAAGATTTACCATGTAAATGGTGTCATTTCCCAAAATTGCAGGAATAAATTTATCCAAATAACTCCACTTGAATCACTTCTTTTAAGAGTGACTCCAGCTATGACCTTATGCTTGAGACTGCAGCGGGAATACAATGTATTTCCTTCACAACCCCAATTGCTTACACTCATTGTGAACTTTACCATGCCTGAATCACAAATAAGTGGCTGGGAATGCATCTTGGGGTTGGCAATGATTTCCATACAACTCAGATGAGAATGGATCCTAAGTTACTACAAATGGAAAGCACTTCTGCTTGGCCAAGGAAACATCTCTTGCAAATTGTTCACTCAAGTTGCAGCCTCTCATACTGCTCTCCCTTGATCTTCAGGAACAGCTTTTGGGTGGCATGGGGCACTGCAGAAGATGACTGAAGGCAGAAAGGATGAGTTCCACAGGCAGATATCTGCTTGCAGTTCTTTGGATGATTAGGGCTTTGAACCAAGTTTTGAACCAGGAAGATGAGGGCTTTGAACCAGGGCTTTGGGCTTTGAACCAGGAAGATGAGGGTGATGACAGGAATTAGTTTAATAAATGTCTGTGATCTATCCCCAAGTCTCAGAACCTTATTTTGGGGCAGAAATTTAAGAAATGTGCAACATTATCTGGCAGGCAGTAAGAAGCGTCTGCCTTAGCAACCCTAATGTAAACATGAGGAGGTTGGATTTTACCTCTCAACAGAGTCTTGGTGGTGGTGGAGAGTACTGTCTCAAGTCATAGCTGACTTATGGCAAACCCTGGTGGGGTTTTTATGACAAGAGAATAACAAAGGTGGTCTTGCTATTGCCTGGCTCTGTAATCCTGGTCTTCATTGGAGGTCTCCCATCCAATTACTAATTATGCTCAACACTTTTTATCAGACAGGATCTGATGAGATTAGGCTTGCCCGGGCACAGCCAGAATACCAGGGAGATATTTTTATAAAGAATGATTTATTTTGTTTCTATTTATTTACATTATTATAGTCTGCCTTTCTCACTAAAACAGATTACACAGTGTGGGACAGTACAACCGATTTCAAAGACATTTCAATACACATGTAATAGGGTATACACACACAAATTCACGTATTCTGCTCCTTCCCTCCATGGAAAATGCTTCGGCTTTGAGATTGCTGGGTTAGGATAAACTGTATCTATTGCACCAACTAAGTAGGCATACACAGCTCTTGATATGATATATTGCTAGAATATGCAATATTTTATTGCAATGCTAATGATTTTATAATGGCCACTACAACAAATTAATTTACTTACACACCTAACATCAGAACCCATCTGATCCAGCATTAATCTAAGACCAATTCTCAGATTTTCTTGGCATTTTTTCAATAGTCATTCTAGTGTACAAGAAGCAGTATTATATCCTGTTAATGTTTTTATTTTTAATAGAATCTTGGGGGATTTAATGGCTGCTATTCCTCTTATGATACTGCATAAGCTCTCTCTCTCTTTCTCTCTCTGTGTTTGTGTGTGTGAATGAGAGAGAGAGAGAGAGAGAGAGAGAGAGAGAGGACCTTTGGACACTTACCGAGGACCTCTGAGGATAGGAGGACATCTTGGGTGATTCCCTTTGCCCAGTCAGGGAGGGAGGAAGTTAATTTTTCTTCCTCTTCCTGTTGGTGCCTGGAACACTCCATTCTCCAGTTCAAGTGACTCCAAACAGCAGTAGAATCCACTGGCCTCATTTTTAGAACTACAGGAAAGAACTACTTCAAAAAAACCTGCGCTATCTGAAAGAAAATAAGCATATAGACTCAGGACTGAGAAAAAGGGTTAGTATCGAAAGGAAAGGCAATGTGATGCAAGAGAATAGTAAACAGAGGGACGAGTGACCTGGGAGGGCAAGATGTCCTTCTGTCCTCAGACAAGAAGGACCCTTCTCAGTAAGTGTCCAAAGGGCCATTCTCCCTTTGAGGTGGACGACATCTTGGGTGCTCCCAAAGCAGTTATGTTCTACGGGGTGGGTCATGGTCCTCGTCCTGCATCACGTGTTGCAGAACTCTCCTTCCAATTGTGGTGTCTGCTGAGTCATAGAGGTTCAACTTGTAATGCCTCACGAAGGTGAAGATGGTAGACCATGTGGCGGCTTTACAAATCTCTTCCACTGATGCGTTGTTGTGGAGGGCCGCATGGGTTGCTGCACTTCTGATTGAGTGTGCCATGAGATCCCTTGAGGGATGTCTCTGTTACATGCTTTGTACGCCTCCATTATGCATGTTCGGATACTCCTGCTGATTGTTGTCATGGACATTCTCTTACCCACATTCGGTGGGGACGTGTTGACGAACAGGAAGTCTGATCTTCTTATACGTTCAGTCCTAGTTAAGTAGACCTTAATGGCCCGCTTCACGTCTAGCGTATGCCATTCTCTCTTTAGGGTGAGATGGATTGGGGCAGAAGGATGGCAAGTTAATCTCCTGGGATCTATAAAATCTTGAGGTAGCTTTGGGTAAGAGGGTGGGATCTGTGCACAAAACTACCTTATCTTTATGGAAGTCACATAACCCAGGTTTGATAGAAAGCACCCCGAGTTTGGAGATCTGTCTCTCCAAGGTAATGGCCACTAGAAAAATAGTTTTAATTTCAACCATCTCAGTGGAACCTTCCTCAGAGGTTCGAAGAGCAGCTTGGTTAGTGCTGAGAGAACTATGTGTAGCCGCCATGTAGGAAAATGATGTACCACTGGGGGACAACAGAGAGGCTTCTCTCAGAAAACAATGTATGTGTGGGCGCTTAGACAAATTGAGTCTGTCCACTGAAGGCAGCACCGAAGACAATGCCGCCACCTGTTTGAGTAAGGTGGCCAGTTTAAGCCCCGAGTCCAGACCCTCTTGTAGGAATGCCATCATGGAAATCAACTGAGGATGGAGGTGGTCCACCTTCTTCCTCTTTGACCATCTAACAAAGGCTTTCCAGGTGGTGTTGTATATTCTCATTGTCGACTTCTTCCTGGAAGCTAGCATCGTTTGAATCACTTGAGCAGAGTAGCCTAACGTAGACAGGGAGTGTGTCTCAATTGCCAAGTGGTCAGATACATCCAATCTGGTTTGGGATGAAGGATTGGTCCTTGGTGAAGGATGTCTGGGATGGATGGAAGTCAAAAGGGGGGGGAACACTGCTAGCGACTGGAGGGTCGAGAACCAGGGCCTCCTTGGCCACCATGGGGCTATCACTATCACTTCCGCGTCCGTATCTGCTATCCTCCACAGCAGTTTTGATAAGACCGGGATCAGTGGAAAGGCATACAGGAGACCCTCTGGCCAAGGGGCCGAGAAAGCATCGGTCCCTTCCATTTGAGGGTGAAAGTATCTGGTGAGGAAGCACGGGACCTGTTGGCTCAGGTGGGTTGCAAACAAGTCCATAACTGGAAGGCCGAATCTTTCTGTCACCTGGTGGAATACTTCCTGTTTGAGAGACCACTCCCCTGGTTGAATGGACTGTCTGCTCAGCCAGTCGGCCTGCAGGTTGGCTGTCCCTTTGATATGGTCTGCTTGAATGGAAGCCAGATGAGTCTCCACCCACGAAACAATTTTTATTGCCTTGCTGTGCAGTCTGGAGGACCTGGAACCCCCCCCCCCTGCTTATTTATGTAGGTTTTGGCAGAGATGTTGTCTGTACGTATCAGTATGTGGCTGCCAAGAATCATGGTGGAAAAGTGTATCAGGGCTAAACGGATGGCCCTGATCTCCAGTAGGTTGATAGGGAGTTGGGATTCCTCCTTGGACCAAAGACCTTGTTGAGAACAAAATGGCTGCGTGCTGTAGAGATGTCTGTCTGCATGCTGTACAAATGTCTGTTTCAGAGTCTTTGGTAGTGCCCTTTTCTTGTCGCGAGTTTCAACCAATACTTTATCCGAGGCGTTGCCAAAAAGCTTGTCGTCCTGGAAGGGGTAAGCCATTAGGATAAATTTCAAGAGGAGACCTGCTGGCCAGGCTTTCAGCCACAGGAGTCTCCTAGCTGCAATTGTAGATGCTATGGCCCTGGAGGCGAAGGTAAATGCATCCAAGGTGGCATCTGCAGTGAAGGTTCTGGCCTTTGGAATTCTATTGGCTCCCTCCAATAGGTGTCTACGATTCCCTGGCAAGAGCTGAATAAATTTACGTATCCAGACCACTGCTGCTCTGGAAACAATGGATGCAGAGGATGCGGCTCTGACCTCCATGGCCGAAGCCTCGTGTGCCTGTCTGAGAGCAGTCTCTGCTTTTCTGTCCATATTGTCTCTGACAGAGCCTTGACCATCCTCTGCTAACAGGCTGGCGGACTGCAGGGCTGCCACGGGTGTGTCAATCTTAGGTACCTGCAAAAACTCATTGGTAAAAGATGGTAAGGCATAGAGTTTTTTAACTGAACTATGGTATTGTTTGGAGGATGCTGGGGCCGCCTATTCTGCCTTTGTCTTTTAAAATACTCAGGAAAAGGAAAAACCCTTTCTGGGGTGCTATATCTTGGGAAAAAACTCCCTGCACCCTTTAGGTCTGAAGGATCCCTTATCAGACTTGGGGTCCTCCTTTCCCCCTTTTGAAGTCTCCTGGAGTTCTAATGCTGCCAGGGTTTTTGAAAGCAAATATTGGTCATCATCTATCTTGAACAGTCTATTGGGTTGTTCTGGAATGACCACCTCTTCCTCCTCGGAGAGAAACTCTCCCTCATTTCTGTCCTCGCTGTCTGAGGACATCTCTCCCTCCCAGTAGTGCCCACTGTTCTTGGAACTGATTGGAGCCAACTTTTGAGCAGCTTTGGTTGGCCAGTGAGCCTCTGTACAGCGCTGCTTGATCAGGGGGGAGGGGGGAATGGAGGACTGCTCACTAGGTGTTCTGGAGGAAGGTTGACAGAACTTTATAATCTCTTCCCTCATTGTCTGTCTCAGAGTAGAGAGGAAGTCCCCTTGCTGTAACTGCCCCAGGTCTCCGGGTACGTTACCTGCCCTTGCTTCGCTGCTCTCGGCAGTAGGTAGAGCCCACACAGCCTAGGAAAGGCCCTTGGTGCTTTCTCCTGATGGGAAGATGGCAATCACATCTTTTGAAGCTGCATGGGTAATGGTGCAAGTGCTGCTGCCATTTTCCGCCTTTTCTGCAGCTTTTAGCACCTTTTTCAGCCTCATGGCAAAGACGCGCTGCAGAACCCGGCGCCTGAGATCTTCTGCAGTGCTTTTTTGAAGAAGTACACGGCTCAGTAGCCAGAAAGTTGCCAGGATTCCATTCCAGCCCCAGGGGCAGGACAGTACCAGGAGGATAACTCAGGTCTTCAGCTGGGGTTGCCACTGCCGAGGTCTCCTCCTCAGCATCCATGAAGCTCCCCTCAGAATCCCTGGATTCCATGTCACCAATGCTCCAGCGATTGGTGCAGGGCAGGGGAGAGGAGAAGCGAAAAGGAAAAAGAAAGAAAGAAGGTAGTGTAGCTCAAAGGTAGTAGTAGTGGAAAGAAAGAGGAAGTAATAAGCTGAGATCAAGTGAGTAAGGAAGGAAAAAGGCAGAAGAATCTGCCTAGTCGACTGCTCTCCCTGGAGGCAGGAAAGAATTGGAGAATGGGGTGTTCCAGGCACCAACAGGAAGAGGAAGAAAAATTAACTTCCTGCCTTCCTGATTGGGCAAAGGGAATCACCCAAGATGCCCTCCGCCTCAGAGGGAGAAAGAGAGAGAGAGAGAGAGAGAGAGAGAGAGCATGAATCTCCTGCACAGACTCCACCAAATGTTTTCAGGCAGCAACAGAATTAATCCACTCAACAACAGGAGAGGAAGGGGACACATATATTCCTGCCTTTCACTAATTTCAAAATCATAAGGCTTTTATGGATCCACTATCAAGAAAAATTAATTCAATATACACAAAATATTATAGCAATTGTCTGCTAAATGCAAATACTGTTTTAAAGCTGGATTACAGCTATTAGAGATTTTAATGGCATGAAATAAAGAAATGATGCTAAATAAATACATTTATGATTCATTCTTAACTAAGCCATATCACATTATTTGGTTCTTCCTTGAGAAATATTACAAAACGTAATACACAGACAGAGTCCATGAGACTTATATATTTTCCCCCAAAAATCCAATCTGGAAAGCTGATCATGAAAATAGTGCATGATTCGTATCCCCTTCCCCATTGTCAAAGGTCTGCTTTTGATTTTGCAAAAAGTAAGAGCACCTGATCTCCCATATCTCATCTTGTATTCCCAATTTTACTTACCTGATTGAGGAGTACAGGGCATATTTACATCTTTAATAGAAAGCCCTCAATAAGGAAGTTTATCCACGTTTGGCAGGCACAAGCCTGTCAATTTCTCCTCCCTCATGCAAAAGCAAAACACGAATAAAAAATCAAATGGGAAATTTCAGCAGATTTCCCTGCCCTGTAACTAGAGTTTCCAAGCAATGGAAGTAGCCACTATTGACACAAGTACTGACAACAAGAAGACATGTCTCGCACATATTCCCATATTACATAGATAGAAAGCACAACTCCACAAACACAGAGGTAGGCAAAACACCTTGAAACACTGCTGTTGGCGCCATACCACTCTGATAGCGTATATACATTTCCCACCCATGTAGTCTGGTTGTTCTTACATGATCATATAACTTATGAGCACCCAACAGGAAAATTTCTACTGCATGCTCACTGATCACCTTCCCACTAACATTAGTCTTGGATTAAGCCAGATAGGAGCAGGGTCATGCTATTTTCTACTTTCATTCCCGCTCTCCTCTACTATCATTCTATTTTGCTATTTAAACTCAGACTTTCAAAAAAAAAAAAACCAGTTTCCCTGAAAATGTGCTCAGTATCTTTTTCCATCTATCGAGCGACCTCTTATCTTCCATGCCTTAGATCAGGAGCCTTTGGTTTTATAAACAGAGTCCATGATTTCAGACAGGCTTAATCCTTCTGCTCGCCAGTCTCACACCAGGAATCAAACACGCAGAATCTAAAGCTATCTCTCTTATGGAAAGAATCCTTCTGCACATGGGAGACATCTTCCTGTGAGCAGAAGGGTGTCTTTGGATTTAACACTATGGTTTGGATCCAATCTCTCAGCTGGTTGATCCAAATACAGCCTGATGACAGCCGACAATGGTTGGCCGCTGTGTGAGACAGCATGCTGGACTAGATGGACTACTGGTCTGATCCATCAGGTCTGTTCTTATGCTTTTGTGTTCAAATAACTTTACTTCCCCAAACCCCGACCTTAGAAGGGACTCTCAAAATTTTACATTTAATACAGCTCTAATGCAAGTAAAAACAGTAGACTAGCCAGAAAGGAGTTAAAGTTATAGGTCTTGTTTCAGACACTCAGCATTTTATTTATTTAGCTATTTATACCCCACTTTTCCCCTCAGTGGAGACCCAAAGGTGCTTACAACCTCATTCTCCCTTCCTCCATTATCCCTACAGACTGAGAGAGAGAGTGACAGGCCCAAAATCACCCCTCCATGGCAGAGTAGGCATTCAAACCTGAGTCTTCCAGCTCCTAGTCCAACTCCTTAGCCACTAGAGGCTAGCCACACTCTCTATCTGTGTCACATCTGCTTTAGTGGCACTATTTTATGGAAGATGCGGAAGACAAATGCAATAGCATAGGGTTTGGACTGTTACTGTCTGTCTATTAACCTGTACAGACAGAGCTGAGTTATTTAACAAGGCTGCAAGAGATGAGTAAGCAGTGATGGGCGAGAACTTAAACTACAAAGCAAAATGGGATAATGCTATTTTTCCCCTGATCACAAGGGGTTAAAAAACAGGGGGAAATGCAAACTATTCCAAAAACAAAGACCAATAAATGGCAAAAAAGAGAAAGGAAAAATGAATTGTAAAAAAAAGATAACTCTAACGAGCATGCTCAAGAAAAATCATATCCAGCTAGGTACTTACAAGTAATAGGAGTAGGAATATGCATTTCTTCTAAACATTGATGGACAGCCAGATGAAGAAAATGTCCAAAAGTGGGGAAAAAGGAAAAAAGCATGATTAGATTTTATATCAATGGTGCTGATTGTGAAAATGTACACAGTATTGTAGAGCTCTCACTACTACTCAAGTTACTATTAACTCCTATAATTTTGAATACTGCTGTAAGGTCTGATAACTGATTACTTAGGAGTTCCTGGGTTCTATCCCTATAGCTGCCAGTAATGTATTGCATGGTCCTGGGCAAGTCACTTCACTGTGCTTTGAGTTCCTCATCCCACAACAATAGTATCTACCTACTGTTGATAAGTAGCTTAGGAACTCTCAATGAAAAACATGAACACATGAATAACCTAAGTACAGTAATAACAAAAGCTGAAGTAGGGAGGGTGTTAAGTGCTTAGTTTGTTATGTGTTTCATTTTCAGCGATACTTGTGCCTTGATATGAAATGCAATAAATTAGCACTACGCATGATGTAACTCATAATTGTGTGTTCTACATATCAATGATTTACCTATGAATGCTTTAATTTGAAATGATGTATTAGAAAAAGCATTGGCTAATGATTCTAACAATGCTCAAACCATTGGAGGTAGCTAGCTGCACGCATGCTTTAAATACGAAAGAGTCCATTAACTTCCTACATCAGTTTCAATTCTTGTAGAAAATACAAGATCATGGAAGCATACAACTATGGGATACAGTATACAATCCTTTTTAACACACATGGTATTCTACTGATGCTGCACTGAGTTTTTATGTTCAGTTATTATACAACTGGCCCAGCTAGGAGTCATACACAAACCAGATACCTGCCCAAGCACAACTGCCAATGTTTGTGGCCATTTCCTTTCTAGAATTCTTTTCCTCTTAAATAATATCACAAGAAAATCACAAACAGACAACAAAGAATGGGCATTATAAAAATGATATCAAAAATTACTAAAATGATACAAAGTTTGACAAGTTATTCATACTTTTATGAAAAGGAGCATTGCAATCAAAATCATATGGCACGTTTCCAATGCAGAAATCTACCATATTATGTAACCTAGATCATATTCCATTATTAACAGTGAAATCCTAAGAAGAGTTACACTAGTCTAAGCCTATTGAAGTTAATGGAGTACTTCTGCTTAGGATTTCACTGTACGTAATGTACAACCATACTGCAAGAGTATTTATCATTTGTATTCTAGAAAACCACATTCTGGGAGTAGGTAATTTTTAGCAAGATTCTATCCTAACCAAGAAAGGATATTGTCACTCTTTTGTGGAGAAAGAGCACAGTGCTATACCCACAGGGGAGGAAATGATAGCACAATAAGACTCATGCATTGGCAGGGCACTACCACTAGCACAAGGGGAAGAGGTGGGACATGACAAAGGAGGGATAGAGATCAGAAATAATCTGCTCAGAAATTAGTTTAACCTGTCCTGATACTTTTATAATCCTGAATCTGCAGAAGTGCCACAATTTAAACCACTTCCATTAAAGTCAGCATAGCACCACTGACAACTGCCTCCTAACTATATTCCCTTCTTCCACCTCTACCACAGATAGCATTCTGCTACTAATCAACCCTTCAGCTGTTAGGAATGTAAGCCCCAGAAAGGGAACACAGATCTTATACAGTAAATTGTTTGAATGGAACGACATTGCTCTGCTCCCCATCCCCACCTCCAAACTCCCAGGACTCAGAAGCACTCAAGTAAGAGAAAGTTTGTACTACAACGAAAACAGAGGAAGAACAAAACAGAATAAAGAGGAGATCAGATCTTCTCAGAACTCTTAGGAATACTTTGGCTTTGGCACTAAAGACACTAATGGCATAACACCAGAAATTTTAGCACAACATCTGCCACTGGGACTGCATGGACCGGGTAGCCAACACAGAATAATCACCAGAAGAGATGCCCACCAAACATGGGGGGAGCCTTGGTACAAAGGATGAGACTCACACTTTCTCCATCTCTTCTTCAGCCTCCCCAAAATTGAGAAGTCTGCAAGGACTAAACACCTATAGCCACAAAATCTCCCTCTGCCTCTGCAATTAACCATAATAGAGAGTTGGCCAAATAACTTTCAAAATTCAACAGATTACCCCGTTTGAGTGGGCCAGAGGAGAAGTGGTTATCCCTAAATCTACAAGAAATTAATAACAGGAACTTAAAGCAGCCTCAGCAAAAAAACAGAACAACTGTCATCCCAGTCCTGAAGCACTAAAAAAGTACAGCTTTGTAGATTATAATATCTTAGATCAATTCTTCACTTTCCCTCCAATAGGTGCTATTAATAGTTCAGAAATGTGAAAGCGGCTCCTACAGTTCCTCCTATCTGTTTCTTTTATGTTTTCTCACTCTATGCTAAGTCCTCAAGATCTGGAGGTATAATGACTGTAAAATATTCATGGTGGAATTTAAATCATTAGCCTATGCCAAAACTTCCCAATTCTTGCTCAGTTCTTGGTCACTGAAAATCTCTTCACCACCTGAACATAAATGTCTAGGCCAACATGAAACCAAAAAAGACCTTATCTCCCATCTGCTATCTTGGCTCCCACACATTAGCTGTCCTTTCAATCAAA
This sequence comes from Eublepharis macularius, assembly GCF_028583425.1. Classification (NCBI taxonomy): domain Eukaryota; kingdom Metazoa; phylum Chordata; class Lepidosauria; order Squamata; family Eublepharidae; genus Eublepharis; species Eublepharis macularius. The sequence goes on from NC_072794.1 coordinate 138,345,065, forward strand.
AGCTTGGCCTTCCTGTTTCCTTCATCAACCCCATGCAGCACATAGTTCCTCTATTAACCATGTAATATTTAGCACATTAACTATATTTGTACACATGCTATTTCTTCAGTCATTTAAGTGCTAGTCTAATTATGGTTTTCCACTATTCCAGACTGGTTGGTTTGGTTCTTTTTGGGGGGTGGGATCTTCCTTATGGGAACAGAGATGACCTGCTACTTCTTCTATGACATATAGAATCTGCAATGAAGTAACAGTTCTTTCTTAGAGGGTGCATGTTTACCTACAAACTTGCAAGGGAAATGTGCTGAGGTCGCCAGCCTGTCTCTTTGAGACTGTCAGAAGATAATTGGAGCTTCTTTATCCTTGCATGCACAATACACAATTCAGAATGCGACTGTGACATGTAGGGAGAAGGGGTTTCAGTTTCTCTCTCTTCCATTGGTGACTGGTGCTTGCAGAGGAGGCTCTTTGCTGAAGCATATCCCCCTTCGATACTGGGCACATTTCATGGAAGAGGATAACTTTACATTGATTCTAGTGAATTTCTCTTTTAAAGCAGAGGTTTCTGGATCAAATTTCTGACCATTGTCTCCTGATTAGAGATGGGCACAAACCAAAATATGAACCAAAATTAAGCATGAACCAGGCCAGTTCATGGTTCGCAAACCATGATTCATCAGATCCCATTTCTGACGAACCGTCATGAACTTTTAGGCTGGTTCTTTTGGTTCGTTTTTTGGTTCGTCACTGCAGACAGCCTGGTGCCAATCAATCAGTTTCCTAGGCAACAGGGGATGGACTTCCTGCAGACCTTCTGCTGACCCAGAAGTGAACTTCTGCTGGCCTAGAAGTGACCTTCTGCTGACCTGGAAGTGATGATTTTCTGACCCGGATATGAGGTTTTCACGAACCAAATGAACCGGTTCGCAAGCCAGGGGCAGGTTCATGAAAGTTTGTGGTTCGTGGTTCATGAAATTTGATGAACCACGAACCGCATGGTTCATTTTTTTTCCGGTTCGTGCCCATCTCTACTCCTGATACAGTTTGCACAGTCGGAGAAATGTTGTCAATTCAGAGGAACCAGACTAAATCCTAACAGCTGGCAAAAATTTAACTGTAGCTGAGCAAAAATCACTTCAGTGAACACCACCTGGAGTGAAGTTGAAAGGGGTAGCCTATCATTTATTGAAAACTCATTTATATAAACCTCCTTGCATATTTTAGTTACAATGTGTTTCATCATCAGCTGGTGTTGATACAGTGTCTGAATTTTTTTAGTCTATTTATCATGCCCAACAGAGGATATGCTTGTGATCCTCTCCTTTGTGACACATTGGAAATTATTTCTGAAACTCACAAGGTGGAACAGGGTGATCCAGAGGCCGCTTCCAGTGAAAATATTATTGGCAAACAACATTTTTAGAAATATTCAGATGCCTATGCAGGCAGAGAGGGTAAAAGATTTCAGATGCATGGATGCCCTTTGTACTAGACTTTTTTAGTCTGGAAAGATGGCTTTTATGATTTTATCAGCATTAAGAGTAGTACAAGAAAGAGTTTATGGAACAACCCAGAGAAAAGTGTCACTAAAAATAAATTTTAAGTTGTATGCTCTCTATGGATGTCTGTCCCATTGCCACCTAGGACAAGTGTGATACCTCACAGAAGTTACTTTGTTGCTCTCTCAGCAGAACTCTAATAATCCATTTCACCACTGGCATAGGATGGATCATGAAATATGCTTCTCATACTGGGGCAAATGACATGCATTGGATTGGAAGATACTATGGTCTTTAAAATGATAACTCCCTGCAGAATGAGCATTTTTTTCTATTCGTATGATCTGGCTGGGGAATGATATGACACTTACAGTACACTCCTAATCAGAGTTGCTCCAGTCTAAGCCTATTGATTTCAATGGGTTTAGAATAAAGTAGCTGTGCTTAGGATTGCACTGTTAGTTATTCACAGAGACTTGGATCCACACGGAGCATGATTTTCTTATCTTTTCCTTCCTACTGCAACCCTATATGCCCTCCCACACTTCTGTTCCTGAAGTTATTCCATGAAGTCATTTTCTCTGGATAATCTCATTTATGAAGGCAAAGGGGCATTTGTTTCAGGTTTACAATTTTACTTTGTTCCATTTTGATAGAAAATGGAACAACGTATCCCTACTCAATTCAGCCATAAGGGCTGCTCCTCCAGACTTCTCACTAATGCATTGATTAGCACATATTGACCTGTTCCCTTGAATGTATACCCATCAGAATATTCATGGGGTTCTAAATTGGGTATCTATCCCGTAGTAATTAGCATCTTTTCAGAAGTTACAATATTTATAGTTACCTTATTTGTCATGCAAACAAAATGTATTAAAAAGCTAGGTAGTTGCTTAGTAAACTGAGAGAACAAGCAGAATTCATGATGGAGGTAGGATCCACACATCACTGGATACTATGCTGTTGTGATCATTCACCTCCTGCATTTTCCTATCCAGACACAGTAAAAAATGTCACAGAAGGGGAGAATGAAAGCAAGACAAAGAGGTGTTTTTTGTCTCTTTTTACCTTCCTTTATTAGTCTCAGCCATGATTCTTCTCACCCTCTCTCACATGCATTTTATCTTCATAGCAACCTTGTGAAACAGGTCAAGTTGAGATAGGTTGGCTGGTAACCCAGTGACCTTCATGGCTGAACAGGAATTTGAACTCAGGTCTCACGAGTCCTTACCCCAAATTCTAACCACGAAGCGAGCTTTGACTCTTGAAAGCTTACACCCTGAAAATGGCACTCCCGGGTCGCACTAACCATGATCACCCAGGTGCCGCCATTTGTCTCCCCGCATGGAGGGAGAATGGACGGCATTTTCCCGGGCATCTGGGGATTTGGAGGGGGTGGGGTGAGGGCCTATAAAGGCCAGCTCCGCCTCCCCATGGCCACAGCCATTGGGGAAAGCTCAACCTGCCCACCTCACCCAATGCAGTACAGGTCTAGCCGGTCACTGTTTTTATGGGGCCAGGTAGGAATTTTTTTGCTCCTTCCCAAATTGGCTCCATGGGAGGGGGTGTTTTTTGCCTACCTTGTACTGCTGGTTAGTTAGTTGTTGTGGCTAAGTTAGCGTTTTCCCTGTTATTGGCAAGTTAGTTGGGGTAGGCAGAGCGGGCCGGTGAGCACCCGGTGGCACCTCTCCATTGGTGGGGAATGGGGGTCTGTCCCAGATCAGCTGTCAGGCTTCACGGCTACCAGCTGAGAGGGCAGACTGCCTGTGGGACCCCCTGTAAAAGTCCTTCCCTCAGGGCCTTACGGTTTGGGAGTTATGGAGCTTTAAGGGGGGGAACCACTTGCCTGGCCAGCCGGGTTAAAGCCATGCGCTTAGATGGCTTGCACCTGGGGCAAGGGATGTTCACCCAGACAGGCCGAGGAGGTGGTCCAGTTGAACCCTTGGCTTGGCCTGTACTGCTAGTTATTCCCTTGCCATTCTTAAGCTGTTGTTGGTCAATAAAAGGCCCTTTTCTCCCAAGCCTGGTGTCTGTCTCTTCATTGTGGGGACAAAATCTTGTTGGTCAAATCATGGTAATATACTAGCTCCCTTGATCCCTTGAGCTTGAAAAACTGGCAAACCCTGAAGTCTCCCTTTATTTATTCAATGTCTGTATGCACCTATTCAACTGGAAAAGATAGACTGACAAACTTCCTAATTCTATAAGGTTTCAATTTTGTCAAACAGATCCAAGGTGATAATATTCAACAAAGAACCTCTTTAACTTCCTATGCTAATTATAAGCTTCCAAGAAGTGTCTCAATTTAAATGTGTTTGTCAGGCAGATATAATCTTTGACTATTCACCCATCCCTAATTTCAGTCATGTTTACTTGTCTTGGCAGTGTATCTTTTCACCCTCAGACATTTTCTCTGTATAGAGGCCTACACTGCCATCATTTCCCCATTTGGTTAGCAAAATGCTACATTCAGGAAAATTAAATGAATTGTGTCTATTACTGATCAGCTATAATGCCCTGGGCCATGAGCAGATGTCACTCTGATGTCTGAAGGTAGTGCCTCAAGTTTGTCTAATTAAATTACTACTTTTCTGCCTCATTGCCTTGAAAGACAAGAGAATCTTATAGTAGCTGCTCTGTGGGCTGAGGGATTATTCTTTTTATGCAAGCCTGAATTCAAAGTGGTTAAGCTGTGTGTGCCTGTTTTTCTACAATGCAAAGACAAATCTCTGCCTTACAATTCTCTATTAAGGGTTGTTGTTTTTTAAAAAAGAATTTAATCCATTTATCATGCTCATTGTTACAGTCCATCAATATTACAGGATGACTTTTGCATCCAAGTGAGATAGTTTTGGAAAGTTTCTTAATAGGACACCACTACTCAACTTATTGTCTAACTTCTGATCAACTTGATTGGTTGACAGAATTATGATGGATTCAGCAGATTTTGGTGCACATAAGGTTCCAATTTTACAAACTCACTCTCTCTGTCACACACACACACACACACACACACACACCATGCATCTTTTTGGTTTTTATGATGTAAAGCCTGAAAGCAACTGAACCAAACTGGGTCACTTCTGCCAAGTCAATGGAACCAAACCATGTTTCATTTTGTTATTTGTAATTACTGGCTGATGGTTTATATTACAGAAGATCTGGATTCATGAAATGTGCTTAAATAATAATCATTTTAGTCCCTCTATTTTTAAAGCTCCAGTTGTTAAAGTATGTGAGCTTTGCTCACAGGTTACAAACACTGGCAAGCTATTCAGATGCATCCAAGCAGCACAGTTACATTGCTTTCTCCCATGATTGTGCTGCTATTTCATAGTTACCACCACCTCATTTTTTAAAAAGGAACATAGTAAAAAGGAAAAACAACTCTGAGATAATTGTATTGAGACTAATTGGTTGAAGACTCAAAGAGGATACAAACAGCAAGCAATCACTTGCTTTATACAAAGTGGTCAATTTAGGGAGCAATCGTAAGTAGGTCTACTCAGAAGTAAGTCTAATATTAGTACTGAAGCTTAATCTCAGGAAAGTGTCCTTAGGAGTGCCCTGTTATGACCCAACCATGGCCACAGGAGATATGTGCCTCTTTGCTGGTAACTTTTAGTTCCTGTGCTGGGCAAAAGCAATGACATGATGCAAAGGCATAGCCCTGCAGAACAATTAACTATTCTATAGGCACAAAGCTGCTTGCCCCTGTGCTATATTTAAGATAAACTTTACCAGGGAACATCAAAACAATCAAATCAGGAGCTCATCAAGGGAGTTGGAACATGGTAAGTTCACCTGGTGACCATAGTTGTGTTGAATTCTGTAGTATGCCTCCTTTTTATAAAGTTATTCTTCAAAAGAGCCAATGTAGAACACCACCTGGAATGTTGGACTTCGAAAAGTTCAAAACATTTATCAGTTGTTGACTCATTGGATTTTAGCCTGACTTGATAATATTAAGTTTCAAGTCTTCTTCCAAACTTATAAAATCTATAACTCTTCAAAGTCTTCATTTAGCAGAGTACCCTAATTTACAAAAATGATCATGCAGCATTTTGAACTTAAAATATGGCAAACAGTTGTCTAATCGAAATAGGAGTTTCTAAACACAAAATATTGACAAAACAATGAGGGGGAGGGCGCCAATACTTTTTTAAAAAGAAGCTAGGCATATCCCAGATAGTTTCTGATTGTTTTATCCGCCAGAAATATGTTGATGCTAGGGATGTTAGAGTGTAAATTGGCAAATTCAACTTCTATTGCAGATACTGTAGTGGATATTGCAAGTAATTATTCTGACATTTTATTTCAGGTTCTATTGCTTTGCAGAGGAGAGTTTCTGTAGATATCTGAGACCACGGCATGGAAAAGCAGAGAATAGAAAGGTTTTGCACAACCCTAGTTGAGACAAAATCCAAAATTCACTTTCAAGTATATACCTATACTTAAGATGCTTAGTCGTATTCAGGAAGATGATGAGTTTAAGGAAGTGATCTTTAAAGACCATGATCCTGCACAAATTACTATGTGAAATCAGGTCTTCTCCACTGTCCCAACTCTGATGTGAAGTTATAATGCTTTAGGTCTATAATGAAAGGCATCATAAATGTAAATACATTGTCCTGGATCCTATTTTTCTTTTCCGTTGATGAAAGGACAAGTGGTTCTCACTGATTTATCCTGCAGACCCACATTTTACCTCCCACATTGCTCCTTGTGGAGGGAGGTCCATCAGCCATGGGAGAAGGGGTTTCACATGACATTACAGGTAGTAGTATTAGGGGTGAGGTATAAAAGTTCCCTTCAGTGAAAACTGCTGTATCTATATAGCATAGGATTCAAATCATTGCCTCCAGAGGCTTAGAGATAAAATCTAGTAAGTTGCACCAATTAAATAATCAGTAAGATCATTTGTGGTCCTATCAAGCATAGTCAATGAAGTTTTTTGGGGGATACCTTTAATCTTTGGAATTTCATTTTGGACACTTTGCATTCCAAACTAACAAGAGAAGACTAAGGGAGACGTGATTACTGTCTTCAAATATTGGAAGGATTGTCATTGTAGTTCCACCCATAGAATTGAATGTGACTGTGGTTTAGAACCCAGACATAAGAGAATTAATTGATGGGCAGAGAAGCTTTGGTCTTAACTTCTGATAGGGTACTCTCCACTGATTAATGACTGTATACTGTGACTGGCATTGTAATTGAAAGAGAGCTGGTAACTTGGATAAGTGGTGTGAGCAGCAGAGTGGTGGACACGAAGAGTGGTCGACATGGGGCTGGGGATCCCAGTCCTCTGGGGATGAGGGAGGTATGGCGGTGGGACCCAGGGAAGGGTGAGAAGGACACGGAGATACGGTGAGGCTCGGTGTCCTTCTAACCTGTGTCCCATCCCGAGGTATGTTGGGTGTGGAGCTAGGAAATATACCCCCCTTTGACACTGATGTTGTGTAATGCCAGGTCCATAAATAATAAGACCAGAACATTACATGATTATTTTGTGGCAAATGATGTGGACCTGGTATGTGTGACTGAGATCTGGGTGAGGGAGGGTGAGACTGTTGCTCTGAATGAACTGGCCCTGCCTGGGTTCTCGGTCCTTCATCAGTCCCGAATGGGAGACTGGGGGGGAAGGGTGGCGATTCTTGTCTGAGAGTCTCTCTCTTTCAGGCCGCTCCTCATCCTGGAGATTCCTGGCATTGATTGTGTAGGCCTGGTGTGGGGTGCCAAGGAGAGTTTAGCTATCTGTGTGGAGTACCGGCTGCCTAGTGCACCAGCAGATGCCTTGCCACGTCTGCTAGAGGTGGCAGCTGGATGGGCCTTGGAGCACTCAAAACTATTGGTGTTGGGAGACTTCAATGTCCATGCTGACACTGACTCTGATGCCTCTAGTCAGGCTGTGGACCTGGTGTCCTTCATGGCCACACTTGGACTCTCCCAGATTGTTTTGGACCCTACACATCAAGCAGGCTACATGCTGGATTTAATCTTTGGAATGGGAATGGGTGTGGTACTGGAAACAACTGAGTTGGTGCCATGGTTGGACCACGTGGTCATGAAGGCTCAGCTGGATATCCTATTCATCCCCCTGTGCAAGGACGGTGAGCTTATTTATGCTTGCCCACGGAGACATATGGATCCAATTGGCTTCCAGAATGCTCTGCAGGATCCAATGCTCCCTGGCAGTTTGTTGGATGAGCTGGTGGAAGATTGGCAAGTCCTTCTTTCCAAAGCCATTGATAAAATCGCCCCCCGTCACCCTCTTTGCCCCTGTACCAAACTAGCTCCCTGGTATACAGAGGAACTGCGACGGAAGAAGCAGGAGCTGAGATGGCTAGAGCAAGTATGGCGGTGAACTCATGGCGAAGAGGCAAGAACATCTTATAGGATGTTTATGAAAGCCTATGAGATGGCAGTGAAGGCTGCAAAGAAAGAGTTTTATGCAGCCTCCATTGCATCAGCTAGCTCACGCCCAGCAAAACTGTTTAATGTGGTTTGGTCTTTGGTCTCCTTGTCAGGAGGGGACCGTCAAAATTTAAATTCGGATATTGACTGTGAGGCTTTTCGGAGCTTTTTTGCTGATAAAATCTTGTCTCTCCGCTGTGATCTCCCAGCCACAGTTGATACAGTGTGTGAACTGGAGGCCCCCTGGCAGCCTTCTGGGATAATATTAGATCATTTCAGCCATCACTCTGGTGATGAGGTTGACAGGATCCTGCAAGCAGTTAGGCCTACCACATGCCCCTTGGACCCATGCCCTTCATGGCTGGTGAAGGCCAGCATAGATGGGCTACAGATGCCCTGAAGGCCATTGTCAACATGTCTCTGAGCTCCGGGATTTTTCCTGAAACGTTGAAGGAAGCTGTGGTTAGGCCTCTCTTGAAAACAACATCTTTGGACCCTGCTGACCCGACCAGTTGATTGAGCAGGCTGTGGTAGAGCACTTGCAGGTCTTCCTGAATGATTCCTCATCCCTAGATCCCTTCCAATCCGGCTTCTGTCCAGGACATGGGATGGAGACTTTACTGTTCGTCCTGATGGACAATCTCCATAGACAGCTAGATCAAGGTGGGTTGGCACTGCTGATACTGTTAGATCTATCAGCAGCATTCAATATCGTCGATCATGACCTGTTGACCCACCGCCTTGCTGATGTGGGGATACGAGGGATGGCCTTGCAGTGGTTTGTCTCTTTTTTCCACGGTCGGGGACAGAGGGTGGCACTGGGGGAGAAGTTGTCATCCTGCCATCCACTGGTGTGTGGTGTCCCTCAAGGGGCAATACTCTCCCCCTTGCTATATATGTGCCCCCTCGCCCAGCTGGTACAGAGTTTCGGACTTGGGTGCCATCAATATGCAGATGACACCCAATTGTATCTGATGATGGATGGCCGGCCTGACTCTGCTCCAGATGTCCTGGAACATGCCTTCGAAGCTGTGACTGGATGGTTGAAGCAGAGCCGGCTGAGATTGAATTCCACGAAGACGGAGTTTCTGAATGTGGGTCTGGGGGTCCATGGGTGTGGGACTCCGGCTCCCTGCTCTCGATGGAACGCCGCTTACCCCAGTGTTGAGAGTTAAGAGCCTGGGGGTGGTCTTGGATGCTTCCCTGTCTATGGAGACACAGGTCACAGAGGTTGTTCGATCCTCACTTTTCTACCTAAGACAGGCTCGGCAACTTGTCTATGGAGGCACAGGTCACAGTGGTTGTTCGATCCTCATTTTTCTACCTAAAACAGGCTTGGCAACTTGTCCCTTACTTGTTGACCCATGACCTTACGACAGTGATCCAGGCAATGGTCACCTCCAGATTAGACTATTGTAACTCGCTCTACGCGGGGCTTCCCTTGGGCTTGATCTGGAAACTGCAGCTGGTTCAGAATGCAGCTGCACAAGTGGTTGCCAGAGCTCCAGTCATGGCACATATAACACCCATCCTCCATCAACTGCACTGGTTACCAGTTGAGTACCGGGTCTGGTTCAAGGTTTTGGTGTTGACCTATAAAGCCCTATGCAGACTGGGTCCAGCATACCTTTGGGACCGCCTCTCCCCATATGTTCCCCGGAGGTTGCTTCGATCAGCTAATAAGCAGTTGCTGATGGTCCCTGGCCTCAGGGAGGTCCATCTGGCCTCTACCAGAGCCAGGGCCTTTTCAGTCCTGGCTCCAACTGATGGAACTCTGTCTGAGGAGACTAGGGCCCAGTGTGATTTGTTATCTTTCTGCCGGGCTCGCAAGACAGAGATGTTCCACCAGGCATTTGGTGGGGGCTAGGCTGTCTTCTTGCTGGCCATATCACTGAAGACCATCCACCACCCATGCAGGAGCTCATAAAGTGTGACACATACTTATATCCGCCACCTGAGAAATTTTATTGCACATGGATAATGTTTTTAAATGTTTATTTATAATGTTTTATTGTTTTAAGCTGTATGTTATAAATTGTATGTTGTTACACCACCCTGAGCCCGTCCGACAGGGAGGGCGGTCTAGAAACGTAATAAATAAATAAATAAATGTAAAAGATGGAACAGACTTGTTCTCTCTTGCTTCAGAAGAGAGAAATAGAACAAATGGGTGGAATTTATAAATAAGTAAATTTTTCTAGCTGCCAGGAGAAACTTCCTAGCTTTAAGAGGTGTTCTGCATTGGAAAGACTGCCTCTGGATGAGCAAGGCTTTCTTTCACTAGAGATCTTTAATCAAAGGGTGGACGACCATCTGTAGTTACATATTCCTGCACTGAGCAGGACTAGATGACCTCCAAGATACCTTCCAACTCTATGACTCCATCTACATAATTCAGAGAATTCTCCATGAAGAATGTACAAATCAGCTTTTCCCCCATCCCGTCTCCACAACAACATGAAACTGCATGACTTAAAGCAATAGGACAGTAATCAGTAAGCACATGGAAATGTTACCAGACATCAAAGGTCTGAAAACTTGGCAAACAATAAGGTGGGATGCTATTCCACATACATTCCTTTAACATATGACACATATTTCTATCCCAGTTGTTGCTTCAATGGTGTTTTGTTGGAATTAGTAGGGACTAGAACACACAATAAAAAGTTTGAAGTCCAGAAATTTAGTTTAGCATTGCAAACATTTGTTTCATATACACAGAATTATTTTAGTTCCCTTTAGATTGAAAAAGTACTGACAAATGTAACAGCATTATGTATTTAGAATGCTTTGGATTGAATTTCAAACAGAACTACATGAAGCATGTATAACAAACACACTTAAGTACACAAGTTGCATTGGGCAGGTTCCCTGGAGGGGCAGCATAGAAATTGCCCAAATAAACCAATCAACCAACAACCAAATACAGATATTATTCTGTGTGTTCCTGGGCATCACCTATGAAACAGTTTCAGGTTTTCTTTTACATCTGTTTCTGGCTGCCTTTGCAAATCTGTTGGTGCAACTCTTAAAATTGAACTGGGGGAAGTGAGTTGGATAGGATCTAGGAATGTTTTCCCTAAAGCTATAAAACTTTTGTTCCTGCAGAATAGGTCTTGAGGTAAAACATTCACATGTAAAACATACACATGTAAAACATCCACATATAAAACATACATTGTTATCAAGCAGTGGAACTACTACAATTAAAGTGCTCCATTTAGTCACAACTAAAGACAGAAACCTGAGCTAGTTGCATGTGCAAATTCACAGAACTGGGATGTGGCAGACTATGGGCTTGCTTTGAAATCACTCTTTGGAAAACAAATATATGATAAAAAATTGACTTAAGCATAAAACAAAGACATGTCTCCTTAGTGCTAGACAATGCCAGCTTAACCGAATCACCGCTTCACAACATATAGTCATAAAACATGGGTCATAAAATGAGAGCAAGAAAACTCAGCTATCATGCCATGCTGGTTCGAAGTGTGAGCGCCAGTGGTTCACATAGAAAGCATATACAGATGCAAAGGAGATGGACTGCTTCAAAACTTTGTTTCTAATGCATGCCAGCAACAACTTCAGAAAGTGGTGGTCAGATATGAATAGAAACAAATCCTCAGACAACCCTTCTTTCCTGGGCAAGTTTTTAATAACGGTCCATCGGAACTGATGGTCCAGAGGAAATGGCTGTCAGTGAGCATGCATGGTCAAGCCACACTTAGAAAGTTATTGATAATCACCTTGGATCTACTGCACCGCTCCTTCAAAAAAAAATAAAAGGCAGTTTTTGAAGAATCCCACGCATTTCATAGCTTGCAATATAAAAATCAGATGGGAAACACTGCACATATATCTACAAACAATTTTGTTGTTTTCCAAATACAGACACCCACACACAAAATAGAACATAAAGTTTGCACAAGAGGTCATCACACGTTAACACCTCACTTTAGAATCAGTAGAAATCCCACTTTAATAACAGTGTTTGTGCACATGTACATAAACTATTATTCATCTGAGGGAAAGAAAGTGCTTGATATTTACTTGATATCTCCATGAAGTCTCTTTTCCTTTTTATAGCTCAGTGAAATGACTTGCTCAGGTAGGACAAAATAGCCATCTACACCACAAACTTATATTGTTTTTGATATTATAACTCTTTAACTGCCATTTCTTCCACCAAAGAATCTGGGGAATTATTTTTTCAGTGAGGTGCTGAGAATTTTCAGTAAGAATTCTCTAGTATCTTCCCTGCTCACAAAACGGCTGTTCTCTGGATATCCTAGGAAGAGGGCGTGACTAACTAAATATAAGTTTGCAGTGTGGATCTTTCCAGAGGCAAAATAACGGGGTCTAGAACCCAGGACTTTTGAACTGGTTGTTTACACATGTGTACATCCTTTATATTAATAAAATAATGTTTCTTATGTTGTACTCCTTTACATCCTCACCAAGCCAGAAGGAACAGACCTGGTAGGAATGGGAAGGGTTCTATCCACTCCTCTCCTCACCCCAAGTGTTTGTGATGTTCACACATAACCTACAGCCACATTGGCTAGAACAATGGCGAAGCAACTCCCATATGTTTCAGTGATGTCTGTGAAAGGAAATTCATCAAATATCTAAAACTCAATAAGGAGAAATCTGCACTACGTCAGCCTCCACTCCCCCACCTGAGCATAACTATATTATCTCCACTGAAGGACTACATTTTTCATCAAAAGACAAGCATAATAATAAGCATCCCTAAGGTCAAGCACATTAAGTATTATAGAGACTTACCTCCTCTTGATGGTAAGCATTGCTCCCAAAAGGATAATTACAAACATAAGGAGGCCAGCGATAACTCCTGCCATTTTCACAGTGTTGTCAACCTGCTTTTCTGGTTCCACAGCATTGGAATTCTGCGTTGAAGCTCCTTTAGAGATTGCAGAATGGAAGGAAACAGAAACAACAACAGAGATATCTTGTTGAAATATAAAAGGCTTCTTTTGTATTAGATTATGCAACGAATTCACAGTAAAATTTCAAACCACCAATTTTGCAGCTGGCTAGGATAGAGAGGAAGGTATAAATCTCCAGAGTATGAATATAACATCTTAAACTAAAACATGTTTTTATGTAGCATTATTTTTATACCCAAGAGTAATAAAAAACACATTTTAGATAGCTTAGATTTAGCAAAATTTAGCAGCAGCAGTTTTAATTCCAACATACAAAACATATTCTTAAAAAATGTCCTGGCCATACTTTTAACTGCCCTCTCCCCAAATCACTACTCCAAAAAGAATCAGATACTTGTCAGTGTCTCGTTGCTATTTTCGAGGCTTTCAAACTTTGTTACAATTTTTGTTTATGGAATTGTTCTTATTACTGAAAATATAGAAATTAAAACTATAAAACATATAGTTAATAGCTCTACATCCCTCCATTTTCAGCCAGCAAATTTTTCATCTTAATTACCAAGCCTCAAAGATTGAAGAAAGGGTTACAAATCAATTACCTATCAGAAACTCTAACAACTGACTTGACTCTTTCCAGCTATCCACATAACCAGTAGTATTCAGAGCCAAGGCTGTTACCCTCTGGTCCACTCCCCCAATTGACATTGGCCATTTGGAGAGCATATGAGTTAGATGTATTTAATCAATCTGATGGAACTATTGTGGAGAATTTAAGTAACAGTTTCTGATGGTCTCTGACTCCCATAAAATATGACACTGCCAGAAGAACCTGGCAAAACTGAAATTCCAATTTCTAGATGCATAGACAAAATCAAATATAGCTAACAGCAAAATCACAAAAAGAAGAAACACAAGAGGATGTGCACAGCATTGGCAGATTATTTTGAAGAGTACTACTGAATTATTAATTTATTGTAAATTATTCTGAGTATGCAAAAAAACCTGGGTAAATAAATAAACAGATACTGGATCTGCAAAGTAGCTATACAAGGTCAGGCAAGCAACAAAAGATGCTCTTCAAGATAAGACTATGGGAAATATTATTCATGGATAATTTTTAGTGGTTTAGTGGTAAACTAGTCCTCTAATGGGTTACTAGAGAAAAGGATACAGTATTTAAAACAGAAGCAGAATATGATTTGTAAGTAAATGGTGGTTGCAGAGGAAATCCATGGAAAGTCTCTTCTGGTCAAGATGTATTTTGGAAGGGCAATCAAGTTGCCAGGAGTGAGGCTGGGCTTCACAACTGGTTTACTGTTCTGTGAGAAGATGATATCAAATTATAATTGCAATTACCTTTTGCCTTTGGGTGATTTGCTTCATCTTCATGTCCCAGTTCAGATAGTGGAAAGGTATGCCTATTACCTGGTATACCTGCTGCAAATTTCCTAGAATGATCTGACAGTAATTCATGTTCTGGTAACATTCAGATTAGATTACTGTAATGTCCTTGACAAGGAGCTGCATTTAATGGAGTAGTCAGAAACTGCAATTGGTTCACAATGCAGTAGATAGTAGCTTGCTGATGAGAATGGAACTCCAATGCTGTGATCCTGTTAGTTTCCAAGTCCAATTCAAAGTACTCCTATTGAACTACATGGCATGGGATCATGTAATCTTAAGGATTTAATCCTATCATATATACTTGCCTGACCTATCATGTTTTATCTGGAACCCTGCTGTGCATTCCTTTACTTTAAGAAAAGTTTCAAGTTGGGAAGTCTTAGAGCATTGTCTCTGCAGTTACCCCATGTTCTTCCTGAGGAAATACATTTGTTGTCTCCACTGCTTTCTTTTTCTGTGGGCATGTAAATCTGGCTATGTGAGGTTTTTCCATCATGTTTGAGATTTTTGTTTGTTTATTACATTTCTATGCCACCTCTTCAGAGTCCTGCTTGAGGTAGCTTGCAATTAAAATCACCACAATACTAAAAACAAGCCACTAAAGACAAGCCATTGGACACAAGCAGCATGAGAACTAGCAATACAACAGCAGTTGTCAATTTATAAAATGTAAGATTAAAAAAATTGAATCAAAAGACTGGATTAAATAATGTTTTGGCCTGACACCTAAAAGAAGGTTAAGTAGGCGTCAGGCAATCCAGAAGGTGGAGGGTATTCCAAAGGTGAGGTGCCATCACAAAAAATGACCCGTTCTTTGTCATCAACCACCTCACCTCTGAAGGCTGAGACAAAGAGAGCAAGGCTTGAGCAGTTCATTTTAATTGTAGGCCAGACAGTATGGGAGGAGACAGTTCTTCAGATACCCTGGCCCCAAGCTATTTAGGACCTTTAAGAGCCAGCACTTTGAACTGAAACAGATAAGTAACCATTGCAGACCTTTCAGCACAGGTGTGATATGATCCCTGTAATGAACCCCTGACAGTAGCCTGGCAGCATTTTGGACCAACTGAAGTTTCCAACCCATTTTCAAAGGTAGCACCACATAGAGTGCATTACAGTAACCTAATGTGAATGTGATCAGAGCATGGATCACTGTGGCCAGATCATGCTTTCCAAGGAATGCCATAACTGGAGAACCAGCTAGAGCTGATAAGAGGAGCTATGTGCCACAGAGACCTCAGTCTCCAACTGTACACCAGAATCCAGTACACCCCCAAGCTGTGAACCTGCTCCTCCTGCTCCAGGACAGGTGGTCTCTACAGTCCTCGAGTAGCTTTTGTATTGACCAACAGCACCTCAGTCTTGCCAGGACTGAGTTTCAATTTATTGGCCCTCATCCATCCCATTACACCTTCTCCAGGCACCCATTCAGGACTCCTACAGACTCACCCGTTAAGCAGAAATAGAGCTGGGTGTCATATTAACATTGGTGACACCTCACTCCAAATCCTTGGATGATCTCTCCCAGCAGTTTCATGTAAATATTAAATAGCATTGAGGACAAGATGAAACCATGTGAGACCCTAGAGCATAAATGCCATGGGGCCAAGTAGTTGTCCCTCAGTCCCACTTTCTGGAATCAATTGATCAAGGAAGAGCAGAACCAAAGATGCATGGTGCCCCAATTCCAAGCTCAGCCAGCGTCTCTGGAAAGATACCATTGTTGATGGTATTAAAAGCCACTAAAAAGACTAGGAGAATCATCAGGGACACATTCCCCATGCCACTCTCCTGGCAAAGATCAAGGTTGACAACATTCTGAGACTGAGCCCGTCCAACTGGTGCCTAAGTCATGGTAGATGTGAGCAATTTTATGTGCAAAATGCATCGCAAAGCCGGTTTCTGTTTTCTGGGTCTACATCCTCTGGGGTAAAAGTTCTGCTGAATGGCATGGTGCAGAAACAATGATGCCATAAAAGTGCTTTGCTGCCATCACTGTCAAAGAGTAGGCATGATAATGTGATCTCAGTTGTGTTTGGTTGCATCCCCTTTGAGTTTTTCTCCACATGCGCTCTAACCATCTGCTCATCTGTTTCATCATTCAAAGCTCCTCATTAAACCAAGGGGTGTTAGGGGCATACATGGAAGGAGAGAGGGCACTCAGAGGCAATTGTGTCCGCAGCCCAGGCCATCTCTGTATTATTTAGTTTAGTTTTCCTTCTTCTGAGATTTTTTCTTAAAAGTGTCTAATATAATTTTCTGCCCCTTTTATTCTTGAGAGGTTTTTTAAAAGTATATTTGGTTTTATTGGGAAGGACTTGGTGAAAGCATATCCTTCCCTGAATTTCCTTTCTTCCTGCATACACCTGAGTCCCCATAAAAGAAATTGCTAGGAGGTTGAGGGGCCCAGACAAAAATTCACATGAGTTCAGGAACTGCAGTGAGGAAGGGAATCAGGAGGGATTGCCCTTCCTCTCTCTTACTTTAGTGGAATATCTGCAAGACACCAACCCAGTGCATTAAAACTTGCTAGCTGCTTGGAAAATGCTTAATTAAAAAGTGAGATTCAAACATTGTAAAACTAATTAAATAATCAACAATTGTACATTTTGTATTTATTGCTTGTCATATGGGCTCCTCTTGAGAATGTACAAAATCAAAGAAGCCTCTGCATATCTAGATTTCAACAAGGAAAGTCAAGTTACATTTGAGAGGCTGTTCATTATTAGCTGAATACTTAAGTCTGTGTAGCATGTTTGACTTGACATTCAAAAATTGTTTCATAAATCAACCTTCACCCCCCCCCAAGTTTCATTCAAGTTGCAGGCACAGTTCAAATTGTTATTTTTATTTATAGAAATGTTCTTTTCATAATAGCTGATTTAAAAGTAGAAAAGAAGCAGGAGAAAGGGATGAACTTAAAATGCTATGATGTTAAAATATGATGATGACCAAGAAGAAAAAAAGAAACAAAGATTTAAAGACCAGAACAATGTTGATGGTTGAATGTAAGTATTTTAATAAACAGCCTTAGAAGAAGAAAGAAGAGAACAAATCCCACAATTACTGATAAAAAGAATTGAACACAGAAGAAGGGGCCTGAATGGAAAAATCGATAAAAACATAAACAAAAGAAATATGAATATAAGTCCCTGTTACCAACAAAGAAAAATCCTGAAGCCAAAGGAAGCAAAGGGCACAGGAAGGACATACATAAAGAACTGACATTCAAAAAAGACAGCACAGCAAGAAGATTATAAAGACTAAGAGTAGAAAATAATTTGCTTAGCATTTGAATATGACAGGAATATAAACAAATTATGAACAAAACATGAAATAATTTGGGCTCTAGCCCCAAATGCTGTGATGCAACAGTGGAATAACAGAGCACCAAGGTTGGGAAGAGAAAATGTGACAAGTACCAAAAAAGCAAAATTGTAAAGCAAAGAAACTTGTGCAACGTCCAAAGAGCAGTGACTAGCAGAGTCACTGAAAGATGAAAAGAAACTGAAATAAGAATGTGAATAAGAAGCAAAAACATCAGGATCAACTGAACAAGCACAGCATGGAAAAGCAATAGGAGAAACAGGTAAGGAGGACAAGAATTTTTTTAAAGGAAAAAAAGGAAGATACAGATAGTTGTGAGGGTAAAACAGGGGAGGGAGAGTTACGTATACCATCTTGAGCTTTGTGGAGGAAGAGGAGAGAGATAGCATGTTGCTAGAGGAGCACTGCCAGATCTTTATGGTGCATATCATACTATATTATGTGTTGCGTAGAAAGGCAGATTTAGTTCCCCTTCCCATTCACTGCAGAAATGGAATGGCTGAGCAGTGTCCTAGCATAGAAGTAACAGAATTAAAGTCCTACATTCTAATGGCTGATAATGACAAGGAGGAGACTGCCAGGATCAGACAAAAAAGAAGATCTAAGCTCCTCTACCTCACCTATTATGTGTGTTAAGTCCTCTCTGAATGTAACACATTTTTTCAGCTCTCAAAGCACTAAATAATAGGAAAGGGCTATTTCTTCCTTAGTTAGAGTCACCACTGCAATTGAAAATATTGCAAGGAACAGGGGAGTGATGACCATGGACAGTGAAAAGGAACAGGTGGGTGTTGAATATGGACAGTGATTTCAGTTGTTTTATCACCAGAGAGAAAGATGTAACATGGAAGATGTTTCAGTGGACCAGCAGCTATGGCAATATAGAATTTTGGAAATCAATGGCCCTAGCCTACAGTGTATTGTGGGTTGCATAGCATGCACAGAAGTCTGTGACGCACCATGATCTTGTTAACTGTTCAACAGAATTAATCTCAGATTTTCATGCACATTGATTTCCTTTTTCTGCTACTTACATAGTTTCTAGTTTATTTTGTTTTTCAACACCTTCACATGCAGTGCAGGACACATTTAAGAAATATGTTAGCCAGGGGAAAATAGACACAAAACCGTACATAGATGATATCTCACACCAAATGGGATAGTCAAAATTCCAACTACAGACTTAGGTCTGTGCTGCAGGTACAATAAGCATTCAGGATTCTTCCTACATATCTGGTGGCATGGTCAGACTGATCAAAAATACTGGTCTAGCAAATCCAAGGCTGTGAATGAAATCCTACAAACAAGATTGGTAACCACTGCTTTTGTTATGGTGTGGAATCAAAGTTAAGTATTGTTTTTTCAAAGCCTCTGATCTCATCAGCCCACAAATGGCTTAGGATGATAGAAGAGTACCTACTGACAAAAATCTAATAACCTACCTCATGGAGTTAACATGACAGTTTTATGAAACAAATTTCAATTGTGACAGCTTTCAAACCACTATGTAGATTTCAATTGTTCCATGTGCTTCATCTGATTCTCCACATGCCTCTTGCCTGTCATGAGAAGAGGTTCTAAAATGTTGGACTATCACTGAGGAGACAGAGGTTCAAACTTCCAGTTTCTCACTCTCCCATGAAGCTCACTGGGTGACCTTGAATCAGATGCAATCTCTTTTAACTTAACCTACTTCACAGAATTTTGATGGGAATAAAAGTAAAAGCAATGATGTACACAGTCCTGAGCTCCTTAGAGAGTGATAGAATAAAAAGATGATGGTGATGGTGATGATGATGATGATGATGATGATGATGATGATGAAAAATAAACCAGTAATTACCGACCAAAAACATGGTATGTGTGCATACCAAAGCACCACTTGCTGCTAATGAAATTGGTTGAGGAGACTGAACTGGGAGGAGCTCAATGACCCATCCCCCTTTCAGTGACAAAAATGGATCCAGATATTCCCTGGCACTTAACAGGCTACTGGAGATGGCACTGGACTCTGAGGAAGCCAATCCATTCCATCTCCTGAAATTCAAAAAGACCAAAATCCCCCTCAGCACTGAAATAATTGTTTGGTAAGGATAATTGGGCTCAGGGTTGTGCATCCTCTAGCCCCTCTCTATGCCTTGATCAAAAAGAAAGCAAATTGCAGGTTGCCTTTCAGCCTGTTGAATTCCCAACCTGAGACAGCTGAAGATTTGAGACTGCTCACTGCATTCAGGGCAACTGCCTCACCATCTGCTGTCACTAGACTGGTGCCTTGAGGAGGAGATATAAGGGTCTTTCCAAACCCTGTATTTGTCTTCAAGGGTAGAAATACCATCAGTAAAGACTTTCCTACCCAGTCCTGTCCACATTTAGGCTTCTAGGATGTCAACATACAGGCAAACCACTTTAAAAATAGAAGGATAGCATTTTCCTTACTTGGTTCCTTTGAGTGGATATTTGACCAAGTGTAAGAATACATTTTCTGTTCAATAAATTCAAGAACTTTGCTTTTTGTTTAGTAAAAGATTTGACATTATATTATGATGATAATAATAATAATAATAATAATAATAATAGCAGCAGCATTTGATTTATATACCGCCCTTCAGGATGACTTAACACACACTCAGAGAGGTTTACAAAGTATGCTATTATTATCCCCACAACAAAACACCCTGTGAGGTGAGTGTGGCTGAGAGAGCTAGAAGCTATGACTAGCCCAAGATCACCCAGCTAGCTTCAAGTGGAGGAGTGAGGAATCAAACCTGGTTCTCTAGATTAGAGTCCCACACTCCTTAACCTCTACACCAAACTGGAAGGACTTCCTTCCAAAAAGATAGCTATTTTTTTACACTTCCACCAGCAGTGGGTGATGATGATCTTGAAAAACCTAGTAGGGGGGATCTTGGGTGGAAAGATCAAGGCAGGTCAGATGGGTGCAGTAATTCAAAAAATTAACATTGTGTTCTAGAAAAAAACCCACTCGTGTTGAAATAGATCTTTTAAAAAAGAATCATCTTATTTTGAAAAATTCTTGGGAGGGGACAGAAACTGTGCTCTAGGAGGACACTGGATAACATCCTGGGAAACAGAGGCAAAGATTAAAATCAAAATTCCAGGACATGAGTGCAACTCAGACTACTGAAAGAGCCCATGAAATGAAAACACAATTGTCCTCCCTTATAGTGGCTCCTAGTACAATTCCAAAAAGTGAGGTTCTTGACTATCAGACAAGGGACCCGTTAGCCAGTTAGCCTCAGCTCACCTGAGTCAAATGTGGCATAAGGCTTGAATGGTGGGTTGACGTGGTATCTGGCTGCCCTCCCCTTTTCTCAATTGGCATTTGCTGCACTGATTGACCGACCCTCCCTCGCTGGGTACATCATGGCACTAGCTGGTTGCCAACTGGGGCCGAACAGGCATTTGGGGGGTTTCCCTTAGATTGGCAGTGGAGGGGGCTGTTTTTCACCTGCTCCATGATACATGTGGTGGGATGAGTTAAATAGGCCTGGTTAAAAGCTGGTTAGGCCACAATGAGTTGGCAGGAATATGGCGGGTTGCTCAGGATATGTAGGGTTAATCAGCAAACACCCTGAGGTATCTCAGTGATGGAGGGGTGTCCAGATCAGGCCATCACATACTGGGCAGTTAGGTGGTGCTGCGAAGAAGTGCCCCAGGGGCTGAGTAGCATCTCCTGAATCTAGTAGGTGCCTTGTGGCCTGTTGGGGAAAGTGGATGAAGCTGGGCCTTCTCAGCACAGGAGGCTGTGCAGGCTATGATAAACAAGGCAGGCAAAAACTGCCAGCCAGGTTTGGAGCCAGGGTGGACATGCCAGGAGGGCATCCAACAAGGATGCCTAGTGCAGCCCGCCCTCAAAATAGTCAGTTTATAGTATAAGCGCGTGTTAGAAATCAGCAATTTAAGGTAAAGATTAATAAAGAACCTAGTTGAACCCACATAATCTTGTCTGTCTTGTTTGCCTCATGTCATATTTGGGGTGCTGGGGCAATTGCAATTCTTAAAGACTTTTCTGTGGTGAGCAGCAGATGAGACAATAGTTGTACATGCTGTTCTTCTGACCTGTTTATAGCCTATGAAAATGAAGTTATAGAAGGACTGGCAATGGAACTCACATTTAGTGTGTTTGCTCATATAGCATTAGACTGGCAAGCTATCAGTTGATATAAAAGAAGCATAGATGCTAGCTAGGATTTTGACTAGGCTTAAGAAAACACACCCTCAAATGATATTAGATACCATATCAGCCTTTGTTCTTGAGAGTTAAGGGATAATGGTAAAATCTACAACAAAGGGACTGGCTTTCAGAAGAAACGATAGTACATAATAAAAGGATTTGCAAAATAATAACTGTGTGTATTACACAGCAGTGACAAAAAAGCATAACAACAGCAGAGATAGTTTGACTAAAGCATCTCCACAGTTAAAGCTCGAAATAATTCTGTACTTACAGTTAAAATTAAGAAAAGAGGGAAGATAAAGAAAGTGATATAGACTGCAGAGGAAGTATCTTTTCCATTTGATACTAGACCACAAGTAATGGAAATCCACATTGTACAGAGACCAGATTGTTTCTATGGCAAAAGAGAAGGATTAATAAAGGTTCTGGCACCAACACAACAACCAAAGGTCAAAAATAAATAAAGGCTGGCATATTATGAATGCCAAAGTAATTACACATTTTTGTTATAATATTATGATAAATTGTCAAAAATGCTCTAGTTTTACCATATAGTTTGCCATCTCTTATACTGAACTAGTGGTAGCAGAAACTCAGTGTTTGAACTGACAATATGTTTTGCTAGAAATAATGTGAGTTTCTCCATTGCACTGCCTAAGAATGCACCATTTTTTCATGCTGTCCTCCTCTAGAGGAGAAGCAATGCCTAATTCAGTACAACAGTTGGCACTGAAAAACCTGTCATCATCCCTGGAGTCAAAAAGGAAGTCATTTCCTCTCTGTAGCATTTGGTTTGCATATCAAAAGGTTCAAAGCACTGAAAGGTTTTCCTTTCTCCCTAACCCATATGGGAAATACTCTTTGCCGAATTCTGCATAATAGTTTCAGTAAGTAACGAAGTGCTCTATGGAGATATGAAACTGGAGTTTGAAAAGATATGGTAAATCAAAATGCTATCTGATCCTCCCACAATCCTGGGAGATATGGGTTAATTGGACAGGGAGGTTCTTGAAGAAAAAAGGGTAACCTCAAGCTTCTATGAAGATAAAGACCAAAGGTTTACCACCAAGATTTAAATAAAATACCATTGATATGGACAAATTACAGTGGTGGCAGTGATGTAAATTCTGTTGGAAGACCTAAGAAGGTAGCAACAGTTAAAAAGAACAGAACTTCAACATCAAATTTTAAAAAAATTAAATAGGAGTCAATTTGATGGTTTTAAAATTGTCCAGATTTTGTGAATTACACACATATACAAATTTAGGTCCATCTGTTTCCCTCAATGAAATCAGCCATAATTACTGGCTTACATTCCAGAACATGACACAGCAATCTTGCTTAGGACAAACAGGTCTGGGCCTGGGTCACTGTGTGGATGAAGATTACCTACAAACACTAAGCATTCCAACCTGAGTTCTGAGAGAGTTCCATGAAAATAGTTCAATGAAATACATAAATTCCATTGATTAATGTAGCCCATTAAATCAGAATGAAGATATTTTTCAGGATCAGACTACTTCAGGAGTTGCCAATAAAGCCAACTACAAGAGATGTTTATTTTCTAGACTTTTCATAGTTTTATACTGCAATCCTAAACAGAGCTGCTCTGCTTAGGATTTCACAGTTAATGACTTTTTGCCTGATTCTCTACCCAAGACGACATCTTACACGAGTAGGATCAAATGAAAGATCTTACATTTTTTCTCCCATTGTGGATACACATGCACTGCTAGGGAGGCAGAGTTCACTTGAATATAAGACCCTATAGAAAGTAAGAAACTTCAGCGACCCCATTTAAAATGATTTGTGTAGAGACACTCAATGGCCAGTAGTCCACATGAAAACACCTGTTTCTGAACACCACAATTGTGCAAACTGCTGTGGCCACCTACATGGTTTTCATGTTGAAGCAGGAATTTCCAACAAATAGATCTTTTTTATGATCATCCCCTAATGATGTAGCCATGCATTTCTGAAGTGCTCACCTGGAGGATGCAAACTTGTGTGTACTACCTGCCTCTCTCCAACACCTGCCTCTTTCTCATATTATTCTTAAAAGTCTACTACCACTACCATGTTTCAGGAATTATACTTGGAAAAAAAAGAACCTTTATGCATTTATAATAATAGCAATGAATGTATCAAGTGATGGGTTTAAGGCATGATGTATTAATACTTTTAGGAGACCATGCCTTTGAACATTTAATGATAATGATATATTTATGCTAACCTTTTGAAGTAATCCGGAGAGAATGAACTATTGTGATTAATGTCCTTACTTGAATATATTTTTGTTCTATAAGGACCATGATGACACTACAACTCATGTGCTGTTGCCAAAATGTGTAAATTGTTAACAAAAATGTCAATCTGGTGACACACCATGTTCCAAAAGTGTGTTATTCCTTCTGGCTTGATGCTCCCATTTCTTTGGAAGTATATGGCTGTTATCTAGATGAAGAAGACTTACAAATTGCACAGTGGCTCCAGATAACTCATCTGAGCTGCTAATCATTATTTGCTTTTCATATGCTCAATCTGGCAAGGTTGTTACAAATATTCCCGTTTGTAAATATACCAACATTTATAATAATAAAGGTTACTGCATCAGGCTACTGAAACAACAGGATCTCAACATATAGTTTGGACACAAGTTAGGGACAATGCTAGCTTCCAGGAAAAAAGTGCACTCACCATAAACCAGATAAACATGTTGATTTTTAGTTTTATTTTCCTAAACTGAGAATCATTCAGTAAGATGCTGAAACTGTTGTTGCTAATGCTTCATCATGGTGACACAGAAACCTATGCTTGAAATCTTTTGGGATGAATAGAAATGAACTACGTAAAAAAAATTAATGGATCGAACCTTGGAAAATAACAGCACATAATGGAATAAATCTGTCAAGGACTTTGCATTCAAGTGCGTCAAAAGACAAACTGCAATAACAGATTTGACATGAGAATTTAGGACTGCTTTAAACGATGAATTATCTGACTGTGAAACCAGAATACAATTTGGAAAAACAAAGGAGCTGCTCTAAATTAAGCTGAAATAACATCTTATTAAACTAAGAAGGCTTCCTAAAGAGCAGCCCTCTGATACAAACGAAACAATTCATACATATATCAGGATTTCTTTTTTGTTTTACAGAAATTACTGTCATTAATACCTAAAGTACATTAGTATCTTAAGTAGAATGGTGTCATTAGTACCTTAAGATTCATGTTACCTTTTGAGCTTTTGGCTCACTTCCAACTTTGGTGGAAGTGAGCCAACTTTGGTGGAACTTTGGTGGCAGTTGATCTCCCTATTTGTCATAATTTCATAATCACAATGAACCAAGCTGCTCCATAAAATGAACATCTATGTGGAAATCCTTCTAAATGCACAATGTCTAGATGTATATTAAGAGCCATCAGATCAGGTTGCTTGCTAGAACTGTAGATCCAGAGGAGTTAGCCGTGTTAGTCTGTAGTAGCAAAATCAAAAAGAGTCCAGTAGCACCTTTAAGACTAACCAATTTTATTTTATTGTAGCATAAGCTTTCGAGAATCAAGTTCTCTTCATCAGATGCCTGATCATCTGATGAAGAGAACTTGATTCTCGAAAGCTTATGCTACAATAAAATAAAATTGGTTAGTCTTAAAGGTGCTACTGGACTCTTTTTGATTTTGCTAGAACTGTAGGTAAGGACATTTTTTCCTCCTAAAGTGTTAGGGAGGAATTCTGTGTTTCCAAAGTGATGAATTCATTTAGAAGCACCTTGCATATCCACCTTTTCACTGATGTTAAATGCATCTCCAAAGATAATACCCTAACCGCAATGACTGAAAATTTTCCCCCATGTCTCCCATTAGTTTGGCCTAGGGGTTTGAACTGAAAAAAAACCATTTCAGTTTCTGAGGCTTCTGAAGGAACTATGTACCGTTATTTCTTTTTCTGCATTGAGCGTTCACTTTTTTTTCCTTTCTCTATAGTGCCCATGCTCCATAGTGACCCATGGCCTGCGTGATGATGTCACTTCCTGGAAGTGATGACATCATGCAGGGCAGATGTGTGCATGCACACAGTGCATGCATGAAGGGGAGAAGACAAGGTAGGTGCCAGGCCTTAAGCTTTCTGCCCACGGGCTGGGGGGACCTGGCAACCCTACCACCCCCTCAGCAGTGCTTCCATATGGGAAAACAACTTGGGGTGAAGGGCAGGAGCCTTTCCTCTCCCCCTATTTGAGTTCTCCTTTATTCTTTATAAAGGTCCTGTGTGGCTGAGAGAACCTGAAGCTGTAGTTTGTCCCTGGGAAAGAACTGCTAGCTAATTCCTTTGGAGAAATGCATCTTTAAGCCTAAGAACTTAAAATGAAATTGAGCTAGGCCAATTTCTTAGTCATAGGACACGTCCACAGGAAAGGAAAGGATAGTATGTTGTCAGTGAATAGCAAAGGAAGAAGAAGAGAGGGAGAAATGCTGCTAGCTGCACAGATGCAAAAGAAGCACACGTATAACTTGACTTTGAGGCTTTTAAAAGACACGCTCAAAGAAGATGGAAAGCATAGTAATCAAGCATATATGTTCTGCACCTTACCTAGTTATGCAGATACAATACTCTTCACAATATTAAGTGCAAACAAGTGAAAGGCAAGCCAAAGAGAGACTCAGTTTTACAAAAAGAACAGGCATTACCAAAAATGTAAATTTAAATAATGATTGCAAATATCTGCAAAGTTTTTAACATCCCTGGCTTCTTCTTGTTTTGGAATTGCAAATCTTAAAGACAGCATGTGCATTTTGAAAAGTAACAACTTTAAGACAAAATGATAATAAGCACCACATGTTTATAAAATTTTGGTTCCTCAATTTGGCACGCTTACACCTGTAAGGTCTTTCCTGTTGACTTCTACGACATGAGGCAACTCTATACACACATTCTCACATTGTGGGAAAAATCCATAGGGAAGGAGAACATCCATTATTTCCTCAGTTTCAACAGAAGTAATAATACTGTGAAATAAGATACTTATTTTTGTGTGCAATCTGCAAATCAGATTGTGATTCTGCAAACTGCCTGCTGTGATATTTCCAAACATTTCAGCAGCGATTCCCCAAAGGTATTATGTAATGTTATCCCAGGTTCACTAATCATTTATCCACCTCTGACCTCTCCCCTCTGACCTGCCTTTTTCATGTCTACCCTGTGATGACGTTAAACAAATGTGTAGAAATGGTAGCTCTAATAGCTGAGTTGGAACCAAAGGACAAAATTGCCACCATAAGAATGTGAAAAAATAAGACTTGCTGTATAGACCAAATGTCTCCTTAGGCTTTTATCTTGTTGGCCTCATTGACTAACCAAATGCCAATGGGATACCCAGAAGCAACACATGAAGGCAGCAACCCTCTCCCACTTCTAACCCATAGCAACTGCTGTTCAGTGACATGCTGCCTCTGAACATGGAGATCCCCAAGTTATATTAAAGAAATTCTGCTTCTTAATGCACAGGTTCGAGCAGAACTGGTTCAAGAGTTATTTTGGTATCCTAAACAAGACATATCCATCCCTTTCCCAGACCCATTCAGCAGCAGCTTGCACCCAGGAGGGTGACTTATGCCAGTCACCCCCCATGCCCCTAATGGCTGAAACTGAACTGAGCCCCTACGAGTGCATCATTTTGTTACCCCAAGAAGTCACTTAATTAGCTTGGCTAGACAGCTGACCCTGAGCTGGCCAGCATCTTCTCTTGTTAGAACCTGAACAGCAATTGAAATTTCAAGGCTCATTTACCAATACAAAGTTCTCTCCAGATTGCCTGGTATCATGCTAACCTACTTTAAATGTTCAAACTGTTTTTCTTCTGGCCTAATGCCAAAGTATTCAAAATATCCTGTAAACAAATCCAATCAACATCACACTTGTTTCAACATTCAGGCACACTGTGACATGACAATTTCGGTGCTGCCCCCAAAGTTTGCATATTTATGACATTCCCTTTCCTGAACTGATAATCACCTGTGCTCATGAGGCTGGGCGGGTTTCGGGTGGTCACCTGTTGCCTACTTATTACTGCTAAGAACAAGGAAAACCGTTCCCAGGCAGCATGCACAAGAGAGAAAAAGAAAAAAAGGAAAATAAAAATAAAAATATGCCACTTAATGAATAAAACTGCATTTTCTTTGCAAGAAGTTGCATTCAGGGAAAAAAATAACCTTAAGAGAAATGGAACCATTTATGAGCCTTCTGCCTTGGTCTCAATTAGGTGCTGAAATTAATGTAACACATTCAGAGAACACAGGAGGTAATTGTTTCTCCTGCAGCAAAGAGGATACAATTTTCACTAATAAAATGTCAATACTAACATATATTGTTTTGGGAAAAGGAAAAAAAATCAGTTCATGCCAAACAAACATAAAATAAGAACAGAAAATACATGTCATTTGGGAAACTAAAAGGGCAAAAACTGATTTAAAAACCTTTCTGAATTAAAATTCTGCAGCAGAGAACTGGTAAATTGGGGATTAATGATTAGTTTATTTTAAAAGGGTAGCCTGTTGTACTAATGATAGTAACGTATTCAGGTTGATAAATAGATTAGACATTTTTGCTCACCTCTTAATTTAAACACAGGTAGTTTGGTGGATGAAAAAGGCAGTAGATGTAAAGCAGATAATAGTAGCAATGAATAAAAGAAAAAAAAACTAGGGCTTTGTATTATGAGAGAAACACAAATAAAGCAACTATAGAATATTGGGCAAAACACAGAGATGTGTACAATTGACAAACAAATGAGAATGTTTGGAACATTCAGAACAAATTCTAGACACATGGTTACCAGGAACAATAGGAAAATGTATGAATCAACAATTCATGAATCAACAATGGCCAGTGCTTTTCAGTTCAGCCTATGGGTGGTGGTGGGGGGGGGGGAGATTTATATGCATCTCCTACCCCTCAGAAAGTGAGTACTCAAGGTGATGTACAACAAAAATATTGCCTGCCCACTGTCAGAATTTGGTTGAGACAATTTGGATGTTCTTAAAATATTTTTAATGGCATTTTGTATCAGATACACCCCAACACATGTAAGATCAACAGTTTTAGTTATATTGTTATTAGTTGGGCAGGGAGGAAGAGGTTCAGTGCCTTAGTCAGAAATGTTGTCATTAAAAGGAATTGCATTTTCAGATCAGGATTCAGGACCCTCCAGCAATCAAAAATTTGGCAGACAATGAGAAGACCTTCTGAAATGAGGGAGCTAGGCCAACACCTCTGACTGATGCATGTGGCAGATGTATAGTCAGGTAAGCTGGTATCTATTTCAAAAAGGAGGACTGAGCAAACAGGCAGACCCATGGAGCAGGTCCAAGAAGCAAGGAGATGTTGCTCAAAGCTAGACGCAGGTATTGACAGGGGAGGAGATGTTGTGTCTGGACAGAGGAAATGGAAGGGAAATGGCTGATCATGAGAGGTTACCAGAGCAAGGCAGATTCTTGGAGCTGCTTCGAACGCAGGAGACTTTTTTGAAAGGGAGAGGTGATGGCTCTGGGAGCAAACACTATTTCAGCTCTACACACAGAGAGAGGGGGTGGTGGACTTGTCAGCTCAAAATGGCTTCTTCACAACATTTACCCATTTCAGCACAAACAATGTAGAAGCAACTCTACTGCACATGAATGAGAAGGAAGGGAGCCAGGGATGAATGATGACTATATTGCTGTTTGGAATTCTTTTTCATAAAGAATTCAACTATTGCATAGTTTCTACATATGGTGGGGGCATGCACACATGTTGCCATTCTATTTTTTTTTAAATAACTTCTCCCTTCTAAAAGAGATGGAAAATAATGGTGATTTTTTAAGGACTTTTGACAAAAGATCACACGAGGTCAGAAAAGCTCCCACTTTCTTGGCTTTCTGCAAACTGTGCAAAACTGAATTATTCAGAAGGGCTTTCTACTCAGATTATAAGGCTGTGTCATGAGAAATAGCTCAAAGAGATGCCTTGGTAAGGTACAGGGACTACAGAGTTGCTTTGGGGTACTGTCTGCTGATGTAGATATGCTTCTACTGGGTAGTTTCCATATGGTTAAAAATTTCATGTTAATTAGTTGTGCTTTGTTTCAGAAAGGTTTATTCTCTGTGTTTGGATTTGTGCTTGTTTTCAAATTTTCTGCAACCCTTATTGTATCTGTTCACTGAATGTCCTAATTGTTGATCATACTGTATTTTTTTTCAGTGAATGTTTAACTGTTGATTATATTGTATTGACTTGCACTGTGTAATCTGCCTTTGGTCTCTTATTTATAAATGAACAAACAGACAAACAAACAGTGCAGCCAATACACAGACATTATAAATAAAACTTGATTTTGTATGAGTGATTTTTAAAAATATTATTTTCCCCTTCACTAATTATCCTGTATGGGTACCATGTAGCCTAAAGTCATGGTTCTAACCTAATCTTTGAACATTATAATCCTTTGATCTGGAGTAGCATCTCCCATGCCTCTCCTTTGTTATGGACTGCTTCCAGTAAGCGTATCATGTCCCTCTTTTCCTGTTCAGCAGCACTCAGTAGTGGAAGCTGGAATTCTACTCACAAGCTGCCATATAAATTTCTACTGGCTGTGACAAAGACTTGGAATGAATTAAGGAAGATATACAGGATAGTTAAAATTGATTAACTTGTATAAGAGTGCAGGAACTTTTTAAGCCTGGAGGCACCTTTGGATTTCTGACAAAGGATGGTGGGTTGCACCCAACAACATAATAGTTGCCAAAGGAGGTAGAGAGACAGCAACAAAATGTCAGAGAGCAAGGTTATCTGTAACTCTGATAGTAACTCTTCAACTTTTCAGCTCTGCTTAACAGGATGCCTTTTTAAATGAAGATACAGTTTAAAAATATGTTCTTGCATACACAGAGTTTACATGCAGACTCACAGTGAAGATTTTTTACACTGTGGTGGCAGGGCCAATCAAAAGCCCTGCTGGGAAAAGCTCCATCTGGCCCCACCCAAAACATTTGGGTGCCGGGGTTGGTGTTGATGTTGGTGTGCGCCATGGCACCTATGGGCACCATGTTGGAGACCACTGTTGTATAATTTATACAGAATGTTGAATGTGGCTTTTCTTGGCATTACGTTTGTGGTATAGAGAATGCATAGTGTAAAGGCTTAGTGTGGGCAAAGCAAAATTATTTGTAAGGTATCCTTCAAGAAGCTATGTTTGAAGCTGGGTTGGTCAACTGACTGGTCAAAAAGATTTGGACAAGTGACCAGTCAAATACTGTCAAGTGTTCATTAAGTATTAACTTTAGGAAAGCATTAACTTCATTAAAACTGCAGACTCTTACTTTGCCTCTAATATTGCTTCCAAGGCCCCTGTAACTCAGAAGCAACATTTCAGGGAGTTTAATAGGCCACAGTGGGAAGGGAAGGCAGGAAAGTTCTTTTCTGTTGATGGAAAATAGGTTTGGGGTTGAGATTATATGTTTTTTTCAGTCACCTTCAGCTCTTCCCTAATAGAAGTTGTCACAATCATAGTGACATTTAAGATACAGGCAATCAGATTGCACACATGCATCATACTTTCCTCCTTATCTCAGAGTACAAATGCATGTGAGCAACTTCTACAAAAGTATTTGAATGTGGAGCTCTTACATGAATAACACTGCAGTCCTAAAGCAGGACTATACTCTTTTAAAATCATCACTTTTAATAGACTTAAAAGGGTGTTACTCTGCTTAGGGTTGTACTGTACTTCTCTCTTAAATTGTATGGCACGTTAGCTTTTTGTCAAGGGTACAGATGGTATAGTCCAGTATTTCTGCCTTCTTACATTTACTTTTCATGCTTCATTGCAGAAGTAGCACGTTTGAGTAGCATTTGATTTTAAAAGAACAAAATTTGAAGTATTTTGTAAGATTTATTAGTCTTTCGACCTCTGACAGAAGGGATATGAATGACATTTTGGAAGAAAGCTCTTTAACCTGTGTTTGTATTTGAGTGTGTGTGAATTATCTTCCCTACAGATTCCTCAAATAAACAGAAAAGAACCAGCAACCCTCACCCACAATGTAAGCATGTTTTAGAGCTTTTAGTCATGAATAATTCAACTTATGGAAACTATGGCTGCTTCCACACACGTTGGATAATCCACTTTCAATACTTTTTAGTGAACATTTGAAACTGATTTTCCATGTGTGGAACAAAAAATCCACTTCAAAAGGATTGTGAAAGTGCATTGAAAGTGCATTATTCAACGTGTGTGGAAATGGCCTATGAGGAAAAGTCAGCCCGTGGTGATTAATCAGTCCAATGTACTCACCACTATGAGCAAATCTGACTTTTAGTTAAAGTTGAGCAGATTTCCTTTATTGTTCCAGAATATCTCTTTGTACTGGGTTCTACTGCCCCTTAATTCCAGGCAGTATAATTACAGGAATTTCTAAAATGATCTCTGGAATTGGAACCTTTGTCATTTATTGCAGCTTTCAGTTGCTTTGCATCTCTCTCTATCCCACCAAACAATAGATGTGTGCACTGACAAAATACTGTAGAAAATCTGCTTTCCAGGGACCATACATATGGTTATATCAGTATTGCTTTCAACAAGAGTTTTTCTGATGGTCATATTCACTCTTGAATATTAATACCCCCCATCATGATATAACTGAATTGCTTTTCCCCCCACAGTGTGTTATCAATACATGCATATACACCACTAATGGTATGCCCTAGATGTCAACAAAGGTTGGGCTCCCCTCTCCCCATGTCCATAGGACATGGAAGTATCATGAAAAGTACTTCCCAGTATTGATGAGTATGACTGAAATGCATAGTGTACCTGGCTGTATGCACAGTGCCTCTGAAATACGTTTAACACTCTCTGAACATTGTCCACAGTCTTTTAAATGTGTATTATCAATTTGAATGAACTTGGAAGAACATTTTACATTCACATTTAGGAATTAAAGCGGTCAATTTATGATGAACCTTTACAGAGTGAAACAACAGGGAAGGGTGCAAACAATACACTAAAACAAGTGCTACAGTGCAAGGGTAGAAACAAGAAATAAAAATGTCATACTCTCTTTGATTTACAGGAGTGATATATCCAATTTTCAGCACCTCAACCAGGTTCTCTGGTGTTTCACAGCTGCAGTATTGCCTATAATTCAGTCAGGGACTTTTATATCAAATGCAAAAGAATTGTTCTCAGCCAGTGCTTTGTGGTTTTCTTTCTTCTAGTTTTCTACTGCCTTCCCTTTTCATTGGAGGCAGTGGAAGAAAGAACATTATATTCATGTGTTAATAAAACAAGTTGAATCCATAGGGAGATTCTTTTGGTCAACTTTATGTGAGACACAAACTAACAAGGTCTCTAGGAAACATAATTTTCAATTCATTGATGAAGAACACTTTCACTGGCTGAAAAATTACTTATATTAAAGAGATTTTCCTCTAAAAATAAACTGTTATTTACTGAAGATTTCCCACAGTGCTCTTGGTATATTTTTTTCCTGATCTTGGAACATTGTGTAAAGTTATCAAATGGGACCCAAAACTAAGTCTGGGCTGTTTCTGATGTAAGCTACTTGTCCATTACCTGACTGTTTTCTTGTACTTTGCTTGTACCCATTGGAACATTTGCCCTAGATTCTGATGCTGAGGTTATCCTGTGTTGATTTTATGAAGTGTGAAAGTACCCCCAAAAGACAGGCTAACATTTCACATGTGTATTTCACAAGAGGAGGCAGCAGGAAGAATATAACAAATCAGAAAATGGACAAGAGCTGTGAAAGTCACTGTCATGATAAACCGGACTACTGTAACTGAACTATTAATAAGCATGGTTATCCATGCAATGTTTGAATTAAATTCTGACAATACAAAGTTGCTTATGATGCAGTCTTTACCTGTAGGGTTTTTCCTCCCATTTCTGCAATTGTGTTCAAGGATGTTTCCTATGGATGTAGCTTGGGATCAAGCTAGTTGCTGGTATGGGGCCAGTGGATTGGGCTCAAATTAGACAAAGCCAGAAAGCTTTTGTGTCAAGGTCACTGGAGACAACAAGCTTGTTGGTGTTGAGAAGGGGAGGAAGGGGTTTCTCTTCACCACCAAAAAGCCTATGCTAGAGATTATGGGGCCCACACAGACAAAAAGCCAAGTGGGAAAGAGGCTGTAATAAGGAAGGGAACTGGTTGAAACTGAGCAACTTTTCTGGCTGTATCCTACCCAATATCAAGGCAGCATTAAATTGTATGAAATTGTGAAATAACTGGAAGCCATGGTCTATGCATGTTTGAAATCGTGTTTGCCAATCTGAATATGTCATTCTGACTTCCAGTTATTAGGAATATCAATGAAGACTAAGGTTACCAATTCCAGGTTAGGAATCTCTGGGGAGGGCAGGGTCTGGGGAGGGGAAGGATATCATTGCAATATAATGCCACAGACTCCTCCCTCCAAAGCAGCCATTTTCTCCAGGGGTACTGATTTCTGTCATCCGGAGATCAATTGTGATTCTGGGAGATCTTCAAGCCTTACCTGAATGTTGGCAACCCTAGTGAAAACATAAAACTGTGCTAAGGCACTGTATGAAGGCTACAGCAAAGGAAACTAGCAAAAGCAAGTGAGAAAATCTGGTGAAAAAAATGGTCTGTCGTTAACACATGCAGACCAAAACCAAGAAAGATTTGGTAACTGTTTTTGCTTGAATGACCACATGTAGTTTAAATGATAAAAGCTGTTTTCAAAAGAATAACCACACTGGCTTGTTGCAACAGAAAGATTTTGACTTGCATCCCAAGAGTCCTTTCTGCTCATGGAAGGGTGATTTTCATCAATTTACCCCTCCCAATACAGCCCACTGCTTAGACCTCCCTCTTCGCCTCGATATTCCACAGGGACCACTGACACACAGGGGCACAATTTCAGATGATACAGAAGGCTGCCACGGGAGGGAGAAGGGGGAAAGTTGTCAAAGTGTCTTGGGTATCTGAAGGTTTAGATGGTGATTGTATTTTAGATTACAAATGAATCCATTTCCATGTCTACTTCATGCGGAGATAAATAACCAGGAGAAAGAAATCTTCAACATACCTTTTGTTGCCAGTCGGACACAGTTGATTTTGGTCTCCTGCAAATAACAGAATATGAAAGAGCATCAGATGAAATTAATCTTTCCTCTTATGAACCATTCAGGAATTGGCAGTTTTCTAAAACTATAATCAGATAAAGTTAGGCCCTTTCCAGACTATCAGTTTTTTAGCATAACAAATGCACAATTGTTGTTAATTTGTTATAAAGAATACAGCTATCTTTTGCAGGGACACTATCTTCTCAGAATTCAAAATCACAAACTAGAAAAAATACACCTATTATTATTGCAATTGCTATGTGGAACATGACTGTGGGATATAATTGGCATTGACTAATACCTGTTTGATAGACAGTATTGGAGAAATTATGTTATTGAACATAACCACTATTTTATCTGATATATTTAAAATATGTATAAACCTGCCTTACTCCCTGGGAAACTGGGAGGTAACAACAATAATAAAACTAATATATATTACATAATGTAATATATAAGAGAATAAGGGACAGCATGCATTAGATTTACATTAAGTAGCTCAATATTGGAAAGAACCACATTCTCAAAATACATTAATGTGCAAAAATCAGTAACAGGTCTATAGGGACTGCATAAAACTTTCTACCCCCATCCACCCATACCTCTGTGCTATTGTGTTTGTTCACAGTTTAGCATATAACACAAGCAGGTTTACTACTCATACTATCAGATGGAGACATTCATGTCAGGTTCTGTCTTGGGTGTCACCCTGTGAGATGCCAACCCGCCTGACCTGGAGATGGGGATGCCATCAAGGAATATGCAGGTTCCCGCTCTGTGGGCAGAGGAGGAGGTCTACATCACCCTCGCTCCCTCTCATTCCCCTCACAGGCCTGCTCCACCTGACAGAGTCCTGGCTACCTTTCCTCCCCCCTCACCTTCTGCAGCCTGCAGCCTCCAGACTCCTGTCCCTTTCTGTCCTTTATCTTCCGTTCTCTTCCTCCTCTCAGCTTCTCTTGTTCTCTCTCGTTCTCTCCTCAGCTCCACCATCCTCCTACACAACAACCTACCATGCTTTGTGGGTGGATTCTCCTTATATCCTTTCCCCTATTCCCAGCTCCACCTGCCAGCCATGCCCTCCCCTGCACTATAGCCACAGCCTTCGATGTCTCAGGCAGCTACACCTGGGCTTTCTCTACTGGCTGCCTTGATCAGCCACAGCTGTGCTTTCCTGGCTGGCTACCAAGCTTTCCCTGCTGAGTGCCTCAGGTCGCCACACCTAGGATGGCTTTTTACCCAGCTTTTCCTGGTCCTGGCTAATCCCCTCTAGCTTGTCTGGAGGCTGGGGTGTGGTCCTGAGCTGTCTTTGCTGCTGCTTTTCGTCCCCTGCTGGTAAGGTTGCTGGCTGGCTTGCTGCCCTTGCTTTCTGAGCCTTCTCCCTTGGGGCTGTTCCCTCCTTGGTGGTCTTCACTCTCCTGGCCTGACCCTTGGACTTTCCCCCAGAGGGTGGGGCTAGCTGGCTTCTACCTGCACCACCTGACTCTCTGGGGTTTGGGTGCTGCTCTACCCTCCTGAGACTGGGGTGTCTCTCTTTCTCCGTCAGTTGTCAGCCTGGTCTGGTCCTGGGTGTCCATTGGTGTGTCTAGGTAGCTGTTCCCCAGCTGCCTCCCATCCCCTTCTTCTGTCAAGTCCGGGGGCTGGGCCCCAGACTCCAGACAATTCAAACAACGTATCTACTGTTGTCTTGCTATATTCCACAGTACTAGAGCTCACCAGAATATTGATGATGACCTTGCCAGGACTGGAACCAGGAAAGGCAAGGGAATTCACAATCTAGAGACTGGTCAAGGCCATTTAGACTGATGAAAACATAGCAGACAGGGGTAAAACAGAGTGTTGGATGTGCTTGGAGGTGAAAGGGATCTAGGTAGAGGTTGTTATTGGAGTAGAGAGTGCCCCCAAGTCATAGCTGACTTATGGCAACCCCTGGCAGGGTTTGTCACGGCAAGAGACTAACAGAGGTGGTTTGCCATTGCCTGCCTCTGCAACCCTGGTCTTTGTTGGAGGTATTCCATCCAATTATCAACCAAGGCCAACCCTGCTTAGCTTCTGAGATCTGATGAGATCAGGCTCACCTGGGTTATCCAGCTCAGGGTGGACTATCCAAGTCAGGATGGAGGTTGTTATTAGGATGGAAATATCAGTAAGAATACACAATATGCACATACTATTGGAGTGGCAAAAAGCATGTGAGAGGTTCCATTGATGTATATATTAATAAAGGTTGCATCTAAGAAGAGTTGTACTTTGTGCTTTCTACTGTTCAGAGCTTGTTGAATGTTCACCGCCACCACCTTTCTTCCAATGTTCCCCTTCCTTTGCTTATAAGCAATACATCCTGAACAGGGCAGGCAGGTTTCCCAGTACAGTGGAAGCCCTCCTGCCCTGGGCTCCATCATTCCTGTTGCTACTTTGTAGAGCACTAGGAGCAAAACTGGGGGTGGTGGGTGGGGAACATAAACTGATGCTGTAACATCAATTCCAGTTCATATCCAGAAGTGATGTCCTGCATGTATATACACTATTACATTGTTTATTGAAGTGTCTTTGAAATTGACTGTACTGACTCACACTGCGTAATCTGCCTTGTGTCTCAGTGAGAAAGGCATACTATAAACTACATAAACAAACAAATAAATAAAAAAAAACAAGAGTTCTTCTAGAAAGTTTAGGAGCACCAACCATGGGAAACCTTGTCCCCAACATTCCATGGAATAGCACAGATCTTGTATGTATCATTCTTATTGCCTGAGGTTTATGGTAACTTCCATTGTCTCCTGAACCAGATAACTGATCCAGAAGGCATTGAAATTACAATTAAGAGAGTCAACATAGTATAGTGGTTAAAGTGCTGGTCTAAGATCTGAGAGACCAACTTCAAATTGCCTCTCCGCCATGAAAGCTCACTGGGAGACCCTGGGCCAGTCACTGTCACCCTACCTCACAAGGCTGTTGTTGTGAGGATGAATTGGAAGAGAAGAGAATGATGTAAGTTGCTTTGGGTCCCCATTTGAGAGAAAAGTGGGGGTATAAATAGCCAAAAAAAAGTCTCAGCATCCCAGTGACCTTGTCTTAAAGAAGTTTAATTCTGCTACCATGGGACAGCCCTATGGCTGGAACAAGGGATGGGATTTGTGTATACAAGGCACGTACTGGAAATGAGGACAAAATTTCCACCTCAACTATATTTGCTTACTTTATTTGTTACTTCTCTTAAATGCAGGTAATACATGTTGAAGAAGAGCAACCCTGACTGATGAACATTGGAGAAGAATATGGTTAGAAATTCCAAGTTTTATAATCTATGGCAGCTGTGTCTTCCTGTTCCACTACCATTACATCTTCCTTAGACTTCACTTACCTAATAATTTTCCTGCTTACTTCATCTAGGCTTCCCTATGGAATGTCCTTATTTCAACCATGGTAGCTAAATTCAATTAAATAAGCCTTAGATGTGGAGAGGAGGTGTGAGCTGAAGAGCCTGTGACATTCCCTGTAGTCTTGGACAACTGGCCTCTTAGATTTCTGACCAGCCCTAAGTAGGGATTCCATTCTCCAGAGGGGGCAGGGGATCCCCTGATCCTACCAGTTACTTGGCTGGCACGGGGAAAGGTGGGCAACAGGCTTCCCAAGCATGCTTTCAGGGGCCGGCATAATGACATCACTGACACAATCATTCCGCCCCACGAGCACTCCTGTGCTTCGCAGCAGGCTGATTTGAGGCCCAAATTGGCATGCAGCGAAGCATGCACATGCTCCCCAGCCTTACGTGATGAAGTTATGTAATTGTGCCAGCACGGGGCCAAGCACACACCGCACTTGCGTGATGAGCGTCCTGGAGTGCCAGGAAGGTAGGTGCAGGGTCCCCCTTCTCGCCAGGATGGTAAGGGAACTGGCATGGTCCTAGCTCTAAGATGTTTTTGTCTTCTTTTTTGTACATTTACATTGTCTTTTATCTGATTGCATTTTTATTGTTGTAAGCTTTGGATCCTGCTGGTGAGAAAAACAGCCAATAAATGTACTAGCGTTATATATACTAATTATTAGTATATACTTCCTGTCCAAACAATTAACAAGAAGCTTGGTCCCAGCTCTGTTTGAGCAATGGAAACCGTGACTACCACTGCTTCCTTGGGAAGAAAATATGACATTACTAGACAGGAAGTAGACCGACAAACAAAATTAATGTATGTTACCATAAAGGAAAAAAGGTCTCAAGAGAAATGCTCAAAAATGTAACAATACACAACAATTAGCAAAGTGAAAAAGAAAAGCCAGCTTAGAACTGACACTGATCAAAGTTCTCATCAGCCAAAGAAGCAATTCTGATTGTTCAAGGTCTGTTATTCTTACTTTAGGGCTACACAGTCAAAATCCACTCATTATATCGGAAGAAGTGGGTCTTAGTCTACGGAAGTTTATGATGGAATCTAATTTTGTTAATCTTTAAAGTGACACAAGACTCTTACTTTTTTTTTTTTGGTATGTATTAATGTCAGAGAGATACCAGTGCTACTTTTGGCATCAAAAATAAATAGTGGTTTGTGGCACCTTAAAGACTAAGAAAATGTTATTCCAGAATAAAATTCCATGCACTAGAGCCAAATTCTTCTGATGCAATTTAGTAGTTGTTCACTATGAAATCTAGGTAGGGGTTTCAAAACAAAAAAGAAAGATGGTATGAAATGCAAGAATTACAGGGTGAAATTTTATGAAAAATTCAAATCTAATTAAAATACAGAGGCCATTCATTGTACGCTAAACTAATCAACACCTATAACAAGTAAGAAATTCAAGTTTTTGTTCAAGCTAAACTTGCCAGCCTCCAAGTGGTGGCTGGAGATCTCCAACATCTCCAGGTGACAGAGATCAGTTTCCCTAGAGAGTCCCCTTTAGACAGTGGACTCTGTGGCATTATACCCTGATGAAGCCCCTCCATTCTGCAAACCCCACTCTCTCCATGGTCCACTCCCAAAAGCTCCAGGAATTTCCCATCCTGGAGCTGACAACCCCAGTTCAAGCTGTGGGATGGGTTACATAGCACCACACAAAATGACTACATATGAAGGATCAACTCATTTCATCCTAAAAAAAAGTGGGCTTTAGCCCATGAAAACTTATTCTAGAACACAATTTTGTTAGTCTTTAAGGTACCACAAGGCTCTAGGTTTGTGTGTGGTATCAGTTTAGTATTCCTAATTTCCACAGGACCAAGAACTGATTGTTCCCTCCCAGAAGTGAAAAGCTTGGCTTGGGCCTTTGTTTGGTTGTTTTTCCTTCACAGCCAACTGTGATATGTTTCAGTTAAGCATCTGGCTTTGGGTACGCCCACAGAGCAAAATTCACACTATTCAGAAACAGGTGCCGGATACAAGAAAGCCAAAGAGTATTCTTCATCACACATATTCTATTTAGACCCTCTTCTGGGAGAAGCACAGATACTCCGAGTCCAGCTCCCTTGTGACAGCCCACAGACAAAAACTCAAATGAGCGTCTATCTTACCCTAAAACATACACAAAACCAAATATAACACTGCACAACAGAAGGCAGTGAGGCTCATGATCTAATTCAGCTGCAATTTACAACACTTGTTTTATAACTGGCTATTAATTATGTGCAGTTTTTTCAATGCAACAATCACAGCTAATGGTAGCAGAGATTATGAACACATGGGAAAGCGTTCACACTGCTGCAAAGAGAGAAGCCGTAACAATGCAAACAAAATCCTTCAGTATTGTTTCTTCTTCTTAGCTTTCCAATTGTTTGCAGTAAATACATTTCAAAGCAAATTTTAGCAAAGTTTTAGGTTAAAATATAAATGGGTATAAAGAGAAAGTTTCTATTACTAGGTTTCTTTAGCTATAAAGTTGAGATTATAAACTCTCAAAAATAGATGCCCAATTATTACCTGATTATCTTATCCAATTATTATCAGGCACTTTGTATGAAAGTTATATTTATGGAGTTCATTGCATGAGATTATCCCACTAAGGAAGGCCTTAGGTCAAAATGCATTTGGTTCTATATATATGGTAATAAATACAGAATAATACCTGTATATTTGGAAACTGTTAATTTTATATACAATGGCATGGTACCAATATGTAGAACCATACTGCTAATGTTTTAACTACATTTTTTGTATTATTTACTTGAGTAATCCAGATTGGATTACTGTAATATGCTCTATGCAGGGCTTCTCCTGAGTCTGACCTAGAAATTGCAGTGAGTCCAGAATGCTGCTGTGTGTGATGGGTATACCATACAGGGCACACATAACTCCAGCTTTGCAGCAGCTACACTGGCTCCCCATGGAGTTCCAGGTCAGATCCAAAGTGTTGGTTTTAACCTATAAAGCCCTATTAACAGCATATCTGAGGGACCGCCTCTCCCCATATATACCCAAGAGGGTGCTGAGATCTGCAGGTAAACACCTACTGGTGGTCCTTGGCCCCAGGGAGGCTTGACTGGCCTCGACCAGGGCCAGGGTGTTTTTGGTCCTGGCCCCAACCTGGTAGAACTCTTTGTTGGAAGACACTTGGGCCCACCATGATCTTCTATCCTTACAGCAGGCCTACAAGACAGATGTTCCTCCGGGCATTTGGTTGAGGCCAATGCTAAATCCACTAAATGAGTCTCTTTGCTGGTCTCCTATCTGTGGGAGGGTACACAGTCACCTCCCCTCCCCCCAATATATGAGCAGCCGCAGGATACTAACCCATACCTTCACCCTCTTTATAGAGGATGAGCAGGTGAATTGCTGAAATGCTGCATGTAAGGTTTGTGATTTTGTTTTTGTTGTAACCTGCCCTGAGCCCGCTTGCAAGGAGGGCAGGCTATAAATTAAATTATATCAAATCAAATTAAATATAATAATAACAATAACAACAACAATAACAACAACAACAACAATAATAAATCAAATCCAGTTTTCCTTATGATACATGCT
The DNA here is from genome assembly GCF_028583425.1 of Eublepharis macularius. Lineage (NCBI taxonomy): Eukaryota > Metazoa > Chordata > Lepidosauria > Squamata > Eublepharidae > Eublepharis > Eublepharis macularius. The sequence goes on from NC_072794.1 coordinate 138,386,912, forward strand.
GCATATAGCTCAAACAGATAGGACAATAATGCGGTACTCCCGGCTGCCACACAGTGGCTTGAGCTGGGGACAGTTCTTTGCCACTTCGGAGGGAGAAGCAGGCAGAGGCATCTCGCAGGCATATGGGGATATGGCTGGGTGGGTGGGTTGAGACAAAGCCTTCAGAAGATGGCTCTGCCCTCCCTACTGGCAGTTGCTTGGCATGCTCGGCCCACCCACCTCACCCTGTAGTAGTGCAGGATTAGCCGGCTGCTGTTCCCAGAGCCAAGTAGGAATTTTTTCTCCTCTCCCCATATTGGCTAGGTGGGAGTGGTGGTTTTTTGCCTACAGAGGTTTGAGGTAATTGGCAATCGTGGTGCATCGTTGTAAGTCACTGGCAGGAGAGAGTTTGGGGATAGGGAGCGAGTCAGTGAGCACCCCTTGGCAATTCCCCATTGGTGGGGAAATGGGGTCTACCAGGAGCGGATGGTATGCTCATGACAGCTACCACCACCTGGAGACTGCCTGCGGTGAACCCCATGTGTAAGTCCTTCCCTCATGCTGTACGGCTGAGGCTTTAGGAGCTTGAAGGGGGGAACCATTTTGCCTGGCTGGCTGGGGAAAAGCCATTATATGGATGGCTCCCACCCGGGGCTTTGGGGCTCACCCAGACAGGTCAAGGCGGTGGTCCGGGGGTGACCCTGTGGCTTGCCCTGTACTGCTAGTTTGCCCTTGACGTATGTAATGGTTGATGTTATATTAATAAAGTGGCCCTTTAGTTCCAACTCTGCCTCTTCATTCTGGCTGGGGTGGCAATATGTATCCTTGTCTGACTCCTTTGCCAATTGATAATCATTCTGTTTCCCCATAGTTTATCCTAACAGTAGCCTTTTGTCCAGAGTACATACAGGTTGCACATAAAAATAATCAGATGTTGTGGCACGCCCATTTGTTTTAAATCCATCCATTACTTTTCATGATCCAAACAGGTGAAGAAAGCTCAACACAAAAGTCAAGTTTTCTTATTAGTGCTCTTTCTAAGATCAGCTATAGATTAATCTATATTCCGCTCCATACATTTATAAGAGCTTTTTAAATCTATCCTTTCTACTTGTTCTTTAATATAAGGTAGTGGGTCTTGCATTCAAACCACACTCTAACATAAAATCAGCTCTCAGTCATATTCTCTTTAATTTAATTTATCTGGATCAATGGCAGGGCCTCACGTGCCCCAAATACCTTTGAAAATGAATTCATATTGAAGAAAAATACAAACTTAGATTCAGATCAAATTACAGTGTGGCTCAAAAGAGCAGGAAGCAAATAAAGTACACCACCACAAAGAAATCGATACTTTTTAATGATATACTCCACTGACTCAACCAAACAAGTACCAGATGCCAGAGGAATTCCCACTAAATCACAGTGTGACCAAGGTTACAAGCAGAAAACTTGCTCATCATCTAATTTCTCATCAGAAATACAGACTCACATTTTTTTAAGTCTGTGCAACTATATTATTCTTGTGAACCGCTCACAAATATGAAGTGGCTGGCATATTGTCCTTAGTCCTAAAGCTATTTTAAAATAGCTTAAATATTGAGAAATGCTAATACATGTTCTTAAAACTCAGGAGCATTACCTCTTATCAAAATTATGGGATGAACGATATCCTTCTCAAGATAGGGTATGGATCACAATTACAATAGTAACTAACCGAGCAAGCAAGTCTTCATTGTTAACACTTACCCCATTTGCTTTACTGAGAGCCTGAAAGTAAATGCTGTAACTTTTCAGTGGTGAAAGTGGAGCATTCCAATAGCCATTGTAAGTTTTGTTGTCTCCCACTGTGAAGGGCTGGGTGATGGGCAAGTTGACTGGCTTTAACTCAGCTGCAAAGTAATGGGGGGAGTCAAGAGTAGATGCATTTTTGTAGCTCACTGGAATAGAGAAGCATTCGATGATATCTGCTGCTCTTCGAGACTTCTGTGGCCTCTCTTCTTTCACAACAAGCTGATAAACACTGAAAGAGAAAGAAAAAGTTTCAACAGGATGAAGATGAACTGAGCATGCAAATAAAGCAACAGCTGTATCAAAAGAAATGAATTTATTTATTTATGTCATTTATAGTCTACCTTTCTCAGTGAGACTCAAGGCAGGTTACACTGTATGAGATTAGCAGAATCAGTATCAAGGACATTTCCATATACTGTAACGTCAAGGTCATTTCCATAAACAATGCCATAGGGAAAATAAATATAAGTTTACAAAGACAGAGCATTAGCAAGAATCCAATACAGAGTTGAAGAAATGCTGAAACAGAACATAATCAATTCTAGGACTGACATTAGACAACATAAAGCACAGGTAGAACACTGGATTACAAATTTAAAGCAACAGAAATATGTAAAGCAACATAGTGAAGAAGTCTATGGTCCCTAACTCATAAGTGAAGCATCTGAGACCATCTCCCTATAATACAACCCTCCTATCTGAGTAAAAAGCCTTTTTGAATAATTTACTTTTGCATTATTTGCAGAAAACCAGGAGAGTGGGGGCTCTCCTAACCTCCTCAGGCAGCTTGTTCCACAGGGTAGGGACCACCACAGAGAAAACCCATGTACAAGTTGCTGTTGATTTTGACCATGTGCAGGCTGGCACCTGCAGGAGACCCTGTTCAGATGAGCAAAGCTGCTGTAGAGGGATATAGGGAGGGAGGTGATCCTGTAGGTATGCTGGACCAAGGTCGTGAAGAGCTTTGTATGAAATAACCAATACCTTGAACTAAGCACAGTAACTGATAGGTAGCTGATGGAGTGACTGTAGGAATGTGAGTGACGTTCATGCTCCTGCTCACTCCTGATTAGACATGGGCCCGATCCAAAAAAAAATTCCAATTCAGCCGTTCGTGGATCTGGGCTGCTGCCGAACGCAGACCACCGATTCTAAACGATCAACTCTCATTTCCGGTCCGCAATTGGGAAGGCCAGCGCCCAGGGCAACTGTAGTCAGGCTCTTGCACACGCGTGCGCACGTGCGCTCCTGAGTCGCCCCCGCCCATGCAGCCAGCAGGCTGTCACGGTGCGCTGCGGAGCTGGCAGAAGCGCGAGTGGCTCGGAGGCTGCCCGCGCCATTCACCTGCCCCGCAAGACAAGGGGCAGCCGGCTTGCCCACGCGCCCCTTGTCCTGGGGAAAGGCAAATGGCGCAGGTGGCCTCCCAGCCACCCGCACTGCCTTTTGCCTTTTGCCTTTCCCCAGGACAAGGGGCGGCCGGCTTGCCCACGCGCCCCTTGTCCTGGGGAAAGGCGAACGCCGCAGGCGGCCTCCCAGCCACCCGCACTGCCTTTTGCCTTTTGCCTTTCCCCAGGACAAGGGGCGGCCGGCTTGCCCACACACCCCTTGTCCTGGGGAAAGGCAAACGGCGCAGGTGGCCTCCCAGCCACCCGCACTGCCTTTTGCCTTTCCCCAGGACAAGGGGCGGCCGGCTTGCCCACACGCCCCTTGTCCTGGGGAAAGGCAAATGGCGCAGGCGGCCTCCCAGCCTCCCATGCTGCCTTTTGCCTTTCCTTTGTGCCCACCCCCTTCCCCCTCCGTCCCCTGGGTTGCTGCTCCGTGGTTGGAAGGAAGCCTGCTAATCAAGGAAAGCTGGGCTTCCATTCGTGTTGCGAGGGCGACAGAAGGAGGGCAAACACAGCTCATTTCCCTGACTCCGTTGCCCCGGGAATAAATTACTAGCGCCAAAGTGTCTGCAATTCCAAACAGAAACTGACCCATCCGATCAAGTCCCGAACAAGCAAACTCCCGACTGCTGGATCGTTTGCCTTGGACAGAACCGATTAGCTGAGTCACGATGGTGAAAACGCCAAAATCGGGGGGGGGGGGTTGAAATCGTAATTCAGATCATGCCCATCTCTACTCCTGATAACAGTCAAGTCGCAGCATTTTGCCTCAATTGGAGTCTCCTAGTTAACTTAGATGGGAGACCAATGTATAGTGCATTACAATAGTCAAGCCTTGATGTTACCATAGCATGGATCCAGGTGGTCAGGTCATTTGTGCTGAGGTAAGAAGCTATCTTCCAGGCTAGAGTGAAGTTGTAGAAAGCATTTTTTGTGGCTGCCTTAACTTGTTTTCTAGTAATAACGCTGGATCCAGTATAACCCCTAGGCTATTAACCGAGTCTGCAAGGGTCAGACAAACTCCATTGAAAGTGGAGAGTGCAATGTCCTTCAAGATCTCTGCCTTCCCAACAAGCATCACTTCAGTCTTGTCTGGGTTCAATTTCAATTTGTTCTTTTTCAGCCATTTCACCATGGCTGTCAGGCAGTAATCTAAGATTTCTACTTCATCCTGTGGGGACCTGGATAGCGAGACCCAGAGTTGGATGTCATCTGCATATTGATGACACCCCACTCCATAGCTATGAATTTCTCCTAAAGGCTTTATGTAGAGGTTGAATTATATGGGAGATAATGTTGCAGCCTGCGGAACTCCACAAGGTACTTCCCATTCTGGAGACAGCTGATCTCCAACAGCAACCCTTTGAGTCTGTTCCATGAAAAACAATTTAAACAAGTCCAGGGCACATCCTCTGATGCCCACTTCTGTTTCTAAATGCCTCAACAGGATGGCATGGTCTACTGTGTCAAAGGCTGCAGATAGATTCATGAGGAGCAATACGGAGGCATGGCCTTTGTTTATATTCAGATGGAGTTCATCCACTAATGCTACTAGTGCTGTCTCTGTCCCATGCCCTGGCCTGAATCCAGAATGGAAAGGGTCCAGAGCACTAGAGTTATCCAAGATCTGGAGTTGGTCAGCTACTGCTTTCTCAATCACTTTGCTTTACCCAAGTAACTCCCAAGAGGCAGTGATCATGTGAAAGCATTTACTTCCAATTAGAGTAGATGGAGTGACTTTACAATTTAGTACTGAGTGTGGGCACCATGTGCGAAAGTATTCTTTTATTACTGTTACACTTTAAAAATGTTAAAAGTGATGGGGGGCATAACAAATTACTTGCTCTTCAAGAATGCACATGACATTTTGGCAGCCATTAGTATTCAAGGTGTCACTCATAATTAGAAGAAAAACATTTTTAATGAAAGTTTTAATGCCTGTATTATCTAAATTCTTTCTTTAAGCAATTGTTATCTGTACACAGGACCTGGGAGGAAAGTCAGTGCTTCTCTGCACAGGAACAGTCATAGCAATTACCCCTGATTCAGATTACCTGTTCATGTATAACACAATCTGCCCAATGAATGTTCTGTGATTATGATGCAAGACAAAATGAACAGCCATTTTACCAGATCCCCCCTCCTTACTGCAGCCCACCATGTCAGATAGCTTTTTATCCCCAGCGATCCCCCAGCCCCATTGAAGTCTCTCTGTCATGGGGGGCGAAGATTGTGAAGACCTGCTTTCACGATCATCTTATGCTCACTTGCATTTACTGTCTCATTAACAACAAACCAAAAACAATGGTTGTTGTGGGTTTTCCGGGCTGTATTGCTGTGGTCTTGGCATTGTAGTTCCTGACGTTTCGCCAGCAGCTGTGGCTGGCATCTTCAGAGGTGTAGCACCAAAAGACAGAGATCTCTCAGTGTCACAGTGACGCTGAGAGATCTCTGTCTTTTGGTGCTACACCTCTGAAGATGCCAGCCACAGCTGCTGGCGAAACGTCAGGAACTACAATGCCAAGACCACAGCAATACAGCCCGGAAAACCCATAACAACCATTGTTCTCCGGCCGTGAAAGCCTTCGACAATACATCAAACCAAAAACAAGTTTCAAATTTGCTTTTAGGTGATTCATGTGAAATATTACATCAGATAGGTATAGCTGATCCATGACTTCCATCCTGAGAAAGAGCTTGGAAAGCTGTAAAAACTGCAAACATTCACTAACAAGTATAGGTTCACTGTTACATTATTCCTATATACATACAGTTCAGCACTTTAAATGTGTTGTTGCCCCGCTCTCATACCATCAGCTTAAAGAGCTATTCAGAAAAAGTATGGTCATATTTATCCATGGAAAATATCAATTTAAAAATTCAGATGCTGAAATGAAATGACTCACAAGGGCAACCAGTACCAGATTTGTTAGTGTTTGTAACCTGGATCTCCTTTTTGTCTATATCAGTGTTTAATATATCTGATATCGTCATAGGGATATCAGCCCCAGTTTGGGAAATTAATGAAGATTTTGGGGGTGGAGTTCGGGCATGGCGGAGGTTGGGTAGGGGAGGAACCTCAGCAGGGTATAATGTCATAGAGCTCATTCCCCAAAGCAACCATTTCCTCCACAGAAACTGACCTCTGCCACCTGGAGATTAATTATGATTCCAGGAGATGCTGCCACCTGGAGGTTGGCAAACCTATGTCTTCATCTTGGTGTTAATAAGTGCCAAATGCTGGCTCCATGTAGGTCTTCAGTTTAACAAAAATGTGTGTAACGTTTAGATACAGGGTATTTTGTTCTTGCTGTCACCTAAAGCTTCTAAGTTTGGCATTGCAACAACGAAGACAGACATACTTGCGTCTTTACACTAGTCACCCATTTGACAAAAAGAAGGGTATCATGGCAAGCCACTTCACTTCACATCCAATTATTCATATATGCTGCCCTCGCCTGTCTATATGAGGCTGGTTCTTTGTCTTGTTAGACAGGAGAGATCGATGGAAGGCTGAGGAGAAGCCGGCAAGTTATCATTCTAGCAGCTTTCAGAGACTCGTTGTGGCAGAAAGATGGGCCTAAAAGCATTCCTAGCAATGTCTCATCAGCATTACACTGCAGGAAACAATGGAATGGCAGCAAAAGCAAGAAAGAGATTCAAACATCTAACCCACACATTGAGATTAATCACTGCCACTTCTTATGAGTGTGTGGCATATTCTTTTCAAAAGGAGAAAATGGTTGTCTGAGCAAAAACAACAAAAGGAACAGGTTTTTTTTAGAAGCGGTAGATATAAAGCAGAAAACTGAAGTTCACATAGATACATATACTGTATTGCTGGGTATCTCAAGCCCTGTGCAAACATTCTGTGCAGGTGCGTGTTGGGGAGGAGGGTCATTCCTTGTTGACCTTGGCTTCTCACTGTGCCCAAGGTCTGCATATTAAAATATGTTCTCCCCACCACATGCAGACACTCAACATGTGCCCTGAAAAATTATCATGCATTCAGAGACTACTCTTATTGAGACTGATAGTCACAGGGGGACCTGACCCCTATCATATCACCCCACAGAGCAACGTTTCAAGTCTTCTTCTAGCCTAAGGAGATTTTATCTAACTTAAGTGGCTCTTCTTTCAATAGAAGAACCACTTAAAATGGAGAATCCTTCAGCTGAAGGAAGGCGCTTTGAAGAAAAGTTGCATCCACAAATCTTCTGGTTAGAGTTGACTTTAAATGCATGAAGGTTAAATAGATCTCCCACTGGCAGCCTTGTTTGCCCACCATCACTCTGATCGACAGTGGGAGAATTACAAAAAAACCAGTTATGTCGGCTACATTGTGATCTCCATGAAAAAAACAGAAGTAGCATAGGGTAGTTCTAGGAGTTGCCAGAAGCTCCATGGCAAAAGAAGAAAAATGTTCTCTCTTTCCATTCTTTCTACCTCATGCAAAATTTTATAAACTTCTATCACATCTCCCCTAAATTGTCTCTTTTCTAAACTGAAAAGCTGCAAAATTTTCAGCCTTTCCTCATAGAGCCAGTTTGGTGTAGTGGTTAAGAGTGGTGGCACTCTAACCTGGAGAACTGGGTTTGATTTCCCACTCCTCCACTTGAAGCCAGCTGGATGACCTTGAGTCAGTCACAGCTCTTCTAAAGCACTCTCAGCCCCACCCACCTCACAGGGTGTTTGTTGTGGGGATAATAATGGCATACTTTGTAAACCACTCTGAGTGGGCATTAAGTTGTCCTGAAGAGCGGTATATAAATCAAATGTTATTATATGTTATTATAGGAAAGGTACTCTAACCTCCTAATCATCTTGGTCATCCCCTTTGGAACTTTTTCCAAATCTGCAATGTCCTTTTTGAGATAGGATGGCTATAACTGTGCACAGTGTTCCAAATGAGACCTCGTCATAGATGGCCTGTACATAATCATACATAGATGAACAATAACCATACTGGACTACTGTAACGCAGGGTACAGAGAGATGCCACTGAAAAAACATTTGGAAATGTAGCTAAGCACAATGTGCCTGATTTAATTTGTGCAGTGCTCACCAGCAGAACGCAATATTTTTCATAATCCCCACAATTTGATACACGTCTTGATAAAGAGGGGCTGTATTCTGCATTTAACAGAGTTGGACAGGTTTTCCACTAGTAAAATGAGTGTGGCTGATTTCAAAATTGTGTTTTGTTTTTGTTTTTTCTTCCTTCAGTTCATCAGAAATGTCTACTACTGGATATAATAGTGCTAAAGATCTAAAAGTACAATTCAGCACATGCTTCAGCAATCTCATTTTGCGTTGTGGTATATGAGAACTCCATCTCCCGAAGGACCAAATTAAAAAAAAAATCATTTATACTCCACCATTCTCCCCAACGGGGGCTCAAAGCAGCTGACATCATTCTCCTCTTCGCCACTGTATCCTCACAACAACCCTGTGAGGTAGATTGCGCTGAGTGTGTGACTGGCCCAAAGTCTCCCAGTGAGCTTCCATGGCAGAGTGGGGATTTGAACGAGATCTCACAGATCCTAGTCCAACAATGTAACCACTACACCACTTATGTAGGTTTCATTATCCCTTAGAGTTATGAAAAACAGATAACATTTGAAGACTGGTATTCTACTGGATCTTAGGAGTAGAGGACTTTTAGCATGATTCTCAACCTGGTTTAATTTGATGATGACTCTAAGATATTGCACAAGATTCCCTTACAGACAAGAAATCAGAGTGGTATTGTGGGAGGCTGCTCATAATGAAATTATATATAATTCTGCATTTTTAAATTAACAATTACCAAGGAACGAAGAAAAATTACTCCCAAAAAGAATGTGCATATCTTCAAAAGGGTTAAATTGGCACATTCGTACAGAAAAAAGAAATTCCAATTAAATAACGTTTAACTAAATGCATCTTGGCTTTCTGTCTCTAAGAAATACTCCAAAAAAAATAATCCTTCAGACTGGACAATTTATTTTGGCTTTGAAAATTAAGCAGTCTGCAGGGCTAGCTCTATGGAACCAAAGTCCTTTTCAAACCAGGGTCTGTATAAACTCTTACATAGTTTTCAAAGGATGGCTTACACATATAAGATATAACTGTATAATTAGCCATGCAGCATTCTTTAAAAATAATAATATAAAGGAATTACATGATAGAGTCCCTAAGAACACATCAAACCAAACAGACTTAAAAGACAAAACTGGTAGAACATGGTTTAGAAACTATTTTAAAAAGTTAAGTTTCTCAGTTGTTCTTCCCTTCTACACACAACTCCCTTTCCTATCCATCGTGATTCTTCTCAAGAGTAAAATTACTTTTTATCAAGAATCAGACAAGAATCTTACAAAGTAAAGGTGGTTGTTACGTAGGTAATCATAAAGAGCACCCCAGTTTCAGGTAGGTTGCCATATTGGTCTGCAAAACAGTAGGATTGGGATCCAGTGGCACCTTAGAGACCAACAAGATTTTCAGGGTGTAAGCTTTTGAGAGTCAAAGCTTCCTTCTTTGGATACAGGGAGGAGAGGAGATCCCTGAGCCTTTATATCCCAACCAGGAAGCAGGATTGATGGACAGAGATAGCTTAATTGGGCAAGGGCAGCTCAGCTGACCCCTCTCTGAAATCAGACTGGCTAGGAGACCTGCCTCTCTTTCTCCCTTGTCTTCTGCTTCACAGGGAACAAAACAAACTACACAGAAAACTGAGAATAAGCCTCCTCCTGACATTTGGATTTTTCCAATAATCATCATATGAAAATTATGAGATTTGGAAAACTATCAGGAAACCTTTGCCATGTCAGATATTGCTGATGCAATCCAAAAAGGGAAAAATTAGTCAATGTATTTGGTTGGTCTGTTTTGCAAACTGTTGCATCCACTGGCAACTGAGTTATCTAGCAACTCAGATGTAACTAAGTTTTATCCTAATGAATTTGCAAAATGGTTGCAATCTTACAAAGCATTCTAACTGCAAATCAGTCCTTCAATTCCTATCAGCTCAGGAACATAGCTTGCCAGACCAAATAAAAACATGCTGTAACCATAGTTCAGGTAATTTGCAAGCTAGTTAGTGAAATACATTGCAAGGTACTAATTATTTTGAAATGAATTGATCAGTGGTAGAATGTATTTTGCACTTATTCTTGAAAAAGAAAAAAAAATCCTTGGACAGCCTTAATTACCAAACTTCTGTTCGCATGTTCATCTATATAGAATGAACATCAGTTGAAAAAGAGCATGGTATCTGCCTGGCTGTGATCTCCACACATTCAAGACTTGTATGCATGTGTAAAGTGCCATCAAGTCACAGCTGACTTATGGCAACCCAATAAGGATTTCAAGGCAAGAGTTAAACAGAGGTGGTTTGCCATTGTCTATCTCTGTGTAGTGACCCTGGATGTCCTTGGTGGTTTGCCATCAAAGTAATAACCAAGGCCACTCCTGCTTAGCTTCAGAATAGCCTGGGCAATCCAGGTCAGGGCCATTCAAGGGTTATACGCATATATATTTGCAGGTCAGCTCCTATCCATGTTTGTATTCATATTTTGGACAAATGGATGCCACAGATCACACATAGGAAGTCTTGAATGTATAGTGGTCGGCCAGTAGGTGAGGCCCCAATGCTCCTCTTGCATTCATTTCTACACGGATGATCGTTTGAGCAAAGCTTCATGATAGTTACACAGTAAGTTCAATAATATCCTTTCTTTAATACACTGCACTATACATGCTCTCTGACTCACTTTTATGCATTAAATTTGACTTGTGTGAAGTGTCAGCAGGCCTTTCATGTTTGTGTATCCCCATATCACAGCCATCTCCATAAACCTGACCTGTCTTGCAACAAAGATTAGACATTAGCCACACTTCCCTTGAGGAATAAGTATGAGCCCTCTCCTTTCAATTCAATGTTATTCTTTGCTGTGAATTAAAGATAATGAATACCTACAGCTATGGCTCCTGTTGTGAGTGAAGCCATGCTCCGCTCTTTGGAGGTGCCTTTTCTCTCCTGAGTGCACCTGTTATCTGTTTGACTTGTAGCACACAGCAAGAAACAAAAGGTGTTAACATCATTTTGTATTAGGCAGAGTAGACCGGGATCTTCTAGTCCTTTTTGGTGCCAAGATCTTCCTTTCAAGGAAAGATTCAAGGGATGCAGGCTTCCGAGGAGAAGAGATTGGGAGCTACTGCATCAAGTCTTCTGCAGCTGTATTATGTTATGATTTATGTGGATCAATACACATGGAAATGTTTCTTTGGACTACATCATACATACAGCTTGCTAAATTATGATCCCATAAATTGCTTTTAACAAGAATCTGGAGCACAGCTCACACTATTATCCTTGAAGAAATTTATGGGGGTGGCACATTTTGACAAACTGTTGTGATTTGTAGCCATCCAAATTCCAGAAGTTACCCCATGTATGCAAAATATTATCTTGGAACTTTGAAGATAAGGAAAAACAGTCTGGCTACAGCCCAGCACTAAATTAAGTGTGCTTAAGCCCGCTGATTTCAATGAGCATGCATAACTCTTTAAGGGATTCTGGCCAACATCTTTTAAAGTAGAAATTATGCACAAACGACCACATTTCCCACTTTGCCAGAAGAAATGTTGCATACCATTAATCCTTTCAGCTTCATTTTTGCTTTCAGCAATTCTGTTTTCCAGTATGTCCTCAAAATGTCATCGGGTTTTTGACATAGTCCGAGAACCAAACTACATGTGATATTACAGTTCTGTGATAGGAACTCCAATGAAATTTGGCACTGAAAAACCACTAGGGGAGAGAAATGTCTGATATTTGGGCTAAACGATCCTCCTCACCCCGTATCATTCTCTCAAGTGAAAATGTACAGGCGCTCATATCACAGGTGTCTTGTTCCTTTATAGGAGCATAAAATGGCTCATAAATACTGTTTGCAGTTGGGGACATGGCACTATGGAGAAGCTAATTCTTTCCTTTCCCAGCACTATGACATCAGTCTGAATTACACACACATATCCAAGCCTACTTTTTAAATTCCAAATTATACATTGAGAGTTCCAGTTCTAGAATTCCAGCCTCACATGCTCTGGCCTTAAATACTAGGAAGGTAGAAAGGCATCCAAAGACTCTTTTCTCAAGGCAGGTTAATCCAAGCACTAAACAATCTGAGTTCACACTACATTAAGATACATGTTTTCCTATATCTACCAATTCATTTAGGCTAGTCAAACAAGCTTAGGAACTTTAAAGATTCCTTGAACCCATGATTTAGGAAATACCATGAAATATATCTGTGGGCTAACTCAGAATACTCACATTTCTTCAGAACCTTAAAGATCAGTTTTATGGGGTTTTATATCACTCTATCTGCTCTGGTTAGACTTCACTTGGAGTACTGTGTTCAGTTTTGGGTACCACACTTTAAGAAGGATGTTGATAAGCTGGAACCTGTCCAAAGGAGGGTAACAAAGAAGGTATGGGGTCTGGAAAGGTTTAAGGAGCTGGGCATGTTTAGCCTGGAAAGGAGACAACTGAGAGGTGATATGATAGTCCTCCTCAAGTATTTGAAGGGCTGTCACACAGAGGATGATGTAGAGTTGTTTTCTGTTGCCCCAGCAAGTTGGAACAGAAACAAAGCAAAAGAGATTTGGCTAAATGTTTGGAAGAACTTCCTGACAATTAGAGCGGTTCCTCAGTGGAACAGGCTTCCTTGGGAGGTGGTGGGCTCTCCTTCCCTGGAGGTATTTAAGAGGAGGCTAGATGGTCATCTGACAGCTATGATTATTCTCTGACTTAATATGAACATACACAGATCAAGAGAGAGAGTGCATGAAGGGATGAGTTAGGCTCTCATGGCCCTTTCTTGTATGACAGGGTAATGCTGATCATCACTTTGGGATCAGGAAGGAATTTTCCTCCAGGTCAGATTGGCCAGGGATCCTGGAGGGTTTTTTCCTTCCTCTGGGCATAGAACAGGGGGTCATTGGGGAAGGTGAGGGGGGGATAGCTATGAATTTCCTGTATTGTGCAGGGGGCTGGACTAGATGACAATGCCTATCTCTTTATCGAAGCATCTATTTGAACCATTTTCTTATAGCACAGCCCTATTATCTATGTAAGAAATCCCCTTGAATAATTCGGTTTTTCACAGTTTGTGGAAAGCCAGGAGAGTGGGAGCCTTCCTAACTTCTTCAAGCAAGCAATTCCATAAGGTAGGGGCCACTACAAAGAATGCATATGTACAGGCAGCTACTGATTGATTGTGCCCATGGGTAGGGTGGTATGTATACAAGGCACGTGAGTGAAGCTGCCATGGCAGAGCATAGGGACAAATGTGCTCCCATAGATATGAGGGGCCAATGCCATGAAGGACTTTGTCTGTGAAAGCCAACACCTTGATTGGGTAGTGGGTTGAGATGCCCTTTCAAGACAAAAAGAAAAGGGGTTATATCTTCTAAGGAGACTAATTCCTGCTGAGTTTCGAAAGGGTTTTGGCTCTGAGGCAGACCCCAGGTTTGTTGTGAAGAGAAAACAGATTTAGACGACTCAGGAGATAGAAATACCCTCTAGTTTCAAGAAAGTGACTTACTCCAGAAAATCTGAACTGTCATAGGAAACTTCCTCAAGAAACATTGTTGCTGTACTTAAATTACTAAGTAAAACACCTCTCACACTTAAGAATCAAGAATATATGAAAATAAGCTTCAAGGGTACTATTTTGCTTGTTACACAAAGTGTATTCTGTAATACCAACAAAATTTTACCTCTGCACTTCCATCCCCTGACTACAATTGCTCAATCCCTGCCCGTTAAATAAAGTTGTTATTTCTTTTTGAATGTTATACAGTCTCTAGTGCCATTTCCAATAAAAAGGAAGAGGGCTCCTTTTTTTTCCCCCATCAAGTTCCTGTGCTGAGCTAAAAAGCCAAAGTTATATCTGCATGTCAGGGTGGGGCAAACAAACTTTCAAAACCACAGATATTATCATGCTACTAGTAGCTGCTCAGTCAAAACAAGGAAACTGAATTTTGACGGTAATTTCAGCCTCACAGTGGGGGAAATGAAGGGGGATCCATCATAGATGGCATAAGGATCCATAAGAATTAGAGGCCTTAGACAGCTTTCAGGAGTGGCATCACAGGTCAGCTGCCAAAGATCAAGCATCCCACCCCACTGACCATTGAACTGTTGCAGCAGAGAAGCAGCCACCACCCCCAGGCTTGTTTCTCTGTGTTGCAGAAGTTGTATTGGCATATCCTACAAATATTGAAGCACCCTGGTTCATGATGGCAAGTGCAGCCATTGCTGTGAATTTGCAGGGGAGTCAATGAGTCCTAGCTGCATCTGCCATTTTTCTCCTTTGATCCTTTGATCTCCTTTGATGAGGGAGCAGAAGAAGAGAAAAGCTGCTGCCACAGTATATTTGTTAGGGTGGAGGAGCTGGGGTGTATAGGAGACCCACAAATTGGAAGCCAGCCAAAAATGTTGCAAATCTTGTGATGGCACTTGCTGACCCCACTATTGCTTCTGACCCCCTTAAGTTTCCTGTGCAATGCATACATTTGCATAAGAGCTTGCCTCTTGAAGATCTGAACCCAAACCTTTGCCATACTTACTCTTATACCAGTAGTGGAGAGTTCCATCAACCCCTTCTGGGGTTCTCATGGCAAGAGACTAACAAAGATGGTTAGCCATTGCCTGTCTCTGCATAAAGATCCTGGTCTTCCTTGGTGGTCTCCCATACAACTACTAACCAGGGCCAACCCTGCTTAGCTTCCAAAATCTGACAAGATTGGGCTAGCCTGGACTATCCAGGCCTGGGTACTTTTATACCATGAGCTGCTTTTTAAAAAGAACTCTTCATTTTAAAAACTAATGAGAAAGCACTGCAAAGAGGCTGAAAGGAAATAATAACAATCTCTTTTGAAGATTAAAACTTTTTAAATCCTTCTGAAATAATTACACATATTCCCCCCCCACCACCAAAATTAATTTAATTTTTCAACTAAGTTTCATAAACAGGAAGAATTCTTCAAGTTTCCATATATTTGGGGGACTTATCACGTCATGGATTTGTAATAGAATCCCTGAACTATAAACATACATGAATGAGGTGAAATGTGCCTACGCAGCCTTGAAGATACCATACAAGCAAACACCATCACAGTAACGTTAAGCCAGATATTTGAAGGAGATGCTATTTGAGGCTTGGGAAATGCTTCCCAGAACAGAACAAGAGTAATTTTGTATGTGTGTATGCGCATTACTCTCTCTGAGAAGTCTAGCTTTTGCTCTTTGATAACTTCTACAGACAGAAGTGGAACTCTCAGTTGAAATACTGTAATTGCTGCTGTGGCTTCCTTTGTATCTCCACTCTGCATTTATGATAATCCCCTCATTCCATCTGCAGCCCACGCACTAATGCGGCGGCCCCCTTTTCTGGTTCCAAGAAATTATGCATTCATTATGGAGGAAAATTAACACCTCAAAGCAAACTATAATTAGGAATTCTTCAATTCAGTTTATGCTTTTTCAATTAGGCCCTCTATAATTTTAATCATGGGAGCATTAACATGTTTCTGTAATTTATATACCTGTGGTATAATTAAGTCCTGAAATGCCTCAGTCTACAGCAGCAAAAGTGGGACTTAGGCATCTTCTGTTTCATTTGTATTTAGGTGCAAATGCATACAGCACATTGTGCTCCAGGTGGCCTGGGTGTAAGGAATGAAAAGATGCAGAGAGTCAAAGTGTTGCCTAGTCAGAGGCTTGCCAATCAACCTGTCTGAGAAATCTGCTGTGGGTTCCCCAAAGAATCCATATTGAAACTGGTGCTATTTAAGGTATTAAAAAGAAATCTTCATCTCTCATAACAGAAATCTGGCAGTGGCAGGGGAGGAAATGACGAAGAGCATGCTAGCTGGCTAGAAGCAGCTAAATCAGATCTAGTCTGGCACGTGCATCTTTCTGTGTGTATAAGTGGTGGTCAATAGCAGGAACATGGGCAGAGTTTGCCCTCCCTCATGCTAAGTTTTTGCTTTACCCTTTGGCAAACACATGAATGACAGCAATTAATGAACTGGGGGAAAAAAAAGAAGTATACTCAAAAACACTATTGTGATAGGAAGGCTATGCTTACTGTCCATGCCTGGTATCCTCAGTTTCTTGTCCCTCTCCTCAAAGTCTTGCTGATTGCAGTCCATTTATGTTTCTCCCTGGAACTTAAAGGGAGCAACTGAGAAATGAGTTGGCTCCTATTGGCATATCTGCGCCCTAGTCATATTAGACTGTGTGTGACAGAGATGAGAATGCTGGCTATTGTGCAGAAAGATAATGCCTGATATAGGCAGAGCAAGAAAGAAAAGAAATTCACTTTGCTCTCATCTGCCTGCCCATTTATGTTGCCAATTCTCCACCTGGTCTTTTAAATATATCTCCCCAGCATTTGTTTAATGCTTCTACAGAGCAAATATACTTTTTTTCCCTTAGAAAAGACAAACACAGAATAAAGCAGCTATTCAATATTAATGGAGAGTTGTACAATGAACTTGGTCTGGCGCTAAGTATTTTCTGGCATGCCTCATCAGTGGTGAATGTCAATTTCATTTTGCACAGACTCTTGACAATACATTCTTAGCTTCTTGAGTTGATCCACAAGTATAGCTACAAAATCAACATCTATCATTAAAATTATCCTGCAGCGATAATGAACTTCCTTCCAAAACGTTACTTAACCCACTTCTTGGATGGTTCATTATGCATTCAGAACACTTAGGAATGAGACACAATACTGCTACCACGTGTAATATATTATGATAATGTGGAGCAGGGCAATCATAATTCAGAGTTTGGGGACAGTTGAATCCTTGTAAGCAAGTATTTTAATCCTACCAAGAAATAACATCAGATGCCGCCCAATCCTAATTTCAGAACTGGATTTGGTGAATCCATTGCACTGGATTCATTCTGGTTTCAGCCCAATGCTGTCTGAGATCTAGGTCAAAACAGATCAGGAGACTCTTGATGCTTGCAATATAATTGCAGTGCTACATCATCATGTGCTAAAACATATAAGCCCTGCTGCAAACAATCACACTAGAAATGCTTGTCCATCCTGCCTTTTTGCTGTCAGTCCTTCCCATTTTGTGCTACTAATCAAAAGTGGAAGGCATATAACAACAACAACATTTGATTTATATACTGCCCTTCAGGACAACTTAATGCCACACTCAGAGTAGTTTACAAGGTGTATTATTATTATTCTCACAACAATCACTCTGTGAGGTGGGTGAGGCTGAGAGAGCTCCAAGAAGCTGTGACTGACACAAGGTCACCCAGTTGGCTTCATGAGGAGAAGTTGGAAACCAAACCTGATTCTCCAGATTAGAATCCTGCTGCTCTTAACCACTACACCAAACTGGAAGAACTAAATTTTTGGTTTAAAGGGTAGAGGCCAGAAGCCTAAGAAACTGTCAAAGATGTTCAGAGGCCTGTTTAACCAGAGAAACTTAAATTCACAATTCTCTTAGCATCCCTGAATGACAATTCACTTAAGACTTCAGTCCCTGTAGTGGTAAGGACAGAGGCTTCTAAGCTTAGGTGCATGATGCCATCGTGATGCTTTCAATCCTTTATGCCCAAAACCATATCCAGTCCATAAAACGGATTTGTCTACACGAAATACAAGAAGTAAACTTCATGTTGCTACTCTAATTCTGAAACAGATTTGGGGAAATCAAAGATGTCTCTAGGGGAGGGCAGGAGGGAGCAACTTCCCTTTACAGAATTCTTTTCCTTAGTGCATGGAAATTAGGGAGCTCTAGCACCTGCATTATTCAGCAGAGACTGCTAAAGCCATTCCTAGTGAGACAGAATAGTCTCAGATTGCCAGAGCTGGATTTTCCATTCCAGAGGAGAATTATGATTGCCCTGCTCCACATTATCATTATCCGCCTGCCTGGACCAACCGCTTCCTGTTGGTTGTTCTGCTCCAATGCTGCTTTTCAGTGACTGTACCAGGTCATAATAGTATCTCCCTCCTCTTCCCTCTCCCTCCCTCCCTCCCTCCCTCCCTCCCACTCACTCACTCACTCACTCACTCACTCACTCACTCACTCACTCACTCACTCACTCACTCACTCACTCACTCACTCACTCACTCACTCACTCATTAAGCATGCCCTTCTGCAGTGTAGCTCCAGTCACATTAAAGTGAACTGTCAGATCCTAGTTACCAAAATCTTTTGTTAAGTCTCCACTCAACCATGTATATGCTGAAATTTGCAGCAATGTACAACACATACTGTAAATGGCTTGGAGACTGTAAGAATGCACAAACTGGGGGAAATAATTGGGGTTTTAGACAGTCCAGGTATAGGCAGCATCTCACTTGTCCTGTTTGTTACTGTTTATAAAATGACATTTTGGCCTAAATCCTTGAAGACTCAATTGTTTTTCAAAGAACAATCCATTCTCTTCCTTTTGCTGAGTTGTTCAATGGGCAGATTAAAGCCATTTGTTACAGATTAGTTCTGAAATGTATAACACAATATAATGTACCAGGCAACAGCTTTGGAGCCCAGGCCCTTGTGACACTTGATAGTTGCTTAGCAACTCTTCTGATACTTTTTCTTTCTGTTAAACTCTGTAATGGCACAGAGGAAAAATGACAGTGGTGTAAATACTGAAGAAAGCCAGGATGATACCCTGTATAGAATTCAATACACCTTGCAAATTACTCCATTCCTTGTCTAAACTGCTCTGAATAATTCCCATTAAATTCAGAATAATTTGGAGGCTGTATTGATGCCACGAGTGGAATGGGTGTTAAATAGACTTTGGCTCGAAAATGACAAAAGGAACTGTATACAATACTAACCAAGACAAAACAGCAAACAAAAGCTGTTATTCCATTCCCTCTCCTGTCGAGGAAGTTTTTTTGCCCTGGGGATCAGGGCAAAAGCTAGGCTTTCTATGATCTCTGTGAACTTTGCAAAGCAACCAAAGCCCTATCTGTGAAAAGAGTGTGATCATTATAATAGGCCTATCATACACTGGAAACAATATATATTTTGTGACTTTTCAATTATTTCTACAGAAGACTATAGTAGAGTAAGAAGTCATACCGCCTTTTTGTAAAAAAGCCAGTTTGGTGTAGTGGTTAAGAGCACGGGACTCTAATCTGGAGAGCCGGGTTTGATTCCCCACTCCTCCGCTTGAAGCCAGCTGGGTGACCTTGGGCTAGTCACAGCTCTCTGGAGCTCTCTCAGCCCCACCCACCTCACAGGGTGATTGTTGTGAGGTAATAATAGCATACTTTGTAAACCGCTCTGAGTGGGCATTAAGTTGTCCTGAAGGGCGGTATATAAATCAAATGTTATTATTATTATTTTATTAAAAATGCTCTCCAAAAGATTTTCATAATAGGCTCATTTTTTCCAAAGATACTTATTGAATATAGGGGAACGCATGGTAAATTGGACTTCAAAAATAGAAAAAAAAATTGTTCAATAAAAATGAAAGAAAATAGCATCACTTAGGTCAGCAGGTGGTAAAATGAAATATGAAAAAAACTAAATAATAAACAGTTGGCATTTTCTGCATTCCATCAGCATAACATACAATTCCTGTGTATGTCAGCTAATGAAATATTACTTTTGTTACACTTTCTTTAAGGAACTAGCAAATTTTACATTTAATTGACACAAAACAAGCAAGAGGCAAGGTTTTTCCCTTTCTATATACCTAATCAAAAAAAGCAAATTTGATCTACACCACCACTTTTTTCCTGAAAGCTGCAATAGCATGGTTTTTTAAATAGAAATGTAAAAGGAGATGAGTTTGTTTTCTGAAGACCACAAAAATCATTAAAATGTAAAATATATTTCTAATATGAACACATCAGCTTCAAGACTTCTTCCACATCAGTCAGAGCAATTCACACAATTGAAACATAATTCACATAGGTTAATATCCAGACAAAGATAAACTAGCATTCTGAACATCTGTTGATTTCAATGGGAGAAAGTCGATTGTACGCTTAGTATTCTTCTACTGAAATCAAGAGGCTGGCTAGGCAAACTGTTACAAAGCATTCTGTTAGGCCTTGTGTTCCTTTCTTTGGTAATTTTGAATAAGTCATAGGACCCTAACCCGGGTTGCCTGGCAACCCTCACTTCCCCCTGCCACTCCAAGCAGCAGTGGGACATCATTTTTTTATTGTTGTTGTTGTTGTTGTTGTTATTAATGATACTGATGACGATGACGATGATGATGACGATGATAATAATAATAGAATTTCTAGTCTTCCCTCCCTGTGAGCGGGCTCAGGGCAGATTACAACTAACAGATAAAATACAGCAATAAATAAAATCCATAAAATCACAGTTTCATAAAAAACAGTTTCAGCGGCACTGACAATTCCACAATCCTGCAGCCCAGAAGAGAAAAGAGGAGGTGGAGTCGTGAGCAAATATCCAATAATCATTATTCTTGTGCGGGGACAGATAATCATATAGCCTCCCACTGAGAGGAGACTGGCCAGGAGGCTAATTTGATAGATCTAATTTCCTGGCCTCAACCATAAGCCTGGTGGAACATCTCTGTCTTACAGCCCCGCCGAAAAGATACAAGATCTTAATGGGCCCAAGTGTCCTCTGACAGAGAGTTCCACCAGGTTGGAGCCAGGACTGAAAATACTCTGGCTCTGGTTGAAGCCAGTTGAGCCTTCCTGGGGCCCAGGACCTCCAGTAGATGTTTTCCAGCTGATCTAAGTGCCATCTGGGGTACATATAGGGAGAGACAGTCCCTCAGGTATGCTGGTCCCAGTCTGTTTAGGCTTTTATAGGTTAAAACCAACACCTTGAACCTGATCTGGAACTCCATGGGGAGCCAATGTAGCCGCTGCAGAATAGAAGTCATGTGTGCCCTATATGATGTACTCGTTAGGACATGTGCAGCAGCATTTTAGACCCACTGTAATTTCCAGGTCAGACTCAAGGGAAGCCCTGCATAGAGCAAGTTACAGTAGTCCACTCTGGAGGTGACCATTGCATAGATCACCGTTGCAAGGTCATGGGTTGAAAGACAGGGTGCAAGCTGCCTGGCCTGCTGAAGATGGAAAAAGGCAGACTGAGCAACTGCTGCAACTGGACCTCCATTGATAAGGAGGAATCCAGCATCACTCCCAAGCTCCTGAGTGATGGCACAGCCAAGCTGGATCTCCATATTCGCCACCCCATGACCCAAGTACAGGACCTCCATCTTCATAGGATTCGGCATCAGTCTGCAGGTTATCTAGGGAAAACCTGAAAGCGACATCAGTCTTTTCTTGGAATTGCTGGAAACTCCATGGTTTAACCATAAAGTTCCCAGTAATTCTTAGATAGGTGCAACATCACTTCCAGGTTCTCCCCAGAAGTGACATCACACCATTACTGACAGTGCCCCTCCACTCCTATCACTCGCCAAGCTGTTCCTGGAAACTTACACTAACACTCAGCATGGTTGTTGTGGGTTTTCCAGGCTGTATGCCGTGGTCTTGGCATTGTAGTTCCTGATGTTTCGCCAGCAGCTGTGGCTGGCATCTTCAGAGGTGTAGCACCAAAAGACAGAGATTTCTCAGTGTCACCGTGTGGAAAAGATGTTGGCAGGTCATTTGTATCTACTCAGGAGGGGTGGGGTTGAGCTGAGTCATCCTGTAAGAGTTTCCCAGGGTGTGGAATGCTAATGGCAGGAGGCTTCACTGTATCCTGAGGAAGTTCTCTGTCTTATGATGATCCCTGGTGGGGTTTTCATGGCAAGAGACTAATGGTGGCTTGCCACTGCCTTCCTCTGCAACCTCGGTCTTCATTGGAAGTCTTCCATCCAATTACTAACCAAGATCAATCCTGTTTAGCTTCCAAGGTCTGATGAGATCAGGCTTGCCTGGGCTATCCAGCTCAGGGCAGTCACAAGTTTAGAATTGTGGATATAAATTAATTTTCATTGTTGCCCCCATCTAGGTAGCCTTTTTAACAGTCTTTGTGAGCAGTAGATAAACAAAAATATAAAATTATATATTTATTAAGAATATTTTGCATCCTGCTTGAAGCAGCTTCCAATTGACTAAATACCCAGTGCCCCAAATCTCTTCATGTAGAAAAATTAGCATGTGATAAAGTTTCTAGCCTATCCTTATTTTTCCTATGTTAACTTTCTATGTGAAGGGATTTAATCTTAGAGAAGTACTCATATACATAACCGCCGCCCCCCGCACACACACCCTCCAAATCTTCTGTTGGAAGAACCAGTTTTATCTGCAGCTATTTTTGAAGACTGGGTCTGTGTATGATAGTTTCTATTGATTCTGCCGTAGAGTTGAACCATGTGTTCAGTGTGTCCTGACTATAGATGGGCACGAACAGCAATACGAAACCAAAAAACCTCACGAACATCCCAATCTGCTGTTCGCAAACAAGCTGTTCGTGAGGCCCCATTCTAACCAAACAGGTGGTCCTTTCAAGCCTTCGTTTGTTGCTATTCGTCAAGCCAGACAGTCTGGCACCTGCAATCAATTCCTTGGCAGCTTAGGCAGGGATTGTCTGTACTTTGTCTGAACTCCTGCTGTTGCCCTAGAAATCCCAATCTAAAACCAATTTAGCTTGATAGGCAGGTCTTCCTTTCAAGTGTGGAGCTCCAAATTAGTTACAAGGCAGCAAAGAGCAGGGGGGAGGGGGCTCCCAGATCTGGTTTTGCAGACAGTAGAGAGGGAGAGACAGCTGCTGTTGGCATTTTGATAGAGAGAGTGCACTGGAGCTTGAATTTTCTTTGTGTGTGGTGGGATATGGATCTACCCCTTCATGTTCCAGGGCTGCTGCCAAGCTCTGGGCCAAGCTATTATTTATTATTGGTACCTTTCCTGCTGCCTGCTCAGGTCAGGTTTCTGGGAGTGGTGCAGTAGGGATCTTAACCAAATTTGGATGATGGCTGGAGGAGAGCCTGCTGGCCCCCACGAACATCCAGCCACGAACATGTTCGTGAACAGGTCATGCTCGTAGGTGTTCATGAGTCCCTATTTGTGGATGGCCACGAACATCATGTTCAGGTTTTTTCCTGTTCATGCCCATCTCTAGTTCTGATTCCATGTCTTCTTGGGTTCAGCAGTGATAGGACGTATCAGTTAGGTTCTCCACAGGAGCCTACAGTTTCTTCCAAATATGGAAAAAACACAAATATCTATACCTGAAGAGGCAGGTATATGTTGAAGTTAGATTTGTAAACTTTTAAAGTATGTGTGTGTATGTGGAAGGCAGCTTGTAATATTAGTATTATATACAGCCAGAGACCTCCTGGCAATTACCCCCATTGCCTGCTGATGCTTCACAGAATTTCAGGGGGGGAATGAAGGAAAAGGGAAGGTGCGTCAGAAGTGGCATTATCATGTTGGGGCAATGTTGTACGATTCGCCTGTCCCTGCCCCCTTTCCCAACTCCTCCTGACCAGACGATGGCTGAGGCAGGCAACACCAATATTGCATGATAATACTGTAAAGCCAACACAAGTTTGTAAGAATCTGCAGTCTTTCAGGAAGATGCTGAGTGTTCGATGTATTGTCGAAGGCTTTCACGGCCGGAGAACGATGGTTGTTGTGGGTTTTCCGGGCAGTATTGCTGTGGTCTTGGCATTGTAGTTCCTGACGTTTCGCCAGCAGCTGTGGCTGGCATCTTCAGAGGTGTAGCACCAAAAGACAGAGATCTCTCAGTGTCACAGTGTGGAAAAGATGTTGGCAGGTCATTTGTATCTACTCAGGAGGGGTGGGGTCTTATGACTTGACAGTACTGTCTACCACCAAACTCCTGATTACTGCTTTTTCTATTTAAATAATAATACTTATGATACATTTGTAAAAAAGGAGGTTCAGAGAGTAAATGAGAAATGTCTATTTGACGTCCCTTCCTGTTGCTTGGATTGTCGCATTCTGTGTAATCTGCCTTGAGTACCAGTGAGAAAGATGAGCTATAAATGTAAACAAATAAATAAAAGAGACCAAGAGGAATCTGGTACCTGACAGGTGCTCCACGAGACTGTGCTGGCTTCAGCATGACTGTGATGGTTGTCTCTGTCTCATTCAGAGGAGAGTCGGTATCATATTCTGGCATTGATGGTGCTGCAGGGCAACAGAACAACACATGAGATCTGAAGTCAGTCACGTTGCAATGACAACACAAGGTCCCAAGGAAAAGTTGGAAGGACATAAAATAACAGTATTCTTGAAGAACCCCATTTATGCTGCCTTTTCCATGATGGAAAACTGCAGGAAATAGTTGAAATTAAAGCAAATGAGGAAACAAGAATCTGAAATATGTGCAACATTTCTGAATTCATGGGCAGATATTTGATTTTGTGGGCGGGGGGGGGGCGGTATGTGTATGTGGCAATTTTTATACTCTCGGCTTCATTACTGTAGTTGAAATGACATCTTTGCATAAGTATATTCCTAAATATCACCTTTAAGGCATGTATTATAAACTGATTGTATAGAGTAGGGGTTAAGTAGTTGGGATGAAATGCAGTACTTTGCGGGTTCAAATCTTTACATTATATTATATTATATTATATTATATTATATTATATTATATTATATTATATTATATTATATTATATTATATTATATTATATTATATTATATTATATTATATTATATTATATTATATTATATTATATTATATTATATAAGAGCTTTTTATGAAGGAAATGGTACCTAGTGTACAGATGCTATCATTCTGCAGTTTCTTGTGCAGTTTCCAAAACTTCTTTTTGAACTTGGGAGAGTTAAAAGAAGAGCTTGGGAGGCATCTTCTAAAAAGAAAACTCTCAGAGGAGCAAATTAGTATATAGCACACACTTCCCTATGGATCAGGACCATCAATTATAAACTTGCTAAGGATCTCAGTGCTAGCTTATCCTCTTGTCTCCTGAAAATTCTCTTATCCATATTTATATGGGTTACTTCATGCAATGTAAAGCAAATGTTAAATAGTTGTAAGAGTAGAGTCACATATTTAAGGGAGACTGCTGGATGTTTACATCCACTTATCAAAGGTATACTCTGAAAATTTTTACACACACCAACAAAAAGAGTTGGTCCCATAATGGTTGGATCCAACAGGTATTTGTCTATGTGATTCCTCTAACACAAATGTTGCTTCACTCATTGGAATCTTGCAAATACACTAGAGGCACCATTTTAATAGAACCTTTTTTGCATGGTCTATGAATGGTGAAGGAGCAATAAATATTCTGGTGATGTAATGATGGGCCATCAGCCATGCAAAATATATTGTAAATACACATGCAAAATTTTCCACCTTCTCAATAAATGTGTATTATACTTTCATTATTTTTTCTATATAAACTAATTAATTTCTAATTGAGCTGCTCATTTGACTCACGGCAAAATCTTTATTGCTTAATTTCCCAAATAAATAAGATATGCATAAACTTCCAATAAATAAGATATGCATATCCTTAATAATGCCTAAGAAACAAGTATATCAGTTTAGGTTAGAATGCGGAGATCTTGCAATGGCATGTTGCATCATACCAGCCCCCATTTTAAGGGAGGAATCTGCCCATCACCTGAGACACTCAGGCTGAGGCAGTGGAATTGTGGGGTAGGCAGGCAAGGGCAAATAGGGCTGCCACAGTGGGAGGGGGGATGTGGGAGGTATTACTGTCACAAAAGCCCCCTCTGCAGTTGTGCAGGTGGGCAGCGGTGGGTGAGGAGGAATGGGAGCAGATCAGGCTAAATGGCACCATTGCAAAAGGGAGGAGGTATGGCAGCTGTTGCCACTGCTGCCCTCTGCTGCTGGTGAGGTGTGCAGTCAAAGAGGAGGAGGAGCCGCTACAACCCCACCTCTCTGCCACATCAGCTAGACTAGCCTTGTGGGTGGACAGGGAGAGGAGGGAATTCATTTTGTGAGAATATAATTTAGTTATATATTTACCATTTGGTTCCTCTGCAAATGAAAACTGGGATGAGAGAAATCTCAGTGGCAGACTATATGCCTCTCATCTCAGAAGCCTGATCACTGTCTTATGGTCACAATGATTCTCCAGTGCTAACTGGAAAAGTCACCATGCTTCCCAAACTCTGCACAGCTCCCCTTAAGATTTGTTTCTTGCAGACACAGAGAATGCCAAAGAGTTCATTGTACTATTCATTTTTCAGATTTTCATTCAGCAATTCTATTTTTTAACTAAAGGAATTTATCTTTAACAATCCCGATGGGGCTAGTACTAATAACTATGCCAAGCTTGAACTACAAAAATTAGAGCAGAAATTAAGTTCTCTGTCCTTCCTTTTCAATGTAATACCTGCAATTTTAGTTGCGATCCGTGTGGTGATGGGAGGTCCAAACCCCTTCACTGTGCTGGCTTTGATGGTGAATGAGTACGTGGTCCCTGGATACAATCCTACAAAGAGGTGGTGTGTTTCATTTCTCAGTTTGAAGATCTTTCCCCTCTGGTTGGACAGGTCAGCAGTGGGATCTAGAGAACCAACAGCCTTGTATGTTATCTGAAAAAGAAAATTGTGATGGTTCTATGATTTATTATGCATTATAATACCCTTTCCCATATAAAATTTTCATACTGGAATTACTGGAAAAATATATGTAGCAGATGTGGATTGTTTGTATTTGAATGCTGTCACTCTGTATTGGAGAACCTAAATCTAATTGCTTTTCTTAATACAGAACACAGTTACACATTTTATACTTCCTAAGGTACAATGTCAGAAGGCTGTGAACGTTGGTGTTTTTTGGTAATATAAAACAGTTTAGAAGGCCAGAGGGAAAAAATAGCCTCACTTCACTGTTGAAAGGATCACTGAAGGATCTAAACAGCCAAGAAATGTTCCCAGGTCTCTCAACTTGTTTATTATTTCATGCAGCATTTGTAGCAACTTCCCATTTTGTTCAGATACAAAAGAGGAATTAATTTTGTTGAACAATCTGAATATCGGTGGACAACTGACAGACACTGAAGAGATCTTCACTTCTTCAAATAGCTCCAGTGAAACTGTAGCTAAAACAAAGGACTAGCTAGAGAAGACAAAGTATCTCAAATCAATGTGTAAAGCTACCATTACATTTTATGATTTTGTAAGTTGGTGGCGTCTGGATCACATTCTAGAGACATTCCACAGTTACTGTTGGAACTGAACACTTAAAGCATACACGTTGCAAGGAACGTCTTCATAATGTTTCAACCTTGACCTCATATTACTATGATTATAATTTGGATATATGAAAGTACCTGAACTTAAATATTCTGCAGTAAATGAGCACAGTTTTGCACCGAAACAGTGTTTTTCAAATATAAAAATGTAGAAATCATAGCAAAGAGTTGTATAACAAGGAAAATCTTTCATTCTTCATGACTATCCTTCTTCCTTTGATCCTGGTGCTTGGTTTCAGAATTTTAATATAATCTCCATCTGATAATACTGGCACTGTAGTACAAATACAGGAAAATATTCATGAGTACATCTATTGCTGGGCTACTAATGTATCTTTAGACAGTACTAGCCCAAAGCACACTTCTGAAATTCTATCAGAGTTGCATTATGCTTACCAGGGGCCACTTTGCTGATATACACACATACTCAGAGGTAAAACTCATGACTTATTTACTAGCCAATTTCTTTTCTGTGTTCCAAATTCAATCTAAAGGAGGCTCAATTTAAACTGAGTTGTCAATATAATATACCACGCTTTACTGCTCCCTTAACCTTTCCTGATATTACAAGATCTTCACTAACTTGTAATGAAACACTGTGAATAAATCGATGTATGTTAATATGCACGCACATCTTCAATTTTTTATGATAGCCTTCAAAATATCAAATTCACAGGTGAATGAGAAAATCTTTGGGGACACACACAAAACCACAATTTTATAACAGAGAGAAAATATTGTGTGCCAAACAAAACAAAAACTCCATAATATAAACAATTTAAATCCCTTGAATGTGTAAAAGTTCAAATTTAACTGATACATATGGGGAAATATCACAAAATATGGTGAATTCTATTTTCTAAGTAAATTAGATTTAACAGTTACTGCTGGTAATTAATATTTTTAAAAACCCCAAGGGGTGTGATCCTACTGAAGTTTATCATTTTATATCACATTAATGTCACTGATGGCATTACATACATGTACTTAACTCTTTCCCACTGAAAGAGTGTTTATCTTTAGCTTTATAAGAGTGCTTATCTTTAGCTTAAGATCTTGCTGGGCAATGCCCCGTCAGTAAATGGATAAACTACTGCCATCCAGGATTTAAGCCTGGACAGGCAAGTGCACCTAACATGTGTTACAGAGACCTGGCTGCAGGACATGGTGGTGGAGGGGGTTAGATTTGACCCAGCTCTGCCCTCCACATTTCTCTGTACAGCAGCAGGCTAGGCTAGGGGGGTTGGGGTGGAGTTGCAGTGGTCTACTGTGATTCCATCCATCTATCAAGGTCCCTCATCCAGCAGTCTGCTAGGTGTGTATGCTTCTGAAGGTGGGTGACCAGGGCTGGTTACGGATTCTGTGGTGTGCTAACCTCTCTGCTGTCCAGCTGTTTTTCTTACTGAACTCAGCAAGCTGGTCTCAGGCATGTTGATGGAGAAGCCCTGGACTGGTGGCCCTGAGTGACATTAACCTCCATGCTGAGTCCAAGCTGTTAGGAGTAGCTCAGGATTTCATGGCCTCCATGATGACCATGAGACTGTCCCACACACCTAGCAGGGCACACACTCAATTTGATTTACTGTACTGATGAGGAGGGTGATCTGGAGGTGGGGGAGTTAAAGCTTACTCCTTTGTCATGGTCAGATCATTAGTTGATAGAGTTTAGACTCACTGCTTCATCTTCCCTTTGCAGGGGTGGTGGATCTATTAAGACAGTCCACTCCATGCATCTGATGGATCCTGATGGCTTCCTGTCTGCTCTTGGTGATTTCCTCACCTTGGCTGATGAGGATTCTGTCTATGCTCTGACCGCTCTCTGAAATAGGGAGATGGCCCAGGCTATTGACACAATTGCCCTAAGCACCCTAGCACCCTGGTCAGAGCAAGGCAGTCTCCATGATTCATGGGGGAACTGATGGCAATGAAACAGGAGGGACAACAGCTAGACTGCCGCTGGCAGAAAACTTGGAACAAGCCTGATTGAACACAGCATAAAACCCATATTAGAGCCTATTAGAGCATCGATGGTGGCAAAAAGCCAATATTTCTCCACTGTTGCTCTTAACCACTACACCAAACTGGCTGTCTGGGGGTGAGGGGGATTGTGGTGGAGAAATCCAGCTGAGTTGTTTCATGTGGTTAAAGGGCTTCTACATCATAGCTCATGGAATTAGATTCAGACCACATAACAGCTTGCTGTGATCAATTTGGTACATACTTTGCACTCAAGATTGCCAGGATCTGATGTGGGTGCATGGTCAGATGACGTACCTCTGGTATCTGCTTCTCCGATTTATATGGATACCTTTCAGCTTGTGGAGCCTGAGTAAGTGGACAAAATCCTTGCAGAGGTGAGACTGACTACCTGAGTTCTTGACGCTTGCTCTTCTGGGATGATAAAGGCTGCCAGAGGGTGACTTGCTTACTGGGTAAGAGGAGTGATTAATGCTTTATTGAGAATGGGAATTGTACCGTCCATGCTCAAGGAGGCAGTAATTTGACTTATGTTGAAAATACCCTCTCTGTGCCCTACTATAATTGAGAACTTCCAGCCAGTCTCCAGCGTTTCATTTTTGAGCAAGATGTTAGAATGAGTAGTTGCTTCTCAGCTCCAGGGGTTCTTGGGAGAGACTGATTTTCTGGATCCATTTCAATCCGGCTTCAGACCAAGATTCAGAACAGAGATTGCATTGGTCACATTGGTTAATGACCTTTACTGAGAACTAAACATGGTGACTGTTACCCTGCTAGTCTTGATGGATCCCTCAGCAGCCTTTGATACCATCAACCATGATATCCTTCTGAATTACTTCTCAACCCTGGGACTAAGGGCACCATGTTATGGTGGTTTGAGTTCTAATTGGATGATTGGCATCAGAAGGAAATAATAACAGCAACAGTAACAGTAGCAACATTCAATTTATATACTGCCCTTCAGGACAACTTAACACTCACTTGGAGTGGTTTACAAAGTATGCTATTATTATCCCTACAACAATCACCCTGTGAGGTGGGTGGGGCTGAGAGAGCTCCAGAGAGCTGTGACTGACCCAAGGTCACCCAGCTGGCTTCAAGTGGAGAGTAGGGAATCAAACTCAGTTCTCCAGATGAGAGTCCCATCGTTCTTAAGCACTACACCAAACTGGCTGTCTGGAGGGGGGAACCTGTTCTACTCTGTGGCCACTGGCCTATGGAGTCCCACAGGGCTCCATTTTATCTTCCATGTTATTTAATATTACACAAAGCCACTGGGAGTGGTCATCAGGAGGTTTGGGCTGCGGTGTCACCAATATGTGGATGATACCCAGATCTACCTTCCTTTTCCATCTAATTCCAAGGATACTGCTGGTGTTCTGAACCACTGCTTGGAGTCAACAATGGGCTGCATGAGGGTGAACAAGCTGAAATTTAATCCTGACAAGACAAAGGTGCTCTAGGTTAGTAGAAACCAGAAATGTGAGATGTCCCCTGTCTTGGATGGGGTTACACTCTTCTTGAAAAGTCAGTTCACAGCTTAGGAGTTCTGCTTGACACAGTAGTCACATTAGAAAGCCAGGTGGCTATGGTGGCTTGAAGTGCATTTGCCCAGCTTTGGCTGGTATGTCAGCTGCATCCATTCCTGATTCTGTCAGATCTAGCCACAGTGATCCATGCCTTAGTTACCTCTTGACTGGACTATTGCAATGTGTTCAACTTGGGGCTACCCGTAAAGATGGCTTGGAAGCTGCCACAAGTGCAGAGTGCTACTGCTGGTTGGGGCCAGCTATCAGGAACATGTAACCCCAATCTTAACATAACTGCACTGGCTACTGATCTGCTCCCAAACTCAAATGCTGGTTCTATCCTTTAAAGCTCTACATGGCTTGGAACTAGGGTATCTGAGCACTGTCTTCTCCTATACATTCCTGCCCAGAAGTTGAGATCACAGGGAGAGGCCCAGCAAACCGTCCCATCAACTAAAGAAGCTTGGCTTGTGGGTAGACATGGGCATGAACAGCATTACGAACTGTTCAGAGTTTCAAATAAATATTACTGTAGATATTGGGTAATATGGTAATAACTGATGTATCACTATACGTTATGAAGTACAGAACAGTTACACCAAGCTGTGACTGGTGAGACAGGTGGAATGAGGGTGGTACTGATTATACCCTGACACAGCATATGACATTTAAATAACCACATAGCTAACTAAGCAACCACAAAGAGAAGATCTAGTATATTACAGAAAGATTAGATAATGATGAAGGAAGCTTTGACTCTCAAAAGCTTATACCCTGGAAATCTTGTTGGTTTTTAAGGTGCTACTGGACTTGAATCTTGCTTTTCAACTGCAGACTAACACAGCTACCCATATGAAATAATATATTACAGTAACATATACAGATGTACAGTATATTATAGTACAATTGCAGCTGACACTGGAGTGTACAAGTAGCAAACCATCTACACCCATTCATTTATGGAAATACACTGAACAGCGAAGAATATATTATCCAGCTCATTTATAAAAAACATGCTTAAAATAGATGCCAAAGTTGAATACTATAGAATCAGGATACCTATGATGAAGGCTATTATGAGAATAAACTGAGACCGGAGGGGTGAGAAACTTACTGCTATTAGTCTATTAATCTATAACTTAATAAAATCAATTTTCTCATTGCACCTTTTTTTTTTAAACTCTTCCTGAACCCAGTTAAACACTGACCAGATGAGTCCCAGTAGCCACCTTCAGAGCATTTGGGGCTACTTTCCTCTATTTAAGCCTTAAACTGGGATCAAGATCCAGGTCCAATACACCTTAAAGACTATTCGACCCAGATCTTGCTTTTCTAGTGCAGACCAGCATGGCTACCCACCTGAAACTATCTTGCTGGTTCAACTGGTTTGTAAGGCACCAGCTCTTGTGCTCTGGCTCCAGCTCTTGCATTCCAGACCCAAGTTCCTGACCATCACATAAGTCTTGGCTCTAAAAACATCCTTCTCGCCATGGTGCCTGGAGACAGAAAACTATTTTCTTCTATTCCACCCAAAGAAAGTTATGAATGCCTAAAAGCTTGTTGTCATATAATTTAATTCAACTGTTGCCATATGGTTTACTTCAATCCTTTGCATTTAAAGAGAACATAACTGAATTTAACTTTCTTGGAATAGTACCCCTTGGCTACCGTTCCATGACCAATCTTCTAATCTTTGTGCCTATCTCCTTTCCTTATTTCAATCTCCTTGTCCTTCACACCCTTGCAAAAATAAAATAATAAAAAGTGAAGAGAGAAGAAGAAAGAAAAAAAATCTTATAATTGTAATACATTTTGCAAATTAAGCATATATTAAACTTAAATTAAGTACTTGCAGGGTATGTATTGTTCCTAGCTGAGAACTGCAGTATTTTTTTTTTCATGCTGAAATGGGGTGTTTCTGGCACAGATTATACCTAACCCTATCCATAGTGTATGCCAATTATTCTAGTTGCTCCAGCACATGCCCTACTGTATTTCTCTTCTTTACCTCCATTGAAATTCTGTGTCTTTTCCTTCAGAAAACATATTCTAGCTAACCTCTGTGTCCCAGTTCTGATGCTATCTTTGAGTCAACAGCTAGAAGCAAATGTTTATTAATGCAGCAGGAGCCAAATGGTCTTGTGACATTGATGAGTGAGGAGCCAGGACATAACAAGAGAGACTCAGAGCATTCATGACCTTGCCAGGTTCTGAACTGCAAGCCTCTAGGGAATGTATCTCTTGCTGTTTTTTTTTTTAAAGAAAGCAATTATCATGCAAGCCAAAATCCTAGAAACAGGGTTGTTTATATGTTGAGTCTTGTCACATCATTGTATGTGTAGCATAGATGAGGGAATAAACTATGGATTCTCGGGTGGCTTACAGGTGTCAGCTTCTTTGCCAAAGTGTTTGAGCTGCAGCAGATGTGAAGAACATACCTCATCTGTTGTGATGGAAGCCCTTGTTAGCTCACTTGGCCATGCACCTCTCCGAGCACTAAATATTTATTCAGTCTCCTCTGAGGCTAATATGAATACTGTATAATGAACATTTACAAACCCACCTGCAGAGCTACACACAACCCTGCTGTATGTGAACAGAGCAGAGAAGCTTGACATGATGAAAGAAAAGGCAAGAGATCTGATTGCTCCCCCTCCTCAATTAAATGCCAGCTCATTTTCCTTTTATTGATTGAGTTTAAGACATTCCTCATTTTGAAGCTTCAATTATTGTTTGCATTTTTTGAGTCAGTTAACAATCCTTTGCCTACTTCAGTTGTTTTAATTTAGCCCAAGAAACAAGGTCATTAGATCAACATTTCTAAAATGAAAGAAAATGGCTGAGGGGTGTTATCTGACCTATGGAATTTAAAGTTGTTGAAGAGTACTAAGAGGGAAAGAAAGGATATCTGTTTTGTGGATCTATGACAATATGGAATAAAGAACAGTATAAATGAATAAATTGTATTTGTAACCCATCCAACTGAGAAGAGCTCAAGTTTGAACTTCCAATGACAATATGCAATAAAAACATATCTTTCAAAACAGAATACTGATTAAGAAAGCACCATCTTCTCCCAGCCACTAAATGCTTGCCCAGTGTTGTATAAAAACACTTGTTCTTTCTTTCTTTCTTTCTTTTGCAAAGGAAAGATACCATTATATAATAAAAATTATGGAAGCAGGGCAACAGAAGATTTCAGTGACACATGGAATTATTAATATGAAGCAAAGTCCATCAAAGTTATGAGATTCATTCATCCCGTTTAAGAAGGGATGTAAAAACATTATCTAGCCTTTAGCCAACATACTGCATTTGCAGGATTTTTAAAAATTTTGTGCTGCTTTTTGAAAAATTATTATTGTATTTTTGATTATTTGATGACTGTTTTCCTTGGTATAAATTCTTGGAACTGTTCATGTAAACCTCCTTGAGTAAACAGGAAAGGTGGTACATAAAGGTTCTAAATTAAATTTCCCTTTTAGACATTTATGTCCCTCACTGACCTCTAGAGGATAAAGAGAAGAGATTCTAGCGAATGCAGTACTTTCTTCCAGCTTCACACACTGTTGACTCAAATATCATAAAAAGAGCCATCACTGCTAACTAGCTGCTGTCTCCACTGTGATGGTAAGCAGAAAGAGGAGTCTTTGAAGAGGTGAGGATATAGAATACTAGGCTCATCCCTCTCCCCTGCTTTGCCCCAATCTGGTTGCTTCGGAACGTGATGAAGAAAACCATCATGAATGTTCCCTTTAGCAATTGTGCAAAGTGCTGTCAACCACCCCCTATTTGCTCTGTTTGCATGTTCCGATCTGTGAAACTTTATCTGACATGGTCCCCTCTGCTGCCTTTTCTCATTGCCACCCTAGTCGGAATGAAGAGGCAGACACCAAGTTGGATCTAAGGGCCACTTTATTAACTATATACATATAATAACAACAGCAGCAAGGCCCTACAGGTCAAGCCATGGGGTCCCACCAGACTGCCGCCTTGACCTGTCTGGGCGAGCCCCAAAGCCGTGGGTGCGACCCATCCACAGGATGCTTCAGACCTGGCCGGCCAGGCAACGTGGTCACCCCCCTCTTAAGCTCCTAACACCTCAGCCGTATAGCAGTGAGGGAAGGACTCGAAAGTTGGGGTTTCCAAAGGTAGCCTGCCCTGCCTCAGGCAGCCGTCAAAGCAGTACCAGGTCCTGGGGCAGGCCCCTCTTCCCACTAAGGGGGAAGAGCCATGGGTGCTCACCGTCCCGCACCCTATCTGACCCCAAACCTGCCATGACTCACTAACCAGCACCACCCTAAGTCAATACCTCAATCCCCAACATCGGTGCAAGGTAGGCAAAAAAACCCCTCTCCATCATGCCAATTAGGAAAAGGGGAGAATAAATTCCTACCTGGCCCTGACAACAGCAGCTGGCTAATCCTACACCAATACCGGGAGAGGAGGGTGGGCCGAGCAACTAAAGGCAACTGCGGCTGGGCAAGGGCAGTGCGGCCTCAATGGCTCCTGCCCTGCCCTGCCCAGCCAACCCTAACATGAAAGGAGGGCGGAGTTGGTGCTGCCTCCCTCCATCCAGGGTGGCAATAAACGGCACCCTGCATAACAGCATTGCTGCCTGCCAGGTAAGTGCCGCATTCTTTCTCTCAGACTTTACTACACTTCAGTTCCCTCAAGCATAGGGCTGCCAGGCTCCAGGTAGTGGCTGGAGATCTCCCAGAATTACAACTGGTTTCCAGGCCACAGAGATTAGTTCACCTGGAGAAAATGGCTACTTTGGGCGGTGGATTCTATGGAATTATGCCATGCCAAGGTCCTTTCCCTCTCCAAACCCCACTTTCTCCAGGTTTCTCCAGGTTTCACCCCCAGATCTCCAGGAATTTCCTAACTTGGAGCTGGCAGGACCAACTTTCCCCTAGACATCAGCAGTTAAGCCACATAGCTCTACTGAAACTGGGGGGGGGGGGATCCAGTTTTCCTAGCCTTTCTACAACCAGTTAATTATTTCCCTATGTTTTCTACCTGTGACTTCTTGGAGGAAGTGGTGGAACAGAATTAAGGACCCATTGAAGGGGGATACTTCAGCCAGGCCCCATATATTAAGGACTAATAAAAATAACCTAAATAAAATTAAACTTTCTCTTTATTGAGATGTTTACTTTTTAACTCATACATAGCAGATAATAAATTTCATTAAACTGTTGTGGTATTTTTAACATGAAGGCCAGAAAATAACAATCTGTAAAAAGATCTTTTGTTTAAGAAACCAAAGCAAGCACCAAATAGACAAAAATTACACAGTTGTGGATTTAGCAACTACAAGCCAGCCTGGGGCAGCTGGAAAGTTGTAAGTGCCCAGATAGTTTCAGCACACATTATATACTTTTACAGACAAAAGGTCTTAGGCAAACAACTGATGTAAAACTAGGGATAAATCACTTGGTCTACTTTATCTCTTGAGCTCAGATCACAAACTTCCAGTTTACTGTTCCTGTTTATCATATCTTAATTTAAGGTCTGATAAACAGGAATAGTTAGTTTGTCCGGTAAATTTATCAGTACTGTTACACTTCTTGTACTTAGAAAACTGCGTCCAGTTTTCCTAAGACACCTTTCTTGGGACAGAACATGAATTATATCCTCAAGCCCCTAAAAGAAAATGGTTTCAGCATAAGCATTTTACAGGATGAAAAACATGTTCCAGAGAAAGAGAAATAGTTGATGCATTTTAATACGGCACTCCTGGCAACAGCTACTTCAGCTAGGGGCCGCGATTAACCTCCCTGAAGGCATCTTCAGAGGTGTAGCACCAAAAGACAGAGATCTCTCAGTGACACTGTCTTTTGGTGCTACACCCAGCCACAGCTGCTGGCAAAACACCAGGAAATACAATGCCAAGACCACGGCTATACAGCCCGGAAAATCCACAACAACCATCGTTCTCTGGCCGTGAAAGCCTTCGACAATACTCTATAACCTTGTTTTCCATTTTCAAAATAAATTTTTGAAAGTGGATTTACAGTAGACTGAGATGAAACTAGACTTGATATTCCCTCCTTGAATTCTTGGTTTTGCCTCGAGTCTGATGTGTTCCCACCAAGACACTTGTGCAGGCTGTTAACTGATTTCTAACTCAAAGTGAAACCTTAACTAGATTTGGAGTTCATGGTGTTTGGGGAGGGATCTGATTTCTCTGATTTCAGTCCTTGTCTGTGACAGGGGAGGTCGGTGTTAGGAGAATGCAATACTTCCAACTTCCCAGCTATTCAGTTCTTCCATTTACCTGTCAGTTTTTGCTAGTTCTCCAGGTTATGTGACATTAAATGCAAAGTAATTGAACTAATCTGCATATTAAACATTTCTTTACAATCATCAAATCAGTGCTTTGGGGGGGGGGGTAAAAAAATAAGCACCAGTATTCATATATAAGGTTACATTGATTTCTACCAATTCCTCCTTCAGAACTTGGAAGAGTCTAAAAAAAAAAATCCTGGTATTTGATACCAGTGAGTATTTCTTAAAAAAGAGAAAAGCCCTGCATCAAACTATGTCACTACTATTTGAAGCAACGGAAGGCAGAGACAGCCGCATTAATCCTGGCACCAGGAATACAATGACAGAAGTAGGAGATGTGAAGTGCAGCTTCAAAAGTTACCCAACATTCATACAGAAATCCCTGTTGCATAGTATTCATACCTATGACAGATTATTGGAGAAATTCTCTCAGAGCTATCCTTTGGCCAAAGTACCAATATGGGTACTGGAAACCTGCTCTCCAATAGACAAGACTGCTGGTTGTTGTGGATTTTCCAGGTTGTATAGCCGTGGTCTTGGCATTGTAGTTCCTGATGTTTCGCCAGCAGCTGTGACTGGCATCTTCAGAGCTGTAGCACCAAAAGACAGAGATCTCTCAATGTCACAGTGTGGACAGATCTCTGTCTTTTGGTGCTACACCTCTGAAGATGCCAGTCACAGCTGCTGGTGAAACATCAGGAACTACAATGCCAAGACCACAGCTATACAGCCCGGAAAATCCACAAAAACCATCGTTCTCCAGCCGTGAAAGCCTTTGACAAGACAAGAGTGTATTTACAAGTTCCAATTATGGGGAAGAAGGATTGTCAAAGGCTCAGAATCAAGCTGGGCTGCTTGATTCCCCCCACTCCTGTTTAGATCACAATCTGAAAATTGTGAACAATAGTTATGAACACTCAAAAAAGTTTATTTAAGGTAAAAATTAGATCACAAATGATGTGTTTACAAGCGTTTTCAAACTGCTTTCTCTATTCCAGATCCACCATCTTTATTATACATGGAAAAACCAGTAACCAAAATAATAGAGACATTTTGATCCTACTGGGATGGAAGAGAATGCGGCATGGCTTGTGTCTCTGCTCTAGCCTTCCAATTTTGCCAAGCTGAATTAAAGTTAATCCATGATAGCTTTCCAGTCCATTTTTAAATAATATGCACTTGAACATTCTTGCACTGCTTTTACCATTGCTACCCCAGCCCCACTTTCCCCTTCTGTCTGCCCAAATAGGCAATCTCCTAGTTAGTTGGGGAAATAGTTTAAAGAAGAGAAGCAAGAGGAGGTCACTGGGATTCTCCCACCTATGATTATGGGGATTATTCCCTTAAGAGAACTCTCACGCAAACCAGCCAGATGTTCAACCAGAAAGATTTTTATTAAAAGAGAAATGAAAGGGCGAACATAAAAAAATCACACACAACTCACATGCGAGGCTAAATCAAGATGGGTAGCCATGTTAGTCTGACTGTAGCAGTAGAAAAGAGCAAGAGTCCTATAAGAGCACCTATAAGACTAACAGCATTTGTGGTAGGGTATGCGCTTTCATGAGTCACAGTTCACTTCTTCAGAGGCTAAGAGAAAATGAGGGAAGAGAGAGGAGAAAGCAATTTTGGGGAAGGCTATAGTTACCAGTCTCAAGGATAGAGGTTCATGGAGGCAGCAGTAAAACAGCATTTCATAGAGAAGAAAAAGATGCTCAAACTTATACACACACACTGGTGGCTAGGAAGCCCAGATTTAGGACAAAACACACCCTGGGGCAAACTGACGTCTTCGCCCCCAAAACAATACATTGATGAGTTTTCTGGAGGTGGATAATGAGTTTGGGAGAGACTTCTTGAGGTGGACTACAGGTGTGAATGCTTGATGATCCTTTGAGTACCAGATGGGAAAATCTACCAGGTTTGCTGAATAGCTTGACTGGTGCTTAATCATGGTGAATGGGTGAGGGAAGTGAGGCACGGCATGGATGAAATTAGCCAGGAGTTTCCTGGGAGCCTCATTGTCCTAAATTATGCATCTCTCTGGGGTGTGAAGGGAGCCATTAGTTAGTCAGCCACTTTGACTCCCTTCTAAAATATTTTCCAGGCTCTTGCTGGCTGGCATCCATTTTATTTCAGGCCTGGCAGTGCCTTGCAGTTACGCTGAATGAGAAAGGGCATTTATGACTTCATATCTATAAACTGCTCCTCAGCAGGAGGAGGGGTCTGACTGCTGACAAGTGCACATATCAGGAAACAATGTAAGCTTTAAAAACAGGTCCAAGTAGTAAGTCTCAACTAAAAAAACCCCTCAAAATAACTTCTAAATTTAAATATATATATGTGTGTGTGTGTTCATTTAAAAATTGGAGGTGGCAGATGGGTGGTGGTGGAAGAAAGTATAATCATGCAAACAGACACATCCAGACAGCTCAACAGGACATAAGTTGAACCACAGATGTCAAAGCATAACTCATTCTTAAAGAATCAGGTAATATCTAATAGCTTCTTACAGAGATTTTCTCTTACATTGTCTCATTTGCTAACTTCACTAGGACTCATGAAGATCTCCAGATTTACTGATAGATTTTTTTTTTAAACACTCTGGTAAGGAAGTATAATGAACTGAAACTTGCAAGAGAAAGCAGATTTAGCCAATCAAGAAATCTTGCTGGCTGAAAGAAATCATTTCATCTACTACTACAGTTTACTGCTGAGTTCATCCTAAGATGGTGGGGTGACAAAAAGCACAAAAGCGGAAGGCGTGATCATTTCCTGTCATTGTGTGTTCGAAACAATCACACTGATTGCTGTTTGTATAAGTGTCTTTGCAAGTTAGACTGTCAAGCTGCCCCAGATAAGGTTTCTACTTGCCAAGAAAGATTGAAAAGGAGCTCTTTCAATGCAAAGGAGAGAAGGAAATAGGCTGTGCAATTTCCCAACCCCATTTTTCTATTTTTTGAAAATTAATACCTATACCCTTCCTGTCTAGCAATAATTCTGTAAAGTATAGACTGGCCGGCCTTATAAAATTTGATATGCCGAGAAAGCCAACCTGTTCAAAATTAACTCTGGAAATGGATAGGGTAGATTTCCCTTTCCTACCAAACTACAAGCCTTGCCATTCACAAGCGGGAGAGAAGTTTTTTCCAGTACCATTTTTAAAAATGATTTTAATGTACTAAGTCTGTTCATAATCAAGGGGTATATCCACAATATTAAAAAGACAAGATTTTTTTCACCTTCTCCCTCTTTTCTTCATGATCTGAAATAAATAGTGCAGAAATCTAATAAGCACCATTCATCAAGTAACTAGAGAAACACCCCCTAATTGGGAGAATTATAATTTCAAAGATGAGCCTTCTATAGAACTATTCCTGTTAATGTAGAGTACATAATCATAATAACCAGGAGCCAAGAGACTCAAAATAAATGATACATGCTTCTTTTACATTTCCCTAGAGGAAAACCCAGCTTTTGCCCCCTTGTTTATTTCACTAATGAACTGGAAAATCCACCCCCAAACTGCCAAATGAGACTGACAGATTCCCTCTCCTTTCACCAATAACTTTCTGAACAACTAATGTACAGTTGGGAAAGAAAACTTTGACCAACAAAGTTCCTTTACTATATTACTTTACTATACTTTCTATTGCAATGGACAGAAGGGGAGGGGGAAGGAAAAACAATTCACATGCAACTTTTCTATTTCTCCTCATAAGACCTTGTGCAAATTCTCCCCAAAATGGGAGCTTACACATCTGTTCATCCTAGTTTTGAGTGATGTAAGCATTT
Organism: Eublepharis macularius; assembly: GCF_028583425.1. NCBI lineage: Eukaryota > Metazoa > Chordata > Lepidosauria > Squamata > Eublepharidae > Eublepharis > Eublepharis macularius. Next base: position 138,427,888 of record NC_072794.1, read on the forward strand.
GTTGCACAATATTTTGTTGTGCATAGTACGAAGCATCCAACATCAAAAATAAGGCTACTATTAAAGGTTGTGCAACATGGAAGAGGAGAAAAGTACACTCAGAAAAATACACACGGATCTATCATTTGAACAGTCATAGAAGAGACCCGGAAAACTGACCATCTTTTTTTAAAAGGAAAGGAAAGAGACTCATAGTGCTTATTTTATTTTGTGCACTGTGTTTATTTTGTTGATGGACTGCTATATTGTTTTATGTATTCACATACTGTAGCTTTGTTAGCCATTTTTGAGCCTTAAGGCAGGGGTCCCCAATCTTGAGCCTGCAGGTATTTGTTGAATTCAGTGGAAGCAACTGCAAAATGTCAGTGAATGAGGTTATACATCACTCTAGTAGTAACTTTTCAACATTTGAGGCAGAAGCTCGGCTTAACAGGTCACCTTTTAAAATGAAGATATCATCTAAAAATATTTTCCTGTTTCTACACAGCATATCTTCAGTCATGTATTGAGGATCCTTGTGCTGTGGTGGCAGCTGCTGCCAAAACAATGTTGTTGTTGTTGTTGTTGTTGTTGTTGTTGTTGTTGTTGTTGTTGCTGTTGTTGTTTAATCTGCATAGCCAATCGGATTTCCAATGGCCAATCAGAAGCCCTTCTGGGCAAACACCTCACCTGGTCCTGCCCACTTGCTAAAAACACTTGGCCTGCACCACATGGGAGACCCTTGGTTTAAGGAAATAATGTGGGATATAAATATTTTAATAAATAAATAAATACAACCAATCTAGAGTTCAGTGAGTTTTATTTGCCCACCCCACCCCCATACACACCTTCCTTTTATCTTTGGATGGCCATCCAAGGGCCTCTCTACTGGTGGTGACATCCTCCATGAGTTCATGCAGGTGAACAGAATTCCATGTGCTGCTTACCCTTTCCTACGACGTACTGGTGATGTCCTCTGCTATGACTGTCTGCTGCAGTCACATTTGTATTCTACCCGGGAATGGAACTCCATGGATTCGATGTCAGTCTTCCTCCTTTTTTAAAAAGACTGCATGCATCCTATTGGTCTCTCTCCTTCCTCTACAACCCCTCTTCCCTTGCTGTTGTGCAAATCAATCAAATCAAATTCTCTCTTTTGTTTGAGAGGAGGGACTTGTCTTTTTTTGTCTCTCTGTTCAGACTATTGTTTTAAATCAAAATAAATCAAAACCATTTTCACAAGCCAGGGATCTCTGCTTACAGATTATTTGGGGAGGGGTGGAAGAAGGACATTTTTAAAGAAAAAAGCAAGGGGGGGAAGCCCCTCAGAGAAATGAGGTTGTAGAAAATAAAATCTCACAGTGTCTTGCTTGGTTCTGCAAATCTCACCTCCCACAGTCCATTTTGTTTTAAAATCCTTCCTCCTCTCCTTTGCAAAAAGGGTCTCTCTCGTTTTCAAAAAAGAGTCATTAGCAATATCGTGGACAAATGTTTTTTTCCTCCTTTTGCTGGGAGTGTGGGGCAGGCATCCCTCTCTTCCCTACCCAGACACAATTTCTGCCTTACCCTCCCCTCCACCTTTGTTTGCTCTTCTTTACTAGCTCAGTCCATCCATTGTCTCAAGTTTATTGCAGCTTGTGATCTGAACGGCAAAAAGACACTCTATACTAACAAATCTATCGTTGTCTGAGTGAATTCAGGGACACAGGCAGACACAGCCATACGGAGCAAACTGAGCAGACACATGCAATGCTGCAGAACAAGCAAACAAGTGGAGGAATGCATATGCATATGCATATTAAACTCAGGCAACACATGCATAAACTCATGGAGGATATCACTTGCTGTATGATAAAGCATGATGTTGGTTAACATAGCCTTGGTTTCCTTTCATTCACCTGTACCTGAGACAGCCTTTCATTTTTGTTACTTACAAATTCTAGTTGGTTTAAAGGTATACTTTGCAACCTATCTGGAAAAGCCCCTGGTATCTATTTTAGCATTTCATGGACTCAGCACAAGGGGTTGCCATGTGGAAGGATATTGCATAGGGTTGCCAGCCTTCAGCGGGTGGATGGAGATCTCTTGGAATTACAACTGGTCTTCAGGCCATAGAGATCAATTCCCCTGGAGAAAATGGCTGCTTTGGAGGTAGATTATATGGCACTATACCCCACTGAGGTACCTCCCTTATCCAAACTTCACCATCTCCAGACTCCATCCTCCAAATCTCGAGGAATTTCCCAACCTAGAGCTGGCAATTCTAATTCGTGCATTATCAGATAAGAGTCTGGCAGGACCACATGATGACACAGCCTTCTCTTCCTCCAGGGGAACTCCCGCAGGCATGGTTGGCCTTGTCTCTTTCTGCTTTCCATCATAATTTGAGGATCTGTGTAATTTCAGTGGGCCTTTAGACAAGTTTGATTAATGATGTATGCTATACAAGTCTTTCCGTGTGTTATTCTTTTTCCGCATGCTATTATCATATTTGATTTATCTTCCTGCTGCTTTCAGTTGATTGAGATCTCTCAGAATGCTGCTATTGTTCTTTATGGCTGCTTTCAACTGAGTGATTTAATAGCTTTTGTTTTTTAAATATTATAATTGTGATATTTTAGTTTTGCTTATATATATATATATATATATATATATATATATATATATATATATATATATATATATATATATATATATATACACACACAAAAAACCCCCCATCACTTTTGATGCCTGCTACTGATGGGTACTTTATGAACAAATGTGAGTGATCACTCCAGGTTTCCCAACAGTCATATCCCACTATCACTTCTGAAGGATGTTAGTGAAGCTCAGAAATGTTATAAATAATAAAATAAATATAGGCATGACACTGGCAATTGAAATTTAGCAGTAAGTGGATAAGTTTGCAGAAGGTACCCATTCTTCAGAAGCGTGAAAACCAAAGAGGGCTGCAAAGAGGTTCAAAAGGATTTTCCAATAGGCAACAACATGGCAAACTTCAGTATAAGTGGCTGTAAAGAGATGAGCACTGAGAGCAAAAACAGTCCTATTAATTGTGTATGGTGGTCGAAACTAGTTGCAATTATTCAAGAAAGAGATCTTTGGGTCCTGAAGGCTCGCTCAATGAAAAGTCACTGAAAAAGGCACCTTTCATGCTATTGAGAAAAGGACTGAATATAAACCAGACAGCATCACAATGTCCTTGGTATAACAGCATCTCCGAAGAGCCTGGAAGCCCTCATTAAAAAGAATGGGGCTGAAACTCACAATAATGGGTGGTGGTGGGGAACGAATGGAATAGATCTGAGCCAGTAACACCCCATCTTGAAAAACCCAATAACAGTACATAGTTTATTAGGAAACCCTAGATATGAAACAGATGGAATTTTTTTCAGTGCACTCCCCTAGTGGTCACATTCAGGTAGTACTGTGCCCAGTTCAAGGGACACAGAAAAGGGAAACCAATGTGATAAAAGGTTTGGAGCACCTTTTTTGTGGGGGAGGCGAAACAGTTTGGTGCCTTTTTGTTACAACATCAACTAAGAAGAGATGATAAAAGTTCATAAAATGCTGTTTTCTATAGAAAAGCTAGATAAACACCACCACCCATCCTAAAGCATTAGAATGTAGCATCAAGTAAACACATTCAAGGGGTGTAAATTCAGAACAGATAAAAGGATTTTTTTTTACATATCCAATATTTTACTTATGAAAGTCAGAGTGATGGCTGTTAAATTACTTGAAATGAGTGCTCTGCAAATTCATGTAAGATAAAGCTATTAACTATTATAACTAAGAGAAACTTCCATGTTCAGTTTCTCAGCACCTATCGCTAAGAAGTGAGGGCAACAACAGGAGAAGAGTATTACCTTATATAACTGCTTGCATACTTGCTGGAGTCATATGGTTGGCTACCATGGGATCTTTCCTCTGAAACAATTGGGCACTTTCAGCTTTTCATATAGTTAATTAATATGCACATGGCATGACTTTGGAGGACTTTACTTGTACTATAAGATTTGAGAAAGTCTATTTCAGAATCACTAACATGACAGCTTACAACATAATGAATAGCATTGGATATACATTCTGTGACCTCAGACTTTTCAGAAAATTTCACACAACAACCCAAACCTGAAATATGTGCATGCACACACTCCCATCTAATAAGCCACTAATGCTCTCCCAAGATATTTCGCAATGCAAGAGTGCCATATAACAACACTTGCAAAGATTCAATAATCAGCCCCACTGAACCAACTAACCTGGAGAGCAGGAAGTATATTTGAAACTGCAATGAATCCTTTGGCCATGTTTGATCACCTGCAAACACACAGCTTGCAAAAAGCAGGGATTCTGGTATCAGCTTTAAGAACGTAATCTGCCTTTCAAGTGACAACGTTGAATAGTAAGCAATCCAACTTGGGCAATTTAGGACAAGCTAAACATTCATTATTTCCTTTCTCTCTTTATACTCATTTACATTGTTCTCAACAGCTTTGGTTCTTCACTTTTTACTGTTAGTTTTGTAGATATGCTTGAATTGTGTACACAATTCATAAGGTATTTATACAGATTAGGGATCTTATGTCTACATGTTATGCTGATTTATTGATGTACAAATAACTAAAAAGTTGGAAAATGTATACATTTTAAGAGAAAAAACAGGTGAAACAGAAAATGGCACAAATCATGAGTTTCATACACCAAGAAAGAAGCAAAATTGAAATGGATACTGTTGGCTCGAAACAGCAAGAATGAGAAATTTGAAATCCTCCCAGATTTTGAGTGTACAGTCTCAAGTAGTTAATATTGCAATATTCGTGCCTGGGACTAAGGACTTATGAAGGAAGCGTGTTTCAAACAATCTTAAGAGAACACACTGGTGGCTTGAAAATAAAAGCCTTACCAGTGTGCTGGGGAATTGAAAAGGATCATTATAAATTAACAAAAAAGGAAGTTTGTATTCATTCAAATTAAGGGTAATTTATTGGGAAAGTAACAATTTACTTCAAAGCCATTGCCTAAAGACAGCTGAAGTTGGCTTTGATATATTTTATCATACATATTCTCCCCCACAATGTTTGATTCTCAAATGACGTCCGGTAGATTGACCTAAATAAATACAAGGTTCCATTTCACTTCCATAAACCCTAAGCTGAACACTTCTTGTGCTTCATTATTTACCAACAGAACTTTAGTCTCGGGTGGGGTGGGGGGGCTAATTAATTTCCTCTGGTGTTTCAGAATAATAGAGTGATAAAGTGACAAAATATCTTAACAGCAGGGCATTAGCTGAGCTATGGAAACCATGGTCATGATCTAAAGATCAAATTTTAGTTTGCTCAAAGGTTTTGAGTATGGCTACTGATACTTTTTTTCCCTTTCAGCTGCAGACCCCATCTATTTGGCAAAGACTTTGTATCTCACCATTCCAATAGCTTATAACAAAGTTAACAAATACTACTTGTAACACTAAAGAACAAAAGAAGAGAAGCACACACAGTAACTAAAATAACAGCCTTACACAAAGAACTATGACATGTACCCACTCAAAAAAGCCAGTAGCCCTATCAGAAAGCTCTTCCTTACAGGCCTATATAAAGGCTGATAAAAATGTAATACTCCTCACCTTTTCAGGAAGCCAATTCCATAAAGTAGAGCAGCAATAGAGAAGGCTGTTAGACTTATAGATGGTCAACAAGCCAAGCGTAGTATGGGCAATAAAAAACCCCTCAGTGGACCAAAGTAGAAGAGCAGGCTGCCCTGCCACTAATGGAATGCCACTTTGGAATGTTCTTGAGTTTTAAAAGTGGTTTATTAGGTGATTTGTGGGGCTGGTGACCAAGAAAATTTCACTGTGAGTTGTGTGGCAATTTAACAACAACAACAACAACAACAACATTTGATTTATAGACCGCCCTTCAGGACAACTTAATGCCCACTCAGAGCAGTTTACAAAGTATGTTATCATTATCCCCACAACAAAACACCTTGTGAGGTGGGTGGGGCGCAGAGATCTCCAGAGAACTGTGACTAGTCCAAGGTCACCCAGCAGGCTTCAAATGGAGGAGTGGGGAATCAAACCCGGCTCTCCAGATTAGAGTCCCACGCTCTTAACCACTACACCAAACTGCCAGATGATTATTTCTAGATCAAATAATTTCCTGGAATACATGATTTGGTAGTCCAGGGGAGTATTGTGAAAACTGTACCATGCATCTTTATGACCGATGAGTGGTATATATGATTTAACTAAGCTCACATTCTGGCTTGTACAATGCGAAGGGATAAGTCAGAGAGATTGTGTCTTAAATAATATGTCTTTATGTTTCTCTCTCACATGGCAGAGGCTTCTACTAAATAATGATAGCAACAGTAACAATAACATTGTCCTTATATATAGCTCTTCTAGACAGACAGATTGGTACCCACTTAGTGAGTGTTGTTATTATCCCACAATTCAACTATGGAGTGGGGGCTGAGAGGAGAGGCTTCCCCAAGGTCATCTGCTGATCTCATGGCAGTAGTGGGATTCAAACCAGCAGAGTGCTGATTTGTAGTCCAACCACTTAAACTCTATGCTACAGCAGCTGCCAAGCAAGCATCATCACAATGCACTGTGGAATTTTGCCTCTAGTACTGCATTTAATACATCTACTTTCTAAGGTCTCATTCTGAAAGACCTGCATGTTTCCAGTCTTCTTGATCATGGCCGAATCCACACTACTGTTGTTCTCGCAGCAGTTTTTCGCTTCCGCAGTGCCATTCCTTCATCTGTTCACACGCTTCGTCTCCGAAGCCGTCATTAATTCGGCATGGCGTCGCCACAGCCCATTGCACTTTCGCCGCGGGTTATCTTTTAATGAATAACTGCCCTCCGTTGAATTCCGAGCCTCTCTTGACCCGCCTCCCAATTAAGGAGTAATTCTCTGCCTTTGTCCCCACCCCTTTTTTAAAAAAATAAAAGAGTACCGTGTCGATATGGTGACATCTCATCATATTAATCTCATTTTAAAAAAGTGGGCAGACCTCAAATATCAAAGGAAAAATTTCGTATGTTAATTCAATTTATATATTTGGGGGAGGGCATCCACATGATACTGAAATCATGGCTCATGTTACTCCCGACATGGACTGTGCCGACGAGTTAGGCACAGATGTCAATTTTCCAAAGACAAAATGAAGCTCTGCTGTGGGATGCTGCTGTAGGTGATCGTGACCGCTCACCCATTCCCAGATGATTTCAACCAGCATGCAGGCTGTGATGTTCCGAGCGCTCATCGTAAGTGTCTTGGGTGATTTTTTAATATATATTATATTAATGGTGTCATTGTACCATTGAACCAGGATGCTTACTCGTCGATATAGCGTCAATTTGTCCTTTTTTAAAAAAACAAACAAACCGCGGGGCTGTTCGGGTTTTTCCCGCCCCTTTACCCGTCTTTTTGAAAGGGGATTTTGAAAGGGGATGTGATCAACGGATTGCGCAGGAGAAGCGCTATTCAAAGGGTGATGTGGACAAACAAGCGAAGAACGTGCAATAACAGATGGAGCAATCATTGCACAAGAAAAGCGGGAGCTAAGGTAGTGTGGAATCAGCCCATGAGGTGGAGGAGCTTCAAAGATAAAGGCAGTATCAGTTATAACAGGGTGCCACAACCATGAAGCAAGGTGAACACATTTGAATGATAGAAACCACAATGAATGCTGCTTTCCTGCCTCCATTCAGCTTTCATTTCTGCCTTGAAAAATGAGCGGACAAGGACTATAAATTTTGGATTTTTTCCCCACAATGTGAAAATGTCTAGAGTAGAGATAGCCCTGGACTAATGCCAGCTGCACATGTTACAAAACTACATACCACAAATGTGAAATAGATATCAAAAGTCATTTTATCTTGAAAACACTATGAATACATATTGCTGGCATTTATCCTTTAAAGGAGTTGACAAAGGGAGGTTTGACTCTGGAAAGCTCATACCCTGGAAATCTAGCTGGTCTCTAAGGTGCTACTGGACCTGAATCTTGCTCTTCTACTACCGACCAACATGGCTACCCACCTGAAATTATCAGCTTTTATTGTTTACGTACTTCAATGGAAGAATTAAGCACAAAATAAGAAGTGTCATGGCTCTGTGACAGAGGTTTCGTTTTGCTTGTGGAAGGTCCTTGGTGCAGTCCCAGGCACCTCCAGCTAAAAGGATCAGGAAGTAGATGATGGGATTGAACATATGGAGGGCTTTGGGCATAAGTGCACTAGCACCACCCCTCACTACCATGTGATCATCAGCATCTCCATGCGTACGTGTCCATATGATGAAGAATGTTTGGAAAGCAATATTCCTGACCACTGATCACAGGTATGGAGGTACACACATCTTTCCTAGGCATGTAGGTGCTGTACTCATGAGTAGAGATGGGCATGAACAGCAATACAAACTAAAAATACCACGAACTGCCCAATCTGCTGTTTGCGAACAAGCTGTTTGTGAGGCCCCACGCTAAATGAACAGGTGGTCGTTGCAAGCCTTGTTCATTGCTGTTCGTCAAGCCAGACAGTGTGGCACCTGCAATCAATTCCCATGGCAACTCAGGCAGGGATTGTCTGAACTCCATTTGAACTCCTGTTGTTGCCCTGGAAACCCCAATCTAAGCCCAATTTAGCTTGATAGGCAGGTCTTCTTTCCTAGTGTGGACTGGAGCTCCAAATTTGTTACAAGAGGAAAAAACCAGGGGGGAAGGGGCTCCCAGCTCTGGCTTTCAGAGAGAGACAGTTGCTGTTGGCATTTTGAGAGAGAGAGAGACAGGGAGAGTGCATTGGAGCTTGAATTTTCTTTGTGTGTGGTGGGATAGGGATCTACCCCTTTAGGTTCCAGGGCTGCTGCCAGGCTCTGGGGCCAAGCTATTATTTATTATTAGTACCTTTCCTGCTGCCTGCTCAGGTACAGTTTCTGGGAGTGGTGCGGTAGGGAACTTGATGGCTGGAGGAGAGCCTGCTGTCCCCCACGAACAACAAACATGTTTGTGACAGGTCATGTTCGTCAGTGTTCGTTGTTCATGGATGACAACGAACAATGAACACCATGTTTGTTTTTTTCCTGTTCATGCCCATGTCTACTCATGAGCTCGCGATAGCACAGCGGAGGACACTAGTGCCTGCTCCTGTTCTCTGCACGTTCAGCCGATGCCTAGAGAGTTCAAGCTACTATAAAGCAGCTTCTTGTCTCTGTGTGTAAAATGGCATTAAATGTGCTTAACTTTGGATGGATGGTTCCTGAAATCTGTAACATATGAAAACATAAAACTGAAAAGAAACATAAGTGGAATCAAACATCACAAAGTCAATATAGTTTGCTTCTGATAGAATGAGACATGAAATGGCTTGTTGCCAAGTAGGCCCCCTCTCATGCTTTAAGGCCTGCCATGAACTGTGTTAAAGTTTCCTGCATTGCTGTTTTACTGCTGCACCAAAGACTGCCCTGCACGTGTGTGTTCTGGTACACGTGTCAGTTTCCTGCCTGCGTGTTGTTTACCTTGCTGCTGCAATAGACTGTGTAGTTTACTGACTCCATGTTTGGTTAACTGCACAAAGGACTCTTTTTCTGGGCAGCCCTGCCCTGACCTGTATCTGGATTTCCCAGTGTGTGTTTGGACTTTATTACAAGTGTGCCCCGTGCCTGCATTGCCATCTGCCACGGACCGTGCCTGTTCCCTACTTTGGACTGTGTTTTGTGTGCTGTTCCCCCTGCCTCCATGGAAGCCTGCCTCACATGGGCCCAAGCCGCTGCTAGCAGCTGGGCGCCTGCCAGGGAAACCTCCAGCGAGCCTGGCTAGGCGCTCCCTGGTCAGTTCCCGCCTGGAGCCTCCCGCGGGTAGGTCGCCGAGCTTGCCCTCGCTACCGGGCAGCCTGCTATCCAGCCCCTGCTATGCCCAGCCGGCATCCATGTTCTCAGGCACCCAGAAGACCCAGGGAAGAAGACTGCTTTGAGAAGCCATTTCAGCGAAGCGGGCACACCACGTCCGCAGCGAGAGTACCTCGCCCCGCTCTGCATATCTTAGGAGCCGCCCCAGAGAAGGAACTAAGTGCCGACCATCCCAAGCACTTAGAGAATGCATCTCAAAGAAACCTCCGCATTCCAGAGCTGATGACATCAGGACAAGCCCTGTCCGCTGGAACATCCTTTCAGCCCACTTGGATTTCCCCCTCCCTCTTTTGTCCCCTCTTCCTGAGGTGTCACTTATCACAATCTGATTACCAAAGTGGCCCATCCAAGCCATTCAGTAGCCCATTAGAACCTTTGTTTTAAACTGTGAGAACCACCAAGTACAGCACCAGCCCCAGGGTACGTTTTGGGGTACTTAAGCTGGTCTCCCAGACCACTCGGTGCTTAGGCCATTCCCATCCAGAACCCCTCGCTGTCTGTGGCTTAGGCCATTCCTATCCAGACCCCCCCCTTGCTGTCCGTCTGTGGTCCCAGTGCTGGCATTGGGCCACCCTCGCTGCTGTGTCTCTGCTTCGCTCCAGGATAAGTGAGTATTTCCCCTATCATCGTTGGGAACCAGCTAATGCGAACGTCTCTGTATTTCATACCCTGTATTTCTTAGGTCTTGTGTGTTCTCGGTATGCTTGTGCAAGTTTAGGCTTACGCCACACTAAATACACGTGTTTGGAACCTATTTGTAGTCTGCCTCTTTTTCACTAGAGTGTCTGGGATCGGGACCTCCGTAGACATAGGTTAAGATCCGCGCTAATTTTAAGTTACAGACTGCTACAGCTAATTCCCCATTGTAATAGAGAGCAGTTCTGGTAACAGGCTTGACACATATATTCCCATATACACACACACTAAACACAAAAATAGGACCAAAGACTTTTTGGTTTGAAAAAAGTGACAGTTTGTCAGAGCATCCATATCTGGGACTTTAACAGATTTCTGTTTGTTTCTTGCCTACAAACTGGGATTCTAAACTAGAATTAAACCATGCTTTAGAATCCTGCTTTGTAAGCAAGAATTACACCATAATTTGCCTAAGCATCCAATTCAAGAGCCTCAGTGAACTGTGGTTTCTTTCAAACAGCAGTTTCTTTCATTTTATTTCCCTATATCTGAAAGAGTTCCTAGCTCATTCTCCTCAGATCACAGATTGTTCATAAGGCCTGAATGCAGTCAGTGAAACAGACCAAAGCTCTTGGGAAGAATTTCTCTGTAATAACACTTTTTGCATGTCATACACCATACTAAATCTAAAACATTATATATAACGAAGAATTGCTTTCTTTAATTTTTGTACAACGTAGATTTAAAATGCTGAGCCAAAGTACTCTAGGTATAAACTGTCATTAGCAGATAAAAACTCACAGGAATAAAAGATGACCCACAATCAACAAAATATGCAATTTATTGTCCAAAAACAAATCAAAACTGGGATAAGAGTTCACTTATACAGTAGTGGCTTTTTCCTGTGACATTTTGTTTTACTGCAGTTACATTTTAAATAGAAAGCTTGAGGAAACAATACAAGCAACTAGAAGGAAATGTCAATGAAAGGACAGTTCTGGGTACGAATAGGAATTATATAGTTTCAAAGACCTGCTGGAATGTTTTGATTGCTATACCAAATTCTTATTAACAGAATAAAAGTGCTTTCACTTCCTGGGTATTTAAATGTCTTCTTTCTTGAAAAGTTATTATACCGAACAGCAAGTGGACTGCGATTTTTTTCTTTTTTTTCTTTCGTTTTCTTTTTTTGGTATTTCAAAATCTTCTGATCAATGATCAAGGATGGACCCTCAAGCCTTGTTTAGATATTACTACCCATGTCATTTGGAGAGTTTGATTGCATTTTATTCAGTAAATCTTGCATTGTAATTTAAGGAGAAAGTCACCAATGGCCTGAATTTCCTTGTTCCAGACTTCATGTTAACTGTGGTAGAAATGTTGCTGCATTTTCTATAATTGTGGAACAGCCTGGTTTCTAGTTCAAAGCTGATGCATTTCACTCTAGAGAGGATATTAGGGTGAATCCATAGAAATGAGGGTCAATCCAAACCTTAATTCAATCTGTACTGCCATATTTTCCCTCTGTATGCAGCAAACTGATACTATATATCAGGTTCCTGTAAATCCAATTCCCTGGCATGGATCATCTGTTAGAAACTATTAATGTTCAGTCTCCTGATGGCTTGGTTTATAAGCTGTCTGCAATTTGCTATCAACATGACCGAACATTTTAAAAAACCACTTGTGCATCCATGTTCTCACACTATCCATCTTCTCCCTCCAACCAAAGCTACAGCCTCTGACATCTGTTCACATTCTTTAGGTACATAAAACATTTAAATTTTACAGTGCATGATTTAGATAGCTGAGGTGTCCCCTCTGTCCCCTATAGCTGCCTGTTCTTGTTAATGGAGAAATATTTAGATTGGGAAGAATTTGGGTTTGTGTGTTCTCACACACTGCCTTACCACAGCTGACCACTTATCCAAACCATCTTCTATCCATAGAAAAATATCAACTTATAAAACAGGCAGATTCTTTATTGGGGATGAGCTTTTCATGACCAGGATTTTTTTTCTTTCCTTTCTTTTTTTGGCTCAATATTTCCAAAAGTACTGCAGTCAATTTCATTTCAGGTTCTTAAATTCTGAAGGCACCAGACATGTTAATACAATGTACTAAAAATGAAATCGATCAAGGGTCTGATTGGTTAAAAAAAGCCTTTGTCAATTTCATCTCCAATTCACCAGTTTCTTCTCCTAAGATCAAACAACACTACTCTTTTTATTGAGAGGTGTTCACTGTTCCACAGCCACACTGCAGCTATGGGGAACATAATTTTATAAGTCTGTGGAGGCTCAATTTGGCTCGAGATTGTGACATGAGGATGGAGGAGTTCCTGCCTTTCTCCTCATCATTTTCCCAAGATGAAACTAGAAACTGTTCTGTGCACATGCTGCTCCAAAATGAGGCATACAATTTTCAGAAGACAGCTGTCAAAGTGAAAGTGAAATAACTCCACGGAACTTATTCTGAATGCTGTTAGTACTATGTCAAAATTACCAAGACATGATATGATGGATCCCCCTTCACTCTCCCCACTGTGAGGCAGATTTTCCTGCCAAAATTCACTTTCCCTGCTTTGACTGAGAATCCACTAGTAACGTGTTAATATTTGTGGTTTTGAAAGTCTGTTTATCTCACCCTGATGCACAAATATAATTTTGACTTTTTAGGTCAGTTCAAGAACTTAATGGGGAAAGCAAGACCCTTCTTCCTTTTTGTTGGAAATGGCACTAAAGACTGTATAACATTAAAAAAAAAACTTTATTTAACAGGCAGAAATTAAGTAAGAGTAGTCAGGGGATGTAAATGCGGAGGTAAAATTTTGTTGGTGTCACAGAATACACTTCTTGTAACAGACAAAATAATATCCTTGAAGCTTATTTTCATATATTCTTGGTTCTTAACAGAGAAAGGTGTTTTACTTAGTAATTTAGTTTCTTCAGAAAGTTTCCTATGACATTTCAGATTTCCTGAAGTTCAGGTTTCCCCTTCACAATAGACCCGGGGTTCTCCTCAGAGCCAAACTCCCCTTAGAAAGTGGGCAGGAATTAATCTTCTTTTCCTCAGAAGATATAACCCTTCTTTTTTTGGCTTGAAAGGGAGTCTCAACCCACTTCCCAATCAATCTTACCAAAATACACTCCCAGTTCTCTGGTATATGTGTAAAGCTTGCTTCAACTTATGCTGACACTTAGACTTTAAATTCTTAGATAGAATTCTTCCTCAGGACAGTAATACTACAGTTAAGGCAAAGGATTTTTCTCCCCTCTCTCTAAAGGTGAACCTGTCTGATTTTTCTAGTCAGACTCACTGACTCTGAAATCCTATCAGAAGCCAACTGACTATCTTTAGACTAGTTCTAACTGATCAATCAGAGAAGATGGAGAAGCCTGTCACCTAAGCTCTCCATTCTAGGGAATAGTTAACCTTTCCCTTCTCAGCTCTCTGATTTTGCTGCACTTCAGAAACCTACTGTTAAGTGCAGCCCGTTACACATGGCCAGATTTTAATTATATTTGCAACTGTCTTTCAGATGTTGTCATGCTTTCTTTCACAGACTAACAAAAGTTCCATCATGTCAAAATCAAAAAGAGTCCAGTAGCATCTTTAAGACTAACCAACTTTATTGTAGCATAAGCTTTTGAGAATCACAGTTCTCTTCATCAGAGAATCACAGTTCTCTTCGTCAGAAGAGAACTGTGATTCTCGAAAGTTTATGCTACAATAAAGTTGGTTAGTCTTAAAGGTGCTACTGGACTCTTTTTAATTTTGCTACTACAGACTAACACGGCTAACTCCTCTGCATCTATCATAATGTCAAAGAGTATAATACACCAGAATGCCTTTCTAATCAATCTCACCTAACATCCCTCCTTATAATCCGCATTCCTTGTGGCTTTTTCAGGCAGGATCCCATGACCCCCAACATAGCCTTTCTGGTTGTCTAAGGGAACCGTGACTGTTTGGCAATGGGGTTGCTACCTGATATTTCCAGGCTTGTTTGTATACATCTAATTCTTCATCTTCAAAAACTGCTGGAACTCTGTCTTGCTTGAACTGCCTAATCTCAGCTGTTTCATTAACTAGGGTCTTTTTCACACAATAATTTTGGCAGCAGGTTGCTAGTGGATATTTTGTGTTGTTTCAGACACAACTGGTTTGGCCTTTTAGCCTTTTAAAAAAACCTTTCTCCTGTTCTCAAGTGTTCTATGCATTTCTGATCTGTTGTGGTGCACTGCTCCAAATGTCTTCAGTGGTTCTATTAGCACCACCATTTTATTTTCCTGCCTATTGCCAGTGCATTCTTCCCTCCTCCTGTTTTGAATGAATAGTAATTTTCACTGAAGCACTATACAATGATGCACATTGGTATGTACATATGGTATTATATCCCATATTAGTGCATTTACTAGTGCACCACATTAATGCACCATATTAGTTCATTAGTGCTAAAGTTTGAACCACCCGGGGGGGAAACACAAAGCAACACCATTTGAAATAGCCACAGCGATTTCCATACAACTCATAAATGCCGTTTGAAACCATCATCTCTATATCACTTTACATGGAGCTGGGGCAGCAACAGACAACAACTGGGTTACAAAATGGCTATACGAAAATGGCTTAAGAAGGCTAGGACTCCCTACAAGCATGCCAAGATTCTGGTCTCAACTTGCTTGCCTGAAGAGATTGGGACACACAGCGATGATTCATGACTATACATCAACTGAAGAAATCCCAAAATGTATGAAAGTAAGCAACGTTATACAGGCAATATACAATGTGGAGACGTGCAAGACAAGTCAAGCACCTCCCAGTCAAGAAGACAGGCAGATAACTTGTGTGGCTGACTGTACATCCCTAGAGAACACAAGCAGCTGCCAAAGAGACCCAAAATCCATTGGGCCAGCTTGATGACTAAATATTTTGGCTGGAAACTGGAAAATAAAAGATTACAACAGGGGGGAAAGAGTTGCTATCTTCTTGCATTCATGGCAGGGTGGACAAGGACAAGCAGGATAAGAAGATAAAAGTGTTACAAAGACAAGTTGTGGTCCTGATCGTTATCAAATGTAACTGAACATGGGGTAAGTATAAATTATGTATATTAAATATAAAATTCTTCATCAGGATGAGAGACACCCTGTTACCATAACAGCAGTCTAAAAATGAAGAAATCAAGAACATGTTACTTTGACTTCACTTCTGTCTAAATTCTGTGCTGAAACCTGACTTCTAAAGGAAATAAAACAAAAAAAAAGAACTTCAGTTTTAGCTTGCTGTCCTAAATGATGCCTAGTTTAGAAAATGTACCAAAAACAGTATAGTAAAGATGATGTAAGATCAACATATTTTATCTGAATCTAACTACACATAATCATAAACATGACAAAAAAGACCCACCACTTTTCCAAGTGCAATTTCCAAACCTCATAAATTAACAGAATAAAACTTTCCAGTTGACCTATCATATTTTTAAGCTTTGTGGTCAGTTGCATTGATTCATTTAGAACTGCTGCATCAGTTTAGAACTTAATCTCCACTTCACATCACTAGATATTTAGTGCGTCTTAAAAATACACACATACAGTTCACTCCAGGACACTTTGTGTGAAGCACAAATGCTGTTGAATGGAAGGCAATATTCCTTCATCTGAAGTTTCATATAGGGAAATGTCTACTGGGATGGCACCAGGTGAGCAAAATACTCACTACCTTAGAAAGGAATTCTGCTACTTCAGATGTTAACTTTCTGCAATAAAAAATGAGACCTCTCTAAGGCATTGTCAAAAGAGAGCAGGCTACACCAGATTGCAATGTGTTTCACTGCTGACAATATTTATAAGCAATAAATGGTATAAGTAGAAATATTTATGAGCAAAGAATTCAGAGAATGGCGTATTGTCAAAGGCAATACTGAACATGACTCTATTTCATTGTTTAAAATGCAAATTTCTTTAGTCAGTAGCAAGAATAATTGGTTAATAATTTCCATTGGCAAACTCATACCTATACATACAATCCATTCTCTAAATCCACTGGACTTCCTAAAACAAGCAAGTCTAAATCTTAACATTTCTTCTGGGCTTCTTAGTAGACCTATCTAATTCCTGATCCAAAGTATACAATTTACAATCCATCCTTATCCCTTTCCTTGCCAAATTAAAATACTGTGAAATACGTTAATAGTAATATTTCATGGAAAGCCCATCTTATCAATAGATAATTCAAATCAACAGAATACTACCGTTAATATTTTTATGTATTTATTTTTATTTATTTGACTTCTATACCACCTCTCCACCATATTTATGCTTGAAGCGGTTTACAACATATGATGTAAAATAACCAATACTTAAAAATAAATTGTTTACAATACAATAACAATAAAATATTAAAATAGAATAAATACAAACATTAAAACCAATAATACAATATGTCAGTACAAACGTTAAAAGCCATAAATCACAAAAAAGCACTATCACTATGTCATATTCATACCCATTGTCAAGCCAATGACAATATCAGTATGAACATCCAAATGCCAGATGAAAGAAATCTGCTTTGCAAACCCTCCAGAATTTAACCAAATCCAGGAGGGAGCAAGTCTCTTCTGTTAATGCATTAATATTCTTCATTGCTCTCTCTCTCTCTCACACACACACACACACATAAATGAAGAATTCAATTTAGCCATTGATTGGACGGGCTTTCCATGAAGTTTTACAAATACATTTATGGGTGCTTGACAAAGAGCCAAACTTGTCAAATAAAGGTCTACCAAATCTGTATATGGAAGAAATGACACACAGTGCAGTCCCAAAGAGTTGCAGTCTTCCAAGCTCATGCACTTAAAAGGCTGTAACTCCATTTATTATTGGACTGTATCTTTCAGTAGTTTTTCTAAAAATAAAAAGCAGCCACGAGATGCTGATATTAGGAGCAGAACAGCACCAGTGGGAGGAGGCAAATTTCGCAACAATTAGGGATTTTGGACATGGACACCCTGGATACAGCCCTGTGCTCTAATCACTAAACCACACTGGTTCTCTATTGATTTTCATACAGAGGACAGCAGAGGAAAGTTGGTCTTGCATAGCTGTGAGAGGACAAGGACCTGAGACAACCAAATTCAAATATCTGTTGTGCCATGGCAGCTAGCTGGGTGACCCTTGGCCCATCACAATCTCTCAGCCTAATTTACCTCACAGGGTAGTGGCTGCTTTGGGTCTCCATTAGAGAGAACAAACAGCAGGGCATAAATAAAAATATAATACACTGCTTAATAAGTTCCCCTTTAGTCATTTTTCTGCTAAAAAATTACTCCCCTAAGTGGTTTTTAAAAATATGGACACTGGGGAGGAAACTTTGAGCAGAAAAACAGACGGAGGGAAAACGGATTATGTCATTCCCTCACCATTCCTAGGGTGCAGCTTCCTGTGGCTGCTTTTCATGAAATTATTAAGTCGAACTGTTGCTTGCCATCTGCCCTGTAGTGTCTAGTTTGGGTCTTACCTGAGAATGATTTAATTGAAGAAACATCTTTGGGCTAGTCTCTCTTTTCTTCCTGCCAAACAATCTTATGACCTTAAAGACTAGATGCTATACTTTGAAAGGGATTGTAACAGTGGATGACACAGAGGGACATCCACATCTGCCTGAGGCTTTTCACCTTCCCTTCTGCACTCCTAAAATTTACACTCTGGGTTGCTGAGGCAACTGTGCCTGGGGCCCTTGCCTAATTCACATGGGTGCTCTGTGCTGCTGAAATTGATAGCTACTTGCTGGAAATTGCAGCTTTCTTGGCCTCCCTGCTTCTCCCAATCCCCACTGCACACACAAGAAGCATTTGCAGTATCAACCTGCCCACCTGAGTGCTTCCTAAGCAAAAGCCTCAAAAAATGCTGGTTTGCATCTAAGATTCAATATTTTAAAGCATCAGAAATCTTACACTTCTCTTTTTGAAACTTATATCTGTTAGCATCATTATCCCATTATCCCATTTTAAAAAAGCAATGCAAAGTAGGGGGGAGGGAACCAAACAAACATCCCCAAGCTTTTCACTTAACACGGGGAGATAACAGCTTATCAATACAATTTCATCATTTGAGAACTATAAAATAACTCACTTTAGCTGTAGGGGATTTTCTGGTCCAGGCAGACTTGTGTAAAAAGGTGTATAATGTTTTCCTTTCTTTATTTAAATCTCTAAACCAAAGCAGCTAAGAATACCACCTTCCCTGCCGCCACAGCCATGTTGCTGCTGGGATTACATGAGTTAAACTAGTAGCAAGCAACCAGGGACTTCTTGAAAGCTCTTTTATAAGCAGCCTTCTTGGCACTTGATTACCATGACAGAGGAAGCCAGGAGTCTAAGAAACTCTGCTGACAGCAGAGCAGACCTTTGCCTGAGGCAAAACAGAATGAGTTCCTACAGTTCCCAAATCAGTGTGATTTATAGCTTAAGGCTATGCCTCATTATTTCTGCGGAGCCAAGGTCGTTAGAACATCATGCATTAGTTGTGCAATGGACTTGCCAATTCCCTTGCCAAGGACGCAGTGGTGCAGTAGTCAAGGAGGGAATCTAATCATCATGAGAAGGAAGCGGACATCTGTCTCCAGACTGACTACTACACTCACACACATAGTTGTGTAGTTGATGATTAAATTGTATAGTGGTATAGTAAGAGTGGTACAGTACACATGTAGTTCTGTTTGGCAAAATTTGGGAATGGAGGACGTTCATATTGTTATCATCATAACACACTTTAAAAAGCTACACTGAGCAAATGTCAGTTTCATGAGCATATCTTCATATTATTTTTCACGTCTTCTTATCAGAACAGCTATTTCAGTCACTGAGGTATCCATGTATTTTCTAATATGTTGAAAATGTAATAATTGATTATAACTAAAGATATCTTCACAGATACCCCAACATCTTTATGCTAGTACCAAGCTGTGGATAAAATTAACCAGTCTTAAGGATGGAAGGACATGCCAAATCCAAATCCTTTCCCAAGGCAGGTTGCTCCACAAAAATCATCTCTCCACAGATTAACTCACTTAATCCATATCACAGCATCCCACAGAAACAAAGTTAAGTATACCATGCCTCCAGGGTAGATAGATTCTTCAGCACATCAATGTAAAAATAGTATTATTTATATTGGGCATGCACATGCAATGGAATAAAAAAGGAATGAGGCAGTAATGCTTGAATGGTAACATGAACTATATTGTTCTAGATTATAGGTCACAAATCATATTTTTGAATGCTGTCCATTGCACACAAAAACCCCTCCCCTAGAAAATTTTCATAGCATGGAGATTGCTGGTCTTGAACTTCTCTTCATGATTATGCTATTTTTTGTACTGAGGAACAATGAAAATGTTCAAAAAGAGTCCAGTAGCACGTTTAAGACTAACCAATTTTATTGTAGCATAAGCTTTCGAGAATCAAGTTCTCTTCGTCAGATGCATGTTACAGAAACTGGTCAAATATAGAAGAGGAGGGAGGAGGAGGGGAGGAGAGAGAAGAGGCAATTTGGGCGTGAGAGGGAGGGTGCAACCAAAACATTCCTTTGCTAGTAAATGTAAACATTTACTTATAGCTAATTCTGTCCAAGTGCAGGCCAGCTCTTATTTATGAGCTGATCTAGGCTAAAACTTAGTCAACACATGGGAGAAGGAAATACGTTTTGTAATCTGGAGGACTATCTTTTTAGTTTCAATACCATCAACTCCAACATTTCTTATCCACCGACTATAAATTTCAGTCCTACCATTAATTCTACCAATGTCAGCCATCAAGAAACTTAAAGGACAGCTCCAAATAACTCAACAATATAATTCTTCTATATGTATCAAGTAACATTATCTCAGTAATATGTTATCAGCTAGGTCAGAATTATGCTCCCCAGATGTAAAACTGGATATAGAATTAACAGATAATGGTTAGGTCAAAGTGGCCCAGCTTCCAAGAAGATTACCATGTTAAGACTTAAATTTAGCTTTTTATGACCTATAACTCTTCTTTCCTGATGAAATACTTCATCCATATGAAAAGGGGGTGATTTTCACCAATTTTCCCTCATCATATAGCAGACCCCCTCTGTATCCCAACAATGTCCCTTGGGGGTCCAAAAACACACATAGACATGAATTTAAGGCAATACTACTGAAAGCTGAGAGCAACAGCAAATTTCACTTTTGTGAAAGTTGCTTACATACGCTGTATCACATATGCTGAAAACCACTAGTTCTGTTCATATTACCAAAAACGTATGTTTATCCTGAATGTACATGCATACATCTATTGGTAAGAAAGAGCCAATGTGTGAAAATGAAACATAAGACAAGGACTTGGATAAATATGGGTTTTCAATCACATGTTCGGCTGTACAAGCATTGAATGCAATGTGAGAATTATTCAACATATGTATGAAGAAAAATCAAGTGTAACACTGTACACGGATTATACATGCATTCACTATAACTTGTGAATAGGGTTAATGTATTTAATGGAGAATAAAAGCAGCTGCTCTTAATCTTAGAAAAAATATTTTCATTCTATTTAGCGTCAGTTCCTTTGAATTTGCTCTTTATAAATCAACATTAAGCAGTAGCACATTTATTGTCTTCCTTTACACTTATGAGTCCTCAAACAAATTCTTACTGATATGAAAGTTACGTTAAGGAAATATCATACTAATCAGGTTCTGGAAAGAGATCCAAGTAGGTACAGAAAACATCAGAAATGCTGGCATTATTAGAACGCATAAAACATGATACATGCTTTTATATGAAATCAGTGTTTGTTTTTAGTCTCATTACAATCTTTCGCCCATCACAGGAAATAAGCTCTTCTATTGATAGATATAACAGACCCTATAATAATAAGGAAAAGACAGAGTAAAGTTCCCTTATCTCATTCCTACTAAACAAAAGGAAATTATCAAAATACATAACTAATGCTAAGGCCAAAGTTTGTGTCCACTCTCAAGAAAAGGAAAGTACTCTCATTGGAAAACACTGTGCAACAGTAACTCATAATGTTAAAATGATCCACTGATGTGAGTTCATCCAATAGTTCTCTAAGTGAAAAACATTAAAAACTGCACAATCCTATGTTGTTTGTTAATGGGCTTAGACTGGAGTAACTCTGCATAGGACTGCACTGAAAATAGACTAAACTTAGTACAAATAAATGCTGAAAGTAACGTATATTTCTTGCCCATAAGCCCACATTTTTATTTCTCCAAATCCAGAACCCCAGTGTTATAAACCTGTGCTGTTTCCTGAGGGCTCAGAAGACGGGCAATGCTCTTACATCAGACAGCTGTCTCCGGATCTCATAATTGGCCCTCTCAAGCTAATGCTGCTTAAACTTACTTCCCCATGCCACTTTCACTTGTGAGTCTCTCACAACTGATGACCTGGCAGGATAGGGGCTAGGGAGCCAGGGTTTTGGACTGAGAGGTGCTTCCCTGGTGGGTTGTTGCTGTCTGGTCCTGGCCAGCTGTGCCTCCTGCCTCACTTGCTACTCTCAGCTCTCTGGGGCACTTGCGTCCCTCCTCGCCCTCACTCTGGGTCTGGGGGTTTGGCACCTTCTTCCAAGCACACTCCCACCAGCTGCCTCTTCTGCATGCTCCCAGTGCTGGACATGCTCCCCCCCATTGCTATTGTCTCGGCTGCCTCTCACTCTTGCCTCTCACAAGCTGCTCTCCTTGCTCCTTCCACCACCACCCCCCTTCACCTTTTAAATTACGGACCTCCTGGCCTCACTGCCGCCTCTCCAGTAGTGCACTAGGTGTCATGTTGCCACAAAACCATAATCCACTTCATTTTCAGGGCGCTTACTCTCACTGTCCTATTCATGCTTCCCTGGAAATGGTATTATTTTCATTCACTATAAATAAAACTAAATGGAGCAACATGTAAGAGTAAAAGGGGGAAAATGAAGTGGATAACAGAGCAATTGTAAGCTCTGCTGTGATGTATACAGACCATTAAGGATTTCATTAGGTTTACTAAAAGGTCATTAATGATAAAATATCTTTTTTTTATTTTACCTACTTCCCAAACATTATAGTCAATTCCAGTTCCCAAGCTCTGTAACCCATTGACATTAATTAGAAAGCTATATATTAGAGGAACAGTTTTAATGAGCTGTTATTTCAAATGGCTTTATTGGTGAACAGCATTGTTCAGTTTAATAGCATATAAAATGACAACTACAGAAATTGCTTTGATAAGATTAAAGCATCTAGGGTTATTCAATCTCCTGTACTGTACCTCTCACAGTCCTTGGGGCTAAGAACATTTTGCTATATACACACAACTTGCCGTGCCAGCTCTTCCTGGGAAATGTGGAAAGTTTATTAATTTTTTTTTACCTACTCTATACAACATAAAGACCACCTCATCTGTAAATTGTTTTATAGTACTGCACAAAAACAAATATGTCGCTCAATTGTACATTTGAATAAAAACAATTATTTCACATTTCTGGTAAGTTAGAACATATACACAAACATAGCCAACGACTGGAAATATTAGCAGATTCCTGCTGGAGTCTCATTGGACAGAGAAAGGAGGTATAGTGACAGTTTAAATAAGAAACTTTTAAATGAATAAGATAATGAAGCAATCAGATTGATTAGTTTCTCCTCTCCAGAGAAAAAGAAATGCCTAATTAAGCATATGGCCATTGTATAGAAGCTAGGATTGCCAATTTCCAGGCAGGGCTTAGTGTTCTCCCAAAACTGATCCAGAGATCAGTTCCCTTGCAAAAAATGGAAGCTTTGGAGGGTGGACTCTCCATCCCCACCCCAAATTTCACCCTTCCTAGGCTGAGCTTCCAACAGTGTAATCCTGAGGGGAGGCAAAAGCGCCTTGGGGGCCAACTAGAGTTACGCCAGTGCGTCCCAGACTTACACCAGCATAACATCTCTTATGCTGGTGCAGCGACCTGGTGATGCACTGCCTGGATCCTCTGCCAACACCTGGCTATAGTGGCTGGACACAGGTGTAACAGGGGTGTAAGTCCCTGCACAAACGGACTGGGAGTAGACCAAGGGGCAAGGCACAACTTAGTCAGTTCCCTAAGCCATTTCAGGCATGAGAATGCCCACAGCAGAAAATTACGCCATGAAAAATGACAGTATAGCCCAGAGGCATCCATTGCACGGGAAAAGTCCATCCCCCCTCCCCCGCCATGCCTATCCCCATCCAAATGGCCTAGTGGAGCATAGGACCCCGACTATCACAGTGATCAATCAGCTTGTGCTCCTGCAGCAGCCGAGCCCCCTCCCCCATGCACAATCAGCTCCCTGGGCACCCTATATAACCTACAGCAGGGGCACCCATGTCCCCAGGTAAGTGGGGATGTGGCTGAAGGCTCTTCCTGAGAACCTCCTGCCACAGGAACTTAGACTGAAAGGTGAAAGAGGGTGCTCATGGTGGCAGGGCAAGAGTGCATGGGGAAACTTAGCAGAATTTGGGGCACGCCTTACACTCACATGTAATAGGAAAGCCATGTCCCAAATGTCTATCAACTACCATCCAAGTTTCCTTGCAGGTTAACCATCTCCTGAGTCCTGGATTGGGGAGGGATAAAGGTGCACAGGCAGGTAAGAGATAACCTGGGGTGGCGGCTGGCCTGGCTTGCTCGTTCATAACAGCATCTCCTCTCCCCTCACCTTTGCCCTCCAAATGCTGGCCTCTGCAGTTGAGGCTCGCTGGTGGTAGGGGGCACAGCCCATGTCTTCAAAAGATGCAATCAACCAGGGAGCCATGATCAATGCAGCTCAGGGGAAGGGCTCCAAACAGTCCATGGCAGGGCTCCACTCAGACCCCCTTGGCTGGATCCACCCTGGGCAGAGGAGAGGGCACGGCAACAGGCTGGGGTTACTGTGCACTCGCTCTGGAAACTCCCCTGTGATGGCAAGTGCATGACCCCCTGACTGTCTCCCTCATAGGATCAGAGCTTCAAGCAGCCATTGGAGTGGAACAACCGGATGCAGATGATGAGGACCTTTCCCCAGAGAAGCATCCATCATCTGGTTGCCAGAAGCACTGTGCCAATGGAACTACCACTGCTGCCCCTAGCCATGGACACTAAGGGTGTGCACCCTGAAAATATTCAGGTTTCCTGCTTCGCGTTTACCCAAAGCAAGAAAAAAAATTGGAAATACCCCAAACCCGAAGCAGCAAGCCACTTCGGATTTGGGTATCTGAATCACTTCGGAATGCTCCGTAAAGATTTGGAGCATTCCAAAGTGATTCAGGGTGCTGGGCGTTCTCCCAGCTCCGCACCCACCCCCATCCCCTCACCTCCACTTAGCCCCCCCAGCCCCTCCAACCCACTTACCTGGCTGGGCAGGGAAGGCCAGAGCCGCCGCCGCCTCCTCCTCTGCCACCTTCTCCAGGCCAACAGGGCTGCAGGGAGGGCTGGAGCCACCACCACTGCCACCACCACGCCTCCTCCTCCAGGCCTTTTTGGCCTCCTCCGCTGCCACACAGACCCGCATGGCAGCGGAGGAGGCCAGAGCTACCTCCTCTGTCCCTTCCTGCCCCTCAAATGGCTGTTTAAAGGGCCCTGCTGCTTGCAAGCGGTAGGGCCAAAGTAAGTGTGGGGGACTTGGGCTGGGGGTTGGGGTGGGATGTTTAAAGGGCCCTGCTGCTTGCAAGCGGCAGGAAAGGGGCCCTTTAAACTTCAGCTGTCAGGTGGTGGAATCTCCCACCTGCCAGCTGAAATTTAAAGGGAACTGCTGCTTGCAAGAGGCAGGGAAAGGACCCTTTAAACTTGGGCCCCGAAGCTTCCCGAAGCAACCCGAATGCTTTGGGGAAGCTTTGATTCAGGATTCCCGAATCGGGAATGGTGTCCCCTAATGGACACCATCCCAGGTAGTGGCATTGCTGGCCATGGTTTGTGTGAGGCCCATGTGTCTGCTTCTCTTTAGGCAGGTTGCAACCCATCAGGGAGGCCAGGGAGCATAGTTGTTCCAGTTTCTAGTGATCCTTCTCAGGGTGCTGCAGGCCCATGACCTGCCTGGACAGTTGCAGAGCCTACCACCATGGAACCAGGGATCCCCCCCCCCTCAAGCAACACATTTAAACCCTGGGATCAGCTGTTTGGCAGGGAATCAGCTGTTTAGCGGGGAATTTCCTTACTCAGATTCTAGAACCCCAAATCCAACCCTTCTAGTGGCCCAAATGCCCGAGAGTGTTCTCCAAAGCAGATACTCTGTGAAAGAAAGGCTGCTGAGTGGAAAGTCATCAAAAATATGAAAAATCAATCCATAGCATCCACTCCCATGATTCATTATAGCACATTTAACTACATGAGAAAAAAGCCACATGAATGGGCCATTTTTTTGTTTCATTTACTTTATTTGCTTTTCTCTAGATGCCTATGAAAAATATGTCCTTGGTAATACTGTTGTTTTATATTTGCAAGCATAATTAATTCAGTGCACTGAGCAACTGAATCATCATTTTCTCCTGTAATGCTATTATTTGCTAAATTAAAAGATGAAGATCTTTATGCAAATTTACAAACAGGACAGAAAAAATAGGCTCGCTCTTTGATTGTTGAATTTTGGGGTTGGTGTCAGTATATAAATTCAGAGATATTAAACTGTAAAATAATAGCTCTATGTATATTATCAAATATTTTCATTTAGAGTGCCCCTTGGGAAGATTATAAACTCTTACAAATCAATTCTTTTGCAGCACTGGGAAGAAGAGTCATTCATGAATAAGGAACTGTAAGAATTCAAACACACATTCCATCTAGCCTAAAGAACAAATCGGAGCAAGGTGATGGAGATCCGCGCAGGCTTGTATGGATACTCCCCAAGGGATTCTACAAGCATGCATTTAAATGCAATCTAAAATGAACCATGGTAGAAACTACTTTTGGCTCTGAGGGAAGCAAACAGAACCCTTTTAAAATGGAACTCACTCCCTTGGTAAGCCTTAGGCTTAATCTCCCATCCTACTTGATTCATATAATAATTACAATGACATAGGTTGTAAGAGCTCAGTAAGAAGAGAAATCTGAAACAAGACTTGGCTCACAGGGATATCTGATGCTCCCCCTCCCTGCATTTTTAATTGATTCAAGTATTAATTGATTATGTAAAAATTATATTACATATATACTTGTAAATGGAACCGGGAAATCATCATGTTCCAAAATGCATTACACAGATTAATGTTAGAAAGTCACCCATCAAGAGTTCATTTCACATCACATTTAATCGATGCCACAGAATTTAAATATGTGGAATAACTCTTTTAAAATTGGGAAAGACAGGCAGGCAGCTGATCTGCTGTTACACTCTGTAGATGACCTAAGCATAACTTCTACCATAATAACATCAAGCAGGATCTTCTCCATAAAAAGCTGAAGCTGGATGTTCACTGTCCTAAAAGTCCCCATTTTTAGTAGAGATTGGCACAATACTGCTCCAGGTAGTAGTAGGGTTGCCAGCCTCCAGGTGGTGACTGGAGATCTCCTGGAATTACACTGATCTCCAGGCCACAGAGATCAGTTCACCTGGAGAAAATGGCTGCTTTGGAGGGTGGACTTTATGGGATTATACCATGCAGAGGTCCTTTCCCTCCCCAAACCCTGCCATCTCCAGGCTTCACTCCCCCCCCCACCCCAGGGAAATCTCAAGGAATTTCCCAGCTTGGAGATGGCAACCCTAGGTACTAGAGGGGCACTCTACTAGTTCCAGCCATGCATATCGTGGCATCATTCATAGTCTCCCTCCATCTCCAGCCCCTCTCTCAGAATTTACCTAAAGTATTTCCAGTTCTTTAGCACATTTGGACCAATTACAGCTACAAGGATTACAAATCTATGGCTAGGATCACTGGACTAAATACCCAAGGGCCAAACTAGATGTGGTAGTGTCCCTTGGTCCAGCAGGGACGATATTACCACTTTAAAGCCTAATCTAGGCAATTAAAATTACTGTGAGATCCCGATCCTGATAAGGCTGGCAGCACATTGAGACCAGGCATTTGTGTCGTCGTCCCGCCCCCGCCCCCTTGTTCCTTTTCTAGTGCTGCTGACACAGCTACATGGTCACGGATGCTCTCTTGAGCCTGCTTGCGGGGAGGGCGGAATATAAATATGATAAAATAAAATAAAAATAAAATGACTCCTGAATGTATGTAAAATAACTACTATGATAAACTCTAAAGTTTTATTCTCTGCCTTCCCCCACCCCCAGCACACACCCCTTCTCTTCCTGCCTGCTTTGATTACACCCAGGTTACCCTACTGCAACGTATTGTATGTGGCCTCTGATAGCAGTTCAGAAGCTTCAGCTGGTTCAAAAGGTATGGTGCTGGCAGGTATGAATTACAAGGGCTGTGTCTTGCCATTTTGTTTTTTAATTTCTCGCTGGGTGCTGGTTTTGCATCCTGGCACGATTTCCCATACGAGTCTGCTCCATAATGCAGAGACCCTGTTCAGTGAGCCCTGACTTTCACAAGACAGGTGGATGAGCCTCAGAGACAGATTGTTTCCTGTAGTAGCAGCCAAGCTCAAGGCCTTCCTCCCTACAGAAGTTCACTTGGTACCAAATTTACAAGCTTTTAGACATTAATACGTTTTTATTCTGCCAAAACTTCCACTGTAGACTTTGAGTACTTCGATCACACTGCCCCACCTTTATCCCACAATTCTTTTAATAGACATCATGATGGCAATTGCAGGATATTAAGAGCTTCCTAATGCTGTGTCAAATTGTCTTTTTACATTTAATTTGGGGGGAGGAGGTATTTATATGTAGAGGGAGAGAGGCATTTCACCCCTGAATCAGCCTGCAGGGGGGGGGGCAAACAGCTGATCTCGGGGTTTAAATGCCCCTTCCTATACCGCTGCACAGCAGCACAGAAAGGGGCATTGTAAACCCCAACTGGCTTCCATCAGTGGCTTGGCAAGTTGCTGATTCAAGGGGAGGGATGATCCTTTGCCTGCTGCTTCACAGCGACAGGAAAAGGAACATCCCCCCTCCCGCAGGCTGATTCGGGGGTGAAATGCCTCTCTCCCTGCTGCTGCAATATCCATTGCTGAATTTATGAAGTGCCATTGAGTAACACTTTCCTTCTTTCATCTATCTGTGGAGATGCCTACATATGTCAATTTTTTTGAGTTTCATGATGGCCATGTTACTTTGTGGTAACAAAACCAAAAAAGAGTCCTATGCCACTTTTAAAAGGTGCATTTCTGCATAAACTTTATGGATAGAAATTACATTAGAGGGGAAAACTGTAAACAGTGGGGATGAAATACCATGAAATGCAAGAGCTACAATTTGTGCCATTTCTATGCAAAACACAAAAGTACAAAATAAGCACCATGATCTTTTACCAATAGATGTAACTGTGGCTGTTTAAGCCCTAGTTAATACAATTAAATCTATTGTTAAATTCTAATTCAGCAAATTATTTGCTCAGTATGTATTTATGCTCCAGTAAATCTGTTAGTCTTTGTGTCACAAAGTTCCTTTTGTTTATAAGGAAGGAGGGGAATTGTAATACCTACTAAAATGTGTTTTGTCATGGAGCTATGATCCCTTGCAATGAATTAATATTATACATGTAATGTTAAAGAAAAAGAAAATTATATCCTAGGAAACTGTATTTTATTTTCTATGAACCTATTTTTTTGCTATTTAGGAACTAAAGCCAGGAGGAGTTGCACAATTGTACCTAACTTGGGGTGACAAAATGCTTTCAACTGGTCCCGAGGAGGCTGCCAATAGCAGGGAGAAAATGATCTACAGATTGAAGACAACTAATTCTTTTGGTTATACTGAATTTTCCTCCTTTATTTTTTCCACTGCTAGCCTTTATAGCCTGCTCCTTTGTAAACTACTGCTTTTAAACCAAAATGCCCCTACATATGTTCTCATCATCAGAGTATCTTTTGTGGCTTGGAGAAGTATTTTCCCAAGGCATGTGGAGTCTGGAAATATTTTAATCCTCTAGAAGAGAAGAAATATCAAAGGGATTCACCTTGACTTCTTGAATGGCATGACCAGCAAACTTTGTGTTGCAATCATTAACACCAAGGGCTGCTTCAGATGCTGCTTCCACTGAATGACATCACTTAAAAGATAAAGTTATTATCATGATGCATTGCCACCCTCCAGGCACCGAAGAGCCCCACAGCAGCTGTTCAGTCAGAAAAGTGATTTCTGGAACAGCAGTCTGTTCAGCATGCTGCACTCATATATAGTGTATAAATAGCAAACTGTTTCTTTGAAAATTTCAAGAGTTTTTCTTTTATTTTCACTGTTCATTGATTTTCATATCTGCTCATAAGAGCATGCAGATTCTCCGGGGGGTGGGGGGCGGGGAACAACTTGCATCTCGTTTATTCTATGTTTCATTCTTCAGCCGTTAGAAAAAAGCTTTACTATACATTTTATCACCTGCACACATGTGTGGGAATGTGCAAACAAAGTTACAAGAAATGGTGTGCTAGTTTATGAATTTGGACTCAGTCTACTTTACTCAACAAACAACTAACTTATGGAATTCACTTCCTGATCAAATAGTTACTGCCACTAAAGTCAACAGCTTAAAAAGGAGTTTAGACAGTACCTTTAAAAATTACATTTGTTTATTTTTATCATTTCTATTCTGCACTTTCCATCGAAGTGCTAGAGGTAGCTTACAGACAATTAAAATAATATAAATAATTAAAATGCCAGCATGAAGTAATAGCATATTGAAATCATATTTTAAAAAGCATAACCAACAGAAAGCCTGGGTGAACAAACTAAACTAAATCTTTAGCCAGTGCCATAAATTTAGCTCTGTCTGTGTAGGGGTTTAGATTATGACTTCAGTAACTGGGCAGATGCAAATGGAAGTATGTGATCCTTCTTTTAATCTACTTCTAAACTGTGCAAGTCTTTAAATGTGATAACCAGCACTTTACAATGAGCCCAGAAACAATCAGTAGCCAATATAAATCCTTAACCACGGATGAAACATGTGTTCTGTAATTTATGCCCAACAGCAATCCTGCAGCTGCAATTTGAATTAATTAAAGCTTCTGAACTATCTCAAAAGGTAGTCCCATGCATTACATTTTGCAGCACTTTGCTTGGATCAGAGATTACAACATGGGTAACTGAGCCTAATCTCTTCAAGGAAGGGCAGCAAGTGGTGAACCAATCAAATATGGCCATAGGATCAACATGTTACTGAGAAGATCTGAGATTCTGGTTGTTGTAAATGCAGATTTAACAGTATTCCCGAAGTGTGAACTTGTTATTCGAAGGCAAATGCAACCACACTCAGAGCACGCTAATACTTCAATCTGTTATTTTATATCAGCATGACCAATAGCACCTTCAGCTTGTCTAAACTGAGCTTTAGCTCATTAACATCCACCCAATGACCACCTCCAGGCACCTGTTTAGAATATTCACCACTTTATCAGATGCAACTGAAGAGGAGGAATAGAAATGTGCATCATCAACATATGGATGACATTTAACTCTTAATCTCTGAATGACTTCTTTGAGTGGTTTCATGTAAATGTTAAACAACATGGTGTGAGAAACTATCCCACAAGACCACTATCTAGCATTGGTCAGTGAGAGAAGAACCAAACCAGTGAAATATGCCTGCTTTGATACCCATCTCAGCTACCTTGCTCAGATGAATCCCATGGTCAAAGGTTGTTAAGATGTCTAGGAAAGTGAACAGGGTTTCTCTCTCACACACACACAAACATACACACACTAGTAATGACTATTCATTATAGTGACTAATGCAGCTTCTGAACCCAGTTCAAAATGAGTCCAAATACACATTTAATCTAAAAAAGCTTGGAGTCTAGCCACCATTTTGGGGGGGATATTTGCTACTAGGCGATGATATCATGTGAGTCCAAGTAAGGATTCATTAGGAGGGGCTTCATGACTGGCTCCTTTAAGACAGCTGGTGCCATTCCCTTCCAAGACCCACCCAGGCAATCCCTTCTAGCTCAATGCAATCAATTATGATTGTACTGGGTTTGTAGGCCAGACATCCCCAAGTACTTTCTCCACCCCAAGACACAATACTTGAAATTAATCTAGCTAAACAATATACTGATAACAGTAAACTGAATTATTAAAATTGGTAGAACCAAGCCAGAAACTAATGATTTTATATGCACTATGCAAGTGTTGGGGGTTACATGAACAGGGTTGAGATATGAATAAATGGAACCTCCTGTTCTAAGGCAATATGCTTCTAAATCTTATTTACTGGAAGGCAACAACAAGACAAGACCCGGCCTGGACTCCTTGCTCTTCCTACTTGTTGAAACTGGGTGCTGAATTAGATGGACAATTGATCAGATCTAGCAGGGATCCTTACATATCATCATGGATACCCAAAATAACTGTACAGTCTTGATTTGTTTGCAAATATCACAAACATTTCCTCTCTTTACATGTGCTGCTGCTGTATGCCTCAGCTATAATATTGTATACAATTGTCTCATGCAGCTGAGGATGTCCGCTGCACAGAGATTACTAGTCACAGAAAATTGTGTAAGCCTTTCAGTGACATGTACAAACATCCTCCTGAGATAGAGCTGAAACCACTAAACTCAATTTCTTTCTTTGACCCAAGCCACTTTGGAAAATCATGTTTCCAGATGTGAAAAGCTCAGTGCATTAACCTTGCTGCAAACATCCAGCCCTCTGCCATCTGCTTTTACTACAGAGGAAACTGATAGAATTGCTATATTCATAGGACTGGTTGAAATGAGACACATCGGGAAAGATCATCTTCAATCTAAGCTTTTTTTTGTTTTTTTTACTGTATCAAATGAGCCTTTTAAAGAAATTACAGGCAGGAAGCTAGATGGAATTTTGGTACAATTCACATTTAATCTCTGGCTGCCAGAATACAAGAGTCAGAACTAAGGATGAATGAATGTTCCCTATTTCTTTTTATATTTGTGATCAAGAATGATGTCAGTTCTCTGCTCTGTGCTGCTCATTCTGTTGATCCATTTCTACATATTATATAGTGCTTGTGCACAATTTATACAGTGTTCATGTATTTATATTGTATTCATGTATTCATGTGTATGAAGTTTATTCATACAGAAAACAATGAAACAATGATGCACACAGCATTGATGGAAAATGTGTGTAATTTATAAGAAAAAATCAATGTGAGAAAACGGAATATGGCATTAAAATGAAGAATCAAAAGTTTGAGTCACACAAGGGAGAAGTAAAATCAAAATGGAGATTTTAAAGTTAAAACAGCAAGCTTGAGAAATTTGAAATTACAAGCAAGGCACCCTCAAGGACTTGTGGAAGAAGGTTATCTCATTTCCCCTCCCCCACTATTTTTTCTTTCCATTCCATGAAAACCTTCATAGCCTCTCCCCTTTTTTCTTCTTCCTTCCTTCTGTCCTTCCCATGCACCAGCCACCCTACCTCATTATCGCCCCCCCTCACCTCCAGCTTTCCTTCCCTCTCCCCAAGAGCCTTTCCCTAGGGAAACTTTGTGCAATTCTAGCTGCAAGGCTGCGCCAGGCCGAGTTGCATGGTGGGAAACCCTCAAAGACTTGCAAAACCAACTCACTTTCTCTTGTATCTCCCTTCTCACACTATTTCCACTTTTCCTCCTCCTGGCAGCCCCTGTAACCTCATCTTTCCTTGCCTCCTTAACCAACCAACCAACCAACCAACCAACCAGCCAGCCAGCCAGCCAGCCAGCCAACCAACCAATCAGCCAACCTTTTATCTGCCCTCCATCTTCAGGTATATTTATTATTTACTTACTTCATTTATATCCTGCCTTTCTGTACAATAGAGATCCAAAGAGACTTACATCATTCTCTTCTCTTCCATTTTATCCTCACAACAACTTACCTGCAAAGTAAGTTAGGCTGACTGGCCCAAGGTAACCCAGTGAGTCCAATGGCAGAGTGGGGATTCAAACCTGGGTGTCCCAGATCCTGGTGTGATATTCTAACCATTATACCACACTGACTTAAGTGGGTGTAGTTGAACAGAAACAAGCAGCCAATTCTGGGTCAGTGTTTGCTTGTGGCCTCAATGAATCATCCCACAAATGCCAAAACAGCCCTGGAAAGAGCCATGTCCTTTTCCCTGCAGTTTACTGACAGAAACAAAGGCTTGAAGGCTGGCAATACTGTTGTGACGGCCACCGAGGACATTCATTTCTTAAAACTACTGAATTTGTGCTTCATCATTCTGTGCTATAACCAAGTTGGATATATGCCTGTTATGATAGCAAAAAGGCATGACTTGAAGGATGTTTACAATTCAGGAAAGATTCCCCCCCACCCCCCACCCCCGGCCCAGTTCACAGAAAAGAGTGTATTTGATTTCTACACAGTGCTTCTTATACGATTGTAGAAGAGGATCTATACTGAGTAGTAAAATGACTGATCGCATCATCTTAGACAAAAGAAATCAACCCTCTATGGGAAACACTTCTCACACAGTATAACAAACCAACAGAACAAATGAGTTGGATTTCATTCTCTGAGAATTTATTGCATTGAAACAACAGGAAGTGAAGTTAGTCCTCAAATGGTCAATGGGAAGGATAATATTTGATCTACAATTGGTTAGCACAAATTTGTCCTTGCCTATTACTGTAAGGGCATTTGCACATGTACAAAGTCAAGTATGTGATTGGTTATTTCCTTATATCCACACTACCACTAGTCCACTACTGATGACTGACAATAAAGCAGCCACTGGGCAGCATGTGGGGTTGCCAGGTCCCCCAACCCCCCGCCCCCCAGGGCAGAAGGTCAGAGGCCCGGCACCTTCCTTATGGCTTCCCCATCATGCATGAACAATGATGTCACTTCCAGGAAGTTATGTCATCATGCGGATTATGTGCCGCCCAGGGAGCGCTCCTGCACTCCCCAGGGGGCTGAATCAGGTCCAAATTGGGCTGCTGAAGAGTGTGGGAGCACTGCCATGCTCCACAGCAGCCTGATTTGGGCTGAATCCGGCCTCAATACACCCCAATTCAGGCTGCCTGGGAGTGTGCTGCACCGTCCAGGAGCACGTCCCAGGGAGGCATGTTCCCCCTGCCATCCAGGTAAGCAGGGTGGAGGGTGGGAGCAGGGGGCAGCATGACAGTTACCTTAACCATTAACGTCTCAACATGACAGTTCCCTTAACCATCACCATCTCAGAGACAGCAAGCCACAGCTACCATTTCTCAGGTAGAGAAGAAGCAACCCACCCAACATCAGACAGAGGGCTTTGGAAACCCTCTACCACTCTTTCTATCCATTGCTACATCACAATTTAAAAAGCCTAAAAAGCACCAAGAGAAACATTCTGACCTGTATTAATTTCTAACCATAAGCAGAAAAAGTACACGATAATTCACAATAACTGATTCCCCTCACCTCATAAAGGGTAATGATGCCATTGGTCTCATTTGGGGGCTTCCACTGAACATAGATCTTCTCTTCAAAGGGCCCTCCCTGAACAGATTCGAGGGGAACAGATCCAGGAACTTGGAAGGAAATGAAAAAAAATAGTGTTAATTAGAATATTTCTTCTAAAATCTGTATAACACAGTACAGAAGAAGTTGTTTAACCAGGCCAGTTCATTCAGTAAATGCACGAGACAACCAGGCTGACTGCAAGTTTATGTGCATGCTGTGTGTTCGTGTCATGACTGTGTTCAGGCTATAAATGTATATACTGCAGTATATTTCTTGCAGTGTGTTTCAAACTAATCATGCCACAGTACTAAGGTAGTCAGGATCTAATCCCAAGAATGGTCATTTGTATCATTTACAGTAGCTGTCTTAATAAGTTCAGTGAAAGATATTTCCTATTGTGACATCTTTATCAGGAGTACTCGGATTACTGAGATTTACTAGCTTCATAAAGAGATTGCTTTATGATTCTACTCAATCCGCACTGTATTGTAAAATACACTGATATAGGAGCAGCTTGGTCCTAAAGCCCAGATGCCAGCACATCATTGACACTGGTACAGCATCCTATGCTCAGCAAAGAAAACAAAAGGCAAAAAGACTCAGCTCCAAGGAACTGAGAGCATAAAAGCTGCATTGCAGCCCTTACTCATTTCTGGCTCCTACACTACCCCTGTGGTGCCTGTGGAAATATGCTAACTTACTTCTGTGTGTGTGTGTGTGTGTGTGTGTGTGTGTGGGCTGGATGGGAGGAGACTATCAAACTTTAGGCAGGCTATGGCCTAATCTCCTCCTCAATCCCCCCTCCCCTCCAGTTCCTAACCAATAATTTGAAGGCAACTCCCTAGAGAGGACAGGGAATCCATCAAAGGGATGAGGAGATCCGTCCCAGAAGGCTGCAGGAGGGAGGGGCCAGTTCCAGAGGGAAAACTGAGAGTGGGGGGGGGGTTGGTTGGAGCTGGAGAGTGAGGGAGACAATTCCGAAGGCAGATGTTTGTCCAACTTAACCCCAAGTAACAAAGTAATGTGCCTGCCCTACATACCACCTAAATAGAGCATGAGTTTAATGGAGGGAGAGTGATGAAGCATTTTAATGTTATTTTTATTTCTTCCATTCACTTGTGAGGTGCCTGTATATAGTTGTGAGGTTTAAATAAATTCTTTTGATTGTTTAAGAAGTGAAGTTCCTCTGTGCCACATAGTTCCCCAACCGCTTGGAAACACAAGGAGACGAGAGGGGTCAAGGAATCCCTAGGGAGAGGAAAAGTGGTGGACAGTTGCCAACTCTCCAGCGGAGCCCCAAAAATTCCTAAGAAGCCCAGAGGCAGGATCCTAGTGATGCCAGAGGGAGGTTAGGAGGCTGTCCTGCCTAACCAGAGCCCGAGATAGGGACAGTGTTGGCAGCAATACCCTGAGGCAGTGGAGTGAGACAGCTCCTTCAGGTGCCAGGATAAGCAATAGAGAGGTAGGCAGAGCAGGGTCCACCAGTTGACAGAGGCCCGATCCACCACAGTGCCAATAACAGATATATAC
Source organism: Eublepharis macularius (assembly GCF_028583425.1). NCBI lineage: Eukaryota > Metazoa > Chordata > Lepidosauria > Squamata > Eublepharidae > Eublepharis > Eublepharis macularius. The sequence goes on from NC_072794.1 coordinate 138,464,464, forward strand.
CAGTGAAGAAGCAGGACACTACACATATGTTTCTCTGGGCTATGCTGTAATAGTGTTTTGTTGCTAACCTGTGAAATGTATAGGCTGGCTTTGCAATCTTTACTTCAGAACTTTGGATATTAGTACTGGTATAATGATTTAAAGTTTTAGTGTGTGTTTCTTTAAATGTTTGGTAAGTTGCAGAAGAACAAGGCGGGTGAAGGAGGGAGAGGAGTGAGTGAGGTGATTGGTTGGTGGCTGAGAGTGTATGGGCGGAGCTATGAAGTGTGTGGAGAAAGTATATACAGTTTACGGTTGGGGAAGTCAGTCTGGAAATGCAGTCTTCTGATTAGAATCCTATATAGTGCTGTGGAAAGTATTAAGATCCTAAAAGGAAAATAGAATACTTATAGAGGACATATTAGAGAACAGAGGGAGTAAAGTCCTAATATTGTCAAGTATTATAAGAGTGTGAGAGGAAGAAACTGAGAGAAACATAAAATAAAGATTGAACAAAGTACTTTCTGAAGAGAAAGGAGGATTTGAGAGAGAGCAGTGATTGTGAAATGAAAGATTGTGACATCTCAGTCCCAAGTTATTAACATACACTGTTTTATTTACTGAAGAAAAGTTGCTAAACATCCTGAAACCGATATGCTTCTTGTACAAATAAAGTTGTATTTTATTTACTTTTAAACCCAGAGTTATATGCTATTAGCATACAACAGTCTCATCCTCAGGACCACATACTCCAACAAAGCTTGGTCTTAAAGCTTGGACAAAATGTTACTGAAAGGTCAATTAATCAGATTGGAATTAAATTCCTGGTGGCACTATAACAAACCCAGTGTGAGAGAGAAATAACGAGAGAGTTAAAAACATACCATATCTAACTACATGATTAAAAGAGAGCAGTTGTTGTGACGGCAGGTTTTCAGAATATTTGATCCCAATCATTTAAGTAACTCAACCTTTTCTTACCATCCTCCTCAGTTTGCACCACCAACTCTTCACTCTCCATCTTGCCTTCCGGGTTTGAAAGAGCCAGCTTCAGTCGGATAGTCATGAAGGGTCGAAGTCCTCGCAAAGTGTAGTGGGATGAAGTCTGAATTAGTTCTTCTGCCTCATACTTCTGCTGGTTGAACACATACTGGTAATAGACTGTCAGGTTATAGCTGTGGCAGCGGGTCACAGCATAACCAAAGGGCTCCCACTGTAGAGTCAGCTGGCGAGATCGGATGTCAACAACCTCCACATTCTGGGGACCATGCACTGGATCTGTGGAGCAAATGGATGGCCTTCAGATAATGAAGCATACAAGAGTTTATTAATTTATTAATTTAGGAAATTTATATGCCACCTTCTATAATTTTGCTTGAAGTGGCTTACAGGTAAAAACAATGCCATCAATTCATTTGAAGATCAGAAATTATCAACATAAAAACAAACTGGGAACAAAAAACACCATATAACAACCATTGGACATCCTTACGAATATCCATACAACAAATTAGAAACAGACCATAAAACAGAGATAAAGGGATGTTTCCTGAATCAAAAGCTTGAGTTAAAAAGGAATGCTTTGGCTTGGAGCCAAAAGGACAGAATGGTAGCCATCATGTGTGCCTTTAAGTGGAGGACATTTCAACACTGAGGTGCAAAAATAGAAAATGAGTTGTGTCTAGTTGCCACCCTGTACTCACCTCTGAAGACTGGAGAAGGAAAGGGGCACAGAGAGCAGGGCTTGGGAAGTGGATCTTAACAATACAGGAGGAGAATATCTTTTGAGGTTATTCATGGTTTTATATTCTCAATATTACTTCATTAGAACAACTACCATTTCTCTATTTAAGCACTTGAGACATTCAGATGTTTGGTCTTAAGTTATACATTATAAAGAAAGACTTTCTGTATGTTGAACGGGGTTGCCAGCCCAGCACTATCAACCAACAAGAGACAATGGTGGTCAGAAACATGTAAATTGTTTACCCTAACAGCACAAGGTCACTTCAGGCATCAAACTGGAAGTGATGTCATCAAGCCAGGGCAAAACTCTAGGATTCCACTGAAACTTTGGTTTTATCATAGAGCTTCAGTGGAATCTTAGCCCATAGGCCCAACACAATAATTTCACTTCTGGGTTCATGCCAGGAGTGATAGCAATTCCACTGTCATTCCCACTCCCCTCTGCTGCATCCTTGGGGATGAACCCAGATGTGACATTATCACTTTAGGCCTACATGTCAAGATTCCACTGAATCTCTATGGTAAAACAAGGGCCTCTGGACTAGATATCTCCTGCCAGAGAGGGACACCTGGTAGTCCAAATGTCAAAACAGGATCTGAAACCATGGCTTGAAGATCATTTTTAACCTTAACTGTGGTTGCAAATGATCAATGTGGATATTTTTGCCCAGTGCTTTCTTCATCACAATACAAGCTAGGATAATAGCAGCATGTCTTGAGGGGCGAGGGGTAAAGATAATTAAACCAGAATTTGAGCCAATGTACGCAACTCAAATGTAGGTTTCATAAACTAGCTATATTAAGACAAACCCTGGTTTTACATTGTTTGAACTGAGCCACAAAAGTATGTGCATGTTTCAAATTTGAGTCTTTTTAAATTCTAGCAGAATATGCTATATATATATGTATAAGCATGTTCACATTTTTGTAGCAAGTTCACATTTTTGTGAAGATGCAAGTAAGTGTTGCTGTGTGTGCACTAAGTGGAAACATGGTGCACACACTCTATCACTGTTGCATCCCTTTCAATACTGTGTGTGGTAATCCACCAATATTATATTCATCAACTGCTGATTATGAATGCACATGTGGGCATGCATAACATAATAAATGATTATATGTAATTTTCACTCATAATTTCTTGGTTTGAATGTGCAATTAAAATATACTGCTTGCTAATTTCATCGTTTCTCAGTATGAATTTATAGAAACAACAATGGTTTTTCAAAACTAAAAAAACAAGGAAATCTATAATCTTTTGTCCTTTAAAAGCTGCACATGGTATGAGGAGGAGAATCTAAAAATTGTCAGAGAATAAGAAGCAATCCATTTTCCCTTCTGCTCACGAACAAAGCTTAGATGTGTTGAGCAGCTGGTGTGCTGTTCTAAGCTGTAAAATGGATGACCATTTTTTAAAAAAATCTTAACATAGTTACATTTATTTTAGTCCTTGTTTTAACAAATGATAATTTAGTATGAAATTGTAAACATGCAAGAGAAAAAAAATCTCACATCTGATTAGGAAAATGAGTTCAGTGCTCCTGTTAAACAATCAGAATCTCTAAGGGTACCAACAATGTTTGTTTTTTTTCCCCTGGCAGGGCTCCTATGCTATTAAAAGCTGCCTCGTGACAAGCAGGAGTGTAACAGCTGCTACTAATATTCTCAAAATTCATAGGAAAAGCTGCACTTTTCATATTTGTGCTAATTATGCTGCTCATAGAACACTGGAGCCTTGCACAGGACCATGTTGGAATAGGCATAGTATAAAGACCTCCACTTTCTGAAATGAGATATTTAGCTTTGGGAGTAAGGAAAGATCAGTGGTTCAGTTAGGGATGCCAGCTCTGGGTTGGGAAATGTTTAGAGATTTGGGGGATAGTGCCTCGGGATTGTGGGGTTTAGAAGAGGAGGATCCAACCCCAGCTGGGTATAATGCCGCAGCGTGTACCTTCCAAGGCAGCCATTTTCTCCAGGAAAACTGATTTCTATTGCCTGGAGATCAGTTGTAATTCCAGATCTCCAACCACCACCTGGAGTTTGGCAACCCTTGGTTCAGTGGTAGAGCACATCCTGTGTAGGAAGTGTCCAATGGGCATTCTCCAGCATCTCCACCCAAAGGATCCTGAAACATACGAAAGTTGCTGCCATCAGACCGCCCAACCGCCCTTACATACTGGAGATGCAAACATGGCAGCATTCTGCCTGAGCAGCGGCCTGGGGCTAAGGGTGTGTAAAATGAAACAAGGGGTCTGGAAATACACCCAGAAATCAGTGTTTTGTTTCGTTAAAATAGCTTCCAAAATGATGAACCAAATCCAAGAAACCAAGATACAATGGCACCCTCCCACCAAAAAAACACATCTGTTGTGTTTTGGTTGTTATGGTGCAGCAGCAGCAGGAGGCGGGCAGGCAGGTACTTACCTGGCAGCATCATGTTTTCCTATAGCATTCTACCAGTCGAATCCCAAGGAGAGAGAGCCCTTACTTTATATCACCTAATTAATTCTGTTGGAGGGAAGGGGGAATGTGCACGAGTGCATTTTTTGTTTTTGTGGCACTACCCATGCACTAGTCTGTCTCCCCCACCCAGAGCAGGAAACTTGGACAATCAGCCACTGTGATGAAAAGTGCTACTGGGTGAGGAGCAAGTGGTCTGTTCAATCAATCAAACCCAATAAAAGCCTTGGAAGACTAGTGATAGGCTGCAATCCTAAAGACACATTTTTGGGAGTAAGCACTTCTGAATAGCATGGGACTTAAATCTGAGAAGACTTGTTTAGGATTGCTTCCACAGTCTTTTGGGCTCTCTCTTTTTCTGAGTCAAATGGCAAACATGTACTGTAATGAAACTTCAGCTCCTTCACAGTTTCCACCTATATGTCCAATTTATTTTTCTCTTCAGGTTTCTCATCCTGGTGCAATGCCACCCCTCCACCCCTGCCACTCCTGACACATTGAGCACCTTTCTAAACAATATTTTTTTTAAAAAAAATCATTATCAATCTTAAGTCAAGTCCTTTGAGCACCATTGGCCTACTCCACTCTTTCAAAAACAATCATGCCTGCCTTTGCAGCAAAAGGAAAACTTTTGGAAAAAACATAGGTCAGTTTGGGCAAGGGCAGGGGGATTCAGACAATCATTCTGCCTGCCTGAACTTGGACGATGGAAAAGCCTGGTGGCAATTAATGAGAGAATGCCCCATTTTGCAGAGGAATGCTGATCATCAAAAGGAGGAATTTCATCCCTTATCAAGGGAATGAAACTGCAAAGCAGAAGGAAACATGATAGCAACAAGCAATAGTGGGATGTAAAGGAAATGTATTGGTACTACAGAAAAAGAAACAGGAAATATGAAGTAGGATTGTTTTTAATGTTGCTGCACAGTACTTGATGGAGTGTTCTCCTGCTTGGATGCTGCCCCATCTCTGCCACCCCACTACTGCTTTGCCAGCCTGTTTCCCGCTATAGTGTGTGCCCAATGACACTTGCCTTTTCAGGGTTTGTTGTTGTTGTTGTTGTTGTAGTGTAATTGAGGAAAAACTCAGTGGATTGATGGCTTAGATGGAGGGGGACTACTGGTCAAAGCAGTTTTTAGTTAAGAGTGAAAATAACTGCCCTAGAGTCTCATTTCCCCAACCCCCCACAAAAGACCAGTTTTCATGTGCACTGCTGACATGCCTCCCCCAAACATTCTTTGGGGTCCGTAAACACTGAACCCCTTTGTGTGTGCTCAAACTTGGTAGGTCAATGATTTAGAGGGAAGACTGTTCTGTCTGATTCTGGTGCCATTAACTGCAAATACAGGTGCTCCAAAGAGCCACAAAGGTCTTATTACAAAGAATGGGGCCAAAACTCAAGATAACGAAAAAACGAGTGGATTAGATCTGACTGGCAATGTTTTTCCCTGAAAAAAACCAATAACAATACACAAACCATTTGGAAACTTTGGATTTGAAATTAAAATATGAATTTTCTTAGTGTGACCCCTACCTGGGGCCCCCAGGTACCCTCTCTCAGTAGAGGACCTGAGGCAGCTGCTTCAGCTACTCTGTGGCTAAAACCATACCTGTGCCAAAGCTGTGATGACTTCCCACACATCTGCAAACTGAAGAAAGAGTCCAGACCAGGCTGGCCTAAGCACCAATGATTTAGAAATTTGGTACTGGCTGTGAATCAGCCATGAAAAAAAATGGTCCAATGACTTAAGAATCTTGTTTTAATTTGTTTGAAACAGGTTCAACGTTTCTTCAAAGTTCTGTTCTGAGTATTTGCCTAAATGTAACTAAACAATATTGAATCCATATGCTTCAGTTAAGCTAATGCAGCTTTCTCACGCAGAGACTGATAGCTTTCCAACCCCATGATTCTTGTAATACTGTAGGAAGCACAACTGCATAAGCATGTAAAGAAATTAATCAAAGACAGATTCTTAGCAAAAAATTTTGGGGTGGCGGGAGAAAAAGACTAGAATAAAGATCAATCAATTTTTTTCAAGTTGACATAAGAAATTGTTTCCTAGCCCATTTTTTTATTTATTATAGATTCTTAACCAACAGGGGTTTACCAAACACAATAAATATTTTGACAGCTGACTTAAGGAGGCAATTTAAAAAAATTATTTTCTGTACAGTAGCAGCATCTTGAAGTACAAATATAGATGCATGGAGCTTCAACAAAACTGTTACAGGATGCAAATATCTATCCTCTGCCTTTACTCAGTAATCCAGAAAAGCATATGGACCCATCAAAAGCACTGTGCCCTTGTTCTATAGAACAGAAATCCGCTGTTTAAGATGTCCAGCTATTGCAAGCCTAGCCTGTGCTGTTTGTGTAACTTTCACCCCATTAGCTGTTTCCCCAGTAAGCTATAGTATATCTCTAATGGGACATAAACTAATCAATACAGTGCTGTATGTATAGAGTAGGGATGGGCACGAACCGAAATACGAAACAAAGTTTGACACGAACAGGGCCAGTTCGTGGTTCGTGAATCGGCGGTTCATCAGAGCCCATTTCTGACAAATCGCTGTGAACTTTAGGCTGGTTCATTTGGTTCGTTTTTTCATTCGTCACTGCAGACAGCCTGGCGCTGATCATTCAGTTCCCTAGGCAGCAGAGGATGGACTTCCTGCAGACTTTCTGCTGACCCGGAAGTGGCCTTCTGCTAGCCCGGAAGTGAACTTTTACTGACCCAGAAGTGACGATTTGCTGACCTGGATGTGACGTTTTCTTGAACCAAATGAACTGGTTTGCGAACTGGGACAGGTTCGTGAAAGTTCATGGTTCGTGGTTCATGAAATGCGACGAACTGCACAGTTCTTTTTTTCCCAGTTCGTGCCCATATCTAGTATAGAGATAGAAAGACAGAGACAGATATTTTTTTGTGCATGGTCAAGAACATCCCCCACGTCCATTTTCTGTGACAGATATCTAATTTATGGTTAGTTCTTTTACATTACATGACATTTTAACAAAAAAATTATGATACTAATGCACCACTTATACACAACTAATGTGAAAACAGATATCAATTTTAACAGCAATATTTGTATAAAATTTCATTAATAATAATAATATGTTTATTGCTTTTCGGGCCAAAGCCATAAGCCATACAAACACCAACAAAATATGAACTGTACACTTGAACATACCCAATTCACATAGACAAAATGGGCGTGGTGGCGCGCGCCTGTAATCCCAGTCTAACCATGGGAGGTTGAGGCCGGCGGATCGCTTGAGTTCGGGAGTTCGCGACTGCAGTAACCATATAACGTCAGAAGACGACTGTATCTCTGAGCTGAAAGGGTCCAGGAGAGGTGGCCCGGCTCATACTTGCGGAGCGCAAAAAGCTCCAAGGATAAAATTTCATTAATATTGTGAGGAGGAAGATTTCATTAGTTATGTCCTGAGTGCTATAAAACTTTTAAAACTACTAAAACTTTCAAATCAGACGACGGGTAGTCACAAAATTTAGTAGTATCCCGAGTTCTCAATGTCTGGTAGGCTACACTCTTTTCAGTTTGGTGGGCCATAACTTATTGCGCAAATCTAAACTATGAAAATCACAAGTCCTTTTTCTGGTTATGTGACCTGCAAAGGCTATTAGTTATTTTTATCTTATTTTCTTTTCTACCTACTCTTTTCTAGGGGTGTGCGATTTGAGTTTTGGATTTGGGAAAAATACCCAAATCCAATCTGATTTGTAAAGATTTGGGATTTCTGAAATAGACCCAGCGTACTGGGGCCATTTCGGGAATCCCAAATCAAAGATCCCCGAAGCTATTTGTATAGCTTTGGGAAGCTTTGGATAAAGGGGTTAAAATGCCCCTCTTCCTGCTGAACAGCAGCAGGGAGAGGGATATTTAAACCCCTGATCAGCTGTTTGTTGGGGGTTTCCCCGACAAGCGGTTAAGTGCAGCCTGCAGAGGTTTAAATGTCCCTTTCCATACCGCTACACAGCAGCACGGAGAGGGGCATTTTACCACCAAATCAGCTGCTTGTCAGGGGGATCCCTGACAGGCGGCTGAGTGCAGCCTGCACGGGTGAAATGCCCCTCTTCCTGCTCCTTATTCACCCAATGCAGGGGAGATGGAGGAATTTCACTATCTCCCCTCCATCGGGTGAAGGAGAAAACAGAGACACAGCAAGCTGAAACTTGCTGCGCTGCAACTCTTTCATCTGATGAAGGGGAGACGGGGAAATTTCTCCATCTCCTCTCCATTGGGTGAATGAGTTGCAGCATGACAAGTTTAAACTTGCTGGGCGCCGCTGCCTCTTTCACCAGATGGAGGGGAGATGGAGAAATTTCCCCATCTCCTCTCCATCGGGTGAAGGTGAAAACAGAGACTCAGCAAGCTGAAACTTGCTGTGCTGCAACTCTTTCACCCGATGGAGGGAAGACGGGGAAATGTCTCCATCTCCCCTCCATTGGGTGAATGAGTTGCAGTGCAGCAAGCTTAAACTTGCTAGGCTCAGCTGCCTCTTTCACCCAATGGAGGGGAGATGGGGGAATTTTCCCATTTCCCCTCCATCGGACAGAGGAGAAAACAGAGACCCAGCAAGCTGAAACTTGCTGTGCTGCAACTCTTTCATCCGATGGAGATGAGACGGGGAAATTTCTCCATCTCTTCTCCATTGGGTGAATGAGTTGCAACACGGCAAGCTTAAACTTGCTAGGCTCAGCTGCCTCTTTCACCCGATGGAGGGGAGATGGGGGAATTTCCCCATTTCCCCTCCATTGGGTAAAGGAGGAAACAGAGACCCAGCAAGCTGAAACTTGCTGCACTGCAACTCTTTCATCCGATGGAGGGGAGACGGGGACATTTCCCCATTTCCCCTCCATCAGGTGAATGAGTTGCAGAGCGGCAAGTTTAAACTTGCTGGGCTGCCCTTTTCTCCTTCGGATGATGGAGGGGAGATGGGGAAATTTCCCAGGAAGCGGAAACTTGCTGGGCACCGCAGCCTCTTTCACCCAATGGAGGGAAGACCGGAAAATTCCCCCCATCTCTCCTTGGGTGAAAGAGGCAGCAGGCCCAGCAAGTATCAGCTTGCTGAGATGCTGCTTTTTCCTTCACCTGATGGAGAGGAGATGGAGTAATTTCCCTGTCTCCCCTCCATTGGTTCAAGGAGACAGCAGGGCCACAGCAAGTTTAAACTTCTTTGCTGCTGTTCATTCACCTGATGCCAGCGAGGCAGCGGGATTTCCCCCGTCTCCCCGGCATCGGGTGAAAATGAGGCAGCAGTGTCGGGGCAAGTTTAAACTTGTCACACTGCCACGGCTCACTGACCCATTGACAGGGAGATGGGGGAATTCCCTCCTCTTCCCGGCTTCGGGTGAAGAGGAACCTGTGGGGGCGTGAAGCTTCCATGTGCTCCAAATCTTTACGGAGCATATTGAAGCGAGCCGATAGGCAATTTCTGAAGCAGCTTGCTGCTTGCCGCTTCGGAAATTGCTTAATTCCGACTCTTTTTCCGTTTTGTAAATTACGAAGTGGGAAAACCGAATCTTTTTTTACTGCACACCCCTACTCTTTTCCTTATCTTTTTGCCTATTAGATTGCAAGCCTATTAGCAGCAACTGTCCTTAATTTTATTACTGTATATTGCTTTGTTTTGAAAGCTACTATGAATTGATAGATATGTTATTTTATCATCAATATCACACTAGATGACCTATCAATACCTTCTGTTTTCTGTAAACAGTGCGTGTGTGTGTGCGCGCACGTGTGTGTGCACATGCACATGCACACTTTAGCCCTTGTGGTGAAATGTTCTTATTTGTAGGTTTGGAGTTTTTCAAAACTTCAGACTTGTAGTTTTAAAAAGTGTTTTCTCCCTCTTAGCTGACAGAAGGTATGGGAAACCAAATGTTTTCTGAGGCACACCCATGGTCTTTAGTTATGCAGATATGTTACCTGGTTGAAGACAAAGAAGTGGCCGGAACACTTTTTGCTAAAAGCTTACCCTTCTAGCTGTGTGGGGGGGGCAGAGACTTGGAGGACTTAAATATAGGATTGCTAGGTTCCCCGACCCCCCCACCCCCACCCCTCAGCAGGAGAGCAGAGGTCTGGCACTTAGTTAACAGTTACCCCTGTCTTGTGTGCACGTTCCCGGCATACATGATGATGTCACTTCCTGGAAGTGGGTCACAAGCCATCCTGTGCACAGGTCACAAGCCACCCTGGGAGCCCTTCTGTGCTCCCTGGGGGGCTGAATCAGGCCCGATTTAGCCCAAATCTGGCCACTGCAGAGCACGAAAGTGCTGCCATACTCCACAGTGCCCAATTTGGGCTGATTTGGGCCTGATTTGGCCAGAATTTGGCCACTGCAGAGCGTGGGAGTGCTCCCATGCGCCGCTCTGCAGCAGCCCAAATCTGGCAGCTGCAGAGTGCGGGAGCACTCCCACACTCCACAGAGACCCAAATCAAGTTCAATTCAGGCTGAATTGGGTCTGAATTCAGCTGAATTGGGGTGCTGTAGTCATCACATGGATGATTGGTATATGAAACCATTCTTGGAAGGGCTAAACTAGGACTGGTTTAAATAAGATGTTGTATATGTTAAAACCAAAGGCAGAAAAATGGCCTGTTTAGGCTCTAACAGCAATTTATCCAGGGCTGTTTTTCCGGTGGTACGCACTGGTCTACAGTACCAGCACTTCTTTCTGCAGTACTGGCACTTCTTTCAGCGGGTGGGCTTGGGCCCCCAGGGTGGCAAATATCATGAGTATTGGAACTACTCTCTCTGTCTCAAAAAACCCACTGATTTTATCTAAATAGGAGGATAACTAGCACTTGCACATTCAGAATTTAGCACTATGCATTACATAGTTCAAGGTCAAGCATCCCTTAATTGTCAGTATTGCATCATCATTTCATTATTTCTTAGCCATTCTTTTCCAGATCCCCATTTTGACATACTTTTTCAGCTGCCTAAAGTGGGGGTTTTTGGCCTGAATTCCTGAGAGCATATATTGTGGACGGTGTGAAGGTCAAGATAAGACTGATTGCTTTGAACTTATGATGCTTCTGAATGAGGAATACATGCGATTGTGGGTGTATACTCTAAGACAGTGGTCAAATCCACATTACCCATTCTAAGTCGCATGTTCCCCGCATTCCCCTCGCAATCCCGAGTGCCGGTCACATTACCTCATTAAACAGACGCATTTCATTCGCTTTTCTCCTGAATATGTGGTCACAGGTTTTCAACAGGAGTTTCACAGTGGCTGTGAATGGGCCAATGCGCAATTTACGCGGGTTTTTTAAAAACCACCCCCCTTCCTGTCTCTCCGGCCATTCCAAGAGTTCCTATTGGCTGATTCAACTTGCAAGTGCTCCGTAGTCTGCAAAAGACTGTTTTTGACTTCATAGCATTGGATTTATTGATTATGCTGTTTCTGAATCAAATCTGGTAGTTTGAAAAATCATTTTGGAGTGAATCCACCCTCAGAACGGACTCGCGAAGCTTCCTTTTTAACTGTTTTTTTTTATTTTTTTTATTTTATATTACTGTAATATCGAAATTATGAAATATCGAAATAATGACACTCCAAGGAAGTGAAACTTTAGTAAAATTCAGGCACTGAACTGTCCTGCATAGGAAATGCCCACGAAAGCTTCCCACATGCTTCCAAATTTCCAAAAAAGAAATGGGAGAGAGCCATCAGTGCTGTCAGTGGGGGAAAGAGAGGCATCATTATTTTCAATGATGTTTCTTTATAAGGCAAGATCGAAATAACGGAAAAGTACGCTCAAAACATTTGTTTTAAAATGGGCGGGGAAAAAAGGTCCCGCCCAAAAAAGCGGTTTTTGAGCAGCCGTGTGACCGGAGGGACACGCGAGAAAGACGGATTGGAAGCAGGAATGTGAACGAAGAGGAAAAAATCGCGGATTGGAGGCAAACGGAAGATATCTGATAAACATGCGGGTAATGGGTGAATGTGGATTCGACCAGTATGTGTTAATCCTGATTTTTTGACTCCTGTGGATTTTGTCTTCCTTTTTCATCTTGTAAGTATTGACATCCCAGCTTTGGATTTATATTTTCCTCTTTTAGCTAGAGTTATTGCAGGCCTGGCAGCCTTGAAGATTACACTGTTTTGCACTTATGACTTAATAGAAGGATTTTAGAAAAAGTTACCTGTGATTTATATAAATTCCACTTTTCTGTAAGCAGCTGGCCTGAGTGACTACAATTCCTGAAGAGTTACCTTGCTTTATATAGGGATGGGGGGATGTTTTTCTACTGTTTTTACAGAAGCTATAACATGTATATTCACTGAAGTGTTAAGAAGTATTTGGGGGATGCGATCATTTACTGATTCCTGATTACAAAAGGAGGAAGGAGGGTTGTGTGAGAGTCAGATAGCCTAAAAAATGATGCCATAGAGATTGCCCCGATTTAACCACACTTGTTTATGCTGTTCCATATCCTATTTTCCTTTATTTTTATAATAAATAAATTAAAAGGATACATCACTTCGATCCTTCTTTTAATTTCTGTATAGAGACATAATTCTCACCTGGATTTCCCCCCTTTTTGGTGGGCCAAAGGCTACCTTTGGTAACTGGGTAACTGTTAAAATACAGTCACCCTAATTCATAAGTGGCCAGTCCTTTCCAAAATGGATATCTATGACTATTGCACATGTCAACAACTTGGTTTATATTTTACACCCAATGGGCAAAATCCCACAAATAAGATTGTTTGTGAGCATCATATTTATACCAGGCCTTTATAGAATCATAGAATTGTAGAATCATAGGTTTGGAAGGAATCTCTAGGATCATCTAATCCAACCCCCTTCAATGAGATGCCAAATGCAGAACTGGGGCAAAAAAGGCAGCTACATATTTGGCACTTGCACTTCATTTGTAACATCTGGTAGAACACACCCCTCTCCTGTTGTCAGGACATTCCTCTTCCCTGCTTGACATGATAGGCTGCTACATATACCAGATGCCATGGTATCAGGGTTCAGTGTAACCATCACAAATTCTCCTTTTCTTTCACCAATTTTACACATTAGTTTGGGAGATCCAAGGTGAAAAACTTTTCTCTTAGAAAAGCTATTTCATATGTCTTGCTCATTTCTTTTTTCTTTTGCACTGTACCATACTGCTGGGAATAGAGAATTTAATCAGTGGGCATCTGCACCATTAATAAACTGTGCTGAGTGCCATCCACAGGGTCACAAAAGATGGGCATTGGGGGCCCCAGAGCAATATGGACAATCTCCCACTCAGTGCCGTGTCATTAGTGGCAGAACCAATTTCTTGCAATTAGGCTCCTGCAGCAGGTAGTTAACCTGAAGGGCAATGGCTGATTGTCTCCATTTAGCATTGCTGCTCAGCTGAAGCCTCTCATTCACAGCATAATGCTTTGATACAAGCTTTGCCTCCCCCTCCCCTTGTCTGGCAGTAGAAGACAAAGCTGATTGCTGTTATTAACAAAACCAAAATCAAAATTCCCAATCTCACCACTTGCTATAAACCAGAAGAGCACAGAAGGGTAAAGAAAATTATCTTCATCAGTCAAAGAAGAAATAAAGTGGGGCATCTCTATAGCAGAAGCAGAATGATAATGAAAGAGCTTTACTTGTGAGAATTTGTGGTCCTGGGTAACACAATGTAGATGAGATTGAGTTTCCCCCAAGAATTCCATGCTAGCCATAAGTTATTGCTGCAGATGAGGCCAGGCCAGGCATGCTGTTTGCTGGGTGACATAACCCCTTGTACTGTCCGTCCTGGTGCATGCTGACCTGCAGGAGACTGAGATAGAACCACTATTCAAACACTGATAATCACCAGCTGCTATACAAAGGGGCTTTAGAAAACAGACCAGAGGGAGCCTAAATACCAATTCTGTCATTACGGAGTTGTTTCTTACTATACCATTAAACTAATCACTGCACATTCCTCCTCCTGGGAAGAAAATACGGGCAACAAAATTACAAAGGGCTCACATCCACTTAATAAATATCCATGTGTATTCACCATATGACAAGTAAGAGTCTTTTTCCCTAAACTCAAGAGTTGCTGCCACCTGAGAAATGAGTCTCTCTCACATTGTTCTCTCCCCCCCACCCCACATTAACCCATGCTAACAGCGTTGCCAGCCTTCTGCTGGGGGAGGGGGATCCCCCCCAGCTGCCACCCCAACACCACTTCCTTAGCTGGGGGGGGGGAGGCACCAGAAAAGGGAGGAGGCAAGGCAGCAGGCACTCAAGAGAAATGGGTGCATGCACACCCAACCCCCCTGGTGACTGCCTCATTTCTGGCATGAGCTGGAAGTGGCAGGTAGGAATGATTTTTTAAAAATGCTATGTGAAAATGCTATTGTCATATATGCCTGTCTGCATATCTGCCATGAATGTGTTCTGTGTTATGTACTGGTCCTCTGAGGGCATGAGAAGTTTCTTATTGATGTTAAGGCAGTAGGTTATCTTGCAAGTATTTACTTTCTCTTTCCCTGCTGCTTCCAGCAAGTGTCCTTGAAAGCCAACTGCAGCTGGCTCAAAGTGTATCCCTCTTGGGAACTGAGATGATTTCATTCTTTGTTCTGTCTAACCTAAACTTAGCTTCTCCTCTTCACCCCCTCTGGCTACTTCACGCCCAAACTTTAATGGTCCCTATCCTGATGGCGGGAATCTTCCCTACAACTAACACTACCGACCCCATCTACATCACTTCTGCCAATTTAGTTGCTTGAGCACCTTGAACTTGATGGATCTCTAATAAAGTTACTTCAACCAATACACCTGCATGTTTGCTGTGGAGAACTTGGGGAATCTACCTGCCAAGGATTGACAGCTATGTTCTGGGCCATTTTTTAAAGAATCAACCCCTGTTGCAGCCCGTCACTTCTAGGTTACACTGGAAATGAAGTAATCCCCAGGGGATGTGGAGTGGACACATAGGCTCACAAGTAGGTACTTGTCACCCCTGCATCACTCATGCCCAGGTTTTTAACAGGGGACCTGGAAACCCTGTGCTAACATTTGCTTTTCATCTTTGCAGTCTTCACCATCTCATTCACCACAGAAATGATTATACAAACACAGAAGAATGTTTCCTTTGCTTTCTAGATACAAATAATGAAATCTACTGAAAATGATTTTGCAGACACAGTGACAAAGCAGTGTCATTAGCTGGTCTGGGTACTCTGATGAATGTATCTCCTACACTCCGGTTGTCTTTTGGGAAGGTATCTCACAGCACCCTGTCTGAGAAGCACCTATATTTCTGGTTATTATAAAGAACATAAATGTAACACGTTTCCTAAATAGTGCTTGTTTTGCAATTTAGCATTGAATTTATTAGCAACAGGCCATTGAACCTTGTAAATCTTGTTTTACCCCTACCATGCTGTAAGATTACAATGCAGGTGTGAAGAAATGTCTGCAACAAAGCACCATGTGTGGTACTAATGTGGTGGGACACCCTATAAATCAAGTCAGGAGACAGAAGGCAGAAAAAGAGACAAAGAGGGAAGGAGAGCTGACGATGTTCATGTATTGATCAGATAAGATTTTCTCCAACACTGGAATAGGTATAGGATTAGATAAAGAGGAAATATGAAAAACAAAGGAAATACAAAGACTTTTATGACACCCTTTTGCATTTTGTATATCCAGGAATGGAATAGAAATGGTGGTACAGTGGTTAAAATACTGGACTAGGATCTGGGAAACCCAGGGTCAAAGCCACCGAAGCTTGCTGGGTAAACTTTGGATCAGTCACTCACTCTCAGCCTAACTACTTCACAGGGTGGCTGTGAGGATAAAATGGAGGAAAGGAGAACAATGTATGCTGTTTGGGGTTTCCATTGGGGAGAAAGATGGAATATAAATGAAGTAAATACATAAATAAAAATCTCAGCATTGCTAACTGAACAACAAACATTAAAGAATGGGTTGAATTTCAGAAGAGAGGAGTTAAACTTGTTAGCTTGATGTGGCAACTAAAGGAATTCTATTATACCTTAATGATTAAACAAGCTTGTTGTGGCATGAGTACCTCATAAGATAGCACATATTGACCCATTATGAGCCGTATGACCTATTGGTGTTATAGGGATCATATCACTCCAGTCTTGTTCCACTTTGTTCCACCTTCAAGCGGAGGAGTGAGGAATCAAACACAGAACTCCAGATCAGAGTCCTGCCACTCTTAACCATTACACTACTATACCAAACATAGGGTCTACACAAAAAGAGATGCTGGTCCAAGTTTTACGGACCTACACATACTTCTATAATGGATAAAGCCTAGATTGCATATGTAGTAACTATTCAAACAATGGCTAGAACATCATACATATGTATAAACAAACATACACATGTCACTATATATTTACAGGAGGAAAGGGAGATTTCTTCTCATTCTGAAACTTGGTGTAGACTCTACCCATCAGTGCAAAGAGACTTTTAGTTACAAAAAAAACCCTGAACCTGAAAAGATGCACCTTTGCTGTACTGACTGCAGATTGATCTAAAAATAAGACCAAACATTTATTATCTTCCCTTGTTTGCCCTCAGCAAGTTCTTGGGGAAAATTATTCATTACCACGTTGTAATAAGTAAGCTGAGGTTATATAATGGATACAACCAATCACTGGAACTACAGAATTCCAGGTAATGAAAACAGAGTAGAACTGGTGTTAAAGATGTTCAAATAGTGGGAGAATTAAATATAGAAGAAACCAAGACCATGCTACTACTTTTTTAAAAAAATAAAGATTATGCAACTCTTTAAAATAGTTGCTGTTGAAAAGAATTCAGACTTGAAACAAAGAAACAAAAACAGCATTTTCTAAATTATGTGGTTTCAAGTCTCAGAATATTATGACAGAAAAAAGAACATTCAATGCTTGGACTTTAAAATAAAAAAACTCCACAATCCACATCACTTTCTTGTATTCATTTCAGTCAAGTACCTTTCTTTTTGAATTTAGGTGTGAAGAGTGTTTTGGCCATAAGCTCAAGAAGGAAGTGAAAACTGCTCTGTCTTTTAACAACCGTTCTTCCCTCTAGGACACACAGAATAACAAATACAAAGCAGAGAAGAAAATATCTTCTACAGCATCAGTACTTAGTAAATGTAGGAATGTGTAACCCTGGAGTTAACCCAGAACTCTATAAAGTAATGAAATATTATTTCCATTATGATCCAGAGGGAATCAAAGATTATTTACTTTGCCTATAAATTACAAAAAAAAGATTTTTCTATTTTAAATTCAGTCACAGTCTTTGTATTTTCCTTTTCTTTACTAGAAGAAATTTGTAACAGCTATTAAATGCTACCACTTTGGAGTTAAAATTCACAGTTGCTATGCTTGGAGCTAGGAAATAATTTTGACTAGCAAGTTTTTTTCTTCATAACATTTCTCTAATTCATCTGTGTGTGAGAGAGAGACAGAGATTGTGGCTGCTTCCACACACGTTGGATAATCCACTTTCAATACTCTTTAGTGAACATTTGAAACTGATTTTCCATGTGTGGAACAAAAAATCCACTTCAAAAGGGTTGTGAAAGTGCATTGAAAGTGCATTATTCAACGTGTGTGGAAATGGCCTGTGTGTGTTATGTGCCATCAAGTCACTACTATGGCTGGAAAGCTGTTGGAAGTCCTGAAAAAGGGGGGAGGGAAAGGGTGGGGGAAATGATATTGAGATGTTATTTGAAAGTTGTATGTATTAATATTCTCACCTAATAAATTTTTTTCAAATAAAAAAGTCACTACTATGGCGAATTTATGAATTAAAGACCTCCAAACCATCATATCATTAACAGCCTTGTTCAAATCTTGCAAACTGGAGGCTGCGGCTTCCTTTATTGAGTTAAGCCATCTTCACTTGGGTCCAGTCTTCCTCTTTTCCTACTGCCTTCAACTTTTCCTAGCATTATTGTCTTTCTCAGTGAGTCTTGTAACAATAGCCTCAGTCTGATCATTTTAGCTTTTAGGGAGAACTCAGGCTTGAGCTCATCTAAAGACCACTTATGTGTCTCTGT
The DNA here is from genome assembly GCF_028583425.1 of Eublepharis macularius. Classification (NCBI taxonomy): domain Eukaryota; kingdom Metazoa; phylum Chordata; class Lepidosauria; order Squamata; family Eublepharidae; genus Eublepharis; species Eublepharis macularius. The sequence goes on from NC_072794.1 coordinate 138,482,707, forward strand.
TGCTGTCCATGGTATCTGTAAACACTCTTCCAGCAACACATATTTCAGATGAATCTGTTTTCTTCCTGTCAGCTTTTTTCACTTTCATCCTGTCAGCACTTTTCACTTTCAGATCCATACATAATAATGGGAAATACCATCACATGAATTATCTTGATCTTAGTCACCAGTGACACTTCCTTATCCTTAAGTAACTTCCCTAGTTCCTTCATGGGACCCCTTCCAAGTCTTAGTCTCCTAATTGGTTGCAGTTTCCCTTTTGGATAGATCTAGGTGGGTAGCCATATTGATCTACCGTAGAACAGTAGGATTTGAGTCCAGTGGCACTTTAGAGAGCAAGAGGTTTTTCAGAGTTACACAACTTTAAGGATGACTTTGAAAATCTCACTGGTCTCTAAGGTGCTACAGGACTCAGATCCTGCCAGTTTCTCTTTTGGTTGATGATTGAGCCAAGGACTAGAAAATCTTTAACAATTATACTTTCTTTATTGTCATCCTTAAAGTTGTGTAATTCCTCAGTAGTCATTACTTTTATCTTCTTGATGTTTAGCTGTAATCCTGCTTTGGTTCTTTCTTCTTTAATCTTCAACAGTAGTCATTTCAAGATGATACGACATTACTGCCAGTAATGTGGTATCATCTACATATCTCAATTTGTTAATGTTCCTTTCACCAATTTTCAGTCCAGCTTTCCTTATGGTATGTTCTACATTTAGGTCGAACAGGTGGGGAGATAATATACATCCCTGTCTGATACCTTGCTAACTGGAAACCATTCTGCTTCTCCATATTCTATCCTAAGAGTAGCCTAATAGTAGTCTAGAGTACAGGTTGCACATCAGCATAACCAGATTTTATGGTGCACCCATTTCTTTTAACAGCATCCATAGCTTTTTATGATAGCTTTTTCGTGATCCACACAATCAAAAGCTATACTGTAATCTATAAAACACAGGCTGATTTTCTTCTGAAATTCTCTGGTATGCTCCATTAACAATCATAAATTTGCAATATGATCTCTAGTGCCTCTCTTCTTTTCATGCTTCCATCTCTTGTTACATACATGGTAATAGCCTTTGAAGAATTTTCTCTATCATAAAATATTATACAAAACATGAAGGCTTCTCTCATATGTGGTAATCTGAACATATCTCTGCTCATGGCACACTCTGGATGACAGAAATTAGTTCTGAAGCACATGTTTTGAGTATGACTACAATGGGAATTCTGCCAAGGTAGTCCTCTTTATAGGAAATGATCTCCACCCTGACTGTAATCTACAGAACTACTTATTTTGACTATCTCTACGATCATATTAAGAGACACGCTGCCAACAATCTTCAGGAATAGCCTTGCCAGGTTCCCGCTGATAGCAAGAAATCTCCTGGCAATTGTAGCCTCTGCCTGGTGATTGTCCACCATCAATGGAGAGTGGGAGGCAGGGTGGGGAAATAGGCACGAACACTTCCACATCCCTGGCCAATGATGTCACTTCCGGTGTGATCCAGAAGCAATGGCATTACACTGGGGCCAATCTGAAAGAATTGGTCACAGTGTGATTCTGTTGCTTCAGGGTCACAATGGAAGTGACATCATCAGCCAAGGGGGCACAGTATGAATGAGCTAAGGATACATGGGCCTTCCCACCCCCTGCTAACCCCTCCTGCAATTTTCCAGGGTGAACCCGGCAACTTTATTCAGGTACCTGAAAAGGGCAAAGCCTTGCAATGAAAAAGAAAGAAATCAAGTCATTAAATACATTAAAAGCATTGTTATCTGACACTTACTGGGAAAGGGAGTTGCTAGTTAATCAAAAGTGACAGATACTCAAATCTATTGCTCTTTCCAGCTCCCTACCTACAGACATGCACAGCAACCAGCTTCTTCAATCACCTACAGCTTTTGAAAGTCTTAATTTCCAATAGATCCTGCATATGCTATGAGTGAAAGATTACAGAGTTAAAGGAATAGTACAACTCTGTCTTCAGAGGCTAGGGCTGCTGACAGGCTTTGAGAAAACACTCTGTCCCTTTAATACAAGTATAATGTGGTATTTTTACCAGGTGATGTTATTTACTTCTATGTCCTACAAAGCTTCAACTGTCCATTTCTACACATTAAGCAGCCAGGGCACTTCCCCCAGGTCTGTTGACAATTCTGGACTTTCTGTAAGCACATGTGGGATAGATGGGAAATAGCATGATACAGCCTGTACTGATCTATTTAGGATCCTCCTTTTAAAAAGTGATTTTAGTACTTTTTTCTATGAATTAATTTTTTAGTAAGCCCTGTTCAAGTGTGAAAACAAATTAAAAATGTATAGTTTAATTTTCTACCTGTCACATTTTAAAGCCGCAGGGTTAAAAAAAATCCTTTGACTATCTGTTTTTCCCAGGCTTGTAGGACCCAGAAAATCCTAGTTACATCTCATCAAGATCCATAGGCATAGAGATCTCTGAACTCAAAGCTGGCAACTTCCTGGGGACAACTTATCCTACTCATTGTTGGTATCACTTTGGATCAGCTGCAGAAAAAAGAAGCAAAGAACAGAGCACAACTGACATCCCTCCCTAATTGCTCCCAAGCTTAACTGCTCCTGGTCTTTTCTTCTCTGCTTATTTCTAACTTCGTTCATTGCCTTCTAAGTTGCATGGAATCATCTGACAATGTGCCAACTGTATAACACGTGTGGCTTTCTGAGTTTCTCCACAGTTTAACCTTGCCTTTCACTTCATAATGCCCCATGTCATGTAATGGTCCCTGGCTTAATAAACAATACTTATTTTATTCCTCCCACATCAGAATTTAGGCCATGAACAAAACTACCAGCTTTCCTGCAACTTTTTGCTAAGAGACTTCAGGGCACCCACATCAGCAGTGGATGTAAAGGCTACTTAGAACTGTATGTTGATAGGTGATATTTAAATGGAGCTATTTCAACATACACTTAAGTGCTTATTTTTAAATACTGCCCTGAATTGTCCTTAATATTCTTTTCTTAGTGGTTCAGAGAAATAATCACAATATCCTAATTGACAGCTGTCTATCATCCAGCATGGCCCATGAGAACATATCAGCTTCACAGGCCACTGAGCTCATCAGTGCATTGCTTAATACACTGCTGTGTGAAACAGGCCTCCTGTTGCTTCATGTCAGGGTCTTGGAGAAAGGTATGTTTTTTTTAATTCCTATCACACTTCTGATTCTTAGATACACCTAAAAATAGAACGGCTATCTGTATAAGAGCACAGCAGAAAACTAAACATGCAAAACATCAGAGGGAGAATGATTTATTGCATGTGAATGTTTCTTATAGCTTCGTAAACACTGAAATGGGAATGCAAGCACCAATTATAAAAGAACACTGTACTTCATTGCCTTCCCTTTGTCAACAAGAAAATATTTTATCTGCTCCCAAAAAACTTGAATTATCCAACGAAAAACAAACTAAAAAAAATTATCTCCTTTAATTCCTAACCTCTTCATGATCTTTCAGTTTTGGAGGAGTAAACATCAACCAAATATATTTCATATTTGCTTCTTAAATATCATAATAGGATTAAGATGGTCAATTTAGCATGCATGTGGATAGAGGTGATCTGGTAGAGGTTATATATTTGGACTTCCAAAAGGCTTTTGACAAAGACTGATTAAGCTGAGTAAGCTTACCAGTCATGAGATAAGAGACAGGGTTGTACATACCTGTAACTACTGTTCATCGAGTTCTCCTGTGCAGGCACGCATGGGACTATGCATGTGTGCAGGCCAGCCACTTGGAGAAAATTCTTCATAGCTTCTAGAAAGTTCCTTTCAGGGGCCACTTCTCCCCTCACATAGCAACCCATTTTCCCACCAAAATGATGGTGATGAAAGAGGAGTGGCCCCTCTCTCTTCCAGTGTTCCTGAGCTGCTGTGAGCTATAACTGGCTGCCACCAGAGAGTTCACAGTGGGGCAGGAGGGAGGGTATCTGTGCTTGCACAGAAGAACTCAATGAACAATAGTTACAGGTATGACAACCCTGTCTTCTTCGTCATTCTTCTGTGCAGTCCCACAGGGGAGATTACCAAGCTAAAGATAATGATACGGAGGTGGGGTGAATCTCTCAAAAAACACAGAAAAAACACAGGTCATTGCCTGCCCTGGAGCAAAATATTAGGCATTTGGTGTTGCAGGCCATGGCAAACAAGTCCATCTCCAGAACACCCCACTGGGCAAAGATCTGATTGAGACATGTATCATTTAGGGTCCAGGGGCCTGTCATAATGCAAATATGCCTTAGCCTCTTTTGAATCAAGGACTGCTCCAATATAATTTACCCTTTGTCATGATTCCAGCTTAGGCTTGTCAAAATTGATAATGAGCCCCAATCTCACACACGTGTCAATCACCAGAGATACATCCCTTTGTAGCTCCTCTTGATGGTGCTGAAATAACCCAATTATCAAGGTAAGGAAAAATAGAACAGCCCTGCTCTCTTAGATAAGCCACAACAGGTGGAACACACTTTGTAAATACCCTAGGTGCAGTAGACAACCCAAAGGGCAACACGGTGTACTGATAGACTGTATTAAGATACTTGAAGGACAAATACTTCCTGTGGTCTTTTATGATAGTTACATGAAAGTAAGCATCCTTAAGGTCAAGGACTGTGAAAGACTCTCCAGGGTTCAATAAGGCTAGGACTGCCACAAAAGTGACCATTTTGAATTTTGTAGTTCTCAAATACCAACTGAAACCCCTGAGGTCGAGGATAGGTCTCTGTCTTCCATCCTTCTTGGGGACCAAGAAAATTTTTGAGAAGAACCCTAGGAAAGAAGCAGCATCCTCTACCTGTACAACTGCTCCTTTTCTAAGGATATCTTCAATCTAATACTGTAATTCAGGTAAAATATTATTTACAGCTGCTGATGGCAAGATGCAATAAGGAGGTGCCACGGACTCTAACCCATAGCCATGTTTAACAATGGCTAAGACCCAAGAATCAGTTGTTATTGACTCTGAGTCTGTGACAGAGAGCATCTATCTTCTTCCCCTACTTATATAGAGATGCTGAGTGGGTAGAGGCCTTGTTACAGTGGACTTCCTCCGTAACTAAAGATGAAGGCTGTGGGTGCTTGAAAAGAGATGACCATGTGTCATGCTTTATCTTATATATAGACTCCACTCTCTTCGAGGTGGCAGGCAGCTCGGCTGGTCTCTCCCAGGCTTCCAAAATGATGTTATCCCTATCCAGGATAGGGAACACAACAGAAGCAGGAGTACCATTGTAAACTCTGCTCAAAAGTTTGCCCTTCACCACAGGTGCAGATGTTGAAACATCGAGTTCCAACACAGGGCCATCTGTTCAGCTGGATTTGATCTTTGGGGCAGGGATTCAGGTGGACCTGGATGCTATTAAAGCGGTGCCATGCTCAGACCACCATGTCCTGAGGGCTCGTCTGGGTGTACTGGCCCCCTCCTGCATGGACGGTGAGTGGATTTATGCTCACCTGCGGAGACTTACAGATCCAATTGGCTTCCAGAATGCTCTGCGGGATCCGATGCCCCCTGGCAGTTCGTTGGATGAGCTGGTGGGGGACTGGCATGACCGTCTCTCGAAAGCCATTGACAAAATTGCTCCCCATCGCCCTCTCCGTCCCCACGTCAGACTGGCTCCCTGGTATACAGAGGAGCTATGCCTGATGAAGCGGGAACTGAGACGGCTAGAGCAGAATCGGGGTGAAGAAGTGAGAACATCTTATAGAGCGTTTATGAAAGCCTATGAGGTGGCGGTGAAGGCAACAAAGAAGGAATACTTTGCTACCTTCATAGCGTCTGCAAGCTCATACTCAGCAAAATTGTTTCGGTCCTTGGTCTCCCTATCACCCCTCGTGGCTGGTGAAAACCAGTGCTGATGGGTTGGGGGCCCAATTGAAGGTCATTATTAATACATCATTGAGCTCCAGGGTTTTTCCCGGGGCACTAAAGGAAGCTGTGGTGAGGCCTCTTTTGAAAAAAACATCTTTGGACCCCACTGACCCGTCCAATTACTGCCCAGAATTGAACCTCCCATTCCTAGGAAAGGTGATTTAGTGGGCGGTGGTGAATCAGCTACAGGTGTTCCTGGAAGAGACCTCTATCATGGACCCATACCAGTCCGGGTTCCATTCGGGTTATGGGATGGAGACAGTGTTGGTTGCCCTCACGGACGATTTCCGTAGGCATCTGCATCGGGGTGGGTCAGCGCTGCTCATCTTGTTAGATCTTTCAGCAGCGTTTGACATGGTCGACCATGAGTTGTTGGCCCACCACCTCGCCAATGTGGGGATCCGAGGGATGGCTTTGCAGTGCCTTATCTCTTTTCTCCATGGCTGGGGACAGAGGGTGGCGCTGGGGGAGACTGTCCAAACGCCATCCTTTGGAGTGCAGCATCTCACAGGGGGCAATACTCTCTCCCTTGTTGTTCAATCTTTATATGTGCCTCTTTGCCCAGTTGGTGGGCAAGGACCCAGGACCTAATGACAGTGATCCATGCAAGAGTCACCTCTAGGTTGGATTACTGTAACTCAGTCTATGCAGGGCTGCCCTTGGGCTTGATCCAGAGACTTCAATGGGTCCAGAATGCTGCTGCACATGTCCTAACTGGAGCTTCCTGTAGGAAACACATTATGCCTATCTTGCAGCAGCTTCACTGGCTCCCAGTAGAATTCCGGATCCAGTTCAAAGTTCTGACCTATAAAGTCCTAAACGAACTGGGACCAGCATACCTGAGGGAGGCTCGGCTGGCCTCTACTTGGGCCAGGGCCTTTTTGGTCCTGGCCCCAACCTGGTATAACTCTCTGTCTGAGGACACTTGGGCCCACCAGGATCTTATATCATTTAGGCAGGCCTGTAAGACAGAGATGTTCTGCCAGGCATATGGTGGAGGCTAATTTTAGTCCATCAGTGCCGAACCTTCCACCAGTCTCCTTCTATGAGGGGTTATGGAGGGTCCACTGTTGGCTGCCCCGAAAAGGGGTACAGTAATCTATTTGTCTGCTACTACCTCCCCTTTTTGTATGCTGACAGGCAGGAGTGCAAGAATGCCCATCTTGGAATGGTTTTATTGATTGTTGTTTTTATGGTGTTTATTGTTTTTATGTTGTATTTTAATCAATGTTGTACCTCGCCCTGAGCCTGCTTGTGGGGAGGGTGGGTTAAAAATATAATAAATAATAAATAATAAATAAATAAATAAGGAGGTTCTCAAAAGGAGAACCTGCTGCAGGTGCCACATTCTCATCTGGTGACAGATCTGGGGGATATTGGATCTGACATCCGATAAGGCTGGAGCTGCATCCTCTTCACCCTCAGAGACATAAGTTTCACTCAAATGAGATGGATGTCCAGCCTGGCCGGACTTGACCGCGGGGCGGCCAGTACCACCCTCCAGCCAGGAGCAACTGCCCCACCCCGCCTCCTCACCCGCCAGCCTGCTTACCTGGTCGGGGGGCCCAGTGGAGACTGGGCGGCCACCCAGCAGCCCGTCCCCGTGGCTGCCGAGCAAGGCAGCCTCGGCTCAGGTGGGACCACCCCCGAGGGCTGGCTGGAGAGTGGGCTGCCGCAGTGGTGGCTGCCGCCACCACTGTCCAGGCAGCAGCCGAGCCCAAGGGTGGTGGGGGAGGCTCCCTCACGGACACCCGAGGCCCGTGTCACATTAAAAATGGCAGCAGAAAACAGTGAGGGTAAGAATAAACTACCCAACTTATCTATCTCAGCAGACCCGATGCTTGCTCAATTGGAGCAAAAAATTATGAATAAAGTCGCAACTATTCTTCAATTCTTTGAGGAACAACTTGCTGAAATAAAATCGGCTATAGACAAAGTAGCACAAAAGGCTAATCGTGCCCTTATATTAAGCAATTCGCTGTGATCTGAAATAGCCGTTTTACAACAAGAAAATAAACAGCTACAAAGATTTTTACAATTGGAAATCCAGACAAAACCATCTAACCTTAAATTAAGACATTTTGATGAGAAGTTATCTGACAATGCAGATCTACCCTCCTTTTCAGAATCGTGGCTGTCACAGAATATACAACTTGAAACAGGAGCAGCCCCTATAATCACTAAGGCTTTTCGTCTGGTGTCACAAAATAAGCCAAAGTATAATAAACCAAGAGATATATTAGGCATGATCCCAGACTAGAAGATAAGGAGTAAAATACTAGAAATAGCATGCAATAAAGGATCAGACCCTTACAAAGGGACAAATATTCAAATACTTACAGACTTGCCATCTATTTATTTATTTATTTATTTATTTATTCAATTTATATACCGCCCATCCCCAGGGGCTCTGGGCGGTGAACAGTTAAAATCGATAAAAACAAAAACTAAAATCAATATACAAATAATAAAACAATTTAACAAGGTGCAGTGTTGGGGAGAACCTTCCCCACCCCAAAGGTGGGAGGCCGACATGGCACCGCCCCCTTCAATCACCAAACGCCTGGCGGAACAGCTCTGTCTTACAGGCCCGGCGGAACAATAATATGTCCCGCTGGGCCCGGGTTTCCATTGACAGAGCGTTCCACCAGGCTGGGGCCAGGACTGAAAAGGCCCTGGCCCTGGTTGAAGCGAGGCAGGCTTCCTTAGGGCCAGGGACCACAAGTAAATATTTATTCGCTGATCGGAGCGATCTCCGGGGAACGTACAGGGAGAGGCGGTCCCGAAGATATGCCGGTCCCAACCCACTCAGGGCTTTAAAGGTAAGAACCAACACTTTGAACCTGATTCGGAATTCAACTGGAAGCCAGTGCAGCTGACGCAGGACAGGTGTGATGTGTGACTGGTAAGGTATACCAGTCAGGACCCGTGCCGCCGCATTCTGGACCAGTTGTAGTTTCCGGATCAGGCCCAGGGGTAGCCCAGCGTAGAGTGAGTTACAGTAATCTAGCCTGGAGATGACCGTTGCATGGATCACTGTAGCCAGGTCCTGGGGCGTCAGGTAGGGGGCAAGTTGCCTGATCTGACGAAGATGGAAAAATGCAGACTTGGCAACCGCCGTGACCTGGGCCTCCATCGATAGGGAGGCATCCAGGAACACACCCAGACTCTTTACCACTGGCAAAGTTGCCAGTGGTGTCCCATCCAGGGCAGGGAGCTGGATCCCAACATCTGGCAGCCCCCGTCCCAGCTGCAATATTAAAGAAAAGAAAAGAAAAGAAAAGAAAAGAAAAGAAAAGAAAAGAAAAGAAAAGAAAAGAAAAGAACTCAGATTTACAACAGAAGCATTGAGAAACGCCCAAATAAAATATAAATGGACTAATTATACACATCTTCAAGTCAAAATACAAGATACACTCTACCAAGTTTTAGATGTTGTTATCTGCCCTGAGCCCACTTGTGGAGAGGGTGGAATAGAAATTTGAAATAAATAAATAAATAAATAAATAAATAAATAAATAAATAAATAAATAATACATTACTGCAAGACCTTGGCATTGAGACTTTTTCAATCAGAGATAGAATATCACAGAAAAGAAACATGCTCAGTCCTTTATCACTCTATAAGGAAAACAAGACCCTAATGAGACATATTTAACAAGATAGAAAAAACAGACTGAAATGTTAAAATCCGATTTGATAGCAAACAAAAATAACCTGTAAAATGTTATGACTGTAATATGCATATATTTACTATCAGATTAGAGGCATGGTGGGGAGGGAACAGAGCTCACAGACAGGGACTCTAGTTATTTACAGTTCTCCAAGTTGGTAGTAGTAGGCCAAATAGTCTATAGGGGGTTACTCTTGGGCTATAGAGAACTGTTATTAAGCAACTTATTTAATTCAATTTAAACAGCACTATTTAGTAAAGTAAGAGGAGACAGAGGGAGGGGGGAGGGGAAGGGGGTTACTTTAGCAAGGTTTATAAGGGTTACAAGAATGAGTATATATTATCATTGTTGGTTCTTCTATTAATATCTGTAATGGATGGATAAAAGGTTTGACTTCATGATAATACTCATTTAATCATTATTATATATTTTAAAAAATCTTCCTTAAAAAGTATTTTTATTAATAATCTAATTATTATCAAAGAAGTTCAATCGTCTATGTTTATGCTATAAATCCTCTATAATAAAGTTAAGATTTAAGTTATCATTTAATTGAAATCCAAGTTGAAATACTCATTTGTAAGAACATTCATGGTTATAAGGGCATGTAAATCATTATTAATATGTAATGGAAGATTTCTTAGTTATCAATGTTTAAGGACTTTCTCTCAATATTGTAACTACTAATGTGCATAATTAAATAAAAATTTGGAGAACTTTAAAAAAATGTGATGGAGATGGTGGGGGCAACCAGGACCGTCCCATGGAAGTCGACTTCCTCGGATCTAAACAATGTGGAGGCTCCTGCCAATAACAATGGTAAGGTGGAAGCATACAACAAGCATGTCGGTGCTTGTCCACAGTCAACATCATAGGTTCCGATCGATGTCTGTCCCCGTATCCATGTTAACTCCGACACGAAGGAACGAGTGAGTCGGCTCCAACAGAACAACCACCAAGTCGAGGCATCAGTTCCCTGCTGTGTTCACCTCTGGTACTCGTGAGCAGTCGGGTGTCCTGCAGTTCACCCTCCGATAAAGACCATTCTGGAGACTGTAAGTGTGGAGAAGGTGTCCTCAGTGGAACCAAGGTGACATCTTCCACATCTCCAGCTGGTTGAGATGGTCTCGATTCTGATGCAACTAACGGTTTTGCTGGTGACAGAGTTGTGCCAGATCTCACATGGTCCCTTGACTCCGCCTTGCTTGACTTCGAGTGAGATTCTGACTCAGAGCAGGACTTTGATCAAGAGCAAGACCTCAACTCCAAATGAGAATGCTTCTTCAATCTGGCCTTTGGATTGGAATGAGTAAGGTGCTTCATCTTTTCTAGTTTCTTAGTGGGCAGATCCAAGGGCTTGCTCGACTCCGATGGCTGCGATCTCTTAGTTGGTTCTGATGTTGTCGGTTCCAACCGCGTTGGTTCTGACTTCACCATGGACACCACAGAAACAATCAACCCTGCCCTCAAACGGTGTTCCAGGGTTGAAGAAAGCCTTTCTGCCTGAACTCCAGTGCAGAACAGCTGCTCCGATGGCAATGGGCATTTAGCAGCAAAAACCTTCTTCCAAAGTGCAGCCTTCAGACGGACCGATCTCTCATTGTGTGCCTTTGGAGTGAATTGACGACAAATGGTACACACCCCAACATTATGGCCCTCGCCAAGGCACAACAGGCAAAGATCATGCAGATCTGATTACGTCATTTTTATGTCATTGGACGCATTTCTTAAATAAAGCTTTTGTCTTCACCATAACAACCTAGGGCAAAGCTTCTAAGCCACAGCACCAAGTCCAATCTGCAAAACTATTAGGAAGGTCAAACAGTCCAAGAGTCAAAGGCAGAGACAGAAAAATTCACAAGACCAAAGCAGTAAGCAAAAGCAAAATCCAAAGACAATCCAAGTTCAAGAAGTCAGTAAGTCAACAGAGAGAAACAGGAACAATGGAGCAAGAAGCAAAGATCCTCTCCTCATGGCAGCTCAGAGAGAACTGGAGGGGAGAGGGGCCACTCCTCCTTTATCATGTGCCCATTTTGGTGGGGAAATGGGTTGCTACATGAGGGGAGAAGCGGCCCCTAAAAGGAGCTTTCTAGAAGCTATGAATTTTCTCCGAGCAGCTGGCCTGTGCGCATGCGCAGTCCCATGTGGGACTGCACAGAAGAACAATGATGAAGGACAGGTTCCCTTATGGACTAAAAACTAGTTAAATGGCAGGAAGCAGAGAGCAGAAATAAATGGACAGTTCTCACCATGGAGGGAAGTGACCAGCAGGGTCCCACAAGGATCAATGTTGGGACTGATGCTGTTTCAGTTGTTCGCAAATGATTTGGAATTGTGAGTGAGAAGCAGTGTAATGGGCAAGTAATGGGCAAGTACTGCTGGCAACCAGCAGAAAGGTTAGCGGGAGGAATCATGAGGAGGAGAATGTGACATGAACAACATCAACTTGATTTTCAAACTGAAGAACAGTTGTGGGTAGAAACCCCAGCATCTTTGCTTAGATGCCCCCTTTTACCTGCATAGAGCCTTATTTATTTTCCTTTTGGCTTGAAGGACCTGCAGCTCAACCAACTTGTCTAGCAGCTACACTGTAACCTAACCTCAATTCCTACCTGACAGTAATATGGCATGTGAGACTCTATCTGAAATTCTACCTGTTCACTCGGGACTTCCCTCCATAGTGCTGGTTATGTACTAAATTATGGAGAACACAAGAGGTATCTAGTGTGGGTGTCCCTATCTTGCTTCCATGTAGAGTCTTTTCAGATTGTATATTATTATTGTTTTTCAAAAAGCCTTTTCAGTATATTTTATAACTCCCTTACTGCACATATCAGTATTTCATTAACCTAGTTACAGTTGTATAATGTAAAAGTTTAAAAATAGCTCAATCCTTGTCAAACTTAACACCCTATTGTTCTCTAACAACTTAAGAACAAAGAGAACAATTAAAAATAAACCAGCAACCAGCAGCAGTAAAATATAATTACTTATTTTATTAAAAGCATCCATCATATATTCGTAGAACTGGGTGTTATTTCAGCACTGAGAATGGAATACATGTTATTCACGATTGTGAGGATTAATTATAAAAGGGTGATTGATGTCAGTGGAAATTGGCTTTTCCTAACAGGCAAGTTACTCAGTAGTCAAGAAGCAAAGGGTAAAACAGAATTTGTTTGCAATTTTTAAAAATCTTCATGGCCTTTCCCCAGGGGCAGCATTATCAATACTTATGACTCAACTAGCTTCTGTAACTCAAATGGGGTTTTATTCGATTTACATGCAACCTCTAGATAGTGAAACATACAACCCAAACATATACAAAACGAGGCTTCAGAATGAAGGTTGTGGAAACAGTCCCTTAAGTCAAAAAGAGTCCAGTAGCACCTTTAAGACTAACCAATTTTATTTTAGCATAAGCTTTCGAGAATCAAGTTCTCTTCTTCAGATGCCTGATACAGAGACTGTCTCTGTATCACCAGTCTCTGTATCAGGCATCTGAAGAAGAGAACTTGATTCTCGAAAGCTTATGCTAAAATAAAATTGGTTAGTCTTAAAGGTGCTACTGGACTCTTTTTGATTTTGCTACCACAGACTAACACGGCTAACTTCTCTGCATCTAGTCCCTTAAGTGGAGGCGCTTCTTCATAATTGCTATTGTGCTAAATTACACAGGCGGGGGGACCCAACTAAATAAAATAGGGGGATTGTTTCTCTTGATAAACATCTCTCTTTCATAGCTACGGCTTTGTTCTCTGATGTGCAATCTGCATGGACAAAACATTTGTTTTTTTGTCAGCTTAATTCAGAGTAAACACATTTTTAAAAACATACACACAAACATATTGTCCTCCTTGTCTCTTGCCAGGCTAGTAGTACAGATATAGTTTGGTCAAGGAAGAAAGTGTCTTTCATACAAAAAACTCCTTGGGTGAATCTGACCAAGGGGGCAGAACAAGAACCAAATGGGGGGGAAAAGAATACAAGATGTAGTCCCTTTGCTAACCAAAGCAACAGGCCATTTCATATTCTACAGAACAACAAATCACTGAATGGGCACTCAATAGGAAGATTCAGCCAATCCCAGCTCCTAAATTAGTATATCAGTATGAATCCTGAAGAGTATAATGTCCTGTTGATAAGTGATCACTCAGCCCAACAAAGTCAAATTTCTCCTGTTCCAGGAGCAATTACACTGGCCCTTGATGATTAGACTTGCAATCTGGGAATATTTACAAACTCAATCTTGGAATCTGGTATTAAAGCAGCAACGGGTGCATGAAATGCTTCATACAAGCTATGTTATATTTTGGACAAGAATGGTTTTTCCTACAGAAATCTATGTTCTTGCGTTTTTATTGGAATAATAATAAGTAAACATTTAATGACAATACAAAGTGTATTTCTCTCACAATTATTAAATGTATGGAGGAGAGACTCTGTTGACACATTAATTTTAGCACACCCAAAGAACTGTGCATGATAAGCCATAAATAGTTGTCCATTTATCTATTTCAACAGAATTTAAGTCTAATTTACTGAGTTCCCTGGCAGTGCCACTCTAAGCATAGTTGCATTCTTCTAAGCCCACTGACTTCAGTGGATTTACAAGGGTGTTAACTCTGCTTAAGATGGCATTTTGGGTCATTGCATCACTTGCATTATTGGATAGTTTCATATTAGAGCCAGTCTGGTGTAGTGGTTAAGAGCGCGGGACTCTAATCTGGAGAGCCGGGTTTGATTCCCCACTCCTTCACTTGAAGCCAGCTGGGTGACCTTGGGCTAGTCACGGCTCTCTGGAGCTCTCTCAGCCCCACCCACCTCACAGGGTGTTTTGTTGTGGGGATAATAATGGCATACTTTGTAAACTGCTCTGAGTGGGCATTAAGTTGTCCTGAAGGGTGGTATATAAATCGAATGTTATTATTATGTTATTATTATTACAAGACCCTTTCCATATTGGAGGAGACATATAAATAATAAGTTTTGGTTTTGATTTGACAATCAGGTAAATTCATAATTTGATTTTTATTTTGTTGGTATTTGTGATTTTCTCTCTCTCTCTCTCTCTCTCTCACGCACACACACACACACACCAGTTTACAAATCAATAAAACATTCATGTACTCTTGCACATAACTCTTAGAGATAATCACCTGAAAACATGGCATCCTTTCACTGTTATTAATTTTATGAAATAATCAATCTTATTACAATTAGTGTTTCAAAAGACTGTAAAAATTACTCTTTCAAAAGATTACTGTAACCAGGGCTTTTTTTCAGCGGGAACGTGGTGGAACGGAGTTCCGGCACCTTTTTAAAATGGTCACATGGCCAGTGGCCTCGCCCCCTGATCTCCAGACAGAGGGGAGTTGAGATTGCCCTCTGCGCCGCTGGTGGCGCAGAAGGCAATCTGGCGGGGCCACTGGCCATGTGACCATTTTCACTAAGGGCGGTTTAAACTTTTAAAAACTCCCCCTTGTTCCAGCTGACACAAAGTGAAATCATTGTGAGGTCCTGAGTTCCACCACCTCTTTTCCCAGAAAAAAGCCCTGACTGTAACATTCTACCTAGAGATAGTTGCAGGTGGGTAGCCATGTTGGTCTGCAGTAGAAGAGCAAGATTCTTGTCTAATAGCACCAACTACATTTCCAAGATATGAGCTTTCAAAATTTAAAGCTTCCTTTGTCGGACCTTGGAAATCTAGTTGGCCTCTTCCTGGAGTTGCTTTTGATGGGGTCCAAACCACAGCAGACAAACTATTGACTATGTTAGCCATTAGAAACAAATTTTCCAATTCTAAAAGAACCTCTTGGCTTCCAGTATGTTACAAGGTACAATTGAAAGTTCTGGCCTTGGCCAATAAAACTATAAAAATATCTCAAATATTACTTACTCTTATATTAGCCCATCAATTAAGATCTTCTGCTGAGGCCCTTTCCATATTTTCATACATTAGACAGTAACCACTATATTCATGTAGTATCTATGCTGTCATCTTTTAGGTACAAGGGTACTGTGCCTGATTAACCCAGACATTTAACACCTAAATTTGGCACATCATCTTATACTGGTTTTACATTACGTTTTATTGACAGTTCTGTTTTGTTGTTTTAACCTGATCTGTTTTAACCATATTTGTATACTACCTTGTAAATTATTTTTACAGAATGGCTTCATAACACTGCAAACATAAGCAGGGTTACAATGATGTCAATGGGTTTCAAAGGGTGTAACTTATGCATCGCAGAAATCCTTCAATATAATTAATATACTTGTTCCAAGGATGTGTTGGTTACATTTGTCAGTTGAATGTTCAGAGACTCACTTAAACATCTAAAATGTTTTCTTTAAACATGTGTTAAGTGGTCCTTGTGTATACACAAAAGAGTAGCCAGACAATTGTAGTTGTACATTATAGTAACTATTGCATTGTATTCTGTAGTATCTATTACTCCTCTGGAGCAGACAACACAACATTCTACTTCCATGACAAACTAAATACATACTGCAAAGGTTCAGAAAGTCATTTCTCTCCTCTAAATGGAGTTTGGAACTTCTTCAGGATGGTCTACCTTGCAATTTTGAATTTGTTTATTGATAGACTGCCTTCCAACAAGAAGTCACCAATGTAGTTACAATCAATAAAAATATAATAAAAAAGTAAATTAAAAATGAATAAAATTCCATAAAATCAACGATACCCAATATTCTAAATAGTGCCACTCTCCCAATAGCACTACTTCTCACTGATCTGGAAAAGGCAGGTCTTCAAAGCCATCCAAAAGGCCTTATGAAAAACAGAAAACTCTTGAGGGAGCAAGTTCCAAGGTTGGGGGCCTGCAGCTGAAAAAGCCCTCCCCTAATTTCCCACCCGCTGAACCTATGCCGCCAATTGATGCAAGACTGAGAGCCAAGCTACAAGTGATGCCTGACACAGGTTGGACACTTGTCAGCTTCCCTCAAGTTTTGATGGGAAATGTAGGCACTTTGGTCTTGCAGCTTGGCTCTCCATTTAATTGAAGTTTACAGAGTGGCAGTCTATGGGAGGGAGAACATGCGATCGGGAGGGGAATGCAGGTGTCGGGCTCTCACCAGGTGCCCCCTTTCCCCTCTGCTGGGTGTGTGTGTGGGAGGTTTCTGTAAACTTCAATTAAATGGAGAGCCAAGCTGTAAGACCAGGATGCCTACATTTCCCATCAAAACTTGAAGGAAGCTGACAAGTGTCCAACCTGTGTCAGGCGTCACTTGTAGCTTGGCTCAGAGAGTATATGTTGAATGGAATCAGAAGACCACTGGTCATGTTTGGAGAGGCAGTCATTTGTATTCTCCACCCACACATCAAAGCACAGCATTATCACACTTCTACATGAACCTAGAAATCAAAGCAAGGTGGAGGTGTGCTAGCTCTCTGCAAGGCCACATTTCTACACAATAAGGTTTTCAGGATCTACCATACAGTTAATGTGATCCAATGTGCAGCCCAAGCTCACTCAGTTTTTCTATTTCAGGAAGCATTGGTGCATATTCTAGTACAACAATCGTACAGAAATATGCATTTAGATATTTATACACACATATTAGATATACTAATGGAAAAAATGCATATACTTCTGCATTCCTGGCTTTAATGTTCAGCAAGTGATTTAAAATACTCATCATGTGGGGGCATTACTAGCAGTAGCCAGACCAGCAATGCTTGTCCATATGATTTTCAGTGTCCATTTAAAGAAGCTGCTGACAAAGAATCTTCCACCATTATTATGTCAGCAATTTTCAGCTGATAAATATTTGTATAAGGATTGTTTGCAAGAAACAACATTACAAACTTCGGGAAATGGATGATCATGTCAAACAGTTAATGATAATAAGGGGGGAAACTCAGAAAATTGCTTACATCAGTTTCTGATGGGACTTCTTTATCACAAATACAAACACTTCCCAAGAAGAAACAAAGCAATTTTTTTTTTAATTTGTCACATTTATTAAAAGATGGAGACATGATCTTATTGAAGAGGCTCAAAAAGTTAGTGCTCGGGAGTACTAATGATTTTGTCTCTAATTTTTAAGTTTGACTTTGAAACTTTAATGATAACCTTTTTGTAAATAATTCATTTTAATAATATTTTTAAAATAAATGACATTTCTTAATATGTATATAGCACTGTGAATGTTTGAAGAATCACTCGTACTATACCAGAATTGACTCCTGCAATGTAAGGAAGGTATTATTATCCATATGTTAAAGGGCAGAGAGTGCAAGGATGATGGCTCCAAATCCATCTTCAGGGGAAAGTTAAACTATGGACTTCTTGGCTCTTTTGCATCATGCGGCCCACTTTCTCAATGTTCCTCAGTGATGCAGACCTGGGACTTCTGAGTTCTACTCTGGGGAGAATACCTCAGGAAACTCTTCTACATAAGGATCATCAAAACAAAAATGCAAATTTGACAGAATGCACAAGTGAGAGGATCACATCTGAGAACCTCAGCAGAGCTATAGTTTCCTTGGTGGTGGTGAATGCCCTCAAGTCACAGCTGACTTATAGTAACCCTTAGCAGGGTTTTCATGGCAAGAGACTAACAAAGGTGGTTTGCCATTGTCTGGCGCAGCAACCCTGGCCTTTGTTGGAGGTCTCTCATCCTATTACCAACCAAAGCTGACCCTGCTTAGCTTCTGAGAGCTATGAGATCAGACTTACCTGAACTATCAAGCTCAGGGCATAGTTTCCTTCCTTTGCTCAATAAATAAGTGCAGCATGGTAACATGAAAACAAAGGCTTAATACAGATTTTATCCCTTCCTTTAAATCTGTTGAACTGTTTAAAGTAAAATTAACTTCCAAAGTGGTTGGCATGTCCAGTGATTTCATGAGGAGCCTAGTCTGACCACAGGAATTAGATTACTATGGTTTGACAAAATCCAGTATAGTTTAAGCCCCAGACTTACTTTTAAGCCCAAGTATAATTTGCAGAAATCCCAGGAGCCTTAAAAAAGACGTAGTGGATTAATTGCCTTCTTTAGAAAGTGACTCACTTGTAAGCGATTTTAAATGCTGCTAATACCTGTAATCTTTCCACAGTTATATAGCAAGGGGAAAATGCATCGTTGAATGTTTCTATTACCGAGATGTGTTCTGAGTTAATTCAGTTGAAAACAATCAACATACCAAGAGATGCAAATCTGTGCATTACTCACTTCAGCAGTGGCAACTTAAGAAACTGATGATATTGCCACAAGGCTCAGCACAAAGCTGGTAAACACATGAAATCTACAATTTCCCACTTAGCAAAACCACATCAGGCTTTAGCTATTAACAGTGATGAACATGGCCATTTCCACACACGTAGAATAATGCACTTTCAATGCACTTTCGCAATCCTTTTGAAGTG
Source organism: Eublepharis macularius (assembly GCF_028583425.1). Classification (NCBI taxonomy): domain Eukaryota; kingdom Metazoa; phylum Chordata; class Lepidosauria; order Squamata; family Eublepharidae; genus Eublepharis; species Eublepharis macularius. The sequence goes on from NC_072794.1 coordinate 138,501,684, forward strand.
GATTTTTTGTTCCACACATGGAAAATCAGTTTCAAATGTTCACTAAAGAGTATTGAAAGTGGATTATCCAACGTGTGTGGAAGCAGCCACGATGAATGAGGCAGAGTTTGGGATGGAATACTCTGTAATGAATGCTTGTAGGTTGCTGCTGTGCAAACCCAGAATCTGTTGTCAGTGCTCAAGCTCAGTAGTAGAGCACAAAATAAAATGGGTGTGCACTGAATAAGTGTAGCCCATCCTTGCGCATCTTCGAGTCCACCTCTGTGCAATGTGCTACTTCTAGACAAGCTCAAGTAAAGGAGTGTGTATGTGAGTATATGTGTGCCAGTGAGAAAGAGACAGAGCAAAGGAGTCTGGCCGACTTCCATTTTGCTATGGCATTATAGCAACAACGCTGCAAGCGAGCATATGACTGTCCATGTGCAAATAACAGGCAGAGTTTTTAATAGAATTAGGCAGCTGAGCTCATTTCCGCCCCATTAGGATCAGTATATGAGATGGGGCCACTGAAGAAAAGCAAGCACAAAAGATTAGTTTTCCTCTTCACTGCTTTAAGAGATGCTTTGAGCTCCAAATACAGAAAACAGCATCATCCAGGGAAACCAGAAAACCCAAAAGACAGCACAGAAAAGGCTACTGCCTCCAGACTCCTTCACCGTACAATTTGCATGTGAAAGCTCCCCTGACCAACCTTCACACCATTAGTACTTTGAACTATGTAAGATCAGGGAGAAGACATCAGCAGAGAAAGTGCTGCTTAGCAGAGAGCATGCTTTTAATTGAACAGATGTGGAGAAGCTTATGACTGCAAAGCTTCAGTAACTCCCTCACAGCTGTTCATACATAGCCTTACTAAGGCTTGTAAAGATGCTTTCTCTGTTTGTTCTGTGGCATGATGAGGTAGCCAAGGGACAATTTGTTCTTCTCTGATATGTGTGTGAATGGACACATGTGGTGCAGGGGGAGGGTGCAGAACATCATTTAGATAGTTAACCATTGCCGGCTAGCCCCTGTTGTGGCAGACAAGAAGCAGACTGAAAAAAATTGCAGATTTAGTTAGCAGCAACCCAAGAAGGTATATCTGACTGATGGTCATCATAACTTATATTCTCGTTCACTTGGGCCTGAAACACATAAAAGTTCCCTATTTTATCTGTTTTTAATAACTTTAGAGATTTTATTTGCATATATAAGCATATTATTATTCCATTAGTTGTATATTATATTTGTATTTCTGCCAAGAAGTTTATTTAGGTGCCAAGAGGTTCTCCGCTTTTTGCACTTGGCTTTGCCAGTTTGTTTGTATTCTATTTATGTTGCACTTTTTACACACAGTTTCTATGTTATCATTTTGTACAGTGCTTATCATGTATATTCTTATTATAGCTGATGTATGGATGTACAAATAAAGTTCAGAAGTGTGCATTTCTTGGAAAATGCCATAATGGTACAGTTGTGGTCTCACCCACCTCTTTTCAAATAGAATACAAAGCTCTATGGGGGCAAGGTTAGGCTGTTGCCAACTTCTAGTTTCTAACATACAGTAATCATTTTTCCTTTTGCTGCTTTCTTTACTATACATTCCCTCCGCAACACAAGAGGCTGTAATGAACATTTTAACAGCTTTCAGAAGACTGAATCAAGTAACAGTATACTTATCAGAATAAAATTCTCCCGCGAGAGCTGTTTATTGATTTGTGCATCTGGCTCTCTTTGGGATTACTGTTAAATTACTTTTATCCTCAATGTTGAAAAGAAGCTGACTGTTACATCAAAAGGGGCAAAAATGTCATCGTTTTTCTTTCATATCTGCATAATACATCTCTCTGAACTTATTTTCAACACAGCACTGAGAAAACAACAGTAATAGCTAAACTTCATGATCTGCGATACTGTATCTTTAACAACTTTGTTGGGCTCATAAGGTTGGATTCAGCACAAAACTTCTGCTTGTGCTTGACTTTTTGCTCAAGTCAAAATGAAAGAAAAAGACCACATTGGCCATGTGAGCTTAATCAGACTTATTGTATCCCCACTCAGGTTTCCATTTATATAGGATCTTGTGCAACCAAATCCTCGGCACTACACTATATAAGAAGGTGTCACAAAGGAAAATAGAACAGTGCTAAGCCCATTTACGTTTCTGTTTCTGAATCGCCGGAGCCAGGTCGTAGAATGAAATAATGGATGAGTGATACTTCTCTATACTACAACAGAAAGATTTGATGAGGCAGGAATAAATCCATTCAACTTCTCCATAACTCCGTTGGAATTGAGGGGGATCCAAAAAAACATTTTCACTCCAACTAGAATCTGTGTTTTTGGGTCAGGTGGAACTCTTCCCAATTTTTACATACAATTCAAATTTAGGATAGACTTCCACATTTACCTACCCACTTTACATGTCCCTGTGAAGGCAGGATAATCTGACTAGGTAAAGCATTACCACCCCGTTCCCCCCCACACACGTACATATATCACAAAACTAAGTTTGTATTAAGACAACTATGGCTTGTGTGGTTGTCTAAATTTCTGCCCTTTTCCAAGTGCGTTAGTCAGAATTCTTAAATCAGGACCAAAAACCATGGTTTGAAGTTCATTTAATAAGCTCAATAAGCTTAAGCAATAATTTCACATGGACATCCTGAATTTCTGGCTTGATCCCCAGAGATGCCTGGTCAGAATAAATGTGATTTGTTAAGGCAAACCAGGATTTAAGCTATCATCTCTTAGCCAAACTAGAATTTGAGTTATCCACTGTGAGCCAAATCCTGGTTTCATTAACTATATTTAAAATTAAACCAAGTTTTGTGTTATGTCTGAACTCAGCCACTGCCACATTCCATGGAACAAACTAAAAAAACCACTTGACCAAAGCAGAGTCTGTAATCAAGTGAATTGCTTTCTAATTATTGTTGATACAAACAATTAATTTAATCTCCCACTTGAAAGAGGGCACGCATTGTTTAACATTTACTCTTGAAGCAATGTTAATAACCTTAGATCTCACTCATGGTTAGGAAAACAAAAGGGGAAAATATCTTTTATTCCATATAGTTGTTTGATGTTGTTCATCTTCACATTATAATAACTTGTGTCCACCTCTGAAAGATCAGCTTGCTCAATACTCTAAACATTTGCATCATTATGGGTAGTGCAAGGGAAATATATAATTAAATGTCTATACATCTGCAAGTTTGTTCAAAGTTCTAGACTTCAAGTGACTTTGCAGCATGGGTGGTTACTTGGTTGCGCATAGATTGCCAGAGCTCTCAAGGGAGTCACAGATATTCATTGTTCCACTATCCACTTCTAAGACACAGTAAAAAAAATGTTAAATAGACTTTAGGTGGGAGTATATCAGGCTCTCATGGTGGCAAAGTTTTAGCCTCTATGTTGACCTAGCCTGCCTCTCTTCCTATTACTGTTGAGGGGAACAAAGTCTCCACTTCAGTCTGCTTGCCAGACAGCTGGTACAAGCAAAGCATTGGCCATCATCCTACCACTCTACTCAGTAAAATTTGAAGTCTCTTTCCTGCCTATGGAATTTGAAGCCTTTTTCCAGCTTCCCTTCATCTTAATCGGCTCTTCTTCCAGTGGAAGCTTACATACAGTGATGGGACAAGAACTGTAGTCTCTTCTATCTGTCCTCTAGCATATGTGAACTTTGCCTCTATTATTTCACATCTGCCCTTGCATGTCTACCAGAGCATGCAAGCAAAGCCTTTGTGCCTATGTTTCCTGCTGTGGCTGGTGCTACTTAACTATTCTGAAGGGGCACTGTAGCCTCTGCCTCTATCTTCCCATAGCCTGCCTTGCCTTCCGTCTAGTGAGTACAATAAAAGCTTTTTTCTTGCTTGTGTACCATATCCATCACTCCAGAAACTGGAATTGCTCAAGCAAACAAGATCCAAGATTAAATAGAACTAGAACACCCTTCTAAAGCCAATAAGATGATGCAGTGATTGCCAGAAAGTGGAAAGTCTTTGCAAAGAAATGCCAGATCAGGGTAAGATAATCTAGTTGGATGGAAAGATGAGCTAACAGTTCTGTCAGCAATATATCTGCTGAATCATATTTCATTGCTGACCCTCCCACTTCCTGCTGCCCATGGAAATTAATTAACAAGGTGCCTTTGCCCTCTCCCAACTGTTGGGAATAATTTTGGTTGTTGTGGATTTTCTGAGCTGTTTAGCCGTGGTCTTGGCATTGTAGTTCCTTTTTTTTAAAATAAAATTTTATTGGTGAAAGAATAAACAAAAGAAAAAATTTTCCCCCAAATTTAACACATCTAATCTCATTATTCCCCCTGCTCTATCCCCCCACCCTTTTCCTCCCCCCTCCCTATTGACTTCCAACAACTTTCCAACCCTTAACCCTTCTTATTGCTTAAATCTAATTCATTTATATTTTCCAACCGCCTCTAGATCATAGTATCTCTTATTCTAAGCACATTCTTATTTTTTTACATAAACTCTATCAAGCATACTATCAATATAATATATATCATATCCATATAACACAACAGTATGGTATAACCAGGTTCTTAGTATCTCTTACTTTAGACATTTTTCTATTTCTCTTCTTTTAAATATATATTCCATCAAATATACTATCAATATAGTATATATCACAAGACTTAGATTGTATGCTATGCCGCCGATGTAGCACAGCACACAACCCAATATAGCCCAACCACATAATAAATTATAATATAATGTCTGATTCGCTACCTTATTGTTTTATACTATATACTGCACACTGTATACCTCATTAATATATCTGTTTAACCATTTTCGTTGTCCCATATGTTCAATGTAAAATTCCCTTAAATATAATATTTGCTTAGATTATAGTTACATTCCCCCTAAGTGGTAAGATCCCTTCTCTCTTCCCATTACAACGTTATTCTTTTAAAAATTTTCAAACTGCCACAGTTCTCCTTTTACATCCCATTTTTTTTCCAAAAATTGTTTCAATTTCCCCCAGTCAACAATATATTGTCCTAGGTCAAGATCTTTAAGTTTCCTTGTCAATTTGTCCATTTCCGCCATGTACAACAATTTATAAATCCAGTCTTCTACAGTTGGTATTTCTTGTGTCTTCCATTTCTGCGCGTACAAAAGTCTTGCCGCTGCAGTCATGTAAAATAACAATGTTCTATACTGCACTGGAACTGCCTCCATTCCCAAGTTCAGTAACAACAGTTCTGGGTTCTTATTTATTTGTATTTGTAAAATCTCGTTAATTGCATCAATTATTTTACCCCAGTACTGTTTGGATACTTCACATGTCCACCACATATGATATAATGATCCTTCATGCTTTTTACATTTCCAGCATTTGTCTGACATATTAGTATTTTGGCATTGTAGTTCCTGATGTTGTGCCAGCAGCTGTGACTGGCATCTTCAGAGGTGTAGCACCAAAAGACAGAGATCTCACAGTGTCGCAGTGTGGAGAAGATGTTGGCAGGTAATTTATATCTACTCAGGAAGGTGGGGTTGGGCTGAGTCATCCTGTAAGAGTTTCCCAGGGTGTGGAATGCTAATGGACAGAGGCTTCACTGTATCCTGAGGAGGTTCTTTTGCATATGGATTGGTGCTTGATATGCTAATCTTCTCTGTAGGGCTATTGTAGAATGTTGAGTATTTTGTTAGCCTGGTGTTTTTCAGGACTGGAAACCATGCTCTATTCATTATTAATGTCTCTTCTTTCCTGTTGAAATTGTGCTTATGCTTATGAATTTCAATGGCTTCCCTGTGCAATCTGATGAAGTAGCTGGAAGTGTTGTCCAGTATTTTAGTGTCCTGGAATAGGATACTGTGTCCTGTTTGAGTTAGGCTATGTTCAGCCACTGCTGATTTTTCCAGATGGCCAAGTCTGCAGTGTCTTTCTTGTTCTTTTATTCTTGTCGGGATGCTACGCTGTGTGGTCCTGATGTAAACTTGTCCACAGCTGCAGGGTATGCGGTATACTCCTGCAGAGGTGAGGGAGTCTCTACTGTCTTTTGCTGATTGTAGCATCTGTTGTATTTTTCTGGTGGGTCTGAATACAGCCCGGAAAATCCACAGCAACCACTGTTCTTCATCCGTGAAAGCCTTCGACAATATATCAGGAATAATTTTGTTCAGACTATCAATAGTTACTGTATTTCCAAATGTAGCATGTTTTGAGTCACATTATGATTTCCAAAGTTCCATTTGCATAACCCTAATTATTAACTAGCTGTCTAGTCACTGCATGAATGTGGCTGGAAAATACATTGCAGAATTGCATTCTTTTAACCCAAATCATAGCAAGTGAATATGAGAATATGCTCTAAGATTTGTATGCAATAGGAATCAGTAAAAAGAACAGTGTGGTAACTGAAGCCTTCCCAAGAGACATAGTCGATACAACCATTTATTTAATTTTTTATAGCATACAACGTTCAATCCAGTCTAATAAGAGGATCTCAAATGAAAGAGCGATTAGTATCTATTGACAGAATCTTGGGAATCAACTGCGCAAACCTGTCAGTATTTTGCTTACTCTCACCACTCTAAAAAAATTATGCTTCCAATAAATTAAGCCACCATTTAGTTTTAAAAGTGAAAACTGTTGTAGCAAATCCAGGAAACAACAATCTGACATTGCCCTACAGTGCAACACATTGTGGGTGCATTTCTGCTTCTTTGGATCTCAACTGTAGGTTCAGTAATGACATTTGGACTCACTAAGTAGACCTACATCATCATTATAATTGCCCCACCTAATGAGGATGCATCATGAAGATGAAAGATAATCACTGTGAAGTTTTTTTGTCTTTTTGAACATCCAAATGCTTTATCAATCACAATTACATTCAGCATAAATCTTACAGATGATACAAAAGGGGGAGGAGTTCTTCTTCCAAGACATTTAAAAATAAACCATGAAGATCCAGTACATGGACTTTAGAACAATAGCATGAAAGTGGAGGAAACTATACATTTCTTTGGCACTTAAACTTTTTTCATGACCCATTACACAGCTATTACCGTCCCTTTGAGATAAAACTGCCTTTGCAAAGGCTCATTATGAAAATTGCAAAATGACATGCCCACACACCAGGTGTCTTCTATCATTTCACCTTTTTAAGGAACTGCATTAGAACATGTACACAAATTTCATGTTGAATGCACAACTGAACAAGTCTCAAAAGCATTAAGGCACAAAGAAAAGAACATCTGAAAACCTACAAGGAGACATTAAAGCATTCAAGTGGAAGGCTTTACTCATGGGATGGAATTGAGACTGTTAAATAAACTATGAAATCACTTGAAATCAATCCACAACTCACATTAAGAATAAAGTTATTCTACCAACTCTACGTACATTTTTGATTTTCAACAAGAGCCTTATTCATCCCAAAAGCTATCTGGGATGTGACTAATCTTAATTATCATTCCATGTCTAAGGCTCTAATCCTAAGCATGCTTACTTGGCAGTAAGCCCAATGAAACAAATGGATCTCCTAATGTAGTTCTGCTTGCAGAATGTATTGCGCATGAACTAGTGCAACATCTCCTACTGACCCACAAAGTCAGCCTCCAGTCATTTCCACTTGGAACACATTTGAGGGATGCTCTTGTAATACCCCTGACCTATCATTATGTCCCTCATCCTGGCCCAGGACACAGTAGAGCTCTGTGAAGAGCTACTCATGAGTAGATATGGGCACGAACAGAGAGAAAAAACAAACATGGTGTTCATTGTTCGTTGCCATACATGAACAACGAACAATGAACATTGACAAACATGATCCTGTTCATGAACATGTTCATTGTTCGTTGTTCGTGGGGGCCAGCAGACTCTCCTCCAGCCATCAAGATCCCTACTGTACCACTCCCAGAAACCCTACCTGATCAGGCAGCAGGAAATGTACAAATAATAAATAATAGCTTGGCCCCAGAGCCTGGCAGCAGCCCTGGAACTTGAAGGGGTAGATCACTACCACACCACTCCAAGAAACCCTACCTGAGCAGGCAGCACAAAAAGTACCAATAATAAATAATAGTTTGGCCCAGAGCCTGGCAGCAGTCCTGGAACCTGAAGGGGTAGATCCCTCTCCCACCACACACAAAGAAAAGTCAAGCTCCAATGCACTCACCCTGTCTCTCTAACAGCAGCTGTCTCTCCCTAAAAGCCAGAGCTGGGAGCCCCCCTCCCCGTGGTCTTTTCCTCTTGTAAAAAATTTGGAGCTCCAGTCCACACCTGGAAGGAAGACCTGCCTATCAAGCGAAATTGGGTTTAGATTCGGGTTTCCAGGGCAACAGCAGGAGTTCAGACAATCCCTGCCTGAGTTGCCATGGGAATTGATTGCAGGTGCCAGACTGTCTGGCTTGATGAACAGCAACGAACAGCAATGAACGAGGCTTGCAATGACCACCTGTTCATTAAGAATGGGGCCTCATGAACAGCTTGTTCGCGAACAGCAGATTGGGCTGTTCATGGGTTTTTAAATTCGTATTGCTGTTCGTGCCCATCTCTACTCATGAGCAGAGAAACACCTGGGATTTGTTCTTTCACCTCAAGAAGGGCAATGATGTCCTCTTTTCCCTTTATTATACTTCAGGGAGCCATTTTGAGAATGAAGAAGCTGCTAGGAGAGACAGACCGGTGTAGTGGTTATAGGGTTAGGCCTCGGACAACTCCATCCCTAGCAGATGGGCCCTATGCTCTGAAGGGGACGTAGCCCAAACTGCCAAAATGCTGAGAAAATGGCAATTTTACTCAAAGCAGCTAAGCATCCTCTGCAGAGCCTGCAGGGCCGAGGAAGGAAGGAATCATGTGGGCAGATTCTAGAGCTTCCAGAACAGCATTCTGGAGCATTCCCCCTCAAAAATATTCAAATCTGGTGGCCAAAGAAATAAAGATGAGCTTTCCTTTTCCTTCCCAAAGGGAAGTGGTTCTGATGTGCAGAGATTGGTGAATAAAGAAACATGTTTATCTTCTGCCTTAGAATTGAAAGAAGCAGGAACAGAGATTGAGGGAAGAGGATGGATTGGGAGGGGGAATGAGGAGGGATTAGAAATTATTAATTTACAGGTTAAATACTTTTTCTTGAAGCTAACTCTCCTACCTGAGATATGAGTGGCAACCTTGTTTCTTAAGAGGTAGTTCTGAAAAGCGAAAGCCGCATGTGGCATCCAGTGGCCATGGCTGCGTCTGCTGCTTCTCTCTTTAATCAAAGGCTAAGGCAGAAATAACTACACATCAGTTGAAATACCAGCCTTTACATGAAAATGCATTTTGGCATTTCTAAGGTGATGTTTAATTTTTTTTTAATGCTACACTATAAATCCTGGTTTGCTAATTGTGTATGAAAAAGGAGAGAGCTGAAAAGTGGTGCTTGCAGCTTTCCATTCACATTAAGAAATAATGACAACTTTGGGAGCTGTTCTGCTTAAAAACTCAACTCGACATTTGTCACCATATTCAGACTCAGTGGGAGGGCAAAACATGTGAGTCTCAAACATGTCAATTATGGATGCTTGCCAAGCAGGAAGCCGCTTGATCCAGTGAGAAAGTTCCTTTGAAGCCTTGCATAGGAGGACTTTAAAATTACAAGGCGATTATAATTGTGAGGGTAGTCATACATAGCTGGTTACAGGGGCTGTTCATGTTAGCTTGAGACAGGTTCTCTGTGCAGTTGCATTAGCTGTGCTCAAATCTTTTTATACAGCCCATTCTTGATCACTTTCAGTAAAAAAGGCAAAGGGAAAAAAAGAAGAAGCTGGTGCAAAGAGTTCTGGAAAGTGGCATAGGGCTGCCAGGTCCCTTAAGTCCCCCAGCAGGAGACTGGGACGCTGACACTTAACCTGTGCTGGCTTCTGAGTTCTCTGATGCGTGCACATGCTACTAATGTGCGTGATGATGGCACTCCAGGGAAGTGATGTCATCACGCAGGTCAAAGGGCAGCCTGGCAGCGTGTGGGTGTTCCAATTGTCCCCCCTCCCTGTGGATCTGATTTGGCCTGAAATGGGCCTGTTGTGGGGTGTGGGAGCACGCTGTGGCGGGGCGTGCCGCACTGCCCCAGGATGTGCCCATGCTGCCAGGGGTGCCCTGGGGGGCATGCCCCCTGCTGGCCAGGTAAGTGGGGCGGGTGGAGGAGGTGGGAGCAGGAGATCTTCTACCCCCAGCGGGGGAATGCCAAGCCTAATGTGGCATAACTGGAATGTGAATGACAGCACCTCGCACGACTCACTAAGGACAAAATAACTATAGAGAAACTCCAAATCCTGCATACTCAGGGTTGTCAAAAACTCCTGAGGGAAATGGGGTGGGATGAATTTCCAGGATATGTATACAAATACTTTTCTTTCCTTAGGAGGACAGGACTGGATGGTATTATGATTCCTAACACTTTAAAATGTATCCTTCAGCCAAACCTTCCTAAGACAAGTCCACCCAATAAACGTTGCTTCATTTCCAAGGATTGGAAATGTGCAGTCAAGTTATAGCTGACTTATGAAGACCGCTGATGGGGTTTTCATGGCGAGAGAATAACAGAGGTGGTTTGCCATTGCCTGCCACGGCAACTCTGGCCTTTTTTGGAGATCTCCCATCTAAGTAGTAGTAACAACAATAGCAATGTTCTATTTATATACTATCCTCCAGGACAACTTAAAATCCACTTAGAGCAGTTCACAAATTATATTATTATCCCCATAACAAACACCTCTGCTTCTATGGCAGAGGGGATTCGAACTTGGGTCTCCCAGATCCTAGTCTTACATTCTAACCACTACACCACATTAGCCTATTAAATAATCCCATAACAAACACAGTGGATGGGGCTGAGAGAACTCCGGGAAGCTGTGACAGACCCAAGGTCACCCAGCTGGCTTCAAGTGGAGGAGTGGGCAATCAAACCCAGTTTTCCAGATTAGAGTCCCCGCACACTTAACCACTACACCAAATTGGCTGTCTGAGGGCCAAGCTACAAGTGACGAATGACACTTGAATGGCAAGTGTATTTCTCCCTGTTTACTTGCACTCCACTCAATCCACTTGCCATTCAAGTGTCATTCGTCACTTGTAGCTTGGCCCTCAGAAGCTAAGTAGGTCAACCCTTAGTTTCTGAGATCTGACGAGATCGGGCTTGCATGGGCTATCCAGGTCAGGGTATTTCCAAGGATTACCACTACCTAATTTTTTAAAAAATGATATGAATTCTTTTTTTTTCTGAGCTCAGTCACAATTTAAAGCCTGTGTATAAGAGAGACAAACATTTATTTACTTCATTTATACCCCACCCTTCTGCCCAGTGGGGTCCCAGAGTCAGTGTGGTGTAATGACTAAAGTGGCAGACTAGGACCTAGGAGCCCCAAGTTTGATTCCCTGCTATGCAAAACGGGTCGCCTGGGGCCTATCACACACTCTCAACTAACAGGGTTGTCGTGAGGAGGGAAATGGAAGAGAGGAAAATGATGTAAGCTGCTTTGGGTCCTCATTGGGGAGAATGGTGGGGTAGAAATGAAGTAAAAATTAAAAAAAAACTTTGTTCTCCTCTCTTCAATTTTATCTTCACAACAACCCTGTAAATAGGTTAGTCTTAGGGAGCCATGGCCCAAACATCAACCCAGTGAGCTTCTACAGCTGAGGGGATTCGAACGTGGGTCTCCCAGATCCTAGTCTTACATTCTAACCACTACACCACACTAGCCTATTAAATAATCCCAGTTCTGTTTTGTTCATACATTACTATAGCTAATTTGATTTTTTTAAAGCAATGGCACTCATTGATATTATTTAATACTAGTATCTCTCACTTTGGTGCCTTTGTCTGGTTTAAATTTTATGGAAGTCAGAGGGAGGGGGAGGGAAGAGAGGTTTCCTCCCCACTCTGCTTACTGCGCAGGCCAAGGTGATGATGGGTCCTAAATTGCTGCTGCAAGTAAGGCTGGGCCAGGCATGGTGCTGTCCACCTTAGCACCTTGGACATACCCTGTGATGCATATGAGACACCTGGTTGTAGCCTACTTTGAAAAATGTATTACCTAGGGTATACTAAACTGTGGCATTTCATATGCAACAGTCAGTGTGTCTTGAGTGCTGAAGGAGGCAGCAGTGGGAAAAGGAAGATTCCTGGCTCAAACCAATCACCTTCTTATGAAGTGCCAGTGGCCCAGTCACCAGCACTGACCCACACAGTAAATGGAGGGAGTCAGTGGTGTAGTTGGGTAGCTTTAACCTCTGGACTTAAATGATCTTAGGAGGGCTCCCATTTGGTGCAGGATCCAGCCGCTATTTGCCTAAAGTATTGTACTCTGCTAAAATATGTACATTTACTTGGGAGTAAGTTCAATTATAGAATTACATCTGGAAATTGTAGACATTACAAGATTCAAGAGGGAAGTCAAAACATTAGAATGATAAAAACAGATCTAATACTAACTGCTATTCTCTTTGGTTGTTGGGGGTTTTCCGGGCTGTATTGCCGTGGTCTTGGCATTGTAGTTCCTGACGTTTCGCCAGCAGCTGTGGCTGGCATCTTCAGAGGTGTAGCACCAGGTCTTTTGGTGCTACACCTCTGAAGATGCCAGCCACAGCTGCTGGCGAAACGTCAGGAACTACAATGCCAAGACCACGGCAATACAGCCCGGAAAACCCCCAACAACCATCGTTCTCCGGCCGTGAAAGCCTTCGACAATACATGCTATTCTCTTTCTTGGGCTAGCCACAGAAGAGGGAAAGGACCTGTCAATCAATCGCCCTTCCTGCTGCTGTTTCAAGCCTTTACTTGCCTCTTGCTGGAATCAGCATTTGGCAATCTTGACATTTTATATCAATTCTGTCACACCAGGCACTCCTCCTCATTTTAACACTAAACACCACCACAAAGGACCATACCTTGCTAAAATTGTACATAAGAGCATGTCTGCATTCCCCTTCCTCCTTGCTGGTGTGCTGAGCCTGTTACAAAGCTTTAGATCTGCATCCCAAGGAATGGTCTTTATAGTGCATCAGGTGCATAGAGGAGGGAATTTTCGAAAAAAATAATGAAAATAATTAAAATGAATAAAATATTTAAAAATGAAAACTGCAAAAACACTTTTTGTGCATGTCCCTAATGCATAAAGTACGACTCAAAAAGGTGAATGGTGCTTCAAACGTACCAAATTGAAGTAGCACCATGATACCCTAAGCAAGGATGGTCAATTATTTTACTGTCAAATGGTAAAAAGAGATGATTTAGAGTCATAGTGTTATTAAGTAAGCCCCAGATTTTAGGAAAGAAGCCAGGAATTATACAGACTTACCACAATATATTTCTGAGAATCGCTACTCCAAATGGGCTCTAAAAGCAGATGTGCTGCAATAGGAGGGAAGTTTTAATTTCTCTGCATAAAAATACCACAAGTGTATATTTGCACTGTGCCTCTATGCTGTTCTTGTCTAAGGAGTTTACCTTGGAGATAGACTATTCTTGAATCAGCAAACATCTCTGTAGGTACCTTATGGGGCTTTTACATCTTCATATGAACCAAAGAGAAACACCTGTCATTCTTCTGACTTTTCAATTATATGCATAAGGAATAAACACTTGAGGGTGAGCTCTTAGTTGCAGTGTTATCATCTTGGTGTGGAAGGTCCTGAAAAACAAACTATGAAAATCTCCTATGCTAAGCATGAACAATTCTAAGTTTGTTTCCATGCATTTGTTACTGCAATGTTTACTTTGTATTTCAATGGTTTCCTTATTTGTATTTGAATACAAATTGGAGACAATTTCCATAGACTTCTATGAATTTATTTTGCATTCAGACAAGAGAATCTTGCATGCACATTAGGCAACAAACAGAGTGATGAAGTGTGTGCTAGAATAAATTAGTATAGGTCTAGCTCAAGGAAGAAAGGCTGCTGCCTTTCATGGAGCATATATGACCCATAGGTGCCAGAATGCTAATAGCATTGCAGTGTAGCCAAGCTCAAGAATGACAAGGAAGTTGCAACAAAGACAGAAACAAGTTAGAGGATCACTTTGTTCAGTCTGATAGGCAACTGCAGATACATATGGAACAAGGATGGACGAATGTTCCCTGTATTTGAGATTTTAGTTCTTTGTTTTTTGTAGTTCACTTTCAGACTAAAATAATGTACAATAAAGTAAAATAAAAGCCTAGTGAATAAGTGGTTGGGCTGCAAATCAGCACCATGTTGCTTTGAATCCCACTATTGCCATGAGCTCAGCAGGTGGCCTTGGGTAAGCCACTCCTCTCAGTCCCAGCTGAGCTTCCACTGTATTGTGGAGATAATTTAAAAAAATGACCTTGTTCACTGCTCTGTCTGGTGCTAATCTGTCTAGAAGAGCAATATATAAGCACTACTAGTAGTAGTACTAGTAGTACTAGCAGCAGCAGCAGCCTGGGAGAACAGAAATGTTTTGGCCTGGTACCTAAAAGACAACAAAATAGGTACCAGGCAAGCCTCAAGGAGAAGAACATTCCACAAGCAAGGTGCCACTACTGAAAAAGGCCTGTGCCTGGCTGCCAGCCACCTTACCTCTGAAGGCAAGTGTGCAGATAGCACAGCTTATGCGGCAGATCTTAACTGGTGGACTGGACAATGGGAGGAGGAGGTCTACCTTACAGGATTATTGGGAAGGTTATTGAGATAGTGGAGTGTTTGGAAAACCTGGGGGGAATTTTGTTGGGGTAGATTTTGTTGGGGGGTTGGGGTTGGGGCAGGGCAGTTCCAGGGAGGGCTAATCCCATTTCCCCGTTTTGCTTTTCCCTGCCAAAGAGTCCTTCCCTGTTCTCCCTGTCCCAAGGACCTTTTTGGTCCCCCCTTTCCAATTATCTTTCCTTTTTTCTCCCTCCTTACCCTTCACTGCCTCCCTGACAAAGACTCTTACCCTCCTCCTCCCTTCCAAGCAAATATCCTAAACCACCCACCCTCCCTGGCTCCTTCCTAAACAACTTTACCCTTCCTGTCTTACTCATCAAAAACCCTTTGCCTTCCCTTCTGTCCCCCCTTCCCATCCTCCTTTAAATATATATATATATATATATATATATATATTGATAATACATTATCTCCATACAATGATTAAATGGAAAATTTGCATTGTATAATACAACTTACAAATAATAAATAACAAACTACAAAATTCCAAACTTTCAAGATTCAAAATTTCAAAAATTTCAATATTTCAAACATTCATATGTACTAAATTTCAGAGAGTTGATAAATAGTACATAACTGAAAAAGTTTGCAGAGTGGCTAAATATAGAAATTTACATATAATTTATACATATTCTATAACATGAATTAACTTTAAACCTGAATGAGAACTGTTGCTTTCTAGATATTCAAAAAACAGCAACCACTTCTCCATAAAATTTGTACTATTTGGGAAATGCTCTGCCTGATAAATCTTGTCAGCCAATTTTTCAGATATAAAATGATCCCAAATTTTTGTGAGCCAGTTTTCAATTGTCGGGACATGTTTAGACTTCCATAAGGTTGCAATGGCACTCTTTGCAGCAACAAATAGGGTTGCTATAAGATCTCTTCGTATTAAAGGGATTTGGACCCGATGATTTTCCCATTGATCAAGAAAAATTATTTCTGATGACAGCAAAATTGAGTAGCCTGTTATTGTTTGAATTTCTTTAGGAACTTCTTT
This sequence comes from Eublepharis macularius, assembly GCF_028583425.1. Lineage (NCBI taxonomy): Eukaryota > Metazoa > Chordata > Lepidosauria > Squamata > Eublepharidae > Eublepharis > Eublepharis macularius. The sequence goes on from NC_072794.1 coordinate 138,517,342, forward strand.
CCAAAATTTCTCTAGGAAAGGGCATTTCCTCCAGCAGTGAGAGAAATTACCTTGACTGGGTGGCAGGGAGCACTTATCCACTCCCCTTCAAACACCTTTTCTCCCTTCCAAACACTTTACCCCTTTCTACCACCTTTCCCCTTTGCCCTCCCCAAATACAATTCTCCTTTGGCCCCCTCCCTCCTTACTTGCTTTCTCCTTTGCCCCCCCCCACCCAGACCTCCTAGATAGAAGTCCAAAGTAGCCTCCAACCAAATGTGAAAACAATCCTAAAAGCACAATGCCCAAACTCATACAAAACAGATCAGAGGAGAAGCAATAAACTCTTTCTGTCACCTCCTACCATCTGCAAAAGCCTGCATGAGTAGTTCAACCTTGCAAAGTCTGCTCAAAGTCCCAAAATTGAAGCCACTGCAGTAAAGACTCAAGATCACACAGTGACAGTTCTAGATCATGCTGCAGGAGGAAAAGACAGTACTATGTGCCAGCACAGCTAGAGCTGCTAAAGGGGTAGATAGCTGCCATGCTAAATGAAGGTTAAAAAAATCTCTTAGGTATTGTGCTGACTTTCGTAACAACAAAACTAGGTCCAGTAGCACTCCCATTCATTGCAGGTTGCAGGTGCAAGGTAACTAGGGTAGCTGGGTTTTTTAATGGGATTCCTACAGCAGTTTTGCTGTAGTCATTGTATACAGTCACTGTATTTTTTGTTGTACATGCCTAACATCTGTCACGTAATATTTAAAGAAAGAAACTAAAAAAACTGTTCATAATGATATACAGCTGAGATTATGTTGAGATTTCTGTACTCTAAAAAGTAACGCCATTGTTTAGAGGTTAATCATCACTCTTCTCAAAGGAAGTGATTTTTATTTTTTAATGTCACTCAGAAATCAGCATGGTGTGTACATCATTCATTGAAGCAATCAGAGGAATGCATTCCAGTCAACACCATTCATCAATGTCAACCACAAGAGCAATTATATTTCGTCTAACAAAAAACACATAGATGACAGGCATTGTGTCCCAGATGACAAGCGGAACCATCTTCTGTAACTATATGTCAGTCCTGTCCTGGTTGGGGAAGGCTTGTTTATGGGCATCAGTGACTGAAAGAAGAGGAAGATATTATATATGAAGAAGTGAAGGACCTGCAAGGACTTACGAGTGTGTGTGTGTGTGTGTTCAATTTTTAAATTTCCTCTCTCCCACTATTTCCTCTTTCACTTTCCTGAAAGCTCCTATAAGTGTCTCCCTTTGTCCTGCTTCTTTCTTCTGTTCCCGTCTACCAGCTAATCTACATTCATCTGCCCCCTATTTTCAGGGTTTTTTTCCCCTGCTCCCTGGCAGCCTCTACCCAGAAAACTATGGCCCAGTTGTGTATTTTCCCATGCATTCCCCCCCCCCCACACTATTTCTTTCTTCCCTGTCCTGGTAACCCCCCATATCCTGGCAACCCCCTTTTCCTGCTTCTTTGTCTCTCTCCCAGCCATCAACCAACCTACTTTTACCTGCCTCCCAGCTTCAGCTGTATATATTATTTCATTCATTAATTTAATTTAATTTATTAGATTTATATTCTGCCCACCCCATGCCAGCAGGCTCAGGGCGGATCACAATTTACGCACAAATTTAAAATTACATCAGATAATTCATACAGTTTAAAACTATAAATTATAAAACATCCAAAGATTAAAATACATACATATATACACATACACACACAAATACACAGCAGCACAATAAAATACACTATACATAAGCACAGGGCACAACTCTTTAACCCTTTATATCCTGCCTTTCTCCAAAATGTGGACCTATGAAGGAGAGGGTAATGGAGAAGGGAACTGTGTAAACTGCTTTGGCTTACACCATTGTTTCCTCCTGAATTCCATCCTCATAACAACACTGTGAGGTAGGTTATGCTAAGAGCTGGTGACTGGCCCCAAATCACCCAGTGAGCTTCCACAGCAGAACGGTAATTCAAAGGCAGCCAGACCACCTTTTCCTGTCTCTCTCCCTTATTCCTTTGGGGAGTGGGGCCAGGGTGGGTGGGGGGTGGGGCACTTTTCCAGGGCCATTTTCACTCTTAGTCTACCCCATCTCCCATAAAGGTTGAAACAGCCCTGGAAATGTCTGTTTCCTGTTCCTTCCCACACACATTTTACTGTCAGAAAACAAGGATGGAAAGTTGGTTGGCATTACTGTGTGGATGGCTAGCAAGGGTTCTTTTCTTAAAGCTACGGACACTTCTTTTTATTAACCCCCAGTGTTAATTTTTATTAACCCCCAGTGTCTGTCTGTCTGTCTGTCTGCCTGTCTTCTTCTTCTTCTTCTTGCAAAACTGGGGTGTTTTTCAGGTATGTAGAAAGGTCTATGTTGTCCATGGTTTCACTTTTTGGATTTCAGTATCTGCAGATTTGGTACTGTTAAGAATTAGATATATTGATAACTTGTAATTGAAATGCAGGGCCAGTGCCAGGGTTTCTGGCGCCTGAGGCAAGATACCTACTTGCACCCCTCGCCCTGTGCACGCACGCTCCGGCACTGCTCGATGATGTCACTTGTGATGTAACCTGAGGTGGGCCGCAGCCCCGAAGGGGCAGGGAGGTGGCCCTCTTCCCTGCTCACTTCCCCACTCACTGCAGCACCACCTGGGTGCCTGGCTCACCAGGAGCTGAGCTGAGGCAGGGGGCAGTGGCGAAGGGGCAGAAAGGTGAGTGGGGACGCAACCCGCTTATGGGTCGGGGGGTCATCGGGGGCTGGCACAGTGCCTCCTTCAGAGTTGAGCGCTCGAGGAGGCTGCCAGCACCACCTCCATGGACGTGCCAGGCCTGCTCCCATGCAGAGAATCTGTTTCCTCCCAGAATTTGTATGCAGAAACCACTACCCAATTGGATATCCAATTGCAGCCTTATTTAAGTATGGCCTAATCTATGTTTACTTAAATCCAGAAACTGGAGGCATGAAGAAACATGACAAAGCTTTCTACAAACCAGAGAAAAGCCTCAGGTTTACAGAAAAATCTGAAATCTTAAAAAAATAAAATGGGGAAGGTTAAAAATCCCCAAATAATAGAAGCAACACCTGTAGCTTTAAGAAAGTGGTCATTGCTTGCTAAGCATATAGTATTGCTGTCCTTCAAGCCTTGTTTTCTGTCAGTAAAAGGCAAAGGGGGAGAGGCAGGGCCCTTTCCAGAATTGTTTTGGTCTTTGCGGGAGGACTCATTGGGGCCAGGTCCACCAGTTACAACCAAGTGTCTTTCTAACCAATGACATGGATGATTCACCCAGGTCCAGCTGCTTGCTTCTGTTCAACAGCAGCCATGTCACTAAAGCCAGTGTTGAATAGTGGTTAGAGTTTCAGATTAAGATCTGAGTGATCCAGGTTTTTGGATGACCTTGTGCCCCTTAAACATTCTCAGTTTAAATTATCTCACAGGTTGCTATAAAATAGAGGAGAGAAGAATGATGTAAGCTGCTTTGGATCCCCATTGTGGAAAAAGGTGGGGTATAAGTGAAGTAAATAAATAATAAATATAGCTGAAGAATGACAGGCAGATAAGAATTAGGTTGACTGGTGGGTGAGATGGAGAAAGGAAACAGGAAAGGTGAGAATAGGATTGTCAGCCTCCAGGTGGTGGCTGGAGATTTCCCAGAATTACAACTGATTTCCAGGTGACAGAGATCAGTTCCCCTGGAGAATATGGCTGCTCTGGAAGGTGGACTGTATGGCATTATACCCAGCTGAAGCCCCTCCCCTCCTCAAACCCTGCCCTCTCCAGATTCCACTCTCCAAATCTCCAGGAATTTTTGAACCAGGAGCTGGCAACACTAGTTAAGGATATGGAGGTTGCCAGGAAAGAAGATAGAGTATATAGTGTGGGGAAGAAGATACAGGGGAAAATGAGATGCCCCTGGAAGTCCTTGCTGGTTCCATACCATGCAACTGGGCCTGGTTCAGCAGCTAGGGTTGCCAGCTCCAGGTTGAGAAATTCCTGGAGATTTGATGAGTGGAGCCTGGAGAGGAAGGGGTCTGGTGAAGGGAAGGACCTCAGTATGGAAGAATGCCATACAGTCCACCCTCTAAAGCAGCCTCTTTCTCAAGGTGAACTGATCTCTATGGCCAGGAGATCAATTGTAATTCCAGGAGATATCCAGCTGCCAGCTTGAGGCTGACAACTCTGTCAGCAGTCTATATTGAATAATTTGGATATAGTTTTCCCATGCAGAGAGTGCCAGAGAAGATGGCAAGGAGATACAAATTAGGTTGACTGGTGGGAGGGAATGAGAAAGGAAGCAGGAAAAGATTATGGAGGTTTTCAAGAAAGGGAAAGAGGAAAATGAAAAACCCTCCACAAGGCCTTGCAGGTCCTCTTCATGTTTATTTTCCAAATACTTGATTGAATATAAATGATCTCTTGTTTTTATTGATTTCACACAGACTGGAGAACCTCAAAGAGCACAGTCTGTTGTAGAAAAGAAATCAAAATATAAAACAAAGCTTCTAAATGCAGGCTTCATGGATACAAACTATTTATTATACATCTTGAGATGAAATGACAGACAGGATTTTGCTCTAGACATTAGTGGAAGTGGTCAGATGAATTCAGACAAGTGCCATAGGCAAAAGTCTCCTTTTTTTTCAAAGGGATCCTGGAAAGGAGAGGAGCTTCTGCAGAACTGGCCCAATCCCCTTCAAGAAGATGAAGCAATTCCAGATTCCGGATCCAAATATACAATGATACCACAATTCCTATAGGTGGTGAGACAGTTTCCTTCAAATCAGCCTTCCTTTAACATGCTACCAGCAAGATATTCAGGCCGTTGTAAGATTAAACAGTTTAGACTAACAGAGAGTATAACTTGAAAGGGACAGATGAGCCATTAAGATTCAGTAATGCTGAAGTTTTTGTTTAGTTTTTCCAAGGACGGTTATACTGCAACTGATAAGTAGAGACGGGCACGATCTGCATTACGATCGAAAAAAACCCACAATAATGGCGTTCGTGTGATCGGGACCCAGTGGATCATGCTCGTCCACGGCCAACGATATAGCGGTCGGGAAGGGGCTGGATCGGGGCTTGATCGGGGCGATCGTGCTCGAATCGGGAAGCCAGACACTCAGGCGCCAGCAATCTATTCCCCTGGCAACGGAGCCAGGGGAATGCCTGAGCTCTGTTTGCCCTCCTTCTGTCACCCTGGAAACCCGAATGGAAGCCCAGCTTGCCTTGATCAGCAGGGCTTCCTTCCAACCACGGAGCAGCAAAGCAGTCACCAGCTGGGAAAAGACACCCAAGGGAGGGAGGGGGAAGGGGGTGTTCTGTAGCCATGGGCACTCCAATCTCATCCCTGCAAACCCTGAGAGGCAGCTCTGATGGCCAAACACAGACAGCCAAACACAAACACAGATGCCGCCGGCATCAGCCACTGTTCCTGTATCACTGGGAACAGCGGGGCGCCCCTCCGCTTTTGCCTCCACGATCCACGCTCCACGGATCGGAAATGGGAGATGATCAGTGTGGATCGTTAATTAGGGATCGTCGCCGGCACCGATCCACGATCAGCTGGATCGTTATTTTTTTTGGATCGTGCCCATCTCTACTGATAAGTATATTAAGAAAACTAAATTGGGAATGATATATTTCCTAAATTTAACAACACTCCCTGAATGCTTCTGCCACTGTGCCTTCATGGAGAGTTTGGTTTACAAAGGACTTGATATTAAGTTTAAAAACAAAACAGAAAACAGACGACAATTCCATTTTGGGGATCTATGTATTCATAGTTAAACATGGGCACGATCCAAAAAATAATCCCGATTTAGCTGATCGTGATTCCGCAGCGGCGCCGAACCCAGGTACCCGAACCTCGCCGATCAAGTCCTGTTTCCGATACAGAATCGGGAATCGGGAAGGCCGATGCAGTAGGGCGCCCCACCACCAACACTCCCCCAGACCAGAGTGACCAGGCACTAGAGTGTGTAATACTGTGTGAGCCCTCAGCCAAGGAGGTGCCCACTGAGCTTGGCCCCAGAGCTAGATGGCAGCCCTGGAAGCAGAGAGAGAGAATAGGAATAGAGCCCAACCCCAGCTGCAACACTCCCCCCCAGACCTGAGCCCTCAGCCGAGGTGCCCACTGAGCTTGGCCCCAGAGCTAGGCGGCAGCCCTGGAACCAAAGGAGATAGCTCCCTATTCCCTAATTCCCTATCTGCTGAAGCCCAAAGCTAAGGCTCCCTCTCTCTCTTGTGCTTTCTCTCTCCAAAAGCGGCAAGCGACAGCTCGCCTCTGTCCCACTCCACCCACAAGCGGAAAGTGAAACTTTGTTGCACAGCACATGGCTATTTATAAAGCCTGGGTCTGCTACGCAGGAGGGCTGTGTTTGGCCGTAAGAGCTGCCTCTCAGGCTTTGCAGGAATGAGATTCGAGTGCCCATGGCTACAGAAGAATACCCCCTTCCCCCGCCCTCCCCTCTCTTCTCCCAAATGGACGAGACGGGTGCGCGCTTTTCTGGCTGCTCCGTGGTTGGAAGGAAGCCCTGCTGATCAAGGAAAGCTGGGCTTCCATTCGCGTTTCCAGGGCGACAGAAGGAGGGCAAACAGCTCCGGCATTCCCCAGGCTCAGTTTCCACGGGGCTCCATTCCCTCGGGAACAGATGGCTGGCACCAGAATGTCTGCAGACTGCAATCCCGAACGTAAACCGATCGATCCGATTGAGACCCGATAGAGTGCCCCACCCGACCGCTGAACCGGGAGCCGTGGACGGAACCGATCAGCCCGGTCCCGATGGTGCAAACGCCAAAATCGGGGCAATTTTCAGACAGTAATTCCGATCATGCCCATGTCTATTCCTAGTATACAGTAGTATTTCCTATACAGTGCTATTTTCTGGAACTAAGAGCCAGATCAAACAAGACATTTTCACGAGGCGGGTTGGTACAAGTTTACCTGGGAAATGTAGGAGACTCCTTCCCCTCTCTGCCGCTGCTCACTGCCTTCTGCCCTCTCTGAACATGAGTGTTTGTGGGGGGGGGGGTGGAGCCCTGAGGTATCCCCCCCCCTTTCTCCTGCCTGTCACCTCGCAAACTGAAAAGGAGCTGAGGAAAAGTGCTAAGTTTCTTTTGGGATATTGGGGTGGGGTTGGAACGGGACAATGACAGAAGAAAGCAAAGGGGAAGGGGAAGGAGAAAGCAGGAATGACCTGGAAAAACAGCTGCACCTCAGGGAGTGTGCTTTGAATGAGCTGTTGAAGACGCAAATCCTTCTTCCTCATGCCTGCTGGACGTGAGGGCCCCCAAAGACCATTCTGGGGTGGGCTGCTGCTACTCTCACCCAGGGTGCCCTCACGCCCAGGATAGAGATGGGCACGAACCCAAATATGTGTCAGGTGCAGAATGCTTCCCTATGTATTGTAACCAAAGAGACTCTATTTTAATTCTTTTAGTGTTCTGCGTGCTTTCTTCACAGGTGCCAAGATGTTCCCTAGCAGCTATCTCTCACAAGAGGAATGTTTTGGCTACAGCTTTTCCAGTCCTGGGAAACTTTCACTTTCTCAGCTTCAAAGGGATTGTTTTGAGAACTATGGGGGGAGGCTGGGCCTACTGAGTCTTGATACTTTGTACTGTATTCTTTGACTCTCATTCGTAACAATACACGTGTACCAGTCCAGATATTGCATCTGGACCAGTGGACTATAATGGTTGCTTTTTTCAGTAAATCTTTGAAAACAATGGACTCTTGTCTGATTGCAGAAGGTAGTCTGGATACAACTATTATTTAGCCACAGATCTGACATTTTGTTACGAATCACATTTGTTCCAATGCCTAAACCGGAGCAGCCGGATACCAAAGCCGTTCCCGACAGGGACCCTTTGTTTGATCCCTATGCCTCCCCCGGTTCAGAAGGACTGGAACCTCAAGGACCCGTTCAAAGGGGAACAGGGTCTTCTGTTACTACAATATACACCCTCGCTCCTAGCAGAACGGATACTCGGCCCACAGCAGCAGCTGACCCACTGATATCCTTACCAACGCTGACACAGTGGGGATCGAGGCCTAGAGATGCGAGGGAAAGGAGAGCGAGTACTGTGTTCACGCAACCCCCGATGGAAGGCCGACGGAATTTGGCTGTGATTGCAGAGCATCCCAGTAGCCAACCTTGGTACTATTGGAACCGTGAGGCCGACCAGATGGAGTGGGATCGAAGAGGTTCGGAGAGTACCCAAACGTGGGAAACGTCCCGCCGCGATGCAATGAGTTGGGACTATGCAGAAGTCGCTCCGTGGACGGGGCAACAAGATTTGAGTGAGCACATGTGGATACAATTGCAGAGCCGAACCATAGCACTAGATGCCGGAATTTCGGCGGTCACAGGATTAGCGAAAGGAATCCTGGCGGGGAGATCGCATGAAGAGCAAGGTAACGGGGCCCAGGGCACGGGAGAAATAAGACCTTGGCCCGGGGCATCCTATGCAGAATATTTAGAGACTACGCAAGTTCCTGGTGAACCTCCCCAGAAGTATGCTGAAACCGAGACCACGGCGGTGGACTCGAATAGGGTACAGATCCTAGAAGAGAGATTGTCGAGTATGGAAGAGAGTCTGGCCCATGCAGTCCATTTGCTATCCGTGTTGGTGGTTGGGGGATCAGATGGGAGCCAAGAGACGGCCTCAGGCGTACAGAGTATCAGTCAAAGCTTGTCAACTTTACAAAGAATCATTCCGCGGACAGAAACCGGGGTACCAAATCAACCACTCCCGTTAGCTGACGATTCGCAACAACCTGTACAGCCACTGAAACCCACACCAGGGCCAGTCGATGAACAGCCGACCGACACCGAAGAAGAGGAAGAAGAAGAAGAGGAGGATGAGGAAATAGCAGGAGGAGGGGGACCACCGCGAGAGGAGCCGAGGGGAACTCCGCCGCCTCCCAGGGGTACCCCGCAACACCCGCCGGGGGAAGCTCCGATCCTTACGCCCGCACCTGTCATCATAGGTATGGGACAACATTGGGAGACGAGATCATTCGTAATTAGTACTACAGCAAAGTATCCTTTAATATTGGGAAGCAGATGGTTGTGGGATCACAACCCCTATATAGACTGGACAGTAGGAAGCATTACATTTTCCCATGAGAAATGTGAAAATCACCGTTGGAATCAAAACTGGGGCAAAAACCCTACTCTCATTGAACAAGCCCTGTTAACTCAAGAAGAACTTAACCAAATACCTAAACAGTATAGAGCTTATGTCCAAGCCTTCACCGAAGAAGAGACCAACTCCTTACCTCCCCACCGGAGGACAGACTGTGCCGTGGAAATTTTACCAGGGGCATCTTTACCTAAAGGCAGACTGTATCCTATGAGTCCAAGTGAGCGGGAGGAGCTCCGCAAATTCACTGACACTAATCTTCAAAGAGGATTCATCCGACCCGCAAATAGCCCGCATGCTGCTCCAGTGCTATTTGTCAAAAAAAAGGATGGGGGATTGAGACTGTGCACAGACTTTAGAGGACTTAATGCAGTCTCCTCCAGCAACGCATACCCCATCCCACTCATCCGGGATCTACTCAACGTCGTGGCACAAGGTAAGATCTTTACGAAATTGGATTTAAAAGATGCTTCCTTCCACGTTCGTATAAGAGAAGGTGATGAATGGAAAACCGTGTTCAATACGCCCCTCGGCCAATACGAATACTTAGTTATGCCTTTTGGTCTGGCTGGGGCCCCCTCGGTTTTCATGTCCATGATCAATGAAGTATTGCATGACTTTTTATACAAAGGAGTAGTGGTGTATCTAGATGACATTTTAATTTATTCAGAATCTGAAGAAGAACACGTAGAACTGGTGAAAAAAGTCTTAACTACTCTAATGTGTAACAAAGCAAATCCACTACAAGATTTTACTTTCTAGCTTTCCTGGCTAAGCTGTTGTCAGATCAGCCACTGGATGAGTGAAGTTATGAAGGCGATTTCTTCATCCTGTCACTCCATATCTTTGAACAGTGGGCTATGTAGGCAGCTGGTAAAAAAGACAAATGGAACCTAAGAGGAGTGCTTTATTAATGGCAGGTGAACTGTATTTTTCATAATGTGCTAAATCAGAGCCATAGCTTCCACCGGTGCCCTATTACTCATTGATTCAAATAAAGAATTTCTTAATAACGGGTTTAATTTTTCCTCAGTTTTACATGCAAAGACCATTTCACAAATGCAGCAAAAAAAATTTTTTTTTCAGACAGGAAGTATTAAGCCACTTAAAACAGGTTGACCTTTGACCTCATATCTTATAGTGTGACCCAAGGCTGCCTATAAAAACTGCTGAAGTGTAATGGTTACTTAATTATCAAGGTGCGTTGTTCCTATTTAATTAGACATTTCATTTGAAAAATGCATTTTGAAATATTCATCACTTCTAATTAGGGATGTGCGTTTCGGCATTCAGAATGCCGAAAGAATGCCAAAACAAAAGTGTTTCGGCTTCTTTTGGGGAATGCCGAAACGTTTCGGGGAATGCCGAAACGTTTCGGGTAGCCGAAAGAAAAAAGCCGAAACGTTTCGGGATTCTTTCGGCTTTCTTTCGGCTTTTCAATGGGAAAATGCCTCCGTCTTCCCGGACGTCTGGGGGAGGCATTTTCCCACCGAATAAGCCCAAAATTGGTGGGGACCTTCCTCTAACCCTTCTCTAACAACCACCCAAGTTTCAGACAGATTGGACTTTGGGGGGCCATGTTATGGCCCCCCAAAGCAGGTCCCCCCATCCTCCCATAAGAAAGCGAAGGAGCAGCATATTGTTAGCATGCTGCTACTCATCTTCTTCATTATTTCCTATGGGGAAAAAATGAAGAAGCAGGCTTCCTTTGCCAGGGGTGGCATTTTGCATGCAAAATGCCCCCTTACCCTCAGGGGCCTTCTCCCACCCCTCCTCCCACCCCCCACCAAGGCTCAGCCTGCTCCCACTTGGGGGGGCCATTTCATGGCCTCCCCAAGTAGGTGCTCTAATCTCTACCACTGACAGCTGGGGGAGGCTTGTGTTGCCAGGGGTGGCATTTTGCATGCAAAATGCCCCCCAGCCCTCAGGGGCCATTCTCCCACCCTTCCCCCCACCCCCCACCCAGGCTCAGACTGCTCCCACTTGGGGGGGCCATTTCATGGCCTCCCCAAGTAGGTGCTCTTTTCTCTACCACTGACAGCTGGGGAAGGCTTGTCTTGCCAGGGGTGGCATTTTGCATGCAAAATGCCCCCCAGCCCTCTGGGGCCCTTCTCCCACCCTTCCTCCCACCCCCCACCAAGGCTCAGACTGCTCCCACTTGGGGGGGGCATTTCATGGCCTCCCCAAGTAGGTCCTCTCAGCCCCTAAAGTCCACCCCTTACAGCCCCACACAAACCCAATTCCCCCCCAGCTGCCACACACAGACCCAAATCCCCACATTAGCCCCTCACAGACCCAAATCCACCCCCACCTGCCCCACACCCATAACCCCAGGAACAGGCTGGCAAAGGCCAGCCCTCTCCCTTTGTTCCCTATGCTGGGAACTTCTAAACTCTCTTTCCCTGGGTAATTCTGCACAGCCCAGGGGTGCCACAATGGTGGGCACACTTCTGAGTGCCAGCTGGTCCCTGTGAAAGAGCACCTGAACCACAGACACCCTCCCTCAAATTCCCCCACCACCTACAGAGATGGCTGGCCAGCCAGCCCCATTGTTCCCTATGATGGGAACCAACTGCACAACAAAGAATAAAACAAGAACAACACAAAATAAAGTTTTAAATTTTTTTTTCTCCCTTCCAAAGTACAAGTAGGCAAAGCATTATGACACATTACACCAGCAGTCCCCCACACAGAAAAATAACACAACTCACTTAACATCAGAGAATCACAAAGCATGATTCCTGTCAAAAACACTTTATTTCTTGAACAGCTTTAGGTTACACAGCAGGGGGGAACACCAAAGGGCATGGCAGCACTATCTTACACAAAAATAACACAACTCACTTAACATCAGAGAATCACAAAGCACAATTCCTGTCAAAAACACTTTATTTCTTGAACACCTTTAGGTTACACAGCAGGGGGGAACACCAAAGGGCATGGCAGCACTATCTTACACAAAAATAACACAACTCACTTAACATCAGAGAATCACAAAAACACAATTCCTGGCAAAAACTCTTTATTTCTTGAACAGCTTTAGGTTACACAGTAGGAGGGCACAACAGGGCATGATAGCAATGTACTACAAAAAATAATACAACCCACTTCACCGTTTTTGACAGCAATTGTGTTTGTGTGATTCTCTGATGTGAAGTGAGTTGTGTTATTTTTGTGTAGTACACTGCTTTCCTGCTCTGTGGTGCCTTCCTACTGTGTAACCTAAAGCAGTTACAGAAATAAAGTGCTTTTGACAGCAATTTTTTGGGGTGATTCTTTAATGTGAAGTGAGTTGTGTTATTTTTGTGTAAGATACTGCTTCCATGCCCTTTGGTGTTCCCCCCCTGCTGTGTAGCCTAAAGCTGTTCAAGAAATAAAGTGTTTTTGACAGGAATTGTGCTTTTGTGATTCTCTGATGTTAAGTGAGTTGTGTTATTTTTGTGTAAGATAGTGCTGCCATGCCCTTTGGTGTCCCCCCCTGCTGTGTAACCTAAAGCTGTTCAAGAAATAAAGTGTTTTTGACAGGAATCGTGTTTTGTGATTCTCTGATGTTAAGTGAGTTCTGTTATTTTTCTGTGTGGGGGACTGCTGGTGTAATGTGTCATAATGCTTTGCCTACTTGTACTTTGGAAGGGAGAAAAAAAAATTAAAACTTTATTTTGTGTTGTTCTTGTTTTATTCTTTGTTGTGCAGTTGGTTCCCATCATAGGGAACAATGGGGCTGGCTGGCCAGCCATCTCTGTAGGTGGTGGGGGAATTTGAGGGAGGGTGTCTGTGGTTCAGGTGCTCTTTCACAGGGACCAGCTGGCACTCAGAAGTGTGCCCACCATTGTGGCACCCCTGGGCTGTGCAGAATTGCCCAGGGAAAGAGAGTTTAGAAGTTCCCAGCATAGGGAACAAAGGGAGAGGGCTGGCCTTTGCCAGCCTGTTCCTGGGGTTATGGGTGTGGGGCAGGTGGGGGTGGATTTGGGTCTGTGAGGGGCTAATGTGGGGATTTGGGTCTGTGTGTGGCAGCTGGGGGGGAATTGGGTTTGTGTGGGGCTGTAAGGGGTGGACTTTAGGGGCTGAGAGGACCTACTTGGGGAGGCCATGAAATGCCCCCCCCAAGTGGGAGCAGTCTGAGCCTTGGTGGGGGGTGGGAGGAAGGGTGGGAGAAGGGCCCCAGAGGGCTGGGGGGCATTTTGCATGCAAAATGCCACCCCTGGCAACACAAGCCTCCCCCAGCTGTCAGTGGTAGAGATTAGAGCACCTACTTGGGGAGGCCATGAAATGGCCCCCCCAAGTGGGAGCAGGCTGAGCCTTGGTGGGGGGTGGGAGGAGGGGTGGGAGAAGGGCCCCTGAGGGTAAGGGGGCATTTTGCATGCAAAATGCCACCCCTGGCAAAGGAAGCCTGCCTCTTCATTTTTTCCCCATAGGAAATAATGAAGAAAGATGAGCAGCAGCATGCTAACAATATGCTGCTCCTTCGCTTTCTTATGGGAGGATGGGGGGACCTGCTTTGGGGGGCCATAACATGGCCCCCCAAAGTTCAATCTGTCTGAAACTTGGGTGGTTGTTAGAGAAGGGTTAGAGGAAGGTCCCCACCAATTTTGGGCTTATTCGGTGGGAAAATGCCTCCTCCAGGCGTCCTGGAAGACGGAGGCATTTTCCCATAGAAAAAAGCCGAAAGAATGCCGAAATAATGCCGAAAGAATCCCGAAAGCCAAAAGCCGAAAGAGATTCTTGTTTCGGCTTTCGGCTTTAACGATAGAGAATCTTCTTTTGGCTTTCTACTTTTGGCTATAGCCGAAAATTTTTGGCTTGCACACCCCTACTTCTAATTTATTCTTTTCTTCCACACCACTATTAAATGTACATTTCAGAGATTAATGTTTCTGTCTTGAAACATAGGCCTAATAAGATTAGCAATTGTTTATTTTCATACATTCATTGAGAAAATCAAGAGGAACCTAACTCAGCCTTTATCTCTGTGCAGAGATTGAATCTGTCACTAAAACTAGCTGAAACCATCAACAGCCACAATTGTTCAGACTTACAGTTCAGGAAGTCTCAAAGAGCCAAACTACATGAGACACATGTTCTTTATGTGTCAGTTCCCTCAAAGTTCCCTGGGTAGTGTAGTCCTACAAAGAAGAGCTACTCGATGTTATTCTCTGCTGGGGGAAGAGTGATGGGAAGGATTCTGTCTCTCTCTTGCAAAAAGCCTTGTCTTGGGTTTTCCTCCGGGATCTCAAGGGTGGGGGGAATGTAACTAGAGGCAGGAAATCCAGAGCAGCCTTTTGCGTGCGAGAGAGAGAGAGAGAGAGAGAGAGAGAGAGAGACCCATGGCTCTTATTCCCAGCAGAGAATTGCATCACGGATTCTCTCTCACACAAAAAACTACCCTGGATTTTCTGCCTCCTGTTATGTCTTCTCACCCTACCCCTGAGCTCCCAGAGGAAAAACCAAGCCAAGGCTTTTTTCAAGAGAGAGAGAAAGAGATAATCCATCCCATCACTCTTCCCCGGCAGAGAATTGCATGAAGTGGCTGTTCTTTTTAAGACTACACTACCCAGGGAACCTTACAGGACCTGACACATGCCTGGGCATCTCGTGTAGTTTCCCTCTAAAGCTTAGGACCTGACACAGGAATTAGATCTTGCATGCTCTACACCATGCATAAAACTTTGGACCCTACATATTGTGATTGCAAGGACATTCTCTGACCTTACCCACCTCTCTATTTTCCAGCAGGTCCCTAAGATCTTCAAAAATGATGGGGATTAATGAGTATCATGTCCAAAATGCCAGAAGCATGAGGAGGACTGACATGATAAAGGGGGAATGGGTGAAATCACCCCATCATCCTCTTCTACCAATAGCTTGTTTTCTATTGGAATATTTTGTGTGTGTATGTATATAGATATTTTGCAATTCATATCTCTTTAGAACATCCATAACAATAATACATTCCCAAATGTATATCTCTTATATATATCTCCCTGAAATACAGGATATACTGATGAAAAGTGGGCATAATTTCTATCCACAAATTCTTGTTCTATTACAAGGATAAACCTGGGTTGAAGTGGATCAGATCAATGTGTTCTGAAGATAATTCCACTTAGTGAAGAATTTCTACCATCAAATGTCAAGCACAAGTTTCAAAAGTAAGTTATAAAATGAATGGTGAAACAGAATGTCATCTTCCACATTCTGAAGTCTCGAAGAGAACAAGTTCACAGCCTGTAGTATTTTTCAGATGACTTACTATTCAAATCTGACATTACATGAAAGAAGAAACAGTCTTCACAGTACAGCAATACATGAATACTGAAAACAAACCAGTTCCATAGGATTTGAGGTTAGGCTTCCTCCGCTAAAGGTTGTAGAAACTTGTGCTATTTTTATTGTCGAAAAAATATATATACTTTAATGCCATAATTATTTTTTACAGAATGCTGAAAATCAATACATACTAGCATAGTTTTTAGTTTTGGTATAAAACAAAGAACTGATATTCCACAAAGCACAAAGGTATATTTGGAGGCTGTGTTCAAGTATCAACACATATCAGGAATAGAACAGCAACAGACACAAGTTTGAGAAAATAGCTATGCACCTCAAAATACCTATATTTCAAGGATATACTAGTTTCTAAAGTGTTCATAATAGAGATGTAGGGATCTATTACTGATGTATTAGGGAAGAGTTATAAATCAAAACAGAATACAGTAAGAACCTTTGCCCACCCCCACCCCCCACTAAGCAGCAAGTAGAATGGCAGGGGAATGGGGCACTACTGATATGTTGCCAGGAGACCCCATTAAAAAAATACCTAGAGCAAGCTGAGATATAACAGCATGATTAGAATCCCTGGTTTACACATCATTCAACTAAAACAGAGAGATTCAAACAGTTGATTGAGAGATGAGATAGAAGGAAATAGGTCAGACACAGTGAAGTGACAGCTAAGATAAAGCACTACATGAGATGATTAAATGACTGAATCTTGAACCACTGTCTTTTACCAAAGGGTTTATAGGCAAGATATTAGTAGAAATAATACAATGGTCAAATGGAGGTATACCTAAGCCCGACATTTAAAAGCATGTATTGCTTGCTTGCTGGCACACATTAGTTTCTGAGCTGATCATCATTCTAGCCTCTCTTTTTGGTGTGCAGGTGCTCAGAATGTTCAAGAGGGCTCCACACAAAGTTGAACATTCCAAGAAACAATCAATATCATTGTTAAAAAAAACACTCTCCTCTTTCTATGACATCTCTCTGTGTTGAGTCCAGAGATGTGCCACTTTGGCCTGTGCCTTTACCTGCAGGTCCTCCCCCCAACCCCATCAATTCACACTAACACTGATCACTCCCAAAACACTGCTTTACCCTATTTTGTCTGGAAACTTGACTTCTGATCCAGCAATTTCTTGCTTTTGGAGACTATTTTAACTAGAAGCTTATGTACATTTCAAATCATTTCACCTGCAACGTCACTCCCCCAATTCCTGTAATGTGATGATGGTGCTATCATTCAGGTAGGCTGCCACCACTCAAGCACTGCCATTTCCTCACTGTCAGAGGTTTGAGGCACTGTCAGAGGTGATCTGTGTGTGCACCTGTTAGCCACTCACTTTCCTCTTCCTGCTACCTGTTAACTAACTCTAGCCCTTTCAGGAATTTTGACCTATGCATGGATAAGAGGCCAGATGCTAGAGTAAGAACTTTGAATGCAAAGAGATCTTTAGCAAGACCTTTATTTATTATCCTACATTTTAATTTTTCTAGGAGCGAAGGAGCATGGGAAACTAGTATCAGAATACTAGTTGGAATGTTAAAGAAACTAATCCAAAGAAAGAACATCATGCAGCTAGGTTGTACAAGTCGCTGGTTTTATCTTGACATTCCTTTCTAGAACTGGAATTTGGCAACAGAGGCTGGTCAAGGCAGACTTCCTTTCTCCCCATTTTCCAGTTCTTGGCTTGCATGCCTTCACACAGTGTGCTAAACCTTTTTACTCTTTCTCTCCCAGTGGGAAGGGTTCCTTTCTGACTTATCCTGAAATGGTGGTTGGCTCCACAAACTTACCATCTCTCCCTTTACCTAGAAGAACCAGAAGCATGTCTTCTAACTTTATGGCCCGAGAGCAGGATATTCAAAAATTGATCTATCTTGCCTCTTCATGGAAGCTGAGCAAATGGTTACAGCTTCTCTGCTTCTCTGTCTCCATAAGGGAGACCAGTTCCTTTTAGCCTGAAACCCAAGAATTTTATAACTAGGCTTCCTGGCTACAGTGTTTTTTCTGAGACTGGGGCCTCCCAGAGTGTTAATAAAGTCATCCTACATTGCCCAGTCATAACAACATGTATTCTAGATGCATTTCAGTGAGAATATAGATAGACCACTTTCCAATTTCCAAGTTTTTGAGACATTGTGTCTCATTTTAAACATCTCAATACCGTTCTAAAAAGGGGAGGAGGGGAACACCAAAACTATATTCCCTTTAAACAATGGAAATTACTGTTCCTTTACAGCCGGAGACATTTTCTTTAAAATGTGTACCAACGATACAGCTGAACAATATCTGAACATAGCCACATATATGGATGCCAGCTCCAGGTTGGGAAATTCCTGGAGATTTGGGGGAGGCCTGGAGAGGGCAGGGTTTGGTGATGAAGAGAGGGACCTCAGCAGAGTATAATGTCATAAAGTAAGGGATGCCAGTCCCCCACTGGGGGAAGGGGATCCCCAGCTCCCACTCTCCACCTCACCCCTACATACCTGGCCTGTGAGGGGGGTGGGTGGAAGCATGGGAGTGCTGCCACACTCTGCAGTTGCCAGACTTAGGCTGATTCAGAGCCAATTTGACCCAAAATGGGCCCAAATCACAGGAGCTCTCCCAGGGTAGTATGTGACCCACACAATGATGTCACTTCCCAAAAGTAATGTCATCATTTAAGCTGGGAGTGCACATGCTCTGAGCACACATGACAATGGAAGCTATAAGGGAAATACTGGGCCTCTGACCCCCCCCCCCCCACCAGGGAGGTCAGGGACCTGGCAAGCCTACATAAAGTCTACCCTCCAAAGCAGTCATTTTCTCCAGGGGAACTGATCTTAGTCAAACAATGTTAAGCAACTTTAAGAATATTAAGAACGTTAAGACAAGTCAAGCAACGTTAAGAATTAAAGGCTTTGTCTTCAAACAAGATGTTTAAAGATCCTCACTGCACTTAACTTGCACCTCACTACGCTGCTGTGTTGCACTGATTATTGCTGCCTGTGTCTCCCTTGTGTGGGGGCCTTACCTTTATGTCTGGTTCATTCCTTGGACTTTATTCATTATTGATACATTAAATTTTGTTAAATTTTGTTATATTGTTTGCCCTTGTATTATATGGTTAGGTTCAGTTCTTGTGAGGGTTGCTCTGTAGTTGTTGTGGTACCACCTGGAGATTGGCAACACTGAAAAGGGCCTAACTTACACACACTGCATACTTGAGCAAGGTTTCACAACAAATGGATTCCAGTAACACTAACACACAAAATTTCCTTCTGTTGCCAGAGAAGAAAATGCTACTGCTGTATATTTTCTAGCATTTTACGTCTGAACTAATGCAATACCATTACAAGTTATAGACAGTAAATGCCAACATTCATCTAGGATGCAATCAGAAGGACCCAATCTTCTGCTTTTAAAATATAATTAATTACTATAAATGTATAGCCTTGTTTGAAATATAACACTAATTTCAACACAGTCTCCTGTATTTTAAAAAATATTGGTTGGTATGTGCAATTACAAACTACTTACTTAAAATCTTGTAGTCTTAAATCAGATTCGTTTGGACTAAATGGCTTGGGGACAGGTCATATGCATAAATGCAAGATTCTGGTCAACATTTACAGTCATCAAAGCATTTCTAAGCAGTGGTTTATTAAATTTACAGTGCAGGCAGAGGCTGGGCTAAGCTGCTGAGCCCATGATTTGTGTGCAAAAGGTTCTGGGTTCAGTCTTTCATTAAAAGAATCTCAGAGAATAGATATTGATAAATACCGCTCTCTGCCTGAGACTTTGGAGATCAGCAGACCATCTGAGTAGACAATACTAGGCTAAATGGTCCTTGAGCAACTGCTGCCAATGAATTCATCACTGAGAAAATCAATTCAGCACATGGAACAATAGTTTAACTTGGTATTCAGCAGCTTCACACATCACAACATAACCCTTAAGCTCTTCATGATCCTGTATGGGAAGTTACCATATGTATGTGTGTATCTGTTTGTGTGCACAGATGTGTGTGTGTGTGTGTGGTATCAATAATACTTCTGAATATAAAAAGGTAAGTATTAAGAAATGTTAAAGTCAGAAAGTAAGTGGGAGCCAATTTTCCTTCTGTGGGGTAGCAAAGCCACAAAATTTATAGGTGTCTAGGCAGCCTTACAGTGGAGCTGATGCCTAATTACTGCTATCAATAGAAGAGCAAGATTTGGGTCCAGTAGCATCTTAAAGACCAATAGATTTCCAGGGTATGAGCTTTCAAGAGTCAGACTCAAAAGCTCATACCCTGGAAATCTAGTTAGTCTTTAAGTTGCTACTGGACTCGAATCTTGCCCTTCTACTACAGAACAACATGGCTACTCACTTGAAGCTGTTATCAATAGGTTGCCAGATGGGTTCAGCAAAGATACTGGATATACTTGATAAACATTTGTCAACCAAGGCTTGGCAAGGCAGTCTGCTGAGCAGGAGACAGAGAACGAGGCAGGCCACAAAGTGCCACCAGTGACGTGAGCTTCACACCACACCAACACTGGCAGGTAGGTCCCTCACCACTTAGTGATTCCGGGCCACTGGGCAAATGTCAAAGATGACCTCCTACACACACCTGCCTTATCCCTACCCTACTCACTGAATTTAGCCTACCTCGTTGGGTTATTGTAAGGATAAAATGGGTTGAGGGATGATGTTGTAAGCCACTTTAGGTCCCCATTGGAGAGAAATCTGTGGTATAAATGGAGTAAATAAATATTTACAACACTAAGATACATAAACCAAAGTGATACTTCCATCCCACCCTCTGGAGATGGCCTCTAAAGTCAGGGAGGCAGGGGCTTCAGGGGAAAAGCTGCAGTTGCTGATTGCCAAGTGACGGAGGAAGGCAAGGCGGAGGAATGGTAAAAATAAGACTAGTTCTCCAGGGTAAAAACACCATCTGAAATGATTTTAAGAACTACTACATTGATTTTGGAACAGTAACAACTCCTTTCCCCCACCACCACTGCCATCTGGGCCGATTCCAGACGGCCCTCTGCATGCCGAAACGTCACGCGTCGTCACGCAGAAAACGCGAAATATCGCGTTTTCTCGTGCGAGTTTTGTGCAATGTCGCGCGTCATCGTGTGAGAAAACGCGATATTTCGCGTTTTCCGCACGACAACGCGTGGCGTTTTGGCATGCAGAGGGCCGTCTGGAATCGGCCCTGGTCAGTTAGGAATGTCATGATGGTTAGGTTGGCTATTATAAGGCATGATGGGAATTTGAGTTCTTCATCATGCCTGCTCCAAGCATTTGCTGGGACAATGCCCACCTTCCTTTCTTTTTTGCAGCTGCCTCTAATTTAGACACACAGAGATGGGGAGCTGTCTTCTGTTTCCCTGATGGGAGCCAGAAGAGGCAGCCACTTGTAGGAGGTGGGTGAGGCAGATCAGACAAAGGAGCTCCGCAAGTGAGAAGGGGAAAGGGGGGTGGGACACAACACAAATAAGCAAAAGTTAACTACCCCATCTTGCAGCACAGGAGAGAGCCAGAAAACTAATTCTTCTTGACTCATGGACAATAAAACCGTACCGGCCCTTCTACTGCTTGAGGAGGGGAAGCTTCATTTTTTCCTCTTCCCAGGTAAGGAAACAGAGGAATGCTACTACCAGTTATAGTTTTTCCACTAGCCCACCCTCCATAACCACCCCGAGGGTTTGATTTCTTTTGTTATGCCTTTATTGTCTCACTTCCTTTCTATTTTCTCTCTTGACTGACCCCTTCAACTCTATCCCTTTAGAACTGCTCGTTTCTTGTTACTCTTAATCAGAAACTACCAAACGTTTGGATGTTCAGTCTTTTCTCAATTTATTTCCTAAGCACAAATACTGGATTGTCCAGGTGAAAACCAGACATCTGGCAACAAAAGAATGGCTTTTGGGGGTGGGATTTCACTGAATCCTATATTTTTATGGGCCAGAAAGATTCAAAATGCCAAATCAGGTTTATGATTTGTCAGTTAGTTGACTTACCCATGTTAATTGCCTTTTAGTTTAGAACCACTGAGCTCAAGGCATAAGACACAGTGAATTTTAACAGGCTGAGGAGTCTATCAAGAAAGAAGAAATGGCCAATCTGAGTCTGCTCAGAGTTGAAATGTGAGTCTCGATGGTTAACAAGCTGAAGAAGAGGACAACAGAGGAAGCGCTATTTGAAGGAAGAACTCAGTGATCTGATGATCGAGAGGAAGATGGAGGCTAGAAGAAGAGTCAGTTGAGGTAGAGGTAAAGTTTTTCAAGTGCAGTATCTTGGTGTCCTTTTTCCAGTGTCTTCAGTTACCACACCTAACTGTGGTAAATGATTTGATTAATGTGAGCTCTAGTGTTAT
The DNA here is from genome assembly GCF_028583425.1 of Eublepharis macularius. Lineage (NCBI taxonomy): Eukaryota > Metazoa > Chordata > Lepidosauria > Squamata > Eublepharidae > Eublepharis > Eublepharis macularius. The sequence continues at coordinate 138,539,125 of NC_072794.1, forward strand.
CCAGACATGGAAAAAGTCAAGGAAGAGTCTGACCAGAGGGAAGACTTTAGAACACATACACACACACACACACAGAGAGAGAGAGAGAAAGAGAGAGAGAGAGAGAGTATTTGGTTCTTTGTATCTTTAGGTCTCAGTGTTTGTTATCTCTTAGCCCCATGCAGTCATGAATAGTAGGCCTAATTCATACATTTCCATATTCTGTCTATGCAAAAGACTAGACATATCTACAAGGGATGCCAATGGCTTGTACCAGAAGCTAGAAGCCTGTGGAAGTGCAACATATGCATGCCTCTGGCTCCTCCTCCTCTTTTTTAAAGGTCTTGGGAACTGGATCTTGCCCAAGCAAACAGGTTTTCTATGGAAATCTACTACCGTGGAGAGGGGGACATTTCTGAATATAATGAGTGTTAGCATGGACTCCACAAGCATATGTAAAATCTTGCTAATATTCTGAAGTTAAAAGCAATAACAGAAATGCCACCACATGCCCAGTGTGTTGAAACTGATAATGCCATTTTCATTCCAGCAGCCCACTCAACCCTCCCAAAACACAGCACTTCAATAGATTGATAGGTCCCAAGCAGCCATTTAGGAATAAGACTGTTTTAAACTTCTCTCACATAGCTCTGCAGGTTATTAAAGCACTGCTAATTAAGACTAAGTACAGTGTGGGCCATGGTGCTTGGAGGAAGGCACCAGATTTTAATGATACACCTGCCATGCCACCAATTGGTAATCAGGTAATTCATCAACTTGCTCATTTTGAAAAACAGAGAAGAAAACAGAATTTAAAAAGCTTGTGAACTAAAAACAAAGATGCATAACAGTAGCATAAGTCCAGTGAAATATTCCTGCAGTGTGCCAACTTATTTGGAAATATATTTCCAATTATTCTGGTTGGGCAGGTGCAACCAATCTCTAGCTATCTGTTCTTTCCCCACAATCCAGACTCCCCTGGAGGGGAAAAAACCCTATCACGGCTGCGTTTTGCTAGAAGGGATGCAGCATCTGTTCTCTGCAAAAGAACAAAAATCCTGGGTGGGTTGGAGAGGTGGGGGCTTTCATAGAAACATGCACTGTAGGGGGAAAAATCACAAAACCCAAGCATGCACAATTATATGGCAAAAGATTCAGAATAATAGGCCCATTTCCCATCATTTCAGGAGTAGCAAAGAAACAAACAAACTACATTTTCCATTTAGTGCACTTTCTGAATTCCATTAAAGGTGTTAAATGAATAGAGCAGCTTCAGGGTGAGATGACAGTAAACTAAATGGAAATGTCTACTTCATACAAGAGGTTTTTTTTAAAAAAAAAATCACTCATTGCTCCACTATTCCTCCATGTAGAACTATTTTTTAAAAACCCTATATACATTTTTAGTTTTGCCCCTTGCATATATGTCCAATGATTCTTTTGATTCGTTTATTTTAAATACACACATAGTTGGTTGTTGTTGTTGTTTTCTTTTCTGGAAAGTAACTTCCTATTGCTGCGAGTTAGTATAGTCATGATCAATAGATAGTGTTACTAAATGCCACCCAGAGATTCTCTATCCACTTAAAGCTTCCAACTAAACAGGCTATGTTGCAACTTGAACAATCTGTTCCTTCTCTGTTTATTTTATCTATCATCTTCACCATCTTCTACAGACAACAGGACTAGACACAATAGACAAGAGGAAAAATATTGTCGCTAGATGCATTGGGTGAAGAGCCCCATGACGCAGAGTGGTAAGCTGCAGTACTGCAGCCCAAGCTCTGCTCACGACCTGAGTTTGATCCTGGCGGAAGCCAGGTTCAAGTAGCCAGCTCAAAGTTGACTCAGGGCGAAGCTACAAGTGACAAATGACACTTGAACAGCAAGTGTATTTCTCCCTGTTCACTTGCGCTCCACTCAATCCACTTGCTGTTGAAGTGTCATTCGTCACTTGTAACTTGGCCCACAGCCTTCCATCCTTCCGAGGTTGGTAAAATGAGTGCCCAGTTTCCTGGGGGTAAAGTGTAGATGACTGGGGAAGGCAATGGCAAACCACCCCGTAAAATGTCTGCCAAGAAAACGTCATGATGTGACGTCCCCCTCATGGGTCAGTAATGACTTTGTGCTTGCACAAGTGGACTACCTTTACCTTAGATACATTTGTCCCTGCAATCCCCCCCCCCATGTAATATCTTTTCTGTTAGGACCAACCAATTCTCTTGGTTCAATGTTACTAAATTGCGGGGAGGGGGGAATTTTTTTCAGCCATGAGCTTTTGGTACTGCTAACATTCTTTGGGAGATGGTGAATTGCAGACACATTGTTTTCAATTGCTGCTGCTGCCAGATTGCGGCATTTGAATCCTAGAAAAAAGGAAATAATAGAGTGCCTATCTCAGTGAAAAAAGAAAGGCCAGCAAATCTATTTTTTCCTTCGATATGAGTGTCCATTGTTTACTTTAGGCGTTACGTGCTGTTACGTCACTTCTGACTTATGGCAACTCTATGAATTAACAACCTTTAAAATATCCTGTCATTAACATTCTTGCTCAGATCTTGTAATCTGAAGGCTGCGGCTTCCTTTACTGAGGGCCAAGCTACAAGTGACGAATGACACTTGAACAGCAAGTGCATTGAGTGGAGGGCAACTGAACAGGGAGAAATACACTTGCTGTTCAAGTGTCATTCGTCACTTGTAGCTTGGCCCTGAGGCAAGCCACCTCACTTGGCGTCTTCTTTTCCTACTGCCTTCAACTTCAAAATGACATGCCTGCTTAGCATCTCATAAAGAATAGGAAAAGAATGAGCAGGAGAAGCTGCAACAACATTTTATTACTCAGTAGTTTAAAGGGACACAGCACATCTAAGATTATTAAAATTTAGAGAGAACAAAGATTATAACTGAGAGTGTTTTCATATTAACAATGGATATTCTATTTTCTTGCCCAGGAACTATAAGAAATAACGTGTCAGAAGATCCCCTACCCCCTTCTATCTTCTTGTTCTCTATCCCTGGAGGGGCAGCTTCTTCCTGTTTGTGTGTCAACAGCTGAATGCACACATTATTGGATATTAATTACAACAACAACCACATTTGATCTATACACCGCCCTTCAGGACAACTTAACACCCATTCAGAGCGGTTTACAAAGTATGCCATTATTATCCCCACAACAATCACCCTGTGAGGTGGGGGTGGGGCGGGGCTGAGAGAGCTCTGGAAGAGCTGTGACTGACCCAAGGTCACCCAGCTGGCTTCAAGTGGAGGAGTGAGGAATCAAACCTGGTTCTCCAAATTTGAGTCCCACCACTTAACCACTACACCAAACTGGCCCTATTGCTCTATCACTGTACTATTGCAATAATTTAATATCGTAATATTGTAGTAACTCACCTCCTGGATTTTCCTGCAGACAATATGATCAACAGGCAAATGATTATGACAGGGCAACAATACTGCAATAACCAGGCACAGCCTTCGTGGTTTTGAGATCATGGGCAAAAGCCCAGCATCAGGCCCCAGATTCATTGTCACTGTTTCTTTTTCTTCTGGGGGTGGGGCTGTAGGTGCTTGGGGCCCTCCAAGTGTGGGGTCTAGGGCAGTTTCCCCAGACTAAGACTGCCCATGGCAATATCCAAGGATGCATGGATCCAGACAAGCTGATAGTAGCATCTATCCCACTTTCTTAACAAAGTTGTTTCTACAGATAGAAATATAGGGCTACACCCAGTTAAAATGCCACCTACTGAGTTCCCCTTCTACTCCATAACATCTAATTAAATTTGCTTCCTTTCTAGGGTTTCCAGGTTCCCCAGGGCATCAGACTAGGTGAAGGGAGGGGACTTATTGGATCATGGGGAGGGCTCACCAGCAGCATCACTATGTCAACACACTTATGTCACTCCCCAAGTACCCAGAAGTTACATCAGTGAGTCATTGGTATATCTGGCTTTCCCTGGCATCACTTCCAGGGGCTCAGGGAATGACATCAATGTGTGGGAATGCTGCTCGTCCCTCCTCCCAGTTTCCAACCATATTTTCCCCCACTGGTCATCTGAGCAGTAGTGGGAAGTGCCCACTGACAGCAGGGAATCCTCCACCAATACCAAGATAATGGCAAGCCTGTTCCTTCATCTAATGCCATAATTTACCAAGTATTTCATTGCCTCTGCCATTGGCAGCTTCTGCTCTGGACCAGGGACAGGAAGTGTAAGAATGTAATGTACATAGGGGTAATTCTATCAGACCATGAGGCTATTACAGAGATGGCTGGGAAAGGGGTCAACATGGAACTGTTATTTATGACAATATCATGATTCTTATAATATTTCTAATTTTTCCTGGAATACAGTTGCAAAATTCTTCCCTGCCCTATTCCTTGCCACTTCTCCCCTCTGCCATACTTTGGGTGGTTTTCCTTCAGCAACACTTGACCAGCTTCTTTACATCTTACAAGAAAAAGAAAGCACTCATCTCTCTCACACATGCATACACCCTTGCACAAATGAGCCATAAGCTAGATTTTTTACCATGCAACAGCAGTTTTGATGTTTGAAAGTAAATTGCATTTGCTAAAAAAGCATTAGGAAATGGAAAGGTACTAATTAAGTGTTCTTCTTACACATTCATATTCATTTTATATTTCACTTGTTATGATTTTTATTTGTGCGAATGTGTTATATTCTTATGTATTAAGACTCTTTTTAGTCTGTGTAGAAATATTTTCTTCTTTTCTTATTTGAAAAAGACTTTTAAAATTTTTTATTCCACATACAATAATGATACAAAATAAGGAGCTACTTACATTACCAAACATATTTCAAAATGGACCAACAGACACAACTTTCTTTTTTAATTTACAAATAATCCTTTTGATATAACCTAATAGTGGAATCCAATACACTTCCAAACCTTTAATTTATTTCTTATTAACCCAAGCAGTAAGCCTAACTAATTTCAGCATCTCCCAAATGTTCTTAGTCAACCAAGTTTACTTGGAAGGTACTATGTCTTTCACAAACTAGCCCAAAAGCCAGCCTTGCAGCTGTCAACAAGTATTTAACCAGTTCTTCAACTGACACATCTTGATATCATCGTCGTCGTCATCATCATCATCATCATCAACCCAGGGGCCGTGTGTAGAAACATTTCTGATTCTTTGCAATGCTTTTATTCACCTTCATTTCAATTTAAAGCAGTTTTTTTCCCTAACAGATGGTGGCTACAAAGTGTTTGTCTTATAGAAAGAAAGGCATTTCACTCTAATCCAAAAATACCAGGATTAGTAACAATATTTAAAATCAGTTAGGAACTTGTCCTTCAGAAGCCCAACTGAAATAAATGGGAGACACAGAACAAGCCCTTCCATAGAAAAGTGCTAATGGACTGTGTGTCACACAGAATCTTACCCAACATGTGTCCCCATGTTATGTGAACAGGAATGACATGTGCATTTTGTATACATGAGCAGCTTCAGTATAAGTAACATGATCACTAGATTTATCAAGCTTTCATAAGCAAGAACCAAAGCTGAGCATCTTCCAGAGTGGTAGAGCATCTGCTTGGTAGACAGAAGGTTCCAGGTTCAAGTTCTGGTATCTCCACAAAAAGACACTTGGCAATGAGAAAGACTTCTACCTAAGACTCTGGAGAGCCACTGACAGTCTGAATAGTTAGTACTGACCATGATATATTGTCTGATTTAATATGTGTACCCATTGAGAAAATACACATGTTGTCATCTTCACACAACTGACCACACACATAGTGGGAGCATCACGGCTAGCGTGTGCACACAATCAAGTGATTGTAGGGTACCTAATGCACATGGATGTAATGTCCGACGTCTGATGTATCAGTGCACAAGCCACTGTATCAACATCTCTCTTTCTTTCACACATTCCCTCACTCAGATGCCAAAAGCAGCCAATAGTCTTCATTTTCTATCCCTTCCCCAACTCACCTACACATTGGAACTCAATGTTCTTTTGGTTTCAGCATTTTTCTTAGGCTAGTCACAAAGAAAACCCTTCTTATGAGCCAACAAAGAAAAAGTTAATGCCTCAAGCCATCATGTCAGGGTTTAGAGCTACTTCCCATATCATGTCCATTATAACCATTGCCCTGTGATGAATTGTTTGTCCGTGTATAACCTCTTCTGCACCCACACGTATTTCCAGTGAATCCCAGAGGAAACAGTCCAAGGCATGTACTATGCTCTCTGCTGTAAGAAGAAAGAGGCGGGCTGATTAAAAACCGCTTGCAGGTCAGCTTTTCTCATATCTGGCTAGGAAAAAACTGTTCATTCATACTAGTATTAGACGACAGACGAACCACAGTACAGAATATCCTGCTACAACATAGAAGCTGATATGTTCATGAAGGATTCTTTTCCTACTTCAGTAGTATTAAAAGTCAATCATAGTGTAGAGTTTTAAATTATGGGGGAAGTTTAAAATTATGGAGTGTTTTAACATCAGAAAGCAATCAAAGGCCAGAACACATCAGATCAGGGAAATGAAAGATAAAGTCCTTTACATAAGTATATGAAGTTAACAGTTGTGAAACAAGATAAGTGAGACTGAGTCTAAAATCTTCTGTTAAGGATTCTACAGTGCACGTTCATTGAGACAAACTAGTAGGGCTGCTAGGTCCCCCAGTGGGGGGGATCCCCCACTCCCACCCTCTGCCTCCTGCGACCATGTACTTGGCTGGTGAGGGGGGGAGGCAGGGGAACTGGCTTTCTGGGCATGGTTCTGGGACAGCGCAATGACATCACTCCTGCACAATGATGTCACCTCCCAGAAGAGACATCATCACATTGCTCAGGAGCACTCCCATGCTTCATGCATGTGCAAAGACACCAAGGAAGGTGAGTGCTGGGTCCCCACTCCTGCCAGGAGGGTAAGGGAAGCTGGCAATTCTACAAAGTAGACAGAGGCCTGGGAAAAAGGTAGATTAATGGTGTGTGTTGGGGCAGACACAGTAGGCCTCTACAAATAAGGTCTCCATGTGTTATTTTAAAAAACAAACAAACCATTATTTATAGTCCCTTACTGAGGCTCAAAATGGATTACACAGTATGAATCAATGCAATCAACAGGATGATACAATTAATAAGCAATGTAGTGGGATTAGAATTACAGAAATCTGAAACAAATATTAGGCATGATACATTAAACAATACAGAAAATGGTGTTACGTAAGTAGAAAACGAAGTGAGAGTAAGATATACATACAGAAAAAGATAATACGTACTATGCAAAGTAGTATAATCCAGTTCCATTCCCTTTATTAAAGCACCTTCTTGAACAATTCCACTATAACACAGCCTGATTTGTTTTATAAAAATGCCTTCCTGATTGAATGTGTGGAGAGGGAGAGTGGGCACAATTGTGTGGTCACCGGTGTAGGAAAATAGTGCTTTCGCGTGAAGTATCCCTATCTATAATTGGCAACATTCGGAAAACAGTGGCCCCAATAATGGGGAGGGAGCATACGCATGGACACACAGGCACCATGCAAGGGAGCCAACAATCACTCAGAACCAGGGGCGGGGCAAGTGGGCAAGTGCCTACTCTTCCGCTCCCAACATCTGGATATAAATGTGTGCATGTAGGGATCTGAAACAGAAGCTCTCCAAAGAGCTGGGAATTTGTACATGTTCCAAAATAAGAATCAGTCATAGTAGATTAATTTAGAGGTTGGGGGGAGGATGAGCTAGTGAAAGTCAGTGAACATATCTGATTTGTTTTAAGGATCATACTACAGCAGGAAGAGGGGGCAGATCTCTTTAAATCCTAAATATTTCAATCTTCTTTTTTCCAGCTGGCAAACACTGAAACTTTGCTAAACCAGGTAAAAGACCAATATGATTGTACTCATACCTTGAAATGATGACACAGACCAAATGCATGGGTTAAACTAGGTTTTATTCATTACAATCTGAATTGCGCAATTAATTCACTCTCTCCACTGTGTGGATTCATTGAGGGGCTGCTCCATAGGATTTGCCAGCTTTGGGGCAATCCACACTAGCTCCAAGGTCAACACGGCCACAGGCCATGCCTTTGCTTTCCCTTGCCTGTACCAAACTTGTGCAGAGAGATGTTGCCTATCAAACTATCTCCCCACATCATATATAGCATAAAGGATGAAGTCCTAATGCACAGCACCAAGGGATTAATCAAGGCTTACTAACTTCACATTCAGAAATTCCTGAAGATTTGGGGGTAGACCCTGGGTTGGGCACAGTTTAGGGAGGGGAGGGAGCTCAGTTCAAGTGTGATGACATACAGCCCATATTCCAAAGCTACCATTTCCTCCAGGAGAACTGGTCTCTGTAGTCTGGAGATCAGTTGTAAATACCTCCAGTTCCCTAGATTAACCATGCTCAATCCTCTGGGACTATGCAGCCATCAGTGGCGGGTTTGGGGGCTCATTCTTGGGTGCCTCAGGGTGCTTGCCAATCTAATTAAACAACGAGCACCAGATCTGCCCAAATCCTGTCAACCCCAGCTTGGGCTTTGCCATTCACTCAGGATCAAGCCAATATCCCAAATTTACAACAACAAATGAGAAGCAGGCAAAATAAAATGTTTCTTTATGCTAGCTGCAATGCAAATGAAATAGAAGAAATACTTCATACACCATCCAGCTTACATTTGGAATGCTTTGAACCAATCACAATGACAGATCTTAACAGGATCTTAATGACTATGAGAGCTACTACTTGTGCACTCAATTCTTGCCCATCCTGGCAGTTAACATCAAGTAAGAACCACATAAGTGAACCACTGAGGTCTATTGTAAATCAATCACTAACTCAGGTCTGCTTTCCCCAGCAGCTCAAACAGGTGGTTACCCATCCACTACTTAAAAATCATCCCTAGACAAAAATGATGCGGCCAATTATTGCCCAGTCTCTAATTTGCCCTTTCTGGGCAAAGTAATTGAGAAATCAGTAGCTCACCAACTCCAGACCCTCTTGGATAACTCTAGTGCTCTGGACCCTTTCCAATCAGGTTTCAGACCAGGGCATGGGACAGAGATAGCATGAGTAGCATTAGGGGATGATCTCTGTCTGAATACAGACAAAGGTGATGCCTCCTTATTGCTTCCATTGGATCTATCTGCAGCCTTTAGTACAGTAGACCATGCAATCTTGTTGAGGCATTTAGAAACAGAATTGGGTATCAAAGGATGTGCCCTGGACTAGTTTAAATTGTTTCTCTTGGAGCAGACTCAAAGGGTCGCCATTGGTGATCAGCTATCTTGCGAGGTTCCGCAGGGTGCAATCTTATCTCCTATGTTATTCAACCTCTACGTAAAGCCTTTAGGAAAACTCATTTGCTGCTGTGGAGTTGGATGTCATCAATATGCAGATGACACCCTACTCTATATCTTGCTATCCAGGTCCCCACAGGATGCAGTAGAAATCTTTGATCACTGCCTGACAGCTGTGGTGAAATGGTTGAAAAACAATACATTGAAATTGAACCCAGACAAGACTGAAGTGATGCTTGTTGGGAAGGCAAAGATCTTGAAGGACATTGTACATTGTACTCCCCACTTTCGATGGAGTTCATCTGATCCTTGCAGACTCAGTTAATAGCCTAGGGGTTATATTGGATCCAGTGTTATTACTAGAAAAACAAGTTAAGGCAGCAGTAAAAAGTGCTTTCTACAATCTCACTCTAGCCTGGAAGATGGCCTCTTATCTTGACACAGCTGACCCGGCCACTTGGATCCATGCTATGATCACATCAAGGCTTGACTATTGCAATGCTCTATACATAGGTCTCCCATCTAAGTTAACTAGGAGGCTCCAATTAGTGCAAAATGCTGCAGCCCAACTGTTATCAGAAGCGAGCAGGAGCATGAACATCACTCCCATCCTACAGTCACTCCATTGGCTACCCATCAGTTACTGTGCTTAGTTCAAGGTATTAGTTATTATATACCAAGTTCTTCATGGCTTTGGTCCGTAATACCTACGGGACGGCCTCCATCCCTATGTTCCTCCATGGCAGCTTTGCTCATCTGAACAGGATCTCCTGCAGGTGCCAGGCTGCACACGGGTGAAGTCAGCAGCAGCCCATACACGGGCTTTCTCTGTGGTAGCCTCTATTCTGTGGAATGACCTGCATGAGGAAGTCAGAAGAGTCCCCACTCTCCCGGCTTTTCATAAATGATGCAAACCAGAACTATTCAAAAAGGCTTTTTAGTCAAATTAGAGGGCTGTATCGTAGGGATGGGGTCTCAGATGCTTCACTAAGGAGTTAGGGACCATAGATTTCATCACTATATTGCCTTACATATTATCTGCTGCTTTAAATATGTACTCCTATGTACCACCAGTGCTCCATGTTGTCTAATGTTAGTCCTAGAATTGATTATGTTCTGCTTCAGTATTTTTTCTACTCTATATTGGATTCTTGCTAATACTATGTCTTTTAAACTTGTATCTATTTACCCTATGACATTGTTTATAGAAATGTCCTTGATACTGATTGTACTAATTTCATACTGTGTAATTTGCCTTGAGTCTGAGGGCCAAGCTACACATGACGAATGACACTTGAACGGCAAGTGGATTGAGTGGAGGGCAAGTGAACAGGGAGAAATACACTTGCCATTCAAGTGTCATTCGTCATGTGTAGCTTGGCCCTGAGAAAGGCAGATTATAAATGACATAAACAAATAAATAAAATAAATAAATTTATCCAGGCCCATCAGATAAACCTTAAAAAAAAAAGCACTTGTTCAGCCCTGATGGGACAACCTAATCCCACACTGTTGTCATAGGGAGGGAACAGTAGAGAGTTCCACATCAAAAAGCATACCAAACAATCAAGGAAGAGCTTGAAGTCCTCTTTTATTCACAGTTGTCTCATTGCATGAGGCAGTCTTTCCTCTTTCCCTACCTCCAAAGTCTGGTGCCTTCAATTCTCTGAGGGGGAGGGGTACAAAAAAGAGTGAGCTGCTGCAGGTGAGTCTTTGAACAGTAGTTTTGAGAAATAGTAAAGAGTCCAGTAGCACCTTTAAAACTAAACAACTTTATTGTAGCATAAGCTTTCAAGACCCACAGCTTTCTTTGTCAGATGCTGTGGTTCTCAAAAGCTCATGCTACAATAAAGTTTGTAAGTCTTCAAGGTGCTACTGAACTCTTTACTATTTTGCAACTACAGACTAACACAGCTAACTCCCCTGGAGTTTTGAGAAAGGTTTTTTTTGTCTTCTTTTCTTTCATTTCCATAAAAGGGGGCTTCTTATTTATTGTATGAGGGGGCTGTCAATGGGTCTCCCATCCAGGTATTGTCCAGACTGAAATGGAGGTGACCTCCAACCATCCCTTTCTCCTAATGGACCACCTCCAGGCCAGACAGCAGCCAGGGATTCTGTTCAGAGATTTCCCACCAAGATGTCAAGGAATCACTGACAACCAAAGGTATGACAACTATAGATGGGCACGAACAGAAAAAAAACCTGAACATGATGTTTGTTGTTCGGTGCCATCCACGAACAGGGATTCTTGAACAACCACGAGCATGGCCCTGTTCATGAACATGTTCGTAGTTGGCTGTTCGTAGGGGCCAGCAGGCTCTCCTCCAGCCATCATCCAAGTTTGGTCAAGATCCCTACTGCACCACTCCCAGAAACCTGACTTGAGCAGGCACCAGGAAAAGTACCAATAATAAACAATACCTTGGCCTCAGAGCCTGGCAACAACCCTGGAACCTGAGGGTGGGTAGATCCCTACCGCACCACTCCAGGAAACCCTACCTGAGCAGGCAGTAGGAAAGGTAGTCTCATTGTATGAGGCAGGTAGATCCATATCCCACCACACACAAAGAAAATTCAAGCTCCAATGCACGCTCCCTGTCCCACTATCAAAATGCCAACAGTAGCTGTCTCTCCCTCTCCACTGTCTGCAAAGACTAGCCAGAACTGGGAGCTCCTCCTCCTCCATGGTCTTTGCTCTCTTGTAACAAATTTGGAGCGCCACACTTGGAAGGAAAACCTGCCTATCAAGCTAAATTGGGCTTAGATTGGGGTTTCCAGGGCAACAGCAGGAGTTCAGACAGAGTTTAGACAATCCCTGCCTACATTGCCAAGGGAATTGATTGCAGGTGCCAGACTGTCTGGCTTGACGAACAGCAATGAACGAGGCTGGTTCGTTTAGAATGGGGCCTCACAAACAGTTTGTTCGCGAACAGCAGATTGGGATGTTCATGGCTTTTTTTTGTTCGTATTGCTGTTCGTGCCCATCTCTAATGGCAACCCTTTCCTCAGCAGGGTCCTCTGTCTGGAGCTATCAAATCCCTCTGTTCTTCTTTCACCATCATTGTCTGATGTTCCAGAAGCTTTGGCACAGCAGGTGATTAACTGCATTTACTCCAGTCACCATTTTTCTCCTGTTTCCTCAGTTATCATTAGGTACCTAGCTGACTCTATCAAAGAAGCCACAGCAGAATGTATACTTGATGAGATGTTTCAATAATAAATGTGGTGGTTTGTCCAGCTTAATTTTTTCCCTCTTGGGTTTTCCTGTCCCCATCTCCCCACCCCCTTTTTTGTAAAGAAAATAAAAATGAAAAATAGCATTACATAAAGATTCAGGATGGGATGCGTGTCAGCTTACAAAGCCAGACTGGAAGGAGATGGGAAGGGACAAGTTTCAAAGTAGAACAAGACTAATTTATAGTCAGTTTGTTGATAACTATGGTACAGTGGTTTGAATGTTGAACACAGACTGGGGAGACCTGGTTAAAGTTCTCACTGGGTATTTTCATTCTCCTTAACCTAAATCAAACCACTGTGAGGACAAAATGGAAGAAGGAAGAACCATGGATTCCTTGGAGGAATGGTGGTTTTTTTTAAAAGGGTGAGAGAGAATCTTCCCAGGTTCCCTATGGGGGGATTTTTTTCTCCAGATTGCTGTTTATCTTCCCATGTCCTCTTTTTCCATACCCAGCAGTCCAGGAACATTCCACTGCATTCATGCTTGGATTCCCTAGCATAATGCCCTTTCATTTTAACATCACTACCCACATGGAAGATTTTACAATTGCAAACAAAATTTATAGTAGTCTACAGTCTGCTTGCCAAGGGCTATAGCTATAAATAAGAATTTTCCCACTGTATTTCTTCAGAATTTTTTGGCTACTTAAAAAGGGGGATGATGAAAAACATTCGCATGTCAACCTGTTGAATGCCCACTGTAGTTGGAACAGAGTAATAGATCAGAAGCTTCAGTTAGATTTCTGTCAAACTATGGCAGAATTAAGGCAGCTCAGCTGGCAGCTAATATGGAGATTCATGGAATGCAAGCTTTTCCTATTAGGATGGCTGCACATATTTATTTTTGAACCTTTCCCTTTTTTTACTCTATGTAACACTTTCAGCAGGTAGAGAAGCACATGTGGAAAGGTGGATCTATAGTATTGTTGGCAGTAGGCAATGAAAGCATAGCCAATATTTGAAAGACTGGTAACAGGTGTTTCCAGAGTATTCAAATTTCCATTAATTTAAAGTGCATTCTTCAACTATTACTAGTACAATTGGATAGACTAGAGTAAATTTGCATAAGAGTGCACTGTGAGTCATCCACCAGCTGAAATTAAAATGAATGGTTTGTAGGAACCATATCCCTCACTTCCAGCGTCCACCCCCACCACCTCTCACCTGGCCGGAGGGAGGAAAGGTATGGGAACAGGTAAAGAAAGCCTCAGAAAATGCTCCAGCTCCATATGATGTCATTCCCAGAGCAACATGAAAGCACAAGGTCACTCCAGGGGTCAATTTGGTAAAATCATCCAAAGACACTAAACTGAAGGTATGTACTCCCGTCATGCTTTTCCTGCAACCTCCTTGTCTCCTGCTTTGAGCTCTGGGGGAACTGGCAACCCTAATTCTTCTCATGTTTTACCCAACATGTAATCGTTCTGATTGGCTTCAAAATTTCCCATTGGATGACATCGGGAAAAAATGGACTTAAACAAATCCATCATCTCAGTAACAATAGAAAAGCAACCCTAAAGGGGGGTGGGAATCAAGAGCAGCTTCCATTCTTATAGATACACACTCATCCTTATTGGTATGCTTATACTGGTTTGCTGTTACTGCTCCACTGAGAAAGAGGGTTTTTCTGTTTCCCCTTCTCAATACAACACACATCTCTGAATATTACCTTTATAAGTGTGAGAGGGTAGGAGATAAAGAATAAAGTCCTAGCATGTATATGCACAGGGCTTGGTACTGTATTCCAGTGTTACAGATGTTCAATGATCCATTAAAGCCTATTCTCTGGCATTGCTGATTAGAGATGGGCATGAACTGGAAAAAAACCCAAACTGTGCAGTTCATGGTTCTTCGCATTTCACAAGTCATGAACTTTCATGAACCTACCCCAGTTCGCGAACCGGTTCATTTGGTTGATGAAAATATCACATCTAAGTCAGCAAATCTTTCCTTCTGGGTCAGCAGAAGACAACTTCTGGGTCAGCAGAAGGTCTGCAGAAAGTCCGTCCCATTGCCTAGGAAACTGATTGATCGGTGCCAGGCTGTCTGCAGTGACGAACCAAAAAATGAACCAAACGAACCAGCCTAAAGTTCACGGCAGTTCATCAGAAATGGGCTCTGACGAACCACCGGTTCATGAACTGTGAACTGGCTTGGCGCATCACAAACTTTAGTTCATATTTTGGTTCGTGCCCATCTCTACTCACTAGTGTGCTATATATATTTTTTTAAAGCCCACAGGAAGGGCATCTTCATGCTTAAAGTTTGGGCGGTTTATCAGAAATGGGCTCTGATGAACCGCTTGTTTGCGAACCACGAACCAGCCCAGTTCGTCACAAACTTTGGTTCATATTTTGGTTCGTGCCCATCTCTATTGCTGATGTTCTAATGGCCTCCCCTGAGGTAGTAAACCCCAAGATCAACCACATAACTTGGGGAGGCATCATCTGCACTGATGAAATTGCACAACTCTTTTCTCTCCTTCATTTATATACACTCGAAGCAAAATAATGACCAATGATATATTTCCACCCACAGGGAAACTTAACTACAATTTGTCTTCCTGGTTCAGACCTCCATAACTCTGCTATTTTAAAATCCCAATAATGGTTCCTGAACTATTAAGTCAGGCAAATTTCTGGCCCACGCAATTTAAAATGCTCAGAACTGGGACCCTGGTATATACAAGGCAGTGATCCATTTAATAAAAGTTTGCCCACAAGTGCATATGTTTGACTTGACATGCAGAGGAGATGCTCTAAACACTGTGAGCCCTATACATGTACCCCATTTGGCTAACAATTGTGCCTTTAATCCCATTTAGGTTGTCTTCTGAGATTGCTCTGTGACAAAAATGAGCTTGATTTATGCACTCCATATCCCCACAACAGAACCAAGATTGAAGACTTCCGGGGATCTTGTAGTGAATCCCCCAATTTGTGAAGCACCTAGATTCAGACACAGCAAACTATAATTAGACCCAAGACTTCCAGAACCAGGAAGTATTCTATCATGGCTCCAGACATGGGAGGGAGTCACATGAGCACTGTGAGTCATCCACCAGCTGAAATTAAAATGAATGGGTCATAGGGTTGCCCACTGATGGCTGGCAGCCAGTGAGAGATAGGGGTGGAGACATGGGACCATGTGCCACATGTAGGGTTGCCAGGTCCCCCAACCCCCTGGGCAGGAGGTCGGAAGCCCAGCACTCAGCTTTTACGTTCCCCCTCTCGCGCGTGCACTTCTGACACGTGTGATGATGTCACTTCCAAAAAATGACGACATTGAGCGGGGTTGTGTGCTGCCCTCGGAGCGCTCCTGCACCCAAATTGGCTTGATTCAGGCTCAAATCAGGACACTGCAGAGCATGGGAGCGCTCTTGTGCTCTGCAGCGGCCTGATTCAGGCCAAATAGGGCCCAGTTCAGCCCAAATCCAGAACTATTTGGGCTGAATCGGTCCCAAATTGGCCCAAATTTGGCAGTTGCAGCATGTGGGGGCATGCCGCACCACCCAGGAGCATGCCACGCCGCCCAGGAGTGTGTACTGGGAGTTGCATTCCCCCCCACTGCCCAGGTAAGCAGTGGTAGGGGGTGGAGGGTGGACTGGTAATCCTAGCAACATGACATCAGTTCTGGGGAAAATGAGAAGTGATATTACATCACTCTAAGAATCACCAGAAATTCTATGGCAAAACCATAGTTTATGGCAATTCCTAGAGAGACATGACTCCAATCCAGGTTTTCCCTAGAAGTGACATCACATTGCATGTCATGCCAGCAATTTAAAAAAAGAAATTTTCCTACTGCCTGGAGAAGTGGCAATGCAAAGAGTGGGTTTCTAGTATAGCAGGAGTCCCAACAACCCATTTGTGTTACAAACAAAACACAGTTTGCACATACTGTCTGAATACAACCACATTTTCTTCTTCTACTTTCCCCCCTTTTTCTGTACTACTGTTCCAGTGCATAATCTACATATACTGAAAAAAATAATAAAAGCTCTCACTTCCTTAAAGGGAAAAAGGAAGAAAGATAGTGGAGGTTTTTGTACACTTCCTTTAAAAATAATGAAGTAATCTCATTTACAAAAAGGCTAATTCATTTCAACTGGGTTTTCTTTCTCGGCTGAACAACTTTAAATACCTGTTACAGAACTGTGACATTCTTACATATCTAACCATCATCACTGGACTTTACAGTGATTCATGAACAAATTTTCATGAATTGTCGAAGGCTTTCACGGCCGGAGAACGATGGTTGTTGTGGGTTTTCCGGGCTGCACTGCCGTGGTCTTGGCATTGTAGTTCCTGACGTTTCGCCAGCAGCTGTGGCTGGCATCTTCAGAGGTGTAGCACCAAAAGACAGAGATCTCTCAGTGTCAACTGAGAGATCTCTGTCTTTTGGTGCTACACCTCTGAAGATGCCAGCCACAGCTGCTGGCGAAACGTCAGGAACTACAATGCCAAGACCACGGCAATGCAGCCCGGAAAACCCACAACAACCAAATTTTCATGAAGCTAAAATAATCTAAAATTAGGCTTGCCAGCTCTGGGTTGGAAAATTCCTAGAGGACAGGGTTTGGGGAAGAAAGGGAGCTGCACAGTCTACCCTCTAAAGCTGCCATTTTGTCCAGGAGAACTGATCTCTGTAGTGTGTGGAGGTCAGTTGTAATTCTGGGAGATCTCTAGACCCCACCTGGAGGCTGGCAACCTTATCTGAAAATGTATTTCCTTAAAAAAAATCTTGCAGGCCTTCATAACCTTTCAGGAAGATTTCCTTATGATATTATTCTTATGCATAGTAGATTGAAATGGTATCTATTTTTATAGCACTAAGGAATAAGCTACTCTTGCTTTTATGCATTGCTCTTTTTGATGTACTAAGCTTTTGAATAAGTGTGTTATCTATCATGGTGAAAGACAGATTAAAACAAATATTACCACCATCAAAGCAAGATGTGCTTTGATGGCTGGAACAGACAAAATAGCAGGCAGCATCTATAAAAGAAATTTAGTTCTGAATCATTTTCCAATAGGCCCAATTTGTGTTTGGAAAATGGATTCCATGTCAGTTGGAAATGAGTAAATCAGACACCTTGGTAACTCTTTGTTTAATAAACCCAAAAAATTTACTGCCCATGGAATTTGACAGCAGATGCTTTTACAAGGAAAAAATGAAAAGATGGTTATGTGGACCAGACATTGCTTAAAGTGGCATACTTGTTGAAATTAGTGGATGTACTGTTGCATGACTCCATTCACATGTTCCTTCAAAATGGTGGATTTGAGCTGCCTGCACATTTTCTCTTGTAACTCTGCAACAGATAGGGATCCCATTCCACTGATGGGGGCAGGGGAATCCCACATTTTAACTCTCCACCCAACCCCACTTCCACTTACCTGGTTGGCATGGGAAGAAGGCACAGAAACTGGCCTCCTGGGCACACTCCTGGGGCAGCATGACAACATCAGTGACATCATCACGCTGCACTGAGAGCACTCCTGCGCTTTACCACAGGACGATTTGGGCCCCAAATGGGCCAAATTGGGCCCATTTGAGGCCCAAATTGGCCTGCTGAGAAGCACAGGAGCACTCCTGTGTCTGTGTGATGACATCACCAGAAGTGCCATCACCAGAAATGATGTCATTGCGCAGCTGCGGACCCACATATGCCAAACTAAAATGGGAAGAAGAAGGAGGTAAGAGCTTGGTCTCCCCCCTCCCTCTAGCAACAGAAGGAGTTCAAGACTATCTTTAAAGAAAATTAAATATGGAACTTCAGTATTGTTTATGGAAATGTCCTTGATATTGACTTGTGTTAATCTCACACTATGTAATTTGCCTTGAGTCTCAGTGAGAAAGGCAGACTATAAATGGCATAAATAATAATAACAAAAACAACAATAGCAACAATTGGCATACATCCTAGAAAGTTAATTTACAACTGGGCAATAGCAAATTCAATTACTAGTTTAAAAAACCAAAAGCAAAAAGCCTTCCAGTGGCACACCAGGCAAAAAAATGCAGAAACAGCCATAGCATATGAAACCAGTCCTAAATTATATATTATAATAGTCAAGTGTTACTCCATCCTCAGATACTTAAATCCATGGATCGGAATCACAATGACACAAATAGTTGTGCAAACTTTGGAGATCCCCCAGGAGAGTAGAAAAATGTGAAAACTAAAATACATTATGAGGGTTAAATCATTCCATAACTAAAGCAGATATGAAAATCTCTAGACAGTGCACAAACACCGGGCATGTTGGGGAGGAGAAATCCTACCTTCTAGACTTCTTCCTTGCCAACAATGTGGGAAGGGGAAGTAGGTGGAAAGAGCACTTCTGACATGGATGGGATTTATTTCTAAATCAGTCATCCCTAAGATTGGAGCCACACAGGGCCATGAAATAGGAGGTGGCAGCTCTTCCAATGGAGCAAAAGGAGCTAGTCAGGGGTGGGGACAGCTGTTAAAGCCATCCGATGTCTGCCAGCCTTCTTCATGGAGAAAAAAACACAAATGAGCACTGATGCAGTGAACTAAATTCTTCACACAATGTTCACAAAAATAATTTAGTGAATTTGAAAGTAATATACAAGAGTGAATACAACATGTGAAATTCTAAAACATCATAATCACTATAATATCATCACAATCAATCACACACAGCAAGGTGTTACAACACCGAGTAGCATGTGTATCCTCAGAAAAGGGAAGAATCCCAAGAGTTCTCTTATGAGCTGTCTTCAGTCAGTACACTGAGGATTCCCGCTGAAACCGCGGGGGCAGATGAAAAGTCCCTCCGGACAAAGTGGAAAGGAGCTGGAAGACTGGGAGGAGAATGGAATGTGCAGGTGGAGAACAGCAACCGGGAGCCCCCGAGGGGGACCTCCCCGCCCGACAAGCCTCCGGGTATCTCAAGCTTGTTTCATGAGCACTTCTTCACGGGGCGTGGTTTCTCCTACCACGATGGTATTTCTCCGACTCTCCCACAAACTCTTTCACGTGCTGAAACTCTGCGCACTTCCAGGGACCGCACTTCCAGGGCTTGTCGGGCGGGGAGGTCCCCCTCGGGGGCTCCCGGTTGCTGTTCTCCACCTGCACATTCCATTCTCCTCCCAGTCTTCCAGCTCCTTTCCACTTTGTCCGGAGGGACTTTTCATCTGCCCCCGCGGTTTCAGCGGGAATCCTCAGTGTACTGACTGAAGACAGCTCATAAGAGAACTCTTGGGATTCTTCCCTTTTCTGAGGATACACATGCTACTTGGTGTTGTAACACCTTGCTGTGTGTGATTGATTGTGATGATATTATAGTGATTATGATGTTTTAGAATTTCACATGTTGTATTCACTCTTGTTTATTACTTTCAAATTCACTAAATTATTTTTGTGAACATTGTGTGAAGAATTTAGTTCACTGCATCAGTGCTCATTTGTGTTTTTTGGCAAGTTTGGGTGGGTGAGCATCTTTGATAGCCTCTTTTGGTTTGAGTTTCTTCATGGAGAAAACAGAGCTGGGCAGCTTTTCCTTCCCTCCAAGTTGCAGACAGCTCAGGAGGTGCTTGCCACCAGGTCCTGCAAGCTTAGTGAAGGCAAGTCTCAGGAGAAGAAGCCAAACTTGAGGGAGAAATTTGTATTTCCACATAGATGCTTCTTTCTCAAATCCATCCCTCTTTTCCTTAGGCAAACAGTGAGCTGCACCAAGTCTGATGATAGCAGTAGGAGGGCAGGGACTGTGACTCCTGGCCTCCAACATCAGGCCCAGCATTAGGGTTTCCAGGTCCCATTACCTCCCTGGCAGGAGCGGGGGATCTGGTGCTTATCTTCTGCATGTTCCTGGCATGCTGCTCATGTGTATGTGGTATCACACCAGCACAATGACTTTACTTTCTGGAAATGACATCATTATGCAAGGCAGGGAGTGTGTGTGTGCTTCCCAGTAGGCCAATTTGGGTGGGGAGCTCATGCGTGCTTCTCAGCGGGCCAATTTGGGCTTCAAGCAGGCCCAATTTGGCCCACTTGGGACCAAATCAGCCCACTCCGGATTACATATGCACTCTCGGGGTGCTGCGATGACGTCGGTGACGTCATCGTGTCAGCCCTGGGAGTGCGCCCAAGAGGCCTGTTCCCTGACTTTCTCCCTTGTGGTGGTGGGGGGATGGAAATGTGGGAGCAGGGAATGGGAACCCTACCCAGCATGTATGGGGCAAGTGGGCTGGTTAGCAGCTACAGTGGCAAAGCTGGGGGTCACCAGACTGGAGGGAGATGGAATGCCCTCAAAGAAAGGAAAATGTTTTGTAAAACACACTGCTTCAATTGCGGTGTGTTGCAAATTAAATGACTACAACCTATGGTGGAGTGAGAAGACGCTATAGTGAGATATAATGGTGGAGGTAGATAATGATCTTTTGATTTGTAAAGAACAGGGATGTAAGTACTCCAAGGTGTCTCTGTTTACCTCCATGAATGTGGAGTGATCACATAGCCCCCACAGGTGTTGTAGGGAAAACTTAATTAAAGGAGGGGCTTCCAGGTCAGGGGCACACTTAAAAGAGTTCTGGCTTAAGATAAGGGTGATAAGTGTCTTTTTTTTAATTTAATAATGAAATTTTGGGAGACGTGTTCTACTACATTTTGTAGTATTGTACATTATGGCCTCTTCTTATATTCGTTTTATAGCTTTTTGAGTCAGAAAAACATCTATTGGTTTCAGAGGCAGCCATCTTCTGCTTTTTATCTAAAAGACCCAGGAGAACCTGAGTCCAAAAGACAAACTGGAATGAAGTAGAATTTTTTTATTATACTGATATAAGTCTTGTCCTGGATCTTCCAAAGAGTTTTAATTAAATAATTCTTTCTTCAGAACATAACATTTATAAATTCTGTTTTCTGTTTTTAATTACAACAACAACAACAACAACAAAAACAACAGGCGTGCTTATATACTTCCCTTCTGAACAGATTAGTGCCATTTTCAGAGCAGTGAAGAAAGTCAGTGTTATTATTATCCCCACAAGACAGCTAGGAAGCTGGGGCTGAGAGGAGTGGCTTACCCAAGGCCACCTGCTGAGTTCATGGCAGTAATAGGAGTCAAATCAGCAGAATGCTGACTCAAGCCCAGCCACTTGGCCATTATGCTACAGCAGCTTATAATAGACATGAAAGTGAAACCCCGCATCAAAGTTACTGTTATTTGGCTTGCCTATCTCTCTCACCTAGGGTTGTGAGTCATGCACACTAGCAAGCAGCAGGAGACCGGGGTGGGGTGGGGTGGGGTGGCAATCAGCAACAACATCATGTCACACCTCTGTAGGAATTGCTAGACTGAAATCATTTCCTGGGTTTCTCCAGAATTAATTGATTGATGGATGGATTAATTAATTAATTAATAGTACACCTTTCTCACTGAGATCCAAGGATTACACAGTGAATTGTCAATCCTCCCTAGGAGGCACCAAAATTTTTATGCTTTTACCAGAGTTTTCAGCAGTTCTTAGAGAGATGTCACAGCACTTCCAGGTTTTCCAGAAACTGACTTTACACCATAGCTGATAGCATTTTTATTTTTTTTTCTCCAATGGGCCACCACTCCAGATCTTCTCCTCCTAACAAGCATATGGCAACCCTACTCTAACCCGTTGGAAGGATTTGTTTTTCATTACTTATTATTTATTTGATATACTTAGATCCCCATTATTCAGCCAAATTGGCTGCCAAGCAGATTTAGTTTGATGCTTCATTATTTGCCTAAATGTTCAGGTCTTTCATTTACAAAGCATTTCTCTGACTTTGGCAAACAACAGATGCAAAAACATCATGTTGCTCTGAAGATGAAACTGCTTTCATTGTGGAATAGGAAAGATTATGAATGGTTATAACTCATTACATTGTTTATTATAGGTTGCCAGACATGGTGGGAGGGACAACTCTATTGCTCTCCCCCAGCACTTAAAATCTTCATTTTCCCTTTCACAAAAATCCTGCACATCACTGAACTAGGCTCAATAGGAAGATCAAGGAAATCCTGAGAATGAACTATTGCTTTGTTCTGATACACAAAGCTTTCGGAGTAGAAAAAAACTGAATCCGGGCAGCTTAACATATGGCCTTACAATACCAAAGTTTTCTGGTTCTTTCTCTCCGCCATGCAGAATATGTGGGAATGAAGCAGCTGCAGAGGCACAGGGAAGAAAGGCACAAATATGCCACTTATTTTGCTATTATTTCTGGGAATTTGTTTCATAGACAAATTCTCAAAGGGTACCAATCTATTGACTTTCACCAGCATTAAAATGTACATTTCCAACTGTATTTTCCAAGAAAAAGGAGATAAAAGCCATTGTGAAAAAGCCATTAAACCAGTTAAGAGGGAGGAGGGGGGAAATCACTTTAAAAAACAGACTTGCACATGACAAGAAGAACTGAGGCAGCCTGTCCTCTTTTCCTGAAAGCTTGGAAGATAAAGCTATCTTCAGTGCTCATTTAGTCTCTAATGGTGAGCCATCCAAGTCTTTTACTGCCGTCTTAACTGCTGTAAGGGAGGCAGACGTGTACACAGGAAAGCAGAACAAAGGCCCAAGTGATCACCGAAGCATGGAATTTTTAACTGATGCATTTTGCATATATTCCAACAACAGTTGTATGTAATAATGCTTACAACCTGCATTCTGAGGAACTCTACACAAACAAAAACGACAAGAAAACTTGGGTTGAAGCTATAATGGTGTTCTACTTGTTTGGCTCAACATAGTTCTCTGTTACGGGCTAGCTCCTATTAAGCCATTCCACTACTGAAACATCCCAGTGCACGACAGCCTCACATATTCACTTAATGAGTGGGGAGGGAGAATGGGATTGAGCATGCTCCTCTCCCACATACACTTGATTGCCTAGTCCTCTCTGCAAAGACAACTGCACAAAGGAAGTCGCTGTGTGTGAACTCTTCTTTCCTGTGATCAGTAATGCTAACTTTGGAACGCCAATAACCATAGAGAGGAAGAGTTCACATTGCCACTCCTGTAGATGACTAGAAAACTGAACAGAGGTAGGGGGCATGACCAGCATGCTCCGCCCTGCTCTCTCTCCCCATGTGTTCAGAGAATGTGTGGGGTTGTTGCGCACACCAGACTTCAAAATTTAACCACTAGGAGAATTGATTCATAGTATCCAAACACACATTTCTAGGGAAACATGAAGAATCCTGAAATTTGAATTCTGTTATTCACAGAGGCCTAGACCTGTGCTTTTTAAAAAGGAACCCTCTATGCAATTTTGCAAACCATTTTCAAAATTTCCTGAGAGGGCATTTGACAGTAAATTGCAGTATGACATATGAGACAGCTGTTCAAAGTGGAAAGGTCAAAAATCCCACCAGGCATGCCCAAACCTTTGGATGTGTTATTTTTTTTAAAAAAATGTCAGAATAGGTATAGAATTGCAAGCTAGTTAGGGAAATCCAAAACTATCTGTAATAAAAGGGTAGCCTTTAGTAGATTTCTTTAATATCAGTTCAATGCATAACAATGAATCATTACAAAGGTTTTGCCCTTGCCAAAGGTTGACAGTGACTGGTTAAATATTATCACTCTTTCTGGATTATATGTTTCATGCTGTAATTTGTATGCACCTTTAAAATTACTGCTTTTAAATGGTATGTTTAAATATCTCTCTATTGATTAGTATTTTATTGTAAATTGGTACATTCAGCACCATCCTGAAAGCCTTTAGGAAGAGAGAGTGGCTAAGAAATACAATACAGTAAGTAACACAGAGAGAAACTGATACATTCACAAACAGAGCCAGAGTGGGGTTGCCAGGTCCAGGTTGGGAAATTCCTGGAGATTTGGGGGGTGGAGCCTGGAGAGGGTGGGGTTTGAGGAGGGGATGGGCCTCAGAATGGTATCATACCATAGAGTCCACCCTCCAAAGCAGCCATTTTCTCCAGGGGAACTGATTTCTGTCACTTGGAGATCAGTTGTAATTCTGGGAGATCTCCAGCCACCACTTGGAGGCTGGCAACCCTAATCCAGAGAGAGAGAGAGAGAGAGAGAGAGAGAGAGAGAGAGATGTTCCTATAGACAAGCACTAATTATGGAATATTGTTTAAAATCCAAGAGGGAAATGCTGTTATGAAAGGCAAAGACACTTTAAAAAAAGGGAGAGAAACTGTTTAAAATCACTCACTGCATATTAGTACACACTAACCATTCTCATATACTTTCTAGCAAGACAATTAAAAGAGGACTAACATTTTTAAAGGAAGAAGATTTTTCATGTTTATGAGTGGAAGGGGAATTCTAAACTGCATGGATAATTCTGAGAACAGGCCTAGAAGGGAGAAATATTCTGTATTAATTAATCCAATTAATTATTTTTGGATTAACAAATAAAGTGTTACCATTAGACAGCTATATGCTTCCACCCACCTAACATTAAACAAAAGCTGCTCCCCAAATTCCTCTCTCTCTCTTCCCATGGCAGATACTAGAAAGAGCAACTATAAAGCATACTTGTTGGTTCTGTCCAAGTGTTCTCAATTTAAACCCTACCAATCAAATATATTTCCCCCCATTGGTTCATTTCCAAGGCAAGATTCAGATGCATACAATGGCAATGGAACTATTCTCCTCTGCCACTCATGGTTGCCAACATCCAAGTGGTGCTTAGAGATCTCCCAGAAATACAACTGATTTCCAGGCTACAGAGATTAGTTGCCCTGAAGAAAAAAGTTGCTTTAGAGAGTGGACTCTATGACATTATACCTTACTGAGGTCCCTCCGCTTCCCCAACCCCACCCTCTCCAGGTTCTACCCTCAAAACTCCAGGAATTCCCAACCCAGAGTTGGCAACCCTACATCACCATACATATAACTGCAACAAATTTATTCTAGAATAAATTCTCATTTCTCTAGAATAAACTCAGGGAGTCGAATCAAATCTGAACCCTAGCCCAAAAACTGATTTGGAAAGGTTCCCTCTCCAAAAATCTAGGACTGAATTCAAACAATTTAAAAATAAATTGGCATGGTTTTAGAGCTAGTATTCAAGTTTGGTTTGACTTTCTGATTAAAATGGTAAGCTTTCTTTGTGTACACAGCTTTATAGTTTAAGAGTAATTTAAGGAAGAGGAGTGAGTAATCCCCTGGTTAAAATTAAGTCAGTAGTCATGTAGAAGTTAGAAGTATTTTCAGATACAAGCAGCTGTTAATTTTCTCACACTTAATACGATTCAATAGGAATTAGATAGTGTTTACTACCCATGCCTTAGAAAACCTCCACTATTTTACTTAATGAAGCCACTTTATAGTGAGTCAGACCACTGGTCTGACAAGATTGCTGGAATGATCCACAATCAGTAGTAAAAATTACAAGTCACTTTAATGTACCCAATGGATGCTGGATACATAAGTGCGTATATACTTCTTCTCAGCCCCCTGCTCCCCATTTCTGTACTGCATGGTCTATGGTAGTCAGGCATAGACCACGCACCCCCACAGTTAAAAACTGCATCTAAAGGCATTTCCCTTCCCTTTTAGATCCAGAGGATAGATGCCAAAAGGTCCCAGAAAAAGCAGGATCAGATTCTGCATCTCACAAAGAAACCATTGGTTAATAAAAATTACTTTGGCAAGAAAGGTTTGCATCTTCAAAGCAAAACCCTTGATTAGCTGACATCATTTCAGGTCCCGACCACAAGAAACAGTCAGTGCTTGTGACAACAATTGACATACATTACAGAAGCTGGTTTGGTGTGGAGAGCCAGTTTGGTGTAGTGGTTAAGAGCGCGGGACTCTAATCTGGAGAGCTAAGTTTGATTCCCCACTCCTCCACTTGAAGCCAGCTGGGTGACGTTGGGTGCTCTTTGGAGCTCTCTCAGCCCCACCCACCTCACAGGGTGTTTTGTTGTGGGGATAATAATGACATACTTTGTGAACTGCTCTGAGTGGGCATTAAGTAGTCCTGAAGGGCAGTATATAAATTGAATGTTGTTGCTGTTAAGCCCTAAAGGAATTTTCCTAAAACAAATGTCTAGCACATCCAAGAGAGCAACCAAGTCTCTTTCCTGAGTTAATTTTGCCACATGGAACAACTTTTTGGAACCTTAGAACTCTCCAATTACCAAAGTACTATTTCCACATGAAACCTATAGAAACTGATTACCCATAGCAAATTTTCTAGATATATACTTCTATCACACTATAATAATGTCTGAGTCCATACAATTATGTCAATAATTCCATTCTGTTGTCTTGCCCCAAAACTATACATACCATCAGACGTTTGCTGCTTGTACTTCTCAGGAAGGAATTTAGTATGCCATCTTCTGTGCATGCATCTGTCATAATTCTCCATGTTGCTTTTCTATTCATTAGTAGATACATGCCACAAGTGATGAGTTACCATGCATTTTATTTATAGTGTAAGTTTCAGCTCAATACTTACCTAATGTTGTCATGTTGATGACAAAACTCACAATTCAAAGACCTATTCCCCATACAGATTACCTACCATAGGCAAAGATGCAACACATTTCTCGTACTGAAAATAAACATTCTGCCATCCTTTCATGTAAGACATTGCCTGTTCAGTCAAAAAACACTGAAGGAGTTTCCAAGAGAAGCTACAAGACTGTTGATAAGAATGGAAATATTTCTCAGAACGTTTTGCATATGCTGAGTTTATACAAAAGGACCCAGGATATGATTAGAAAGGACAGTGACCTCAAACACAACAAGTCTGGTGGCTTAATGGTAGAGCATCTGCTTTACATGTAGAAGGTTCCAGGTTCAATCCCTCAAATTTCATGGTAAAGAATCTTGGGTGTTGGGAAAGACTTCTTTGCCAGAGAACCTGGAGAGCAGATGACAACCACAGTAGCCAATATTGATTGAGGCAGTCCAATGACAATTTCAAGTATAAGAGTTCCATATGTTTGCAGATATTAAAATCTGTAACTAC
The DNA here is from genome assembly GCF_028583425.1 of Eublepharis macularius. Lineage (NCBI taxonomy): Eukaryota > Metazoa > Chordata > Lepidosauria > Squamata > Eublepharidae > Eublepharis > Eublepharis macularius. The sequence continues at coordinate 138,566,591 of NC_072794.1, forward strand.
ATTGAGAATGGTGAGAGCTATAAATGTTGTAAAATAAATAAGTCATTAAAGTCTTTTATGAGGTACTGCTAAAATCTAACAGCTACTACAAATGAACTGTCATACATTATCAAATATTGATGACTACATGTCAGATAGTGTCAAATTCTAACTACTACAGCATATCAGCTGCTAAATACTATCAAAAGTAGTTTTCCAATGGTGGGGGGAGAGGACATTAAATACTGATACCCAATGTCTGGCATTTATTAAATATCAACTTGTTGACTAAATAATTTCCATCAACTCCATAAAAATTTTGAGGACATTTTGAAGACAAAGTTCTTGTGAGGATAAAATATGGGAAAGGAGAGGCTATGTACACTGCCTTGAGAGCTTTCTACTAAGCAGAGTGTAAAAATCTAAAAAAAGAAAATACAAATTCAGATCCTAATCTTTAGCTCTATTTTAGCAAACTTTGAGACTCAGCTATGAAAACAAATCCTGCACAAAGTACAAAAATGCAACCTAACAATATCTATTTTCATATTAATAATAATACTTAAAAAAAATTCAACCAGATGGCCTTTAAAAAAATGTCTTTCCTTACCTTCTGTAAAAACACATTTACCCTGTATTGCTTTCAGCCCTTGCCCACTCTTTTCTGGTGGCTCTCTCACACTGGGCAATGCATGCCTTAGACAATGAAGCTAAACAGCACTTTCTTCATCATAGACCCAAAGCAACAGATGGAACAATTAGCTCCCTGCCCTACAACACTGTTGTTTTTCAAAGCAAGGGTGCCAAGGAAGATAATTGCTTTTACTGTTCTTTTGGAACGTGCTGTATTGTTTGCTGACAGCCTCCTCTACTCTGAGCACACTCTATAGAGCCCTAGGCGGTAAAGCTCATGTGTGCATTTCAGATTTCTTTCCTAATTGAAGTACTCAAGATATTTTAGTTCCAGCACGGCATTCGATCTTGGCATTTTTTAGAAGCTGTGTTCATCTGAAAGCTGCCCTGAAAGACATCAAGGTCATATGGTAGTAGTGTGACACAGTAGTGAGCCATTACCCTTTGTTTTCAATGATGGGGGCAGGGGTTATGTTGCATATGATATGTTGCATAAAATTAAATGGCACATTTATTTAAAGACTTTTGGTTTTTTTTTAAAGAGCCAGTGGTTATATTGTTGGGCTAGGATTTGGGAGACCTAGTTTCAATGGAGCACAAGAGATGACAAACTACTTTGAGTCCCCATTGGGGAGAAAGATGGGATATAAATTGGCAGAAGTGGAAGGCAATGCTTTATCTTACAGTTGGATTTCAGAGGGAGACTATAAGGGAGTCAGAGAGAGAGACAGGTCATAACGTATGTATCCTTTCTTTCCACGGTACTGATAGTATCCCTTTGAAATACAGATTGCTGTTCTTGGCAGTTCTTCCTTTCTATTCCTTCCTTCAGAACACCTTCTATTCCTTTTCTCAATCTGGCAACTATGAGGGCAGAGCACGTTTCTTGTATCTCCCTTCATTCTATTTTAGCTGGTTAGATTAGAATGCTGTCTCTCATCTTTCCTATCCAAAGTGGAGTTCTTTAAATAAAAGACTCATATTTCTTTACTAAAGATAAAACCAGTCTCCATGTGAATTTTTATTCCTCTGCTGCCAACATACACCATGTCCTTTTTAGGCACTATGTCTAGCACTTTGCCTATGATCAATGAAGTAAACAAATAATAAATATAGCTGAAAATAATTGAGCAGATAAAGTGAAGGCTGGCTGGTGAGTGGGAAGGAAAGAGAAAAGCAGAGAAAAGGGAAGGATATGGAGACTGCCAGGAGGAGTGAAAGAGAAAATAGTGTGGAGGGAATACAGGAGAAAAGCAAATAATCCATGCAAGTCCTTATAGGTTCCCAGCTTGTATTTAATTATTTATAAATCTCTGGTTCACAGGCTATTTAAAAATGTGCTTCTTCACTCAGTATTCCCAAGTATCCCTTAGAGCCACTTCCAATGTAACATGTTCTAAATGGAAAACAATCATATTTGGGATACCCTAACACCCTCATGTGCATTACAATCAAATGCAGATTTCACTACATATACAGAAGTTACACGTACCACTTGAAAATGATTGTGAATGATGACATTCCAACATACAACCAAACAACACAAGCGTTTTGAAACACTTTTACTATATGGAGTAATTTAGGCGTGATGTCAATATCCCCTGTATACCTCCTGCCCCCTAATGTCACTTGTTTTTCTTGTATCATTGCTATCTATAGTCTTCAGTATTGCTGCTGTATCTACAGTCCAGTGCCAGCCATTTCGTTTTAATATTGAAAACCATTTGTGTGCCAACACAGCTTACAGGAAATAATGGCAGCAACTGTGAACAAGAATACAGATTTTCAGGGGGCTTCATTTACAAACCTCCAACCTGGGTTTGTGAACAAATTTAGAATTCAGTTTCACAATATGAACAGCCTGGTCATATGTCTTATGCAGAATATGATGAAGCCAAAATTATTTACGTCATTTTGTGCTGTGTTGAAAAGCACCTCCTATTTGTGGCAATTTTCAGCATTTGTCATAAACATATTTACGTTCATGACATATTCATCCTATTCTTCTCAGCACAATTTTAATTCTTCTTTATCCTCATTGACATTCATTCATTTTCATAGTCAAATGTATTATAGGTTATTGCAATCCACACAATTCTGATGGCATGGCATTGTCTTCGTTGTGTTGTCATCACAGACACTTGTATCCAAATTATGTAAATCACTATAACCACTTTAAGTACTTGTTGGAAAATATGGAGAAGGAGAGAAAAATGCCTCAAAAGAATCTGCATTTCCAGGGGAACAAAAGAGCATTGAGAAGTATAAAGAAAGCAATACTAGCATTTAGTATGTATGGGGGGAGGGGGTGTACAAACTCTATTCACAGTCCTAACATTATTATTGGATTGGTTACCAAAACAACATAATCAGATTAAACACACACAAAAAATATATCTTTCCCGTTAAACCATGCCAGAAAGATGTACTTGTGGAGCGGCAGTGGCAACTGAGACTCTGACTACTGAGGGCCTCCAAGGGACACGTCACTGTGAGAAGACAGACAGCACAAAGATTGGCCCAGTGGCAGCCAGGAGAGGACCATGGCAGCAGGCAGCACCCGGCTTGAAAGAGCCCATCCTGAGACAGACTGAGCAATGCTATTGGGGTGGGAAGAATCCTAGCAGGAAGGAGTCAGGTCTAAAGATGGGGCATGAACCGAAATATGAACCAAAGTTCATGACGAACCAAGCTGGTTTGTAGTTCGCGAACCAGTGGTTCATCAGAGCCCATTTCTGATGAACCACCACGAACTTTAGGCTGGGTCGTTTGGTTCATTTTTTGGTTCGTCACTGCAGACAGCCTAGCACCGATCAATCAGTTTCCTAGGCAACTGGGCATGGACTTTCTGCTGGCCCAGAAGTGACCTTCTGCTGACCTGGAGTGACATTTTCACAAACCAAATGGACCAGTTCACAAACCAAGGCAGGTTTATGAAAGTTCGTAGTTCATGAAATGCGATGAACCACGAACTGCACAGTTTGTTTTTTTTCCAGTTTGTGCCCTTCTCTAGTCAGGACCTATCTGCCCATCCTAACACAGGCAGGCAAGCATGAGTGAGGTTGGGTGAGCAAGGGAAAAGCAATTTTGGAAGGCTGAGAGTCAAAGAAAGGTAATAAGGACCTATGATCAGAGGGTGAGAGCCTTTTGTATATAAGCCAAAGTATCCTGTCTGGAGGGCTGGTGGATGTTGCCAGAATAGCAGCAAAGAGAGGAAGCCAGGAGGAGAGCAATTGACAAAGAAGAGAGGTACAGCCTTTGAGTGGAGGAAGAAAAGGGACATCGAGACAGGCCTCAGCCCATGATCCCAGAGCAGTGGTCCTCAGGCAGTAGGGCAATCTCTCAGGGAAAGGAAGGAGTCTGCCACATCATGGCAGGTGCTGCAATCAGTCAGGCAGGTGAAGTCAACCAAACTGCAAATTCTAAAAACAACCTCAATATATTCACTAGCAACCTAAAAAAGAATGATAGTTTCCTTATGACTGATGGAATGGGTGGTTCAATATACCACTTCCCCCAACCAAATCACAGCACTTTATTCATGTGCTGTCAAAGGTTTCAGTAGCAATTTAATATGAAAAATCTGTAACTATGACATGTTAAACAGCTGGAAGCTGTAGGGTTGCCAGGCCCCCGCTGGGGGCGGGGGATCCACCGTTTTGAGCCCCCCCCCCCGCCTCTAATGCATTCAGAGGCAGGGGGAGGAAATGGTTGCCGCTAGGGGGACGCTCTAGCATTCTTTCCTCCTAGTCTCTATGGAAGGAAGACAAGTTTCAGCTAGAGCGTCCTCTCCCAGTAAAAGCCGATACATGCAGCTTCTGTGTGCACTCTCTGCAGTAGGAAAAGAGGCAAGGTAGGTTAGGCTGAGTTCTTCTATTGGAAACAGTCACCAGCACTGCCCCACCCTCACACCCTCCCCAAGCTTCAATCAAGTCAGGGCTTTGCCAAGGGCATTCTTCTTATTTATCTATGTGGAGTTATGGCCGTCGCTGGGGGGTGGGAGGAGGTGAGCAAGTCTAAGCAACCCCACACACATACTTCTGACTCCCAAAGTTCCACTCCTCCCCCCCCCCTGCCGTTGCAGGGCCCCTTGACTTGCTTCATTTAGTGCTCTCGGCTGCCTTTCTTAAATCTTGTGTCCATCCTGGCAGTGAATGGGGTGGGCTGCCAGTAAGTAAGTCTTAGCTGCCTAGTTCCTCCAGCCTTCCCAGATTTGCAAAACAATACAGAAGCTCTGCTCAGCTTTCTCCTGAGTCTTCTCTCCCTCCCCTTCCCTCTGCTTCAGACTTTTGGCCTGGGCAGCCCTGGGGTGTGTGTGTGTGAGTGCGTGTGAATTTTGCTCTTGCTGTTGCAGTCTGCAATTCTTTGCAGCTCGCCTGCAGCACACTCTGCAGAAGGTTTCAGAATTAGCTTGATAAGGATAAGAAAGCAGCCAAAATGGGGCAAGGTTGGAGGGATGCAGAATCTGTGCAAGCTGCCTGAACTTTGGTGCATGCATTTGTTGTCTTCCTGCCTGGAGGGAGGGGAGGGCAGAGGATCTTTTCTGCTGGCAGGAAAACCAGAAGGAAGAGGAGGATATTAGTCCAGTGATTCTGTAGAGACCAACAAGATTTTCAAAGTGTAAGTGTTTGAGAGTCAGAGCTCCCTTCTTCAGACACAAGTGACTGGGCCTGAGCAACTGTTTAGCCACTTGACTCCTGCCTGTGCAGGCAGCCTGAAGCAGCCTGTGTTTTGATGTCTCCTTCCCCTCAGCTCCCCAGTCCATTTCTCAGTTTTCTATCAAGATGCTGAGTGTGCATGTGCATGCTGCATACAGCCACTTTTTCTTAGTTTGCTCCCCCTAAACCAGTGTACAGGACTCTAGGAAGAAACTGGCTAGTACTGCTGCCTTCCCTTTGCCTGTCATCCAAAGATATCCCAAGGGATAGGATTGGAAAGGCTTGGCACATCTTGGGACCTCCTGAGCTTGGTGTTGTATGTAGCAGTTCCCTCCTTCCTGCTTGGACGGAGACAGTTCAGAAGGGGTCCCTGTGATTGAGACAGAGGTAAGGTGTGAATGAGAGAGGGAGTGTGACTATGAAGATGCAGAAAGAAGGGAAGGTGTGTTTGGGGGAGGAGGGGAGGAGGAGTCAGACTATGCCTTAAGCAGGTCTACTCAGAAGGCAGTTGGAATGGTATAAATCTACTTTTCCCCATGCCCATCCATTTGTACTCTCACTTGAAAAGAAATTCAGAATCTCTTAGGAGCATCTGAAACTATTTAGAATAGAGATACCTCCTCCTCCCCACACACACCACACACAGTTTGAAGAACTTCACTGTGTAATGTGTCAAAACATTACACATTGTTTGGCATGTAAATAGATGTTTCAAAAGCATATACTTCAGAACATAGCAAGAGCTTTAACACAGTGTACTTGTTACATTAGATAATGGATTTGAAAATAACTGACCATCATAAAGGCTACTGAGCATTCTCTGAAGATTGATTTCCTTTCCATTCCCCCATAGTAAAACTGAGGCAATCATTTTGCTCACAAGACTGTTCAAAGAAGTTATTTTTCTGCAGCTGTTTTTAGGATCACTTACTGTTTCTAGTATATAAGTGTAGATGACTGGGGAAGGCAATGGCAAACCATCCCGTAAAAAGTCTGCCAAGAAAACAATATGACGCGACATCCCCCCATGGGTCAGTAATGACTCGGTGCTTGCACAGGGGATCACCTTTACCTTTCTTACTTTAGTCTAATACCAACACTGAAATGAATGCCACTGCTCTGTACCTGCCCACTTTTCTCCTCTGCACGGCCACCCCCATGTCCCCCTACAGATAGCACTGTTGTGATGGTCTCTGTATGCTGCTAAGATCTGCTTTTAACAAAGCAGGAAGAATGTTCAAAATGGTCCATGCTCATGGGTGAGGAGGGAGTTCTGCTTTTCTAGTGAGGGTAAAAAAGAATTGTCTATCCAGGGCCATGTAATCCCTCAATGGCTTTCTGTTCTGCTTTAAGAAACAATTTCATTTGACAAAAGACACTGGGAAAAATCCACTTAGCAGGCTTGGTCAGTCACTGTATCCTGTATTGCCAATTATGGCCAGTCCATAGCTGTTGATTGGCCAAGCCCTGACCAGTTTTCTAGGTACAGATGGGAAGAAAGGATGGATTTCTAGGGTAAAAACAAAACATTGAATACAATCTGAACATCATTCTTCCTGTTGAAGATTTCTTGGTCTAGTTTATAGATCTGTCAGTTTTTGGGAAGACATACTCCACTGACACGTGGACATAGGAGGCAGAAATTATGAGAAGCTAATGGGACAGCCAATTTTGATCAGCTTTTTATTTATCTTGACAGCTTTGACATCAGTGACATAACCCTCCCCCCCATAGAACTAAGCTGAACTCGAGAGGTTGACCTGTCTAAAGTTTCCAAGTAAGTTTATTTCTGAGGAATAATTTGAAGCAGGTAGTTGTTAGGACTAATGTGTAACTATTATATTATATCACAGTAACTAGAGCTACTTGTTAGGGTTCTGTGTGAGAGTGACATATGCAAACATGTGATTGGTTACTCCTCCCCTCTCTGTTGGCAGACACAGAGGAGCACGAATGAATCTCAGCATGCCTAGAATGCCATGAGTGAGAAGTGATATAAGTGGGAGAATTTTAATTTTAAAAGCAGGAAGTGATAACAGGAAAGGGTGGGTTTAAGGGGCATTCCCCGGAAGTGACATCACTAGAAGGGGTGGGGTTTGGGTATGGCATCCTGGAAGTGACATCACAGGAAGGGGTGGGTTTTGGGAATGACCTGGAAGTGACATCACAGGAAGGGGTGGGATTTAAGAATGACCTGGATGTGACATCACAGGACATGCTGTCACACAGTGATGTCACATCCATGCTAAGCACCGCCCCCAAAATCTCCAGGTATTAACCAAGTCGGACCTGGCAACCCTAGGAAGCTGGATGAGATGTTAAGGAAGTGGACTCCTTAAGCAATTGGCCAGACAAAGGAGAAACTACACAACCAACGACATTGCAACACTATGTTCTGTATCACATTTGATATCCCAAACACTGCAATATGAGACAGAAAGAAAAAATTCTCTCTTGCACTTTCTTCCATCTTGAGATGATTAAGATCATTTACTGCCGATCTGCATCACAACAGCCAACAAGCTAAAACTCTTCATTGGTAATACAGCAGTTATACAGCAGTTCTAAAAACAAAAGATCACACAATCCTCAAATACTTTTTAAAAAAGTCATAGTTTGTTAGCTGTGCACAATAACCTTGATATTTTGTACAGGAGTCTCTGTTTCCTTTACTTTTTAAACCAGTCAATTAACACTGACAAATCCGTTGATGTCAGAAAGACTGCAGCAGAAATGGGGCATTTTTCTAAGAGCAGAAATAATAACAGACATCACTTCAGTTCAGCTCCCTCAAATTAAAGAAGCTCAATACAGATCCGATCCTTGTGGGCCAAATACCCAGAAATACCCACTGTAAGTAAGCATGCAGAAGAGGCCTAAATTGACAATTTCCACTGATTTCTCCTTCCCACAATAGATCCACCTCTCGTCATTCCTCAGTGTTTCCTGTCCCTCAGGAGCAGCAGTTTGTGGAGATCAGTGGGCCACAGTGGCAGGGAGGAGGCGTGACAGGAAATTTCCACTGCTGGAAAATTGAGTCTGGATCCGACCCACTCTGTGCTTCAAGTTTTGTACTGTAAGACCCTTCAAACAAAGCAAAGAAGTGGGGTATATATTTTAAAATAAATAAAATACAAGATCTTTTAGAGGCCTGAAGCCTCCAGTCACTGAGTCCAAGTCTACCGTATCAAATCCTTTCATGGCAAATGAATGGGTGCAGCCAATACAGGACTGGCTAATTTTACAATATCAGCTGAACACTGCTTCTTTTTACCACAAGGAAGCAGTTGGTTAATATACGGTATCATTCGGATAAAATATTTAAATACATTTATTTAATCCTTAAATACTTTGGTGGGAGAAATAAAATTCAAGTACCTATTTGAAATGATACCTCATCATGCTACAGTAAAACACGGTCTTCTTCAATATTGTCCATGAAGTTTTAAATAAGCAATGATAAAAGTTCTCCAGTGTATTCAATTCTGGCCTGCATGTTAGAAATTAATTCCTAAGGGAACTTGTTCTGATAGGTGCAAAATCATCTCTTATTTTTTATTATTATTATTGCTGGTGTTTCTTCCCTTTATGATAATGTTTTATTTGCTTTTATTCTCAGCTGTCCACTTTAATTTAAGGCACGTTTTCCCTCAAGACTGACAAGACAGCATGAAATAGGCATATCAAAGATAGAGTTGTTTACTTGGGGGGAAATGCCAGCTCTGAAGATCTCTTTTTTCACCTAAATGGTGCCTTTTAAAGCCTGATCTAAGCAGCTACCTGCTGACTGAAATTATCCTAGGCCTCTTTTGAACAGCCACTTCTGGACAACAATATTGCCTTCTACAATCTGTCCGATGACTCAGGTGATTTACAAACATGGCTTAATGGAGTTTACAGAGTTAAGACAAAGTACCATTCTCTCCAAAGTTAAAAGCACAACACAAAGCTTGAGGGAAAAATATATCCCAAAAGGCTATGATGCAATACAGCTCTATATTCAGGTTTCAAATGCCATCTATAGAGAGGCTAACCAGAGGATTAACACCTGGCAGTTTCCATTCTGACACCCTGAGGCAGCTGAAAGCTCCCACAATGAAAAGTTCCATTTTCGGAAGCCTCCTGCTATCTCAACAAGGATTAATAAAAGAACAGGGAAAAATAACCTCTAGTTTGTTGAAGGTTCTTTTTAGAGGGTGGGGGAAGTTGCTTTGGGGGAAGTTGCTCAGACAAGACCTTTTTCTTTTACCCTGCACTCCTTTAAAACTCTGCATTCTAGCTTTTGCACTGAATCCTTCACAGAAATCATCAGGATCCACTTCTGGCCCCACTAGAAATAATTAGCTTTGTCCCCAGGTCCACCACAGACTTCTGCACTGAACTAACAGACTGCCAAGGGGCAGATTAGATCCCCAGCTCTAGCCTTGGGCCATGCCCAGCACTGCTACATACCCTGCCCGTGTACCAAACTTTTTGATGGCAAGATTCATCCCAACTAACATCAGCTTTCTGACAAATGCAGATGGTACTGGGCAGCAGGAGAGGTACTTGAACAGAGTCTCTCTTTCCTTGCAATGTGTGATCACCACTATAATGGCATTGGTCCCAACTAGAGATGGGCACGATCTGCATTACGATAAAAAAAAAAACACGATAATGGCGTTAGCACAATCGATGAGCCGCTTTGGCCTCCCCGATCCCAGATCGGAAACGGGACTTGATCAGAGTGAATCGGCGATCTGGGGTCATCACCAGAGCAGATCCACGATTAGCTTGATCAGTATTTTTTTTTTGATCGTGCCCATGTCTAGTCCCAACACACTAAGGAGCCTAAGGAGAGGGTTATCACACTGTCATTATTATGCAGGGAGTAGAGATGGGCACGAACCGAAATATGAATCAAAGTTTGTGACAAACCGGGCTGGTTCATGGTTCGCGAACTAGCGGTTGGTCAGAGCCCATTTCTGACAAAGCACCACAAACTTCAGGCTGGTTTGTTTGTTTTTTGGTTATCACTGTAGGCAGCCTGGCACAGATCAATCAGTTTCCTAGGCAACAGGGAATGGACTTCCTGCAGACTTTCTGCTGACCTAAAAATGGCCTTCTACTGACCCGGAAGTGACAATTTACTGACTTAGATGTGACATTTTCACATCGTGAACCGGGGCAGGTTCATGAAAGTTTGTGGTTCGTGGTTTGTGAAATGCAATGAACCACAAACTGTAAGGTTTGTTTTTTTTTCCAGTTCGTGCCCATCTGTAGCAGGGAGTATCCAGCTGAAAAGGTTCTCCTGTTCAGCATGAGGGTGGTAACTAAACATAGTGATTGCTAGGCAGAGAGCACAGAGCCCTTGTGGATGTGAGACCAGTCTTGTTTACACAACCATTCAACTTGTTGCAGAAATGTTTCCCATGTGGCCTTAGCAGTTACCTTGCTCTGCCCTTCAGAATGTACACTAGCCATCTTGTCTTTTTCAACAACCTCTTCTATAACGTTACTACTGTGGATGTAACAAAGAACAACTTTTGTGTAGTTTCCAACACAAACCACATTTGTTTCATGCTTAGTATGAGGAGGGGAGATCTTACCTGATAGGAACATTAGCCCCCAAGTAGTGTCTATCAACTGTTCCTAGATATTTTGTTTATGTACACACATAAGAGTTGGACATAAGAGTTTATGTACACACATAAGAGTTTATGTACACACTTTCTTAAAGGGCAACCTCCTGGCATGGATTCTTGCATTTCATTGCTCTTCTTTTCATTCTAGACTAACAGAATTCAATTTGTTAAGGTATCTGATGGCAGGGTTTTGATAAAGAGTTTGGTCGTTCTTTAGAAATTGTGGTGGGAACTTGACTAACAGATCTATCCACATAGGGTTCCATGTTTAGGTCTTCAAAAACCTGGATTGCAACTACCTTATGCTCCCCCCCCCCCGCCCCAGCTCTCTGGAACCTCCCTTCAGGGCAGTGTTTTCACATTTGCTTGAGACAAGACGGTCACGATTGCCTCATGATTAAAAGTCTCTCATTTTGCAGATTGGGGTAAAAGAAGCTGGGAGCTGATAGCAGACAGGTAAGCACGGATTGGATATGTCATGACACTTTCATTCTTCAAATCCCCCATTTTTTTGTGTGAGAACTGGCCACAGCTCTAGTTAAATTAAAGAAGTCGGGCTTAGGCTCTTTCTTTTCTTGCATTCTCATTCAATAAAGGGTAATTCCATGTTGCCAGAGTGTATTTCCACCTTCCTTGGGAGGTAGAGAAGTCCAAACAGAAAAATGGAAGACAAATGTTCTGAGGGAAAAAAAAAAAAAAGACTTTGGCATTTATTTCAAAAATCACACAGCCCTTGTAAGTAATGAGAGGTACAGAGGCTCATCCCATATGCTTTCATTATGGAAAGTACAAACAAACAAAAAGTATATTAAATTGGAAAACTATCTCTCGGCAAACATTAATCCCAGAGACAGCTTGTTGCCTTGTGCATTTTCACAGTATTTATTTGTCTGTTGCTTATTTGGAAGCCAATGGATGGATGCAGTCTTGCTACACAATCTGTCCAACAGGGGGTAGAGCATTTGGGAGGAATCAGTGTGCATTTTGATGATTAAAGGCACTAGTAGATGTGCAAGATCTTGGGTGTCATTCCAGCCATGTCCCACTGTGATGCAAAATTAGAACTGCCTGGGTTATATAACACTGTTTCTTGACTACTGGAATTCTCATACCCTTTCGAAGTCTTCCCACAAAGATTAGAGAGTTAATCAATCAGTCACTGGCAGCAGTCCATGTTATACTCATCAAGGTCTTCTTGGACAGCAGCAGGAAACCTTTCGAGCTCAGGGGAGCCAGCAGTGAAGGAATGACTCTTACTATGTAGCATCATTAGTTTTACAGGTAGCTTGCCTTTTGCCAGCTAGTTATTTTAGGGACACCTGGGTCTCCCACTGCGCTGTGATCTACATACTTTTCAAGCATGCATGACAGCACAATAAATCCTTTTGTGGCCTCTGAATTTTATAGATCTTTTCCCTTCCCTAGTAAACAGATAGCTAGGTCTTGAGAGGAAAATAGCCAGCAATTTTACTTTGGCTTCATCTTTATTCCCACAACCATATTAATAATAATTTGAGAAGCAGCAGGGATGGAAACTAATTGTCTTGTCTAACATCCAAACCACTACCTTGAATACTTTATGCTCAAGAATAAAATAGCAAGCAAAATCACTCCATGTTGTTCTTCCTCACTCACTAGTAGAGATGGGTGCAAACCGGAAAAAAAACGAACCGTGCAATTTGTGGTTTGTCGCATTTCATGAACCACAAACTTTCATGAACCTGCCTCAGTTCGCAAACCGGTTCATTTGGTTCGTGAAAACATCAGATCCAGGTCAGCAAATAGTCACTTCCGGGTCAGCAGAAGGTCACTTCTGGGGCAGCAGAAGGCCACTTCTAGGTCAGCAGAAGGTCTGCAGGAAGTCCATCCCCTGTTGTCTAGGAAACTGATTGATCGGTGCCAGGCTGTCTGCAGTACGAATCAAAAAATGAACCAAATGAACCAGCCTAAAGTTCATGGCAGTTCATCAGAAATGGGCTCTTGACGAGCCACCGGTTCATGAACCGTGAACCGGCTTGGTGCATCACGAACTTTGGTTCATATTTCAGTTCATGCCCATCTCTACTCACTAGTGTGCTAGATTTTTTTTAAAAAAGCCCAAAGGCAGGGCATCTTCATTTGGTTGTCCTCCAGCCTGCTTAACCAGTAGATTAGTAGCAAGTCATAGTTCCTCTAGCTGATGACCACTTTTTTCCTATTTGGTGGAGCTACTGGATTTCTTATGAGTAGAACACCAAAACACACTACATTTTACTGCCTCTCAAATGTTCCAAATGGCTTCAGGAACCAAAGAATTGTATCCCCCTAATCCTCTGCAAATTTGAAACCTGTCTTTGCAAACATGGCACAACCTTTACAAATCAGGCATCTCAATAGCTGGTACTACCCAGCAAGCAATTTAAAGGGCACCCCTGCATCAAACTAATGCTTGCGGCAAAACCTTAAGAATCAAGAGCTGGAGCTGAAATTAGTGCAGGGGAAAAAAACCTTCAAACTGAAAGTCACAAGTGAGAAACAGAACAAATTTTTTTTTAAAGTTTTCCAAATTCCACCCTCTAATCCAATTTCTAATCTAATTTCCCTTGGCTCAGACTGGACTTTCAGAATGACTGTCACCCTTAGTTCCTATAAATGTCAGAATGGCAAGGTACTTAGGGGTGTGAGATGGATCTAGATTTACAGAAAGTGCTCATTACAATTTTATTCATTTTGTATTATTTTATACCGCACTTTTACCCCAATATGGACTCAAAACAGCTTACATCTCCCCCTCCTCCTCTACTAGATCCTCAAAACAACATCTCTGTGAGATAGGTCAAGCTGAGAGAATATGACTGGTCCAAGGTAATCTAGTGAGCTTCCGTGGCAGGATCTGGCTGTCCCAGATCCTAGTATGACATTCTAACCACTACACCACACTCACTCTCTAAACGGTTAAGGGCTTTTGAAGTTGAAAACAATGGTCCTTTACACTTCTCATGAGGCAGAACAAGAACACTTTGGGGGAGGTAGCATTGACAGGCAGAGTTTATGATCCAGGAGGAGTCTCAGGCTACATCCTGCCTGGGAAATCCACTGACAATTTGGCTGCTCTTCACAGCCCAGTGTGAAAATATTTCCATTTCTTTGCCTTAGTAACATACTTTTATTGGTCCAGGGAATTGGCAGGCTTTGGGGAGCCTGAACTTTAAAGGCAGATTGTGTAATCCCAGGTGGACTGGACTCTTAAAAGATGCTGACCCTTTGTCTTTGTGCATGTGTGTGCATGCACTCATCTGCATGAACTGGCAGCTGGCTACAATGCATCCACACTGGAGTTGACATGAGGAAGCTATATGTTCCTCTTAGCTAATAACCGATCTTCATTCTTATTTTCATTAGCCTGTATCCTTTAGTCTTGTACCTGTATTACCAAAGAGTTGTATTTTTGTAGTAATAAAGCTATTTAATTAAGGATCATTGCTTTGATTCTTCTTGTATGTCTGGAGTAGTGGTCAGCAGCACTACCATGTATTTCTTGGGTGGGCTGTACCCTTGGACAGCTGCTCTGGCACAATGGGAAGTCCCTAGGCATTGGGAGACAAATATTCAGAGGTGGTGGCATGCTACATATAGAGATCCCAGTGCCTACCTCATGGTGTGTGTGTGTGTGTGTGTGTCTCTCTCTCTCTCTCGAGGCACTTCACAACAATTATAACAGTTAAAAACCAATACAAAAATATAATAGATTCAATAAAATCACAATAAAACAACAGCCTCATACAGATAATTAAAAACCACTCAAGCCCCAACTCCAGCCCATAAAACCCTGCAAATAACATAAAATTGCAGGTAGATAGAATGCATAGCAATTTGCTCTGCCTCACAGTCGAATACCAAAAGCATGCCGGAATAATTCTTCCTTGCAGTTTAGAAAACATCAACAGGCCCTGCTGAACATGAGTGCCTTCCAACAGTGCATTTCAAAGGAAGAACACCATTGTAAAGGATCTCTTCCTGGTAGAAGAAAGACATGCCACTTCAGGACAAGGAACCACCAGCAAGCCCTGTGAGGATGATGAAGCAGATGGGGGGGTCATAATGGGAGCGGCAGACCTGAAGGTATGAGGGTCTCATACCGTGAAGGGCTTTAAAGGTGAGAGGACCAACATCTTGAATTGGATCTGGAGCTGCTTCTAAATCAGTATTATATGAGCTGACCATGGTGACTTGGTCAGCAGCCTAGCAGCCACATTCTACACCACCTGAAGTCTCCAGATAGAACAAGCTGCAGTAGTCTAAAAAAGAGGTGACCGTCACATGAATCAATGTGGCAAAGTAAGATTGAGATAGATATAGGGAGTTGCCGTGCCTGGCAAAGATGAGAAAATGCCGTTCTAGCCACCATGGACTCCTGTTTGTCCATGGAAAGCTTTGAATCAAGGGGGGGGGAACCAAAAAATGTGAAAACGGTTAAATAATGCCTGCTCTGACAATTCAGAGAGCTTCAAATGCATCAGAATGCTTAAGATTGGTGTGAAGAGTACCAAAGGTTCTGTTGGTTACAAGAAAGCCACTCTACAAATCTTTTGACATCTTTTGACAGCCTCATCTAGCAAGGGACATTGGTGATATGTGAAAAGAAGGGAACAATCCTAAACAGGTCTTCTCAGAAGTAAGTCCCATGTTATTCATTAGAGTTTGATCCCAGAAAAGTGTTAGGATTGCCCTGTTATTCTAAACGTAATTTTCCTACCTTTTTATAATTTAAAAATCTTTGCAAATGGTAGCAGGGCTGCATGCACATCCTTGCCTGAGAACCAACTACACATTATGGTGGCCATGGGTCCAACATGTGGCAACAACACCATTTAAGAGGAGAATTTTGCTATTTAAAAACTGGTGTGAGGACTTGATCCTGATTAGAGGTGGGCACGAACAGCAATACGAACAAAAAAAAAGCCACAGACAACCCAATCAGCTGTTTGTGAGCAAGCTGTTCATGCGGCCCCGTTCCCGATGAACATGTGTTCGTTCCAAGCCCTGTTCATGGTGTTCATCAGATGTTCATCAAGCCAGACAGTCTGGCATCTTTCAATCAATTCCCTTGGCAACAGTAGGCATGGACTTTCTGAACTCTGTCTGAACTCCTCTTGTCCTGGAAACGCCAATCTAAGCCCAGGGGCATTTCACCCCCACCTCAGCCACTTGTCAGAGAAAACCCTGATGAGGGTTGATTGCAGCCTGCCGGGGTTTAAATTTCCCTCTCCCTGCTGCTGCGCAGCGCAGGAAGAGGGACATTTAAATCCTTCACTCAACTGCTTGTCAGGGAAACCCTTGACAAGCGGCTGCCTGCCGGGGTGAAATGCCCTTCTCCCTGCTGCTGCAAAGCAGCAGGGAGAGAGGCACTTCACCCCCACTCAGCCATGTGTCAGGGGTTTCCTGACAAAATCTCCCCCCCCCTCCAGCAGGCTGGAAGGAGGGAGACTTTGAAGGGAAGGTGGTTCCCCACACCGTTTGCAAATGGCACAGGGAACTTTCTTCCCTTCCAAGTCCCCCCCCTCCTCCAGCCAAGTGGAAGGAGGGAAGACTTTGAAAGGAAGGAGGTTCCCCACGCTGTTTGCAAACGGCACAGGGAACTTTCTTCCCTTCCAAGTCTCCCCCCTCCCTCCCACGAACAGCCAACCATGAACATGTTCATGAAGAGGGTCATATTCATGGTTGTTCGTGAGTCCCTGTTCATGGATGGCAACGAACAATGAACATCGTGTTCATTTTTTTCCTGTTTGTGCCCAGTTCTAACCCTGATCAGGCCCGCTGCATGGCAGCACTATGTGAGCATGCTTGTGGGAAAAGAAGATTATAAATCAAATCAATCAATCAATCTCCTTCTCCCCGTGTTTTTTCAAGTAGTGAAATAGTTCTGAGGGACTGTTTGGGCACTTGAAAAGTCATGAGGGCCCTTGTGTTCCCATACAGAATAAATGGCTAAATTGAGCTGAGCAATCTGAGAAAGCAAAATAAGGTGAGGAGTGGATTTGAAGGGGGGAGTTCACAGTGACTGAGAAACAACATCTTAGGTAATACAATGATTTTCAGTAGATATAAACTGAAGATGCACAGCAAGCTTACACTTCTGCTTCCTTGCTATACAAAGAAGCTGGTTTTCATTGCAATTTAATGGCATTTACTGCAATGTAAATCATACAGGAAATAGTACTGCATTAGCCTCCTGCACTACCGAGTCATAAAACCTAGAGTAATGGCTATGCTCCCTAATGATGGAGAAATTGTGTGCCAGGTCATCAGCCCTCGATAAACTTGCCCAATCTTTAATGGCTTAGACAGAATATTTAATAATACCGTATCACTTGAGTGAATATGCATTATCCTGTAACGTATATTCCACTACCATAATTAGATTGCTTCCTATCCATCTGCTACAGCATAAACGAAACAAGTCAGATGATATCTATACATTACTTAAAATTACCATTCTTTCTTTCTCTCTATTTAGAAACAAATGTAATTACTTAAACCAGAAGAGACAATATTACTGCAGAAGCAAAGTCAAAACATGCATCAACACCCACTTTCTATAATTATTGCGCAAGCATTTCATTCTGGCATCTTCCTCAGATGAACAGTGTTTCAGAAGCCCTTGGCTATTTAATCAACAACATACAATTACATGCACATGCCCACTGGAGGGGGAGGGATTAACCATTCAACAATAGTGAAGATTGTCCAGCTATTATCAGCCAGCCAGGCATATCCCAGCATATAGGAAACCAGTATTTAGCTAGCACGAAAGTCAAGATTGGCTCCAGTCATATTCTGTGGTTTTTCAAGTGACATTATACCTTTTATAGACTGTCTGATAAAAAATGCAAAATTAACATCCTGTAACTCACTACCAAAGATCTCCACAAATGTATTATAATTTTCTCTCTCTTTTTTTAATTCCCAGAGGTTATGAACATGGCCAGAGGCATCAACTGGCCATAGGGCTGAACTTAGTCCTGAGAATCCTGGATTGAAACCCCCTCTATCTACTATTTCACTGTGAACCATTGGCCTTTTGCTGTTTTCAACTTCCTATTTGTAAAGTGGTCATATTCATAACATCTGTTGCAGAGCTCCCCACAGATTATCAAGTTATTACCCACGGCAATGCAGTATAGCTATTATAAACCACCACCACAACCATTTTGAAAAAAATACGTTTTTTAAATGTATTGATATTGTTGGTAGTACTGATACTGTCATTGTTTTGCTAAAGTATTTTTTACTTTTGTCTTATTAATGTTCAGCTGCTTTGGCACTTTCTCCTTTAACCTTTAGCAGTAGTCTTCATAATTTTCTGCCCATAGTGTGCTGTTATCTGCATATTTCAAATTATTAATGTTCCTTCCACTAATTTTCACTCCAGCTTCTTCTAAATTTAATCCAGTTTAGTTATATGTTCTGCATATAAATTGAACAAAGAGGAAGATGATAAACATCCTTGTCCAATACCTTTAGCAAATGGAAACCATTCATATTCTATCTTATTTAGTAGCCCTTTGCAACCCCAACCGGAATGAAGAGACAGACACAGGTTTGGATTAAAGGGCCGTTTATTAAAATGACCATAACATAACAAGGCAAGGGCTAACTAAGTGGTACACGTCAAGCCACGGGGTCAACTCTGGACCTACCGCCTTGACATGTCTGGGCGAGCCCCAAATCCCCGAGTGTAGGCCATCCCATGAATGGCTGCAACCCGGCGAGCCAGGCAATGGATCCCCCCATCAAGCACCTAACGCCACAGCCATACAGCGTGAGGGAAGGCCTTGTGTTTGGGGATCCCCGTAGGCTTCTGCCAGTGCTACGGTAGCCATCAACAAGCATACCACACTAAATGGCAGACCCTGTTCCCCACCCTTGGGGAAGCGCCACTGGGTGCTCACCATCCCGCACCCTATTCCCAAAATCTCCTGCCAGTGACAAACCACAGCACCACCTCCCAAACTCCTCAACACTGCCATTAGCGCAAGGTAGGCGAAAAAAAACCCTTTCCCAAAGCCAATCAGGGGGAAAAGGGCAAAAAATTCCTACCTGGCTCTGAAATAGCAGTCAGCTAGTCCTGCACTAAAAACAGGGAGAGGTGGGTGGGCCAAGCATGTCTTCAACAGCGGCCGGGGGAAAGCGGAGCCGCCAGAAAACGGCTCCTGGCTCCAGCCCCCAGCCAAAGCCCCGGATGCCCGGGAAGGAGGGGAGCCTGCCTCCTTTCCTCCGACAGGGCTGCAAAAGTTGACTCCCTGCTTGAGCTGCAAGCAGCCGCAGGGTGAGTCAAATTGTCCAGAGTACAGGATTGCATCAAAACAATAAAACAAGTTGTGGTGCACCAATTAATTTTAACACCATCCATAGCTTTTCATGAACCGCACAGTCAAAAGCTTTGCTGTAATCTACAAAACACAAACTGATTTTTTTCTGAAATAACCTGGTATCTTCCAGTAGCCATTATAAATGTGCAATGTGATCTTTAGTGTCTCTTCCTTTTCTGAATCCAGCTTAAACATCTGACATTTCTCATTCCATATTGTGAGTCTTTGATGAAAAAATTTTGAGCATCGCTTTGCTTTCATAGGAAATTAATGTGATGGTCTGATAGTTGCTGCACTCTGTGGCATCCCCCTTTTTAAGAATGAGAATGGAACATTTCCAGTCTGTGGGCCATTTTTTTGTTTTCCATATTTGTTGATATATTCTTGTTACGATTTTGATGGACTCAGTATCAGTAGCTTGAAACAACTCTATTAGTATACCATCTACTCCTGGTGATTTGTTTCTCCCAATTTCTTTGACAACGGCTTTCAGTTCATTTTCTAAGATTGGAGGTTCTTCATCAAAAGATTCTTCTTTGAAGGAATCTGGCATCCTTCCATCTTTTCTGTACAGTACGTCAGTGTATTATTTCTATCTTTATTTCGTCCTGATTGGATACTGTACTTTCATGTTGATCTTTCAGCATCCAGTCTACTTTAGTTCATTCACACCGAGGATTACTATATTAAAATTTTCATGTTCTTATTATATGTATCATACAGCTTTGGATGTTTGGTTTGCATCTGTTCACATCAGCAACTGGACATAATTTGGCTTTAAACCAGTCCTAACATTAAAAATAGTGCTACTTATCCTGTGCTCTTCCTCAGTCGCCAACTAAGAGGCAAGCTACAAGTGATGCCTGACACAAGGTGGACACGAGTCAGGTTCCTGAAAGTTTTGATGGGAAGTGTAGGCATCTTTTCTGACTACTGCTGCTCAGCTCTTTCCCAGCCACTGAGTATTCCTTTGGGAATACCAAAGGAATTCACGTTAACATAAAACCCGTACAATTTGCAGAATTGGAGGGAGTGTGCCTGCACAGAGACTGTTAGTATTTACAACAAACATTTATTACAAGCGTGGTGGCTCAGGAAACTTTCCGCGCCTTACACACTTTCGGCTCTCTCCCCACACTCAGCTCTCTTCCTGAGCCTCACGCACAGAGGCTGAAGGGGTGTGCTGCCGCCAGCAGGCAAAGCAGGTGCAGGGCGTGTGAGGTGTGGGAAGCTTTCTGTGCTGCCACTGGCAGCAATGCTCCCAACTGTCTGCGTGCGAGGCTTGGGAAGAGAGCCAAGGGCGGGGAGAAAGCCGTGGTCGTGCGAGGTGCAGGAAGCTTCCTGAATCATCCCGCCTCCTGCTGGATCTTGCACAGCTCTCCAGACTGGGATAGGGCAGGAGGGGAGCCACAGAGGCTGGAAAGAGTGTGCTGCCGCTGGTGGGCAAAGTAGGCATGAGGCATGCGAGGCGTGGGAAGCTTCCTGCACCACCATCAGCAGGAACGCTCCCAACTGTCCTGGCTGCTGGCAGCTTTGCCAGCTGCTGGTGGAGTGGCGTAAGGGGGCTTGGAGTGGCAGCTACTGCTAGGGGCTCCCATGGGCCGGCAGAAGGTGAGCTCCCTGCACCCCGTCACTGGCGGGCTTTGCTTGTAATAAACATTTGTTGTAAATACTAGCAATCTCTATGCAGGCACTCTCCTTCCAACTCTGCAAGTTGGATGAGTTTTATGTTCTGAACTATGTGAATTATTTTGGTAAATTCCAGCCTCCAGTGGCTGGGAAGGAGCTGAGCTGCAGTAGTCAGAAAAGATGCCTACACTTCCCATCAAAACTTTTGGGAACCTAGGAAAATCAAAGCAACTTGTCTTTCATTATGTTTTTCTAAATATTCCAAAATATCCAATACTGTTCATACATTGTCCTTTAGATGCCTCTTAGGTAGGAATCTACTTTGGTCTTCATGAATAATGTCCCATAAGATACTTTTAAGTCTTCCTGCCAAGATCGATGCAAACAGCTTATAGTCATTATTTAATAGTGATATTGGCCTGTAGTTTCTTGTCAATGTGTGATCTTGTCCCTCTTTTGGAATAAGTGTTATGTTGGCCTCCTTCCATGAGTCCGGCATTTTCCCTCCCTCTAAAATAGAGTTCATCATCTTTTGTAAAGGCTGAAGAAGTTCATCCTCAAAACACTTATAGTAGCTACTTGGGAGGCCATCTTTATAGTAGCTTACTTGGGAGGCCATCTGGTCCAGGAGCTTTTCCCAACTTACTCTTTTTTATGGCTTCACCCACTTCTCTTACTGTTATAGGTCCATTCATAATTTGTCTTTGTTGTTCCGTGATCTTAGGTAACTTCTGTTTATTAATATATTCATCTATTTTTTCCACTGACACATCACAACTCTTGTATAGTGCTGATAAAATGCCTTTTGTATATCTGCAGTGTCTGTTAATGCCTTATCTGCCTCTTGTATTTTCAATATCTTTCTCTTTTCTCTCTCTTTTCTCAATTTATAAGCCAACCATTTTCCTGGCTTATTTGCATATTCAAATATTCTTTGTTTAGCATAATTCAATTTAATTTCCATTTCTCTTGACATTAACATCGATAGTTGTTGTAAGATCTTAATATGTTGCAATATATTAGTATTTCCAGGAGCTCTGCTGAGTTCTTCTTCTTTGCTCTTTATCTCCTCCAAAATATGTTGCTTTTTCTCTTGGTTCTTTGTTCTCAGTTAAGCATTATATTGAATTAGGTAACGTCTAATATATGCTTTACTTACATCCCAGACCATTCTCATATATGTACCTTTGTTTAAGTTTAATTCAAAATATTCTTTTAGTTTATTTTTACAGTCTTTGATAGTCCCCTCATTTTGTAATAGAGCTTCATTTAATCGCTACCTAAAGGTACCCCTTTTCTCCCTATAAGTCATGGATACTGGGTTATGGTCTGAAAATGTCTTAGGTAGGACCTCTATTTCAACCACCTTGGTGGCAATGTCCCTTGATGTCAAAATCATATCTATTCTTGAGAAAAATGTCTTTCTGAAAAAAAAAAAAGTATACTCTCTTGCATTACCATTTTTCTGTCTCCACAAATCAATCAAATCCAAATTGTCTATTAGATCAAAAAAGGCTTTAGGTAGTTTACCTTGGTTCATCTTAATATGTTTCTCAGAGCATCTATCTTTGGATCGATCACTCCATTCCAATCGCCCATCAAACAATATTTTTCATATGCTAGATCTGTTAAACAATCCCCAATTTTTTGATAAAATCCAGTTTTATTCTCATTTGGAGCATAAAGACCCACCACCAATGTTTTTGTCCCCTGTACATCAATTTCTGCGGCCACGTATCTTCCATGAGTCATCACTCGTTATCAATGTAGGCTTTAAATGGCGCTTAATGTATAAAGCAATTCCATTCTTCTTTATGGTATCTGCTGCTCTAAATTCTTCACCCAAAATTGTATATGTCAAAAATTTTATATCTTTTCTCCTAATAAGGGTTTCCTGCAAACAAATCATATCATATTTTAGTTTCTTTAAATAGTGAAAAATTTTATTCCTTTTTCGGGCTGAATTTGCTCCATTGATATTCCATGTTAAACTTTTGTAACCCATAGTGCCGTGAAATTTTAAAATTTAATAAAATGGGGGGGCATCCCAATGTATGGAAAAGTAAAGAGCAGACTTAAATATGGGCCTCCACTTCCTCCTTCTCTTTATTCTGCTCCAATTGATGCCTATATTTTTCAAAAAAGTCTCTGGCTTTATGTTCTGAGTTCAGTCTAAATCTTTGCCCTTGAAATGTAACCTGACTTGTGTCCACCTCATGTCAGGCATCACTTGTAGCTTGACTCTCAGTGGCATTCAACCTGGGAGTCCTGTCTTCCAGCACTATATCTTCTTTCATTTTGGACTGTCTCATCATAGGGTTTCCAAAGTAAGAGATTATCAGATGTGGTTTACCATTGCCTTCTTCTGCACAGTACTAACAGGGTTAGCTAAAGTGACACTGCGCTTGTCTGTGAAAGATCCTCCAACAATGTCACCTTCCTCTGCTGCCGCTGCCCAGTAGCTAATCTTCAGGGATTTCTCCACTTCTATCACCATTGGAACTGTCAATTATCTTCTGCTAATATGACCACTGATTCCTGAAGGAGATAAATGTATGGTGTATGGTGTCTCAGCTTTGACCATTCTGCCTTGAGCACTTCTGCTAGGAGTTTAGGCTCTTGACCAAGTCTGTCCTCATGATAGTATTACTCTCAGTTTCATCGGCACACTCAAACACTCTCACCACATTCAAGTGTGTATTCAACAGGGGGTTATTGATAATTTCATTGTAATAATATGTCTAACTAATTCTCTGAATTCTTAGTTTCATTTTTTAAAGTAAATCTCTCCAAAACTTATTGTAGGGTGTGAACTTTTGTGAGACACAGCTCACTTCTCCAGATATATCTGAAGTGAGCTGTATCTCATGAAAGCTCATACCATACAATAAATTGTGTTAGTCTCTTGCTACTTTCTACTACTACAGACAGAGTAACTCAACTACCCATCTTAAATGGGTAGAAACTTGCTTTATAGATTCATAAAATTATAAAAAGTATAGACATAGCATTTTTTTCTCAAGGAGCTCTAATTGAGTCATCCAATGACATGGCTTGATCAAAGGCTGAAATTAAAGGTAGACTAACATTTATTTCAATACAAGCTTTCAAATATCTCAAGAAGTGAGGTGTGACTCAAGGAAGGTCTTATTGAAATAAATGTTGTTAGAATTTAAGATACCACTGTGCTTATGTTTTATTTTGCTACAACAGAATCACAAGGCTTCCCCTTTGCACTCATAATGGAACACTGCTAAACAATATGGGAATTAATTGTAGCCCTTTTAAAAAGATTATACATATTCATAGAAACTAGAACTATTAAAGGTTGGTATTCATGACAGCAAAAAGAAATTTTTCAGAGACAGTGCACGTTTTGGATTACTTGTGAACAGACAGGTATTAGATGGTTGTTGGGGGTTTTCCGGGCTGTATTGCCGTGGTCTTGGCATTGTAGTTCCTGACGTTTCGCCAGCAGCTGTGGCTGGCATCTTCAGAGGTGTAGCACCAAAAGACAGAGATCTCTCAGTGACACTGAGAGATCTCTGTCTTTTGGTGCTACACCTCTGAAGATGCCAGCCACAGCTGCTGGCGAAACGTCAGGAACTACAATGCCAAGACCACGGCAATACAGCCCGGAAAACCCCCAACAACCATCGTTCTCCGGCCGTGAAAGCCTTCGACAATACATTAGACAGGTATTAGCATTGGCTATACCTATCACCAGGGCTTTTTTTCTTGGAAAAGAAGTGATGGAACTCAAGACCGCACAATAATGTCACTTTGGGTCAGCTGGAACAAGGGGGGAGTTTTTAAAAGTTTAAATTGCCCTTGGCGAAAATGGTCACATGGCCAGTGGCCAGCGTGGAGGGCAATCTAAACTCCCCTCTGTCTGGAGCTCAGGGGGCGGGGCCACTGGCCATGTTACCATTTTCAAAAGGTGCCGGAACTCTGTTCCACCGCATTCCTGCTGAAAAAACCCCCTGCCTATCACATTCCACCTATGAGCTCCTTGAGGCATTTGACTGGCCACTGCTACAGAAAGTGGGTTGGATCCAATCACCTTTTCTGCTGCTGGAAAGCTATACTGGGGATCATGGGACCTGCATGGAAAAAAAAATGTGGGACAGGGTCTTTAGTGAGGAGGAGAATTTGACGAGATGCAGCAAAAAAGCTGGCCGGATCCAACACAGAGTGCTGGGCCAGGCATACCTACAGCTGATTCAACAAAACAGTAATTATCTTCTATATGAGCCATATTCAGCAACCTCTTTCATCCCAAAGTTCAAAGCAAAAGTAGTTCCAGCTATGAACTTATACAAATTATTCAAAAGATTTTAAATACATTTTTTTAAAAAAAAAATCTTTGATTTTTATGTGCCATTCTTATCCATTTGCAGGAGCTTGTCATGGCCAGGCTAATAAATTGGTCTCTGTACCCTGAAATGCAAACTGCTTTCCCCATAGATACAGAATGCTGAGTGTACCAGTGAAAGCTTGTTGCATGAAATTAATCCTCCTATTAGAACCAAAGGATTTTGAAGTCATGACTTAGCCAGTGGGAAGGGAAAAAATTACCATCAAGGATGTATTCCTGACAACATCAAACTGTAACAAATTTAAATAGATAATGCATTGAATTTCGATTTGAATAACATGAAACCTCAGCTCACAAAGAGAAAAGCTATGGTTTTAAATTTTAAGCTTTGAAGAATGAATTTGTACAATCATGGGCAATTTCTACAGCAACGTTAAGTGTTTTGCCTTAGACATGAAAGGCATTCAGAGTAAGGATGATCCGAAAAACCTCCATTTCAGAGTTTACTGACAAATATCTAGCACAGAAGAAACATAGATGTTTGTAGGATGCATAATGAATTTATGACGATTTTTATGAAAAGAAATTGAGAATAAAGGTTATTACTTACATCTCTTGAAATTTCCTATGACTGTACAAAATAGAACAGGTCTAACACTGGGAATGCAGTATTAAAGATGTAGCTTAGACTTGGACATAGAACTGAAACCCTTTTTGCTGGCTCAAGCCACATTTAAAAAGACCTCTTGTCAGTGTATCTTTCTTTAATATAAAGATTTACCGCTGGATTCCAGATCATGAACCCATGAACTGCCTTATACTGAATCAGACCAGAGTCCATCAAGAGGCGCCCCAGAGTGTCAGGTAGAGGTCTTTCACATTACTTACCACTTGCTCCTTTAGTCTGGATATGCTGGGGATTTACCTTCTCTATTCAAAGTAGATGCTGTACCACTGAGCCACAGTCACTCCCCTAAATACTAAACTGGCTTCTGTAACCAACTCAGGGCAAATTACACTGTTAGATACAGTGCTCAATCATTTTTCTTTAACAAATGAATTAATTTGAATCAAAACTTGCTATACAGGAATTGGTACTTCAATGCAAATTTTTAGGCAAATATATATTTCCCCCCTTAATGAAATCTGCTTATGGATTTATTGGGGGTGGGGCATGCACAGAGCAAATTCTGATGTTTTAGGCAGCCTCCCCCTCCTGCTATCTCTCCCCCACTCTGTCCACTCTCATAATGGGAGAAAATAGGGGGGAGGGTGAAATCACAGACACAGCAACATCACTTCCAGTTGCTGGTTTTTATGATGCTCTAGGGATTTCAGATTGGAGGAATTCTTAAAGCATTGCATATCATGGTGATGTTATTTAAGAACATAAGAACATAAGCAAAGCCATGTTGGATCAGGCCAGTGGCCCATCCACTCCAACATTCTGTCACACACAGTGGCTAGAAATCCAGTGCCATCTAAAGGACTGTCAGTGAGGCCAGGACACCAGACGCCCTCCCACTGCCTTCCTTCCAGCACCAAGACAACAGAGCACCACCTCCCCACAAAGAGAATACCATCTATCTCCTGTGGCTAATAGCCACTGATGGACCTCTGCTCCATATATTTGTCCAGTCCCCTCTTGAAGCTGGCAATGCTTGTAGCTGCCACCACCTCCTGTGGCAACGAATTCCATGTGTTTATCACCCTTTGTGTAAAGTAGTATTTTCTTCTATCTGTTCTAACCCGACTGCTCAATAATTTCATAGAGTGCCCACGAGTTCTTGTATTGTGAGAAAGGGAGAAAAACACATCTTTCTCTACCTTCTCTAACCCGTGCATTATCTTGTAAACCTCTATCATGTCTCCCCTCAGTCGTCTTTTCTCCAGGCTAAAGAGCCCCAAGCGCCTCAATCTTTCCTCATAGGGAAAGTGTTCCAACCCTTTAATCATTTTAGTTGCCCTTCTCTGTACTTTTTCCAATGCATGTAGTCACCTAGTAATGATGTCACTGTATTGTATTGTGCACCATCATTCATTCCCTATTCCTTGCTCAGAAGGGAAGGAAGGCAGAAACTATGAAGTTAGTTTAGTGCCTTGTTTAGTTTAGTATCTAATATACACAGGATTACTTCCATCAAAGATGTTTATTCTTTCCTTTAAAAAAACCCTAAAAAGCCTTGAACACAGGATTCTAATAACACATATGATATTAGGACAAAACAGCTGATGCAACAGATGTTGTTAAGATTACAAGCTGCTCTGGAATATTATCAGTTCTGTTTCTTCTACTGTCTTCTTTGTGCAGTACATCTTGATACTAGTATTATCATATATCACAACACATAACATTTTAAGTAACAGACCAGTAAGTGACTATGCTTGTGGATTGTATGCAATTCGAAATGGCAAAACAACAATAAACACCCTGTGTACAGAACCACCAAGAGGAAGGG
This sequence comes from Eublepharis macularius, assembly GCF_028583425.1. Taxonomy (NCBI): domain Eukaryota; kingdom Metazoa; phylum Chordata; class Lepidosauria; order Squamata; family Eublepharidae; genus Eublepharis; species Eublepharis macularius. The sequence goes on from NC_072794.1 coordinate 138,594,242, forward strand.
ACTAGTAGTACAATATTCCCAAGGGTCAGGTTACTTGTCTCATTTTGCTGTAATGAAAGTGTATGTACGCGACCCAGAATACACACACACTGGTGGCTAGGGACTCCAGATATAGGGCAAAATGCTCTCTGAGGGCGAGCTGACATTCTTGCCCCCCAAACAATAACTTGATGGGTTTTTCAGAGGTGGATAATGGGTGTAAGTAGTGCTTGATGAACCTGTGAGTACTGAATGGAAAAAGCTAACCGGTTTGGTGAATAGTGTTTGGTAGCGCTTAATTAGGGTAAATGGGTGAGGGGAAGTGAGGCAGGACATAGATGAGATTAGGCAGGATTTTCTTGGGAGACTCACTGTCCTAAATTATGCATCTCTCCTGGGCGTGGAGGGGCCATTAGTCAGTCAGCCGCTTTGACTCCCCTTCTGAAATATCTTTCCAGGCTCTTACCTGGCTGGCATCCATTTTTGGCTAGGCAGTGTCTTGCGCTTCTGACATGTGAGGGAGGGCATTTATGGTTTCATATCTTTAACCTGCCCCTCAGAGGAAGGTCTGCCAGCTAACACAATGGCTCTGGGCGCGAATCTCAGGACTTCAGCAGCAGCTAAAAGCCTCTTTTAAGAACCCATACCTGGTAACTTCAACTGAGTGTTTGACTTTAAATCATACTAAGTGTTCTGCAATATGAGAGTATTTAGGGTTGTCAACCTACTGGTGGGTCCTGGAGATCTCCCAGAATTACAGTTGATCTTCAGACTACAGAGATCATTTCACCCTGGAGAAAATGGCTGCTTTGGAGTCTGGACCAGAGATGGGCACGAACCTGAAAAAAACCCAAACCATGAGGTTCGTGGTTTGTAAAATTTCACAAACCACAAACTTTCACAAACCTGCCCCTGGTTCATGAACCGGTTCATTTGGTTCATGAAAACGTCGCATGTGGGTCAGAAAATCATTATTTCCAGGTCAGCAGAAGGCCACTCCTGGGTCAGCAGAAGGTCACTTCTGGGCCAGAAGGCCACTTCTGGGTCAGCAGAAGGTCTGCAGGAAGTCCATCCCCTGTTGCCTAGGGAACTGATTGATTGGCACCAGACTGTCTGCAGTCATGAACCAAAAAACAAACCAAACAAACTAGCCTAAAGTTCGTGGCCGTTCATCACAAATGGGATCTGACGAACCGTGGTTCATGAACCACGAACCAGCCTGGTTTGTGCTTAATTTTGGTTTGTATTTCAGCTCATGCCCATCTCTAGTCTGGACTCTATGGCATTATATCTGGATGAGATCTTTTCCCTCCTGAAAATCCACCCTCTGCAGACTCCAACCTGGAATTGACAACTCTAGGTTCTCCTGTCAAGCAAAGCGTTATTAGAAAAATTGGTTTCTTAAAGAGAGTGTCTACTGCTTAAGGTTTAGATCCCCTTCTATCTCTCTATTTTTTTTTGTGGGGATTTCGGAAGAAGTAAACCACACACTAAGGTTAGAAAGACTTATTTCATCCCCCTTTCGCTGGTCTTTTCATTTTGTGTTTTTGCATAGACTTTAAATGGGAGGTGGAGACGACGTTTGTTTGAAGGCCTGTGGTGGTACTAGGCAGCTCTGTCCAGTGAAATGTAATTCACCAGACGAGATGAAAAAAGAAAACAACAACATTATGAGGAACTACAGGAAATGAAGCAATTGATGGCAGATTGTCAGAGAGTTTTCCCCAAAACGCATGAGAAACGTGTATCTATTGAAGTCACTGAAAACTGAGCCAGCCACTATCTGTTCATCTCCACACCATTCAACTGAGTTTTCTTACCCCTGGATTTTTTTTTCAAGGTTGCACTACAATGTACGGAATCCTCAAAAATTCACAGAAGTTAGACAGAATTAGGTCACTTTATGAGAAACAGACACTACATGGAGGACACTTAAAATTGCATTTATGTTGCTTCTGTTCCATTTAAGGAGATGGAGCTCCAAATATGAATTGTTTTATTGTTTATTTTATTTATTTGAATTATTTTATTCATTTGAATTGTTTTATGTACCAGAGAATATCCTTTGAGCAAGCACATGAAGAATGCCTTCTCTATGCTACTGATTTAGCCCCCTATATATTTAAGCCCCCTATACATATGGCATTAAATTTAACAGTCTCTGGAACAGAGGATGCAGCTTCTAGACACCTCAGCTTCCATAAATTAGCCATTGCTACTTTCAGGATTTCAGTTTTGTGCCATCTGGCAACTCTAAATGTAATCAGAAATGAAATAATGACTGTTGCTTCTGTGTGCAGGTGCATTTCCTAAAGATAAAGTGCAATTTACCAAAACAATATTCTTTTCAGCCTGTGTCTCCATGATCAGATTTGGAGATTATCCCTTAGTACATCGGAGGATACCTTCTGGCTTTAGGGTTGCACAAATAAAGACAGGCAAACAGTCATTCATTCTAATGAGCCTCTTCTAATCAGTTAGCAGAGGTTAGTGTGTGGGAAGCTGGCTGGATCCAGATGCATCAATGCCTTGTGTGTGATGAGCTAAAGTGAATAACACACAAAACAGAAAAAAGAAAGCCTCAGATTAAGCCTTAATCAATTTCTGTAAAAAATACTAAGCGGATATGAAGCATCTAATTGCATCAAATGCTATTCCAGATCCTGGAGCAGTCAGACATTTCCTGCAGTATGAAAATAAGTAAATCTTTCATCTAGCTTGCCAACTAGTTCAAGAGAAAAGCTTCAAACTGCCTGTTGAAGTATTTTATGGACAGGGACAGAACATCCAATTGCACAGTGCCAAATGTAATCAGAATATGTTGGGAATAGCCCCAGCAAAGGCCATTTTAGCCCAACATTAGCAATGGATCACCTTGCACTTAGATCGTTTGTACAAGTATTTTTGGGAAAAAATTGAAGGAAGATTGGAATCTTTCTGAGTTTTTTATGAGGATGTTTGGAAAACCAAGCACTGCCTATCTCTCATAAAACTTGAAGGGGGTGAGACTAGGGTTGCCAAGCCTGGCAACTGGTGGGGGGGTTGGAGGCAGGGACATAGTAGAAGGGCTTTTAAAAAATTAATTTCATGGGTGTTCAGGGCAAGGAATCCTCCGCTCAGAAGACTCGAGGAACTTGACACCTACTGACATGCCCCACAACAAGAATAGAATCCTGGTTTCAAAATGTTTCAAGCTGCCATGTACTGGACAAGCTTTAAAAATATTAAGACTAAAACACAAAGTTAACATGAACATAAGAGTTTTGATTGTGACTAGAAAAAAGAGATGAAAGTGAACCTGACTTTCAAATGAGAGCCAGAGGAGCAAGAACTTGGGCCCCTTTTCTCTACAAAAGCTCTCCGTAATTAGCAGGTGCAGGTATTGGGACCAGAGACAGAAACTACTGGTTATGTTGAGGTCATCTGTTGCTTTTAGTTTTTTTCCAGAGCTTGTGAAAATGAAACATTATAAACCTTTTTCCCTTTTCTTAAAAACAGAAAATATTAAAGTACTGACATTAAGTTGGTGGAAGACATGAAAATAAATCAATTTTATCCTAAGGCCAATCCTGGAAATGGTAAATGGGGCAACAGAAGAAGCAGATGGGTTACAAAGCAATTACTAATAGCATCTTCTACCACTGCCAAAATGTTGCACTAGGTGGAGTTGGTCTGCTTCAGTAAGATCACTAGGGTTGCTAACTTACCTGCTACGGTGGGCAGTCACCCAATACCCATTCCCAATTCCCAGTTGTTAGCAGTCAGATTTCATCCTCATGCTAAGAGAGCAATTTATAGATGGAATATCATAAACACCCCTTCCTCATATATCATAAGTCCAAGGCACTACCTGGCCCAGAGTGGATGCCAGCAGGTGGGAGCCTGGAAAATTACCAGAGTTTGAGTCATAGCAGCTGACTGACTTACACCTCTCCATATACCAAAGAGAGATACATAGCTTAGGACAATGAGGGTCCCCAGAAACTCATGACTTATCTTGTCAACACCTGATCTCACTTAACTGCACCCACCTACCCTAATCAAGCTATTCAGCAAACCTGGAAGCTTTTCCCATCCAGTGCTTAAGGGGTCATCAAATACTTTTTCAGCTACCTCAGATAGGAACTATTAAACCCTCCCAACTTATTGTTTAACCTCCAGACAACCCATTGTTTTGGGATGAAATACGTCATCTTGCCCCAGGGAGCATTTCATCCTATAACTAGGCTTCCCAGCCATGTGCTCTGTTTGTGTGTTCTGTATCTGTCCACATGCCTCCAAATCTATTTGAGGTTTTTTACTTTGTGGTCATTTTGCTGCCTCCATAGACCTCTGCTCTTCGAGAATGGTAACTATCGCCCTCCCTGAAACTGCTTTCTCCCATTTTCATTCTTGATTTTCTTAGTTAGCCTTGTATGTGTGCTGTTTGTGATTTTTGCCCATCTGCCTTTTACTCCTCTTTAATAGTAATAAAAACCCCTTTCCAGTTGAACATCTGCCTCATTCATTTGAGAGTTTTTTAAGAGACTAATTCCTGTTAACATTTGTGGAAATTCCTAGTTACCCCCTCTGACTTGCCTGCTTAATGCTAATTCCCCCAACTAATTAAGGAGACCTCCTATTTGGGTAACATCTTGTTGCTCAAATGAACAGTGGAGGAAAATGGGAGAGGGGAGACATTGTTGATGTGCTCCAGTTAAAACCCAGAAATGATGTCACAGACACTCTAAAACTTCACAAAAATTCTAGAGCATCACTGAAATAACTTATAGGTTTTAGCTGAAAATGACATTCATATGTTAACAATATTTTCCCTATGCCCCACCCACAAGGTCCCGGGGGAGTTTAAGGCATATGTCTGGCAATCCTAAGGACCTCTGTTCTATTCTTAACATGGGAGATTTATGAATGAGCAAAATGTAGAAGTCTTACTTGGCAACAACAAAGCACAGTTGTTAGTTTGGGGAAGGAAAATATGAGATCAGAAACGAATATGCTAGTCCCATATTTTCCTTCCCCAAACTAAGCTTTAGGCCAGCAAGGATTTCAGATGTAAGGCTGGTTATGTAGAAGAAGAAAGAAGTATTACAAATTAGGATACTAAGATACTTTCTCTCTCAGCAGAGATGGCCTGGAGAGCTACCTTTGGGCACCCACCAATCAACACTGAACCATTAAGAAATTTTAAATATCACATGGGGAAGGGCCATGACTAAGTGGCAATGAGTCTTCTTTTCATAAAGATCTAAAGTTCAATCTCCAGCATCTCCAATTAAAAAAAATGGTAGTAGGAGATGTGAAAGACCTCAGCCTGAGATCCTGGAGATCAACTGCAAGTCACAGTAGACAATATTGTTATTGAAAGTCGGGTGGTCTGATTCAGTGTAAGGCAGGTTCATGTGTTCAAAATATTAGACATGGGTTCTTTTGCAACTGAATATGAAATTGCTTGATAGCATATAAAATAGATCTTATTGGTAGAAAATATTTAGTGCAAGTGACCTATATATGATTGAATGTCAATACTATGTTCTGCAGACAATCAGAAATACAGTGGTTTCTATGTTAGACAGGGATAAAAACAATGATAAAGGGAACTGTGCTGCAGTAAGATACAGGCCACAGACTTTTATCTCAGACCCACATTGTTACTTTTTGCTCTTTCTCTGCTGGTTGTACAGCAGCATTTAAAATTTAGATGCGCTTTAGGGAAAACTGAGTCCATGATAATAGTTTATAGGCATGAGACTGCACAAAAATCCATGTTCACTATAACACTTTATGCTTCATAAGATGAGGGTTAAGGGAACAATGAAATATTCATCTTTGGCATAATGGAAAACAATCCAGCATGCAAAGAAAAATTATTTCAAAATGTCTTATATATCTGAGGTTAATAGCATAACATTATAAAAATGTATTTAACATTGTCCTTTTAAATCTGGCCCTTTTCTCACCTTCTGTATTACACATTAGAGCTTCCAAAAAGCCAATTAAAGTGCACTTTATTTTTTGTAATGTCTGAAATTGGGCACTTTAAGTGTGTAAAACAAAATGCCTCTTATTATTTGAGAGCTTTTTAACGCTGAGTTGTGAACATTAAAATACATTTTTAAAAAATGAAAGCATCATTTAGGTTTCAAACTGTCTCGGGAAAAGCAAAAGGTACAAACACAGAAGCAAGAAATTGGAGAACAGCTTTCAACACTTTCCTATAGTAAGTGTGTTGACTGAAAAACAAAATCTGTGTTTTAAGATTAGTGTGATTTTGTACTTTACATGTGTTTGATCACCTGCAGATGTTCCTCAAAGCAGAGCTTCAAGAGAACAGTTTTATTGCTTTTTTTCCAAGAGAAAAGGAACTGAAGGGACATGTGGCCAAATGTTAAATGTTTGCTGCTGGATTTTTATGTTTTTAATCTTTGTTTTTTTTTTCTTTATGGCTTTTTAAAAAGATAAAAAATACTGATATTCTTCTATGTACAAATTTGTAAAGCTGGTAACTGGGAGATCAAAACAACATTTCAATTGGAGGCTAAATATGCATTAGTTGCATAAGTACCGGAAAGGAAACATTTGGAAAAGGGTGTGGGGGGAAGAAAGGGTGCTAGTTTTGACCAGCCTTAAGACTTTGGCTGTTGCAGTTACCTTTTCCAGAAACTAACTCTGGCTTGTTAATTACCTGAGTAGGAGGGGATTTATTGCCAAATATGAGTTCTTCAGATATTCACTATTTTTTTTGCAAACATTTTCAGCAGCATCAAACCATGCTGTACTATTTGAGAAGGTTATGGTAATTACTCTTCAGGAAGTATTGCCACAAGTTAAACTGACATAATTTGCCTTTAGGGATCTCACCACAATCTTGGCTGTAGAGTGTCATCATACTATTACATTCATTACTGTTGTGGGCTTGCCCTCTGCTCATTGTGGCTACCCTACACAATTAAAGGAACGGTTATTTTGATGGCTACTTAAGCAGCCCATCAGGGTTTGAAAGAAGACCCTCCAGCTTGGTGCATATTTAGATCCTCCCAAGCGGTGAAAACTTTGGAGTAGGGGAGGAGACAGCATCTAGCAAAAGACCTATTTTTCCTCCACCATCCTTGTATTCTTATTTATTATCTACTATTCACACTCTCCAAAAAGTGCTGAAAGTGGCTTAAAATAAATAACATCCCCACACAAGCCAATGATCCTTCTGCAAACTTTTGTGCAGGTAATGAGGAAAGGATGAGCAAAAGATAGCCATGAACCCTTGAAAAGGATCCATGAAATAGAATAGATCCCAGGAACCCTGGGAGATAATTTCATAGCACCTAAGTTATGATTTAACTCACATCTAGCAATTCATCCAATATTAGCCATTTATCTTCCTTGCTAGATTTTGGCTTAAAGACATAGCATTATACAAAAAGCAATATCTACAGTCCTAATCTCATCAGTCACCCTGTACAAACAAGAAGAATAACAATATGGCCAGAGTTGCCAGGTGCCTGCTGCTGGAGGGCAAACACCCAACAATTTGCCCTCTGCCCACCAATAGCTGGTGATTGGCAGGAGAAGGCAGGCTGCTCAGAGATCACGTGCCATTGGCAGGAAGCCTGGGAAAATATTGTGTGTGTGCTCCTGCACCCCGAACGATGACCTCACTTCCTGTTACACTAGATTCTTTAAGGAACAGTTCAAAATGCTATGTTTTGGTGTAACTGGTATAACTGGAAGTGACATCATCACACAGGAGCATATGTGCACTGTAGCATGTGAGAAGGGGAACAGTGAGTACACCCCTAATCTTCCACCAGTTGCCATAGAGACCTAGTAATTCTAAATATGGCAGAAGAAGCTACTGGTTTCAGAAAGATGCCACTTACCAGTACAAGATACTATGCAATTTGAGTAAATTTATTTTAGCTGAGGGTTGTATGCCAGGAAAGGAAATTTTGTGCCTATTTCTCATAGAGCTTATCTTAGGATGTGAGTTGATCACTGGAGTTTCATCTGATATAATTAGATAATCAAATATCTGATTTTACTTCTTGAGAATCTGCTGACAGTAGAGATGGGCACGAACCGAAATACAAACCAGTTTGTGACGAACTGGGCTGGTTCACGGTTCGCAAACTGGCAGTTCATCAGAGCCTATTTCTGATGAACGGCCATGAACTTTAGGCTGGTTTGTTTGGTTCGTTTTTTTGGTTTGTCACTGCAGACAGCCTAGCGCTGATCAATCAGTTTCCTAGGCAACAGGGAATGGACTTCCTGCAGACCTTCTGCTGACCCTGAAGAGGCCTTCTGTTGGCGCAGAAGTGTCCTTTTGCTAACCCAGAAGTGACAATTTGCTGACCTGGATATGACGTTTTCATGAACCAAACGAATCAGTTTGTGAACTGGGGCAGATTCGTTAAAATTCATGGTTTGTGAAATACAACAAACCACAAACCATACAGTTCAGGTTTTTTCCAGTTCGTGCCCATCTCTAGCTGACAGTTATTTTAAGCCAGGGATCTCCAACAGGTAGCTTACTAGCTGCTGCAGAGTAAATTGTGCATCTTGTAGAAGAGTTAGGGCAAACTTATGAAAAAATCTGCTCTAGGCCTTTTTAAAAGCTTTGTTTCATAGGATTTTTCTTTTTGCTGTTTTGCTGAACATTTCATTTCTGATGCTCTTGTTAGTTCAGTTTGTAGGACAGAGTAAAGTTTGGTAACATGGTTTGCTTGCTTATGAGGAGACGTTGCTGAAGGGACAGAGGGATGCTTTGCTCACGAGAAGACCTTCTGAGAGCTGGATGGATGTCTGCAGGACATTCCTTTGATCTGCAGCTGTAAGCCCTTTGGCTACAGGCCCTACCTTCACCCTGCTTTCCACCCCACTTTCTCATCTCTTCACACAGATACTGCATGCTAGGAGGAGGGCTATTTCACTGGGGCACGGGGCAGAGAGGTTGGCTTGCTTATGAGGAGATGTTGCTAAAGGTACAGAGGGATGCTTTGCTCATGAGGAGACCTTCTGAGGGCTGGATGGATGCCTGCAGGACATTCCTTTGATCTGCAGCTGTAAGCCATTTGGCTACAGGCCCTAGCTCCACCCCTCTTTCTCATCTCTTCACACAGGTACTGCATGCTAGGAGGAGGGCTATTTCACAGGGGCATGGGACAGAGAGGCATGAGCCTCTTAGTGCGAGCTAAAGAGCGAGAGCACAAGGGCTCTTGGCTCAGGGCTCGCAGCCCGGGAGCAGCCATCTGCTAAATGAGTTGAAGAACAAGAGAGGATAGGAAGAAACTGCTTCTGAGATGATTGCAACAACTGATCAACACTGCTTGTGCAAATACATGAAGATTGTAGTCCTAGGCTGTTGTCTGAGTTGAGACCACCAGTATGTTTGATATTCCAATATGTGGTTGTAGGGTGCAATCCTGAGCTTCTTACTTGCTTGGTAGAAAGGTCGGGCAAATTTACTATTCAAGTGCAGTTGGGAGCTGGCAAATATGGGAGCATGGCTTATAAAAGGCGCCCAGCATTGAGCAGTAATGGTAGCTGCTTATCCAACCTCTCTAGTATTCTACCTGCTGACAATGTGGCTTCTCTCACCCCCTGCTACACTAATCCTATGCAATACAAAATCTGTTAGGAACAAGGCTGCCTGAATTGCTGGGATATTGCATGAAGAGAAAATCTATGTGGCTTGCCTAATAGAGACTTGGCTGCAGGAAAATGACAAGGTGTGTCTGTCCAACTAATTCCCCCTGGCTATGTGGTCCTACAGCAACCTCGCTATAGTAGCTAAGGAGGAGGGGTTGCTGTTATTCTCTGTGAGTCCTTCATCTTCCGTAAATCTCCAGTACAAGCTATAGCTGGTACTGACTACTTGTACCTGTCTCTGAGAATTAAAGATAGATTGGGTATCCTTCTTGTGTATAGACCTCCTAGCTCCCCCATAAGCACCTTTTCTGAGTTGGCAGAGTTGCTAGCAGACATGGTGTTGGAGACACCTAGACTTATTGTTCTGGGAGACTTCAGCATCCAGGCTGAGTGTTCAAAGTCAGGCCCAGCTCAGGAATTTATAGCTTCCCTGGCAACCCAGGGCCTCTTGCAAATTGTGACAGGCCCTACACATGAAAGAGGTCCTACACATCTTAGACTTAATATTTTGCAGTGAGCCTTTAAGAGGAAACCTTGTTTCAACATTGGAGGTTTGGCCTGAACCATGGTCAGACCATCATCTGCTGAAGGCAAAAGTGAATGTAGCCCAAACTACCCACAAAGTTGGGGGTCCAGTTAAAATGATTTGCCCACAAAGGCTCATGGATCCATCTACATTCCAAAATGCCTTGGGGGATTTTAGAATCCCAGACACATGCCCCATGGTAGCTGCAGTAGGAGTGTGGAACGCAAAGCTCCTTGAAACTATTGACACCATTGCTCCTTATCAACCGCTCTGGCTCTTGGGACGGATACTGATCCCATGGTTTACCACAGAGCTGGCTGACTTAAAGAGGGTTTTAAGACATCTAGAAAGGTGCTGGCAAAAAACTCACACAGAAGCAGACAGAACATGCTACAGAACCCACTGGAAGACCTATGAAATGGAAATGAAAGCAGCAAATAAACATTTTTCGGCAACTATTGTGTTGGCTAGTTCACGACCATCCCAATTGTTTATGATATCCAGATGCCTCCTAACCCCTAAATCGGAAGTTTTGCAGTCCCAAGAACAGACAATTAGCTGCGAGGCCTTTGCTAAGTTTTTCACTGATAAAATAGCACAGATACGCTCAGATCTAGACGCTAACTACAATGCAAGTGAGACAGAAGAAACAATAAATGCACCATCCAGCTTACATTTGGATTGCTTTGAACCAATCACAATGACAGATCTTAACCGGATCTTGACGTCTATAAAAACCACTACTTGTTTGCTCGATCCTTGCCCATCTTGACAGTTAAAATCAAGTAAGGACCACATAAGTGAACATCTGAGGTCTATTGTAAATCAATCACTATCTCAGGGCAGCTTTCCCCAGCAGCTCAAACAGGTGGTTATCCATCCGCTACTTAAAAATCATCCCTAGACAAAAATGATGTGGCCAATTATCGCCCAGTTTCTAATCTTTCCTTTCTGGGCAATGTGATTGAGAGAGCAGTAGCTGACCAACTCCAGACCTTCTTGGATAACTCTAGTGCTCTGGACCCTTTCCAGTCAGGTTTTAGACCAAGACATGGGACAGAGACAGCACTAGTAGCATTAGTGGATGATCTCTGTCTGAATATAGACAAAGGCCATGCCTCCTTATTGCTTCTATTGGATCTATCTGCAGCCTTTGACACAATAGACCATGCCATCTTGTTGAGGTGTTTAGAAACAGAAGTAGGCATCGAAGGATGTTCTCCATTTCTCTTGGAGTGGACTCAAAGGGTGGCTGTTGGAGATCAACTATCTCCAGAATGGGAACTATTTTGCGGGGTTCCGCAGGGCACAATCTTATCTCCCATGTTATTCAACCTCTACGTAAAACCTTTAGGAGAAATCATTCGCAGCTGAGGAGTTGTATTCATCAATATGCAGATGACACCCAACTCTATATCTCACTATCCAGATCCCCACAGGATGCAGTAGAAATCTTAGATTGCTGCCTGAGAGCCATGGTGAAATGGTTGAAAAACATCTGAGGTTCTGTTTTAGTACCAAACACTTCATTTCCCCCACCTTGGTTTGGAAGCTTCTAGTATTTGTAAGAGAGATTAAGAGGATTTGAGTCAGGATTTAGATCTCAAGTCTGTTTCATTGACAGGGCTAATCCCTTGAACATGTGAAACTTAGATCTGCCCAGCTATAACTGTAAAGTTTGGAATACTAGCAAGTCAAGGGTATAACCCTGCTTTTTAATATTTGTGGGGGAGATTCTCTAGGGCTGTAACATACACCTAGATAGAAATAAAAAGTTTCTGGCCCACAGAGGGTAGTGTGGAATATCCGAGACAGAATTTCACTAAGAACTAAAAGGCCATCTTTTTGACACTAGGCTTATTTCTATTGTGACAACAGCATAAGGTATGTGCAGGACCCTGTGCGGCTTCCAGTAAGGTACCTTGTTAATTGCCATCTATCTTGCTGCTCCGAACATAATGCTAGATTCACACCCTGCCAAAGAGCAGCCAGACATCAAAACACTAGAAATAATTTATAGAAACACAGCTTGATGTGGAAATGAATAGCTTAATGCAAAACAAAAAGTCGGAAGAGAATTAAGAATTATTTATCTGGGTAAAAAAAATGAAATCATAATTAAAAATATCCCCAAGCATTTAAACCCAGCTGATACTAAAATCCCTGTTAAAACCAAGTTGGCTGAAATGCTCCTGTGATAATTTCTCCCTTACATTTAAAAGGGCTTCCCCTTATATGTATGTGGAGATGAAATCTCATGCTCAAGGCATGTGTTTTTAATGCATAGATCAGTAATGAGGATGGAATTTCTGCACAGTGTATACAGAATTGTTTAAATCATTAGATTTACTACTGCACAGGGGTCACCTGATTCTAAAAAAAAAAAGACTGTAGGGAGCTGCATTACAGTGCAATCCTATGGAGAGTTACTCAGGTCTACGGTCATTGACTTCAATGGGCTTAGACTGGAGTAACTCTGCATAGGATTGCACTGTTAGTCTATGGGAAATTGCCAAAACCAGAAATAGAGTAAGACTTAATTGGTCCTAACAAACAGCAGGCACAGGACACTTTGCAGCTAATAAAATAAAGATTAAATTTGGTACACAATGAATTATTCTGAAACGGAAGTCAGAGGCAGTCAAAAGGGAAGTCACAGACAGTCATGTCCCATGGAAATGCTCAGGCCAGAGTTCTAAGAAACAAACTAGCAAGTTCCATTCAGGCACTGAAAGGTGAAAGATAAATAACTTCAGGATTTTAGTGCCACAAGGTTAGATGGCTTTTTTTTCTTAAAAAAAAAGACTACACCATGGAATGTAATATAAATAACTATTATTTGTTATACTGGAATTGAGCTTCCA